>NC_133406.1:237330000-238043125 GCF_049350105.2 Macaca mulatta | reverse complement strand
ATAAGACCTCTGCCACGGTTTGGATAGGGTTTATTTTTCCCTACCAAGTCTCCTGTTGAAATGTGGTCCCCAATGTTGGGGGTGGGACCTGGTGGGAGGTGTTTGGGTTATAGACCTGATTCTTCATGAATGGCTTGAAAAGAGCCTGGCACCTCCTCTCTCTCTCTCTCT
Source organism: Macaca mulatta (assembly GCF_049350105.2). Taxonomy (NCBI): domain Eukaryota; kingdom Metazoa; phylum Chordata; class Mammalia; order Primates; family Cercopithecidae; genus Macaca; species Macaca mulatta. Next base: position 238,042,954 of record NC_133406.1, on the reverse strand, counting down.
CTCTCTCTCTCTCTCTCTCTCTTTCTCTTGCCATATGACCTGCACACACAGGCTCCCCTCCACCTTCCAACATGAATGGAACAGCCTGAAGCAGATGGGGAGCCATGCTTCCTGTGCAGCCTGCAGAACCGTGAGCCAAATCAACCTCTTTTCTCTGTAAGTTACTCAGTCTCAGGTGCTCCTTAAGAGCAACACAAACGGACTAAAACAACCCTGATGTAAATGATTTACATTTTTTTCTTTTTCTTCTCTTCTCCATCCCTCTTCCAGAAGAAACAAAGCCACAAAGAACTTCATAGAGTGGAGAAAGAAACACACTCCCTGATGGATGTGTGATCACAGATGGCTTGTCATGCCGTTGTTGAGTTTACAGAACTCTGTGGCCAAGGAAACCTCCGCTGAGAAGCCAATTTAAAGCAACTCCAGGCTGGTAGTGTCCCAAGGTGCCTGATGAAAACAAATACATATTCTCCAGGGGGAACATTTCTCAGCCCAAGTAACATAGAGTCCCCATAGATAAAGCCAATTTGAATATGTATTTACATTTTTTAAAAAGAAAATCTTACATTAGTGAGAGAAAACAAACAGCAAAACCAGAACCCCAAAGGCTGCCAATTAGGAATGATCTGATCCAGAATGTGTGGCAGCTGGCACCACTGGCTCTGGAGACTGAGTCCTCTCTACAGCCATGCCTTGGCCATGTGACTCCGTAGTTGCTCCCACAAAAGGGACAAAGGATTTTTTTTCTTCTATCTCTTGACTGCGGGTGGCCCATGAGACTTGCTTTGGCCAACAGAATGAGGTGGGAATGACAGTGTTCCAGTTCTGAGCCTGGGCCCTAAGAGGGCTTGCATGTTTCCACCTGTCCTTTTGGATTTCTTTCACTGCCAGGAGATGGATCTGCCCAAGAATGCTTGCTGGTTCTAGTAGGAGGATGAAAGTTACATGGACAGAGCACCCCAGCTGAGCCCAGCCTAGGTGAGATGACCCCAGGCAAACAGTGGAGGTGCCTCACAATAAATCATTGTTTTATGCCAGTGAGTGTTGGGCTGGTTTTTAAGGCCCCAATTGCTAAAATAAAATAACATAAGTAGGCTTGAAGTGCTTTAAAAAGAATCAAAACTAGGCTAGGTGTGGTGGCTCATGCCTGTACTCCTAGCACTTTGGGAGGCCAAGGTGGGCAGATCACTTGAGGTCAGGGGTTCGAGACCAGCCTGGCCAACATGGTGAAACCCCATCTCTACTAAAAGTACAAAAATTAGCCAGGCGTGGTGGTGGGCGCCTATAATCCCAGCTTCTCAGGAGGCTGAGGCATGAGAATCGCTTGAATTCAGGAGAAAGACATTGCAGTGATCTGAGATTGTGCCACTGCACTCCAGCCTGGGCGACAGAGTGAGACTCTATCTAAAAAAAAAAAAAAAAAAAAAATCAAAAACAAGAACAAGGAACAATAAAAAATCAATTTGAAAAAGGATCCATTGTAAACTCTAGAAATGAAACCACATAGTTGTTGAGATTTAAAAAACAAAAACTACAAATCCAAAAGGCCGAGTTAAGCAATAGACATAACAGAAGAGAGATTTAGTGAAATGAAGTATAGTTCTAAAGAACTGACCCAGAATGCAGGAGAAAGTCAAAGAGATGGAAAATATGAAAGAAAAGCTGAAAGACATGGAGGACAGTGGGAAAAACGGAGCAGATACGCAGTGGAAAATGGAAAAGGAGAGAAAAGGGATGATGTGGGAGATACACAATCCAGGAAGATAATGGGTACAATTTTCCAACATTAATAAATGTTATCAGTGCTCAACTTCAGGAATCACAACAAATCCACAGCAGAATAAATAAAAATAATTTCACAGCTAGACAACTCATGGTAACAATTCAGAATACCCGAGACAAAGAGGACATGGCACAGGGAGAAAAGATCGTTCACCCAACGGAGGAACGGCAGGTAGGCTGACAGCACTTTTCTCTGAAGCCATATCTGAACAGCAGCAAGGGGAGTCATAAGACATGAAAGCTAAACCTTCAAGATATTGAGAGAAAATAACAACTCAGACTCGTTTAACCAATCAAACGATCACTGAAGGACAAGCGCTAAATAAAGTAATTTTCACATAGACAAGAGCCAAGAGTTTACTGCTGATAGATGATTTTCAAGCAGGGCTCCCCAAACTTGTCTGATCACAAGCAAGGCTTCAAATGCGTGTGGGATTCAGAGGTCTTACCCTACAAGATTCCTGGGTCTTACCCTGTTTGGGGCTTGTTATGGACTGACTTCATGGTTTGAAGCCCTAACCCCTAATGTGACTATTTGGAGATAGGGCCTGTGAGGAGGTTTAAAATCAGCTCAATGGGCAGGGCCAGTGGGGGGCATAACCCAGTAAGGCTGGTGCCCTCATAAGAGGAGGACGAAATGACAGAGCTCACTGTCTCTCTCCACCATGTGAGGACATAAGAAGAAGGTGGCCATTTGGTAGACTAGCTTATTGAAGTGAGAAAACATTTTTAAACAATAAAATAATAAAAAAAAATGCATGTGGCCTGTGGGAAGAGAGTGTGAACCAAAAATAAACTAAGCTTTCCAAGTGACTGGTGGACCCTCCCTTCGGCCAAGGGCATTCCAAAGTTAACCTGAAAAACGAGTTCAGGCCATGCTGGGAAGTGGGGGTTGGACGTGCCCCATTATACCCTCTTCCCTTTGGAATTCAGGCACAGCTGACCAGCATTCACCTTAAATCAGAGACATGCCAGGCGTGGTGGCTCACACCTACAGTCCCAGCACGTTGGGAAGCTGAGACGGGAGGACTGCTTGAGCCCAGGAGTTCGAGACCAGCTGGGGCAACACAGTGAGACCCATCTCTACAAAAAATAGAAAAACCTAGCCAGGTGTGGTGGCACGTGCCTGTGGTCCCAGCTACTTGGGAGGCCGAGGTGGGAGGATCACTTGAGCCCAGGAGGTCAAGGCTGCAGTGAGCTGTGATTGTACCACTGCCCTCCAGCCTGAGTGACAGAATGAGGCTCTGTCTCAAAAACAAACAAAACCAGAGACCTTAAGACTGAGAGAACAGACTAAGTCCGATAAGAACTACAGTCTATTTTCTCCAAAGCTTGCTACCCGGAGGCTTCACCTATGTAATAAGGATCTTGGTCTCCACAACCCCTTATTTTATTTTATTTTATTTTATTTTATTTTATTTTTTTTGAGACAGAGTCTCGCTCTGTCGCCCAGGCTGGAGTGCAGTGGCCGGATCTCAGTTCACTGCAAGCTCTGCCTCCCGGGTTTATGCCATTCTCCTGCCTCAGCCTCCCGAGTAGCTGGGACTACAGGAGCCTGCCAACTCACTCAGCTAGTTTTTTGTATTTTTTTTTTTTAGTAGAGATGGGGTTTCACCGTGTTAGCCACGATGGTCTCGATCTCCTGACCTCGTGATCCACCCGTCTCGGCCTCCCAAAGTGCTGGGATTACAGGCTTGAGCCACCGCGCCCGGCCCACAACCCCTTATTTTAACCCAGACATTCCCTTCTACTGGTTCCAAGTCTTTAGATAAACTCTTCCAGCCAACTGCAGTCAGAGAACCTTTGAATCTACCTGTGACCTGAAGGCCCCTACTTGGGGTTGTCCCACCTTTCTGGACTGAACCAATGTACATTTTTTTTTGTTTTGTTTTGGAGACGGAGTTTCACTCATGTTGCCCAGGCTGGGGTGCAATGGCACGATCTCCGCTTACTGCAACCTCTGCCTCCTGGGTTCAAGTGATTCTCCTGCCTCGGCCTCCCAAGTAGCTGGGATTACAGGCACCCACCATCAGGCCCGGCTAATTTTGTGTTTTTAGTAGAGATGGGGTTTCTCATGTTGGTCAGGCTGGTCTCAAGCTCTTGACCTCAGGTGATCGGCCTGCCTCGGCCTCCCAAAGTGCTGGGATTACAGGTGTGAGCCACCATGCCCAGCCATATCTTACATGTATTGATTGATGTCTATGTCTCCCTATAATGTATAAATTCAAAGCAGTCTAAACACCTAGGGCACATGTTCTCAGGACCCCCTGGGGCTGTGTTACGGACCATTGGTCACTCATATTTGGCTCACAATGAATCTCTGCAAATATTTTACAGAGTTTGACTCTTTTCATTGACAAGAGGGTCTGATTCAGTTGGCATCTAGATCTTGGACTTCACAGCCCCCAGAACTATGAGAAAATACATTTCTGTTTTTAAGCCACCTAAGCATTTTGTGACTGTGGCCCAGGCAAACTGAGGGAGGGCCCAACATCTGGATTTGTAACAATTTCCCCAGGTGATTCCGATTATCAAGCAAATGTGGTCAACACTGTTTTAAACCAGTGCTTCCCAACGTGAATGTGCAGATGAATCACCTGGGGGTCTTGCTGAAATACCAACACTGGTCCTGCAGCCTTGGTTGGACCTCGAGTTTCTGCATTTCTAACAGGCTCCCGGGCAATGGCTGGCACCACTGGTCTGTGGGCCACACTTTGAGTAGGAGACTCCGAAGTATATATTTCAGAAAGAAGAAAAAATTATTTAATAAGAACTGCCCAAGATGTAAGAAAAAAGATGCGTAACGGAATTCATGAGGATAGGGGAAGATCTGAGTTAACATTGACCATGTTAAATAGTAATGTGGCTGATCTGTAGTAGGTAAAAAGTAAGATAGAAACCAAATTCTCGGCTGGGTACGGTAGCTCACGTCTGCCATCTCAGCACTTTGGGAAGCCAAGGTGGGTGGATCACCTGAGGTCAGGAGTTCGAGACCAACCTGGCCAACATGGCAAAATCCCATCTCTACTAAAAATACAAAAATTATTTGGGGGTGGAGGCGGGCGCCAGTAATCCCAGCTACTCCAGAGGCTGAGGCAGGAGAATCGCTTGAATCTGGGGGGCGGAGGTTGCAGTGAGCCAAAATAGCGTCACTTCACTCCAGCCTGGGTGAAAGAGTGAAACTCCATCTCAAGAAAAAAAAAAAAAAAAAAAAAAAGGCCAGGTGCATTGGCTCACACCTGTAATCCCAGCACTTTGGAGGCCAAGGTGGGCGATCACGAGGTCAAGAGATCAAGATCATCCTGGCCAACATGGTGAAATCCTGTCTCTACTAAAAATACAAAAAATTAGCTGGGCATGATGACGGGCATCTGTAGTCCCAGCTACTCAGGAGGCTGAGGCAGGAGACTCCCTGGAACCCAGCAGGTGGAGGTTGCAGTGAGCCGAGATCACGCCACTGCACTCCAGACTAACAGAGCAAGACTCCATCTTAAAAAAAAAAAAAAAAAAGAAACCAAACCAAGCTCTTAACAACAATAATGTGAACAGCGTGGGTAGCAGTGCGAAGAGTTAAACTGTTCTAAATGCTTGTATTGTTTGGAAGAAATAATGGAGATATTGATTAGTTTAATATTTAAGTTCAATATGCACATACAAATTTAAGGTAGAGAAGTTCTGTTTTTTGCCTAGGACATCAAAAGCTTCAATTGAATATCATTTCCTTCTGTATAAGAAAAAGGCAAATAATCTACAAAAACCCAACTTTTTGGAGCCCATCCAAGACCTGAGGTCAAAGACAATAAGGGAAAAAATTTCCAAGTGACAAGGCCCTCTAGGGAAAGGCCGGATGCGTAAATTATTTCACTTTGGCCAAGACCTGAGAGTAAGAGATGTTCCAAGTGTGTCAGAAGAAATCAGCTAAAATTTTTCACACATTCTTACAGGCCAAGTGTGGGCTGCTACATGAGTTTGGAGCAGCTGGGAGCCCCCACCACCAAGAGGTTTTCACTCACTCCACGTTCTGTCCATGGCCTTTCCCAGATGCCTATGAGAAAGACTGGGGCGGGTCTCAGAAGGCTGGAGAGAGCCTCCCTTGGTGGCCCAGGGATGGAGGCAGGGACCTGCTTTGGCTGAGGCATGAAACTATGCTCGTCTGGCAGGGAGCAAAAGCTTTAAATCACTGAGGCAGGTGGAACCCCTCTTATGCCCAGGGAGCAGGCAAATCCCCTGTTCCATAGGAGGGTCAGGAGTAAAAATCCTCGGCCCATGGAAGGGCAGGAGATCCTCGTGGACCCAGAATTCTAGACTGACATCAAGCAGTGGTCTCCTGCTGCTAGAGGAGGGGTGGGCAACTCAGGCACAGGGCAAAGCTTGGTTGACATGGGAATGGGGTAGGGATGCCAAGAGGCGCACCCCCAGCCCCAGGTATACCAGGCCTGCCTAAGCCTGAGACTGGGCCATGACACCAGAGAGCCCCCACCTCCAGCCTGAGCCTAGTACTGACCAGCAACAACAACCCACCACTCTCAGAAGGACCAGGGCACGGGGAGGACGCCCTCTGTGTCACGGGCATCCAGGCTGCTCAAGGCCAAGGCTGGAGCAGGCAAGAGGAGAGAACCATCTGGTCCCCAGGCTGACTTCTCTAAGCACAGGGAACAGGAGCTCATTGCTGGAGAAACGTGAGTCTGAGGTGCACTGAGGGTAACAACAGCAGTAGAATCCCCGGCCAGCTAACTCCTAACCAGAGGAATTTAATCCCTCACACTCACGTGCTGACGGAAGACGTGTGCCTAATTCTGTATATTAGGAAACCCATCTGCATATACCATTTTAAAAAGACCCATATACCAAATGGTGCAAAGTATTATTATGTAAAAATTTAAACACTGTTCATGAGGCTCCTGATTTTATGTTTTGACAAATATCGGAGTCTGCAAAGAAGTATCTCAGACCCTCCCACAGCAGCGTATTGCTATGATGTTGCCAATAATACACAATATTACTAATGACAGCAATAGCTCTTACGTTCTTAACAGTGTGTTCTGGGCCTAGCGCAAATGCTTTTGAGCTCAGTCTCTACTTGTATTCGTCCATTCTCACCCTGATAGAAAGAACCGCCTGAAACTGGGTAATTTATGAAGAAAAGAGGTTTCATTGACTCCCAGTTCCTTAGGCTGTACAGGAAGCGTGGCTAGGAGGCCTCAGCAAGCTTACAATCATGGCAGAAGGCAAGGGGGAAGCAAGCACGTCTCACCATTGTGGAGCAGGGGAGAGAGAGAGTGAGGGAGGAGGAGCTGCACACTTTCGAACAACCAGATCTCGTGAGAACTCACTTACTATCACGAGAACTGCAAGATGGAAATCTACTCCCATGATCTAATCACATTTCACCAGGCTTCTCCCCTGACACATGGGGATTACAATTTGACATGAGATTTGGGTGGGGATACAGAGACAAACCATATCATTCTGCCCCTGGCCCCTCCCAAATCTCATATCCTTCTCACATTTTGCAACCAATCATGCCTTCCCAATAGTCCCCCAAAGTTTGAACTCATTCTGGCATTAACTCAAAATTCTGAGCCCAAAGTTTCATCTGAGACAAGGTGTCTCAGACCTAATGGACCTATTTGGATTTTGGAGGCAGCACATTCCTCATTTGGGTGTGTTACCCCAGCCCATTTATCGAGTGACCCAAAAGGCTGCCAGTTTTGAGTGGGGTCCGGAACAGAAGGCTCTGCAATGGGTCCAGGTTGCTGTGCAAGCTGCTCTGCCACTTGGGCCATATGACCCAGCAGATCCAATGGCGCTTGAAGTGTTGGTGGCAGATAGGGATGCTGTTTGGAGCCTCTGGCAGGCCCCTCTAGGTGAAACACAGCAGAGGCCTCTAGGATTTTGCAGCAGGGCCCTGCCATCTTCTGCAGATAACTACTCTGCTTTTGAGAGACAGCTCTTGGCCCGTTACTGGGTTTTGGTGGAAACTGAAGATTTGACTATGGGTCATCAAGTCACCATGTGACCTGAATTGTCTATTATGAACTGGGTGCTTTCTGACCCACGTAGCCATAAAGTGGCTCATGCACAGCAGCACTCCATCATCAAATGGAAGTGGTATATACGTGATCGGGCTTGAGCAGGTCCTGAAGGCACAAGTAAGTTATCTGAGGAAGTGGCTCAAATGCCCACGGTCTCCACTCCTGCACCCCTGCCTTCTCTTCCCCAGCCTGCACCGATGGCCTCATGGGGAGTTCCCTATGACCAGTTGACAGAGGAATAGAAAACTAGGGCCTGGTTCACAGATGGTTCTGCATGATATGCAGGTACACCTGTCAGTGGACAGCTGCAGCACTATAGCCCCTTTCCAGGACATCCCTGAAGGACAGCAGTTTAGGGAAATCTTCCCAGTGGGCAGAACTTCAAGCAGCGTACCTCACTGTGCAATTTGCTTGGAAGGAGAAATGGCCAGATGTGCGATTATGTACTGATTCATGGGCTTTAGCCAATGGTTTGGCTGGATGGTCAAGGGCTTGGAAGAAGCATGTTTGGAAAATTGGCGACAAAGAAATTTGGGGAAGAGGTATGTGGATGAAGCTCTCAGAGTGGTCAAAAACTGTGAGCCTGGGTGCTAACCACAATCGGATAATGCCTCCTCATGATCTAAACTGTATGATAAAGAGAGAAGTGTTCACGGACCAGGTTTATACACATGAGGCGGCACTCTGGTCTGGGGGTTGGACTTTCTGTAAAAAGCCAGATGTAAATATTTGAGGCTTTGTGGGCCACATACATGCTCCATCTCACCTCTTCAACTTTGCTGTCCTAGCAGGAAAGTAGCCATAGATAGTACATAAACGAATGGGTCTGGCTGTGTTCCAATAAAACTTTATCTACAAAAACAAGCAAGGGGCCAGATTTGGTCTATGGGCCACAGCTTGCCAACCCCTGTACTAGAAAATGAATACAGCTGCTTCAGAGGAGTAGAATTCTGGGATGGACATGAGACTATTTCTCACTGTCATTTTTGTAAAAACATCTGATTTTATAAAAGAAAGTTTATAACTTAAAAAATAATTAAAACAAAAAATCGAAGAAAACTGTCAAAAAGACAGAAATATAAAACTTCCCAGTTAGTTGAGGGAAAATAGAGGAAATATTAGGTTGATCCAAAACAAGGCAAGAAAAGAGAGAAAAAAAGCATGAGCCGCAGAAAAGAACACAATAGGAAAAACATATATTTTAGTCATCCTGGTAATTATGAACCAACAAAATCCTCCAATTAAAAGATAGACAAAGCCCCAATCCGGCCATACACGATTAAAAGAGACACATCTAAAGCTAAGGAGATGAAAAGTTTCAAAGCAAAAGCATGGGAAAAATAGACAAAGCAAATGCTAATGAGCAGCTAACACTCATGTCAGGCGCAACAGGATTTCAGGCAAAAAGCCTTGTTAAGACAGAAACGGAGACTACACAGTTACATGCAGTGAAAGCTATATTAACTTCATATGTGTATCTTACTATGACATTTATTAAATTTATGAAACTAATTTTGTAATTCATACCTAAATTTGCATTCACATAATAACATAACCTTAAATAGGTAAATTAGGTAAGATTTGATGTAACTACAAGAAGGGGTGATTCTTTAGTGCAAGATTTAACACGTACACTTCAGTACACGATTTTAAGAAATCGTTCTCCTGATCTTTCAAAATCTTTCGTTCTTTTCAGATCAAAAGAATGGAAAAAAAAGCCAATATGTAGAAGACTGGATTGATGTAGTGGATGTATTAGACCCTGTCACTCAGCGTTCGGTGATTAAGCCCGTTCCACAGTGCACAGGGGTTATTGATAAAACTGGTCAAATGTTAGCTCCAAAGCAAGCCCAGCAAATATCAAAGAAAGAACCACATAAATAATGGCATAAACAGTGGTTTCTGACAACACAATTAAGTTAGAAATAAATAATTTTAAAAAAGTAACTAAAAACTCATGTCTGGAAGTTAAAAAAAATTTCTAAATGACTTATAAGTCAATGAAAAAGTCATAATGGAAATGAGAAAATACATAGAAATAAATGATAGTAACTGCTTAGAAAACCTTCCAGAAACAACCCTGGACTGAGGCCAAGCTCAGCTGTGGGGTCATCCCTGTGGGGGCACAGGGGTCTTGACGGGGGAACAGAGGGCTCTGCCGCCCTGGAGCGAGGGGTCCAGCGCCCGTTTCCACACTGGAGCGGGTGGATGCAGGCTTTGCTGAGATCCATGGCACTGTGGGGCACTCCCAAGGCACCGGGCTGGGCAGGGAGGGTCTCTCCAGGAGGGGTGGGCTCAGGCCTCTTGGCATGACCCAGAAGAAGAGAGAGGACCCCCTCCTACCCCACAGCCGAGGGTGTGTGAGGGGTCAGCCCTGTTTTATGAAAGCCTGGAAAGCAGCTGTTTTGAGCCCTGCAGGCTCTGAACAGAGCTTGCCTTGGGCTCTGGGCTCTTCAGGGTGAGTAAGCCTTCCTGTCCCCCACTGCCCAGCGCCCGTGGAGGTCGCAGGGCCCCTCTGTCCCAGGGGGAGACCCTAGAGGGCCAGGGACGGCGGTCTGGGCAGCAGTCACACTGCCTATGGGCCCCGCCAGGCAGCCCCGGGCCGGGTTGCCCTGCACATCCACAGGCAGCTCCCCGTTCTGCTTCACAGACACAGCCTCCAGCAAGGGTGGAGGGGTGGTCCCAGGCAGTGTGGAGGGCTCCAGACATGAGGGGACATTCTAGTAACACAGGCTTGGACGCCCCGTTGTTGGACCTGGGGTGCGAGGTCCGCTGTGAGCTCTGAGTCCGGTACCTGCCACCGTGGGAGCGCCCTGTGCACCTGCCCCGGGGGTGAGCATTGCTCCCCGATGTGTGCACGCTGCGCCGGCTCAGAGGGACCAGGGTTGTGCCTGCGGAGGGGCTGGCGGGGCGGCTGGAAGGTGACCAGGTCTGCAGTGCCTGGGAGGCCATGACCCGAGAGGGGAGAGCAAGAGAGGGACCGATGTGGAGGCGGGGGCGGTGTTCCTGGGACAGCCGGAGGTCCCAGCGAGCACCCCTGGTCACGCCTCTGTCTCCGTGGGACCCCAGCGTGGTCCCCTCCCGCCGTGGTCCGGTGACCTGACCCGGCCTTGAGCGGGGCGGGGGCTGCAGGACCCTCAGGTCTCTCCGCAGGATGGCAGCGGCGGAGGGAGGCAGCCAGGTGAGCCCGGCCGGCGGGAGGGACACGGAGGCCGGTGGTCCCCAGCCGGGGCTGCGCGGCCAGGCAAGGAGTGGGCGGGCGGAGGGGCGGGGGCCGGGTCTGCGCCCCCCACCGCCGGGAGTCCCGCGGCGGCGGAGGAGGCGGAGGCGGGCGGGTGCGGAGCCGCGCGGGAGTCTGGGCCGGGGCAGAGCTTTCTGGAAGGCGCTGCAGGCTCCCTGCAGGTCAGTTTTCCTCCCGCCGCCTCTGAGTCCGCAGCTCGGCCCCGGGAGCCCCTGGGTGCCCAGCGCAGACCCGCCTGCCCCATCTGACGGGCGGGCTCGGTCTGGGGGCAGGCGGACCATGCAGCAGGTGCAGCAGGGCGAGCGCAGAGAGCGGGCGCGGGGACAGGCGGGGGCGGGGCACCCGCACTCACCTCTGCGGTCGGCGTAGAGGACACCCAAAGTCACCAGGGCAGCGGTCACCAGCAGCAGCAGCAGCAGCAGTCCCCCCTCCAGGAAGCCCGGGCGCTTCTGCCCAGTACGGCCGGCGCTCTCCACCATCCCCACGGGGCCTTCGGACTTCCCCATCAGTAGGGTTCTGGACTGGAGAGCACCGCGGAGGAACCTGCAGGCCCAGGGCAGAGGAGAGGGACGTGGAGCTCCCCGAGCCCGGCCTGAAGCTGGAAGGGCCAGATGCTGGCAGGGAGCGGGCGCTGGGTGCCTTTGGAACACTCTGTTCCCGTCTCCCTCTCCAAGCCCACAACCCTGGGTGACTGGGTCCCGGGACTTTCCACACTACCCCTGGGCCAGTCTCTGAGTGCATGGAGGTTCTAGGACTGGGATGCTCCCAGCTTGGGGTCGCGAGCTGGACCCAGGAGGCTCAGTTCCTGTGCTGTCAAGGGACCTCTGCAGTGGTGCCCGCCTGGGCTGCTCATGCTGGGGGTCTTGGAGCTGTGGGTCTGAGCGCTAGGTCAGTGACGCTGTCGGGGAGGCCACTTGGGCTTCCGGGCTCCCAGCCCACCTTTCCTGTTGGAGCCCAGAAGCCAGTGATGGGCGAGACCAGAGCAGTAGGCACCCACACAGGCAGTGACTACATGCGCCAGGAAGGGACCTGCAGGGCCAGGCAGCCTTGAGTGTCAGCCCTGGCAGCCACCTGGCTGGTGTGCAGCTCTGGTCGTCCCCTGACCTTGTTACCATGGAGGGGACACCTCCTGGAGCCAGGTGGGCAGTGGGCAGCACTTGAAAATACATGGCTGGGGACAGGCAGCTGCTATAGGCAGGACAGGGAGCTGGGCAGGAAGAGTTGGGGGCACAGGACACGGATTCAGGAGGCTCCCAAGTCTGTGTGCTCCAGTGTGCATGTGAGTACGTGTGTGTGTGAGTGTGAACCTGAGTGTACACATATGTGCAAATGAGTGTGTGCATGTGGTTGGGCGTGTGCATATGTATGACTGTGTGTGTGCATGTGTGCATATGTTCTGGTGTATGACTGTATGCACCACATGTGCACATGTTCTGGTGTGTGCATGTGCGTGACTGTACATGAGTGTGAACGTGTGCGTGTGCTCTGGTGTGTGCATGTGTGTGTGTGCACGTGTGTTCTCTCATGTGTGTGGGTACTCTCATGTGTGCATGTGTGTGACTGTGTGTGCACATGTGTGCGTGTGCTCCCGTGTATGTGTGTGCATGATGGTGTGCGTGGATATGCATGTGTGTGTGTACTCTTGTCTGTGCATGTGTGTGTGCACGTGTGTGCATGTGCTTTTGTGTGTGCAAGTGACTGCATGAGTGTGCACGTGTGTGCGTGTATGCTCGTGCGTGTGTGTCCATGATTGTGTGGATATGCATGCATGTGTGTGTACTCTTCGTGTGTTCATGTGTGTCTCTGTGTGTGAGTGTGCACATGTGTGCGTGTGCTCGCGTGTGTGCATGTGCATGATTGTGTGTGGATATGCACGTGTGTGTGTGTGAGTGTGCACATATGTGAGCAGATGCATGGATATGCACATCCCTCGCCGGCACTCAGAGCCCTGCTAGGAAGCTGCCCGGCCCTGGGGAAGCGATTGGGTGCTTGGGGCTTCCAGCACTTTCAGTCACCACACACAATCACACACCTGCTGTGCCGAGCCCCAGGCCTAACCCTGTACCAGGCAGGGCGGATAATGGGGGAGCAGCAAAAGGAGACCAGGCCCAGGCCTGCCTGCGGGAGGGTCAGGGACTGGCTGCTGAGACTGCCAGCACCTGGGCTAAATGTGCTTCCGCCCCCCTGTACCCCACCCACGCCCTTCTGTTGGCCTTGCCTGAGTTCTGTCCCTGACTCCCTGAGGGATTCTAGACATCCCTTAGCCTGTCTGGGCAACACCCTGCAAAGGTGGCACGGCCAGCTCATTTCGGCGACTCCTCCAGGGCTCCCTGACCTCTGGCTGTGTGAGGAGCTGGGACAGGGACCTGGACCTCACTCCTCTCCTCCAGGTCCCTCGCTCCTTCCTTCCTGTCCCCTCAACCACCTCTCTCAGTCCCTGGCCCTGTGAACTGCGGCGTTCGTGCAGACGCTTCCTTTGACGGCCTCTGCTGTGCCCCTAGACACCCCTGTCCTGCCAGTGGCTGAAACTGAACTTTGGAATCATCTGCCTCCCTTGCCTGCCTCCACACCCCGTGCCAGTCCTCAGCCTCTAAGCCCATCTCAGTTGGACCCTTTCTCATTCGGGCCACTCACTGCCTGTTCCAGGCCCCATCACCTCCCCTGAGGGGTCTGTCTCCCGCACTGATCCCCACCACAGGGCCCAGGGGCCTGTAACTAGAGTCAGAGGTCATCACTCCCTGGCCCCTGGTAGCCAAACCCTTGGAGGAAGAGCCGGGCTTTGCCCTGATATCAGGACCCTGTCTGGCCCTCCTCCCCCTCTCACTATGCCCTCCCCCTACCCTCAGGCAGGCCCCCCCGGAATTCTCCCCTGACCCTCCCCACCCACTCAGGCGGCTCCCCAGATTCCTGCCAAGGTCTCCTTCCCAGTGGGGCCTCCCTTGGCCCGGTCTTGGGTTCAACGTGGGGAGCCTCATCCCCTCCCCTGCTCTGTGTCTCTCCAGGGACTCCTGGCTCCACCTCCACATCCCTTCGCTACTTCTTCAGCCCTCTGAGAACATCAGCTCCATGGGATGGGGCTCCCTCTGTGGGGGCCGCTTCACCTAGACGGGCAACCCCACCCCAGAGACCTCAGTCAACACCTGTTGAGTGAATGAATGAATGATGAATGAATGGATCAATCATTCGGACAAGTCTGAGCTCGGCTTCCGAGAACTACTTTTTTTTTTTTTTGAGACGGAGTCTCGCTTTGTCGCCCAGGCTGGAGTGCAGTGGCCGGATCTCGGCTCACTGCAAGCTCTGCCTCCCGGGTTTTTACGCCATTCTCCTGCCTCAGCCTCCCGAGTAGCTGGGACTACAGGTGCCCACCACCTCGCCCGGCTAATTTTTTGTATTTTTTAGTAGAGACGGGGTTTCACTATTTTAGCCAGGATGGTCTCGACCTCCTGACCTTGTGATCCGCCCGTCTCGGCCTCCCAAAGTGCTGGGATTACAGGCTTGAGCCACCACGCCCGGCCCCGAGAACTTCTTACTTTGATCAGAATTAATGTATCTGCTCTTGCATCCTGAGTTCATTCTGTCCTGCAGGCGACCACAGATGGCTCCATGCGCCCCAAAGGCACACATCAAATAAACACCTTCAAATTGAGCCGAGTACCCAGGGCAGGTGTGGAGTGTCTGCTGAGGCGAAGGCACTGCGGTTCCATGGGGACACTATTGGCCTCTCCAGGTTACTATGGATGGGGGACAGCGGGTCCTTTGGGTAAGATAAACCATATGCCAGAGGGGGCTGCCTGCCTCAGCACAGGCGAGATGACACACAGGACACCCCATCCAGCCTCGTGAGAAAGGGGCTGGGCGCTTGGAGAGGGTTTCAAGGCCCAGGAAAGCAGGCCGGGCGCCTCCTTCAGCACAACTCACCTTGTTCACTCAGGAGTGGCCGTCACCCACAATCAGGCCCCTGGAGACTGGGTCCCAGTGGCTTGGCGCTGGGGTGAGCTGGGCCAAGTGGGTGGATTTCCAGGGACCGGGATGGGAGAGCAGTGGCTTGGGGCTGAGTTGAGGCTGCCTGCAGGCTTCCGGGCCTCCTTTGTGATGCAGGCATGGGCTCCCTGGAGGCGGTGACTCCTGCCTCAGAGTCAGGAAGTTCCACTGGGAGTGTTGTGGGGGTGGGGGGAGGGGCCAAAGGCAGCTTCTTGGCACCCGGGCTGCCCTGCCTCATGGGTGCCCTTCTCAGGGTCTCTGGCGCCTGCCTCCCAAGCCGCCCTCCTCCCTTGCTTCTGTCTCTTGACCTTTCAGTCCAATGGGGCCCCAGGGGCTGCTGAGAGGAAGGCCAGGCCCTTCTCCCACTCCACACGCTCTGCTCTGCCCCGACCACCCAGTGAGGGGGTTGCAAAGGCCTCACCCTGGGTGTTCTTTCTCTGCAATCTCCAAGGAGGATGGTGGGTTCTGGGGACCTTGCCAAGGTGCAAGGGGAAGGGGTGGTCCTGAAGGGGGTGGGCGCCGGCTGCCAGGAGGGTCCCACGCAGGGAAACTAGCCTAGGCTTGGCTGCTTCCCGCTGCCCACAGAAAACCTGTGAGGTTCAGACCTCAAGCTACAGAGGGTGGGCAGCCCTGGCCGGGGAGCTGGCGCTGGCAGAGAGCTGTGTGGCTTGTGGGGGTCCTCAGTGATCAGAGTGTGAGCCCTGCACCCAGCCCTGCTTGCGGACGGGGGTTCTGGGCAGAGCAGGCTCTTTCTGATTCTCCAGGCCTGATGAGGTTCCTAGCTTCTGTTTCCGAATCCCCAGAACGAGTCCTCCTGCCCAGGCCTTGGGCATGTGTCAGGGCATCTGGGCGGGGCTGGGCCACAGAGCTAGGGGTCCCATGGCAAACTGCTCCTCACGGCCGCCCCGGCCAGATCGCCCACGCTGGGTGCTGTTGGAAGCTTTGTCTATGGCCCTTTAGGTTGGCCAGGCCCTGGGAGGAGAAAGGCTTTGAGCTGCAGCCAGGCTGGGATCAGATCCCAGACACCACCCTGAGCCAGGGAAGTCGCTCCCTGGCGCCTGCTGGCTGTCCTGGCAGCCCCCTGCCATCAAGCCCAGCAACCAGTCCAGGAGCTGCAGTCTGGCCTCAGGCTGCCTGGGCTGCTGGCCCAAATGGAAACAAGGTCAAGGCCAGCCAAGCAAGAAGCTGGGACCACCCTTTCTGGGGAGCTGGGAGTGGGCCAGGGTCCAGCCTGGCTGGAGGCTCCTGCCCTGGGGAGAGGCCAGAGCCCTTCCAAGCCCACCTGCCTGACAGCCCTGGTGCCAGCAGGCCCTTTCTGGATGTCACAGTGTTCTTGTCTCTAAGGTACAAAGCCACAGAAGGAGAAACAGATGCAGGAGTCTGGCCTATTCTCAGCAGGGGCTCCCTGGACTCTGAATCCCCCAAGGTCGGCCATGTGCATGCTCCTCCTTCCCCAACCCGAGGCCTGCCCAGCCCAGCAGCCCCCAGCCCGGCCCAAGACCACCTGGTGACCTGGGCTGCCAAACTTGGGACCCCTTATTCCCGGGTTCTCCCTGCTTCTAGGTGACAGCAGGAGGCTCGGATGCTAGCCTGGCACCTGCCAGACAAGAGAAACTGGGAAAAGAGGCTAAAGGCCAAGGAGACCGCAGACCCCTAGACCTACCCCAGTCACTGGACACCACAGACTTGCAGGTGCCCAGGGCAGTGCAAACCCAGACCTCCAAAACACCTGCATAGATGACTCTCCCCCGAGACACCCGCACAGACCATCCTCCCAAACACCCACACAGATCACCCCCCAAACACCCACACAGACCATCCTCCCAAACACCCACACAGACCGTCCCCCAAACACCCGCACAGACCATCTCCCCAGACACCCACACAGACCATTCACCCAGATACCCACACAGACCGTCCCCCAGACACCCACACCGACCATTCACCCAGACACCCACACAGACCATTCACCCAGACACCCACACAGACCGTCCCCCAGACACCCACACAGACCATTCACCCAGACACCCACACAGACCATTCACCCAGACACCCACACAGACCGTCCCCCAGACACCCACACAGACCATTCACCCAGACACCTACACAGACCATTCACCCAGACACCCACACAGACCGTCCACCCAGATACCCACACACACAGACCATCCCCCAAACACCCACACAGACCATCCCCAGACACCCACACAGACCATCCCCCCAGACACCCACACAGACCATTCACCCAGACACCCACACAGACCGTCCCCCCAGACACCCACACAGACTGTCCCCCGAGACACCCACACAGACCATCCCCCAGACACCCACACAGACCATTCACCCAGACACCCACACAGACCATTCACCCAGACACCCACACAGACCGTCCCCCCAGACACCCACACAGACCATCCCCCAGACACCCACACAGACCATTCACCCAGATACCCACACAGACCGTCCCCCAGACACCCACACAGACCATCTCCCCAGACACCCACACAGACCATTCACCCAGACAACCACACAGACCATTCACCCAGACACCCACACAGACCATCCCCTGCAAATACCTGCATAGATAGTCCTCCCCAGACACCTGCATAGCCAGAGCCCAGCACCTCGGAGGTGGACATTAATCCCATCTCCTAGGGAGATTGGGGGAAAATGGGTGTTCCCTGCCTGTCCTGCTCTCGGGGTAGCCTGTGGGATGTGGAGATCCGGAGAGAAGCCCTGGCTCAGGGATCCAAGGAGGCAGGTGGGACGGGGGTCAGGGAAGTGCTTCCTGTAGCAGCCCTGGGGCCAGGGTGTGCCTCAAGGGCACTAGCCTTTGTCCACACTGCTGCGGGGCTGCCCTCACCCAGGCTGCTGTGTCCACCCTGCCGTGGGGGCTGCCCTCAGGCCCTGGAGATGCTTGCCTGTGACTGCCCCACACTCTCAGGCTGGGCTACTGGTGGCAGGTCCTGTGCTCTGGTGCAGCCCAGACATGCCCAACAGGCATTTCCTCTGCCCACTGGGAGCAGGGCCTCTCCCCTAAGTCTGCCCAGCTACGCTCTGGGCAGGAATGAGGAGCCCCACTTAGAGAAGACGCACAGGTCAGAAGAGGCTCACCAGCATTTCTGCGGCACACAGGGTGCTGGGACGACAGCCGGGCCTCTGGGGTCCCCACCTTTCTTGCCAGCTGCCTTCTGAGGTCAGGCCCTGGGTATCCAGGACAGGAGGGAAAGGGGCTGGTGGTCCCGCTGCCCCAGAATCTGTGTCATTGAGCCACCAGCCCATCCCCCGTAGCTGGAGCCTCTGCTCCCTCACTTGTGAACTACAATAAATCAGAGACAGGTCTCAGTCAATTTGGGAAGTTTATTTTGCCAGAATTAAGGATGCACGCCTGTGCCACAGCCCCAGGAGGTCCTGACAACATGTGCCCAAGGTGGTCAGAGCACAGCTTGGTTTCATACATTTTAGGAAGACATGAGACATCAATCAACATACGTAACATGGAGTTACACTCTTGAGTTTCTGATGAGCCTTTCCAAAGAAGGCAATCAGATATGCATCTATCTCAGGGAGCAAGGGAATGACTTTGAATGGAATGCGAGGCAGGCTTGCGCTAAGCAGTTCCCGGCTTGACTTTTCCCTTTAGCTTAGTGATTTTCGGGCCCCAAGATTTATTTTCCTTTCACTCTCCTAAAAAGAGTTTTTTTTTTTTTTAGATTTATCGCAGAGTTGAACAAGAGAGAATGGCACAGGTGTGGTCAAGATCCACCTGGGAGAGGAAGGGGGCAGGGGCAGAGGAGTGTGGCCACCTGAGCTGAGAGGCTGTGTGGCAGGTGACCATTGTCACCAGTGTCACTGGCCAGGTCACCTGTCTGAATTTTGGGGTTGCAACCTCCATGATCCCCTAGAGCTGATGACAAATGCAAGTGCCCAGGAGGAGAGAGAAGCCAGGACGGGGGTGGTGGCCTTGTCTCCCCAGGGTGAAGTCAGGCAGGGCTCGGGGGCACGCTTTGCATCAAGCCAGCCCGCCCAGCTTGTCTCTCACTCATGGCCACGAGAGAAAGCCCTGGGCTGAGGCCTCAGTCTGACACTCACAGTGATGGGCAAAGGCTGGCCGCCTCTGCCCCACCCAGAAGTCCCCGAGCTCACTGGCAGCTGCAAGGCCTGGGGACGTTTAACCCACGTATAGGAACCAGCTGTTCTCTTGCTCTGTGGAACCACCGATACCTTCCAGCAGCTTTGGGAGACAAGTCTGGGGGGAGCCTGGGGACTGTGCTCATCAGGGCCCCTCGGTGGTCCCTCTGCTTGGAAGGGAGGGGCCTGTGGAGGAGGGAGGGAGTTTACCCCCAGCGCACTGGGTTCTCAATGAAGGACCCCCATGAAAAGCACCCTGAAAGGTCAGCTTGGGGTATGGGCTGGCTGGGCCCATTTGGGAGCTCTGTCTCTGGGGAGGGTCCAGGCTCTACTGGAAGCCGGCCCCAGGCTCAGGCCAGGGTCCAAGCAAAATGCAGCTTCACAGCCAAGGAGGGGCTTCTGGGGCTGGTACCGTCTCCCCAAAGGCCCCAGGGGTCTGGCCTCAATCCTGTCCAACCTGTAGGATCCCAGACCAGGGACAAGACCTGGGGCTGCTGCTTCTAGGTCTGAGCCCCAGGTGTGGGCCAAGAGGGCCCCAACTTCCGGGATGAGGTTGCTGGTGGTAGAAGGGACTGTGAAGCTTCTAGGATGGTCCCTTCATGTAAGTAGGAAGCTGTCCCCTTTCCTTCCCAAGGCAAAAAGGCGTGAGGCTGGCTGTCCAACACTGACTCATGCTGGGGTAGGGAAGCAGGGTGTGGGGAGGGCTGGGAAGGGGATGTGGAGAGGGCTGGGAAGGGGGATATGGGGAGGACTGGGAAGGGGAGGGTTGGGAAGGGGGATGTGGGGAGGGTTGGGAAGGGGCTGTGGGGAGGGCTGGGAATTGGGGTGTGAGGAGGGCTGGGAAGGGGGTGTGGGGAGGGCTGGGAAGGGGGTGGGGGAGGGCTGGAAAGGGGGATTTGGGGAGGGTTGGGAAGCAGGATGTGGGGAGGGTTGGGAAGGGGGTGTGGGGAGGGCTGGGAAGGGGGATATGGGGAGGACTGCGAAGGGGGATATGGGGAGGACTGGGAAGGGGAGGGTTGGGAAGGGGGATATGGGGAGGGTTGAGAAGGGGGTGTGGGGAGGGCTGGGAAGGGGGATATGGGGAGGGTTGAGAAGGGGGTGTGGGGAGGGCTGGGAAGGGGGATGTGGGGAGGGCTGGGAAGGGGGGTGTGGGGAGAGCTGGGAAGGGGGATATGGGGAGGGCTGGGAAGGGGGGTGTGGGGAGGGCTGGGAAGGGGGATGTGGGGAGGGCTGGGAAGGGGGTGTGGGGAGGGCTGGGAAGGGGGATATGGGGAGGACTGAGAAGGGGGTGTGGGGAGGGCAAGGTGGGTACCTCCCCGATTTGGGGAGCTGGGTGCACTCCCAGGCCTAGACATTGGGTGAGGTGCTAGGGTGGGACCGTGATTAGGGCGGGGAGGGGGTCGGGCCCAGTCACTGGAGCCAGCAGCCTTCGGATGCCTCCCTCCGGATTCTGGCCTTCAGTCTCTTCAGGCCACGGTGGTCGGGGTCCACCAGGAGGCCACTCTCGGCCGCCGTCCAGGCCTCTGGGTGACGCTGCTCTTCCAGGCAGCGCTGCCCGCGAAGGAGGAACACGCGTGCGGTGGGGGCCCGGCCTGGCTGCTTGCGCAGGCTGTTCTGGGCCAAGGTGGGCGCTAGCTTCAGGGCCTGGACAAAGGCCCCTGCGGCGGCTGCCTCGTCCCCCAGGCTCAGCAGCAGGCGACCCTGACAGCAGAAGTCTTCTGCCCGCCTTGGGAGGTCACTGTCCCCCAGAGTCTCCTGGAGCACATGGTCCAGGTCCCTGAGGGCCCGGCCAAACTCCTGCAGCTCGGCCAGGCAGGTGGCTCGCAGACGCAGGTGACAAGCACTGCTGCCATCGGCCAGGACAGACAGTGAGCAGTAGCCCAGCGCCCGCCTGGGTTGCCCTGCGTCCAGTAGGGTGCCGGCTTCCCAGGCTGCAGCCTGCACAGAGGACACAGAGAGAGGCACGGAGAGTGGGGTCAGCCTCAAAAGCCCGGCCGCCCCTGCCCCACAGCATTCTTCTGCAAAGCCAGCCTCTGCTGGCTCCCTGGGTAGGGCAGGGCCCCGGGCTGCACAGGAGCTGCCCGCTGCTTCTGGAGGGGCTGGCTGACCACAGGCAAGGGCAGGAGGGGGGACCCAGGGTAGAGGACCCTTCCCTGTAATTCTCACTGCCCCAGAAGCTGCCAAAGTGCTGTTCTGACCCTTGGAGGTCCAGCGGCAGTCCAAGGTCTGGCATCCTTGCCCACCGCTCTTCTCCCTGGGCCTCGGATCAGGGACCTGGATTTACCTTCTCATGGTCCCCTCCTGGCAGCCCTACCACCCCACCAGCTGGGCCCAGGTTCCCTTGCCTGGGTGACCACAGCAGCCTCCTCCCTCCGTCCCTCTGGGCCAAGTCACCTCTCCAACAGGCCCTCTGAGGTGGCTGCTGCCCAACCTTTCCACTCTGCCCACCTTCTGAAGGCTGTCCCAGGTCTCAGGACAGTGGCAGATATGGCCCTTGCCTGGTCTCTGAGCACCCTAGACCCTCCTCCTGGGGCTGATGGACGGAGGGCACAGCCTCTGCTGTGGGCGGCTGCTGACTAGGCCTGTCTGTGCCCCCACTCCTCCCAGGCACTTTCCTGAACCCACCCAGACCCAATTGCCTCATCTGTGACCCAGTGTCTTCACAGAGTCAACCACGACCAGAAATCCGCTCGCCTCACTGGGCTCCTCCTCTGCTCAAGAACCTGCAAGGGCTCCCCACCGCCTGAGGAACACGCCACGATGCAGGCCCCGCCTTTCTCGCTGGCCCTGCCTCTCTTCCAGCAGCCAGGCGGTCCTCGACGCTCCCTCCCGCGGGGAGCGCAGCGCACTCAGGACCCCGCCGGGCGCGGCTGCAGGGGGTGAAGCCCAGGTCCATGCCCAGGGTCCGTGCTTCGGAGCGAGGGGGTCCCACGGCCCCGGCTTTGCTGCTGGGCTCCCGCGGGGCACAGTGTGGCCTCTTCTGCCAGCTGTGAGCGGCGCCGAGCAAGGCAGGGGCTCGAACCCACGTCCCTGGCCTGCTGTGCGGCCCGCGGGGCCGCCCATCTCCGGGCCGAGGCACCTGATCCCCCCTCCCCGCCCCCGACACGTAGCTCACGGCCCGGGATGGTCGCGAAGCCTCGGCCCGCGCAGGCCCCGCACATTTGGGCCAGGTCCATGGCAGCAGGAGGGCGCGGCCCCGAGCAGCTGTCGGACCCCGGGAGCCCCCGGGCCGCCCCCACGGGGAAGGGGGCTCAATCTGACCCCAGATGCCCCTGATCCCGCGGCTCGGGCCGCGCAGGCGCAGTGCCACCCGGAGGGGTCCGCCTGCCGGGGCACGGGGCGCAGGAAGCGGGGCGAAACCGCTGTCGGCTCACTTCCGGGTCGGTCCGCGTCTCCAGGCAACCATTTCGCGTCCCGCAGATTCTTGCCTCGACCAGGAGCCGCCTCCTGGCGCCCCCGCCCAGCCCCAGTCTGCAGCCTCGGAGACCCCTGCCCAGCCCCGCCTCCGGGCTCCGTGACCCCCGCCCAGGAGACCCCATCTAGCCGCCGCCTCTGGGCTCCAGGACCATGGCCCCAGCCAGGCTTCCCGCCCCCTGCCATGCCCTCCTTCCAGCTCGAAGACCCCAGCACAGCCCCCTCCTCCTGGCTCCGAAACCCCCAGTCCCTCTGGGAGCTCTGAGACCCCCCCAGCCCGGCCGTCTCCTCCAGGTCCCGGTAACCCGATCTCAGCCTTGCTCTTCAGCCCAGAGGGGCGGCGCCCCCTCCGCATCACCGAACTGCCCCTTAAACACTGGTGTAGCCCCGACCCCGCCATGAGATCCCTCTGTTCTTCCTAGCGTGGTTTCTGTTTTCCTAAGTGGCCCCCGAGTGCTAGAACCTGCTGGTGTCAGGAAGCATTAAAGAGGTGAAATCCCGTCCGGGCCCCGCCGGGGTGTAGTTCTGAGTCTCTGGGACCTCAAAGCCTGCTGTGCTCTTGGCCTCCCAGCCTGCCTTGCCCCCACGTGCCTTCTCCAGGCCTGCCTTGGGCTTGGGGTGGGCTTCCTGCCGGGAAAGGTGCCCCTGGCTGGCTCAGTCTGGCCCTGAGGGCAAGGTCCCCTTCCCTCTCTTGCACCCAAGTCACCTGTGGCTTATACATCCCATACAAAGAGGCTGAGAGGTCGGTGGGGTTGTAGGGCCAAGATGGCCAGAGACTGTCTTCCTGGGCCAGAACTGGGTGTCTCCCACCCCACCCCAAACCCAACTGAAAACCCAACCGCAGAGACTGAAGAAGGGCTGCCCGGGTGGACGGCCCAGGGGTCTCATGCCTGTGTGCTGGGGAAGGTTGGCGTGGGAGATCCGTGGGGTTCTTTGCGCACCTGGGCAAGGCTCTGTCGCTCTGAGGCCTCCAGGAGATGCAGCAGGCAGCTGAGATCCGGGGCATCCACCTCGGCCAGGCCCTGCAGGTCCCGTGCAGCTGCTGGCACGTCTCCCTTCTTGAGCCGGAGCAGGCCCAGCCGGGCCCGGGCTGCCTCTGACGTTGAGGCAGGGTGCAGGGCTTTTTCCAGGTGGGTTCCAGCCTCCTCATAGCTGCCTGTCAGGGATTCAGGAGGGACAGTCAGTGTGTGGGTGGGGCAGAGGTGCAAGAGAGCTCAGACTTGCTGGCTGCTCCTTCCCTGCCCTATACTGGCTTTCGGGGAGGTGATGATGGCTCAGCCCCAGGAAGAAGGAGCTGGGAGCAGAGGTGCACCGTGATTCCAGGCAGGTCACAGGGACTCACCTCTGACCCCACTCCACGATGCTGAGCCCCCTCACCATGGACACTACAAGGGGCTGCTTTCTCTCCCGAGCAACTAGAGGCAAACTCTGGGCCTGCTGGAGCAGACTAGCACGCGGGGAGCAGCCCTGGGGTCCCTGAAGCCCTTGGTGGGCAAATGCAGACTGCAGAGAGAGCTTGCCTTGGGAATTAGCGGTGAAATGGTTTCCACATCACCAGGGGGATGTGGAAATCTGCAGGAAAGGCCTGCATGTTGGCACATAGGGCTTATGACAGTTCCTCCTGGAACAGGGCCTGGCATCCCATGGGTGCCTGATAAACAACAGCTGGAGGTGCGTGAATCAATGAGGGGGCCGAGAGTCCGAGACCTTTTATGGACCAAGATCATGCCTCGGTTTCTCCTCCACTGCAAGCAAAGAGCCAGCCGGGTAAAGAGAGGAGAGGCTTTTGAACACCAGGCCTCACACAGGGAGCAGGGCCAGAGGCCAGGGGATTTGGGGTGGAAGGGACCTTGGAAGCTATTGTGGTCCACGTCTCTTTCTTCCATTTTCTAGAAAAGGATACAGAGGTCAGAGGAGCAGGGACAGAAGCCCAGACCCTGTGTTTCCCACCTTGGGGCTGCCACATACCCCGTGCCATGAGAATGTCCACCAGGAGGAGGTGCCAGTCCAGTTGCCCTGCATCGATTTTGATCAGCGCCTGCCCCACAGCAAGGAGGCCTTGGGTGTCCTCGTCCTCGAGAGGGGCCCCAGTGTCCAGCAGCTGGCTCAGAAGGGCCCGGCAGCGGGAGTAGAGGCCCTGTGTGATGAGAGCCTGGGCTTCCGGCTTCAGAGAGCGGAGCTCAGGGACCACGGTCCCGGGGCCGAGCTTCAGAGCAGAGAGGATGTCGTCTATGGCTTCCTGCAAGGTGGGAGGGTGGGCGGGTGCAGAGTTGTCCTAGGTGGAGAGACTGGGTGGAGGGTCAGAGTAGGAGGGCTGGCTCTGTCTTTTTCATTCCCTGATCTTCTCCTTGGGATCCTAGAGGGTCTGAACATCCAGCTTCCTGCCTCTTCCCGCTTTCCTGTGGCTGCAGCCTCCTACCATCCCTCCTGATTCTGGTTAGCATTTGAAAGGACCCAGCTCGCTGACCTTGACCCTGAAAGTTTTCAGGCCCAGAACCCCTTTTCTGAGGCCAAATGCTGCTAATTTCCATCTCCTGATTAGCCTGCGGTCTGCGAGCCCTCCCTGGGTCCCTCGATCTCCCAGCTTGTAGCTGGCTCCCTCCACGCCTGTCCCTCCCCACAGAGGCATCTGTCACCTCCCAGCGGGGGATGCTGGATCTCTGTGGGTATCCGGGTGCTCCTCCCAGTGCGTGTGGCCTTGGGGACGCCGGAAGTGTAGAAAGCCCAGTTACTGCCGTCCCACAACTCCCAGGAGCGGTGGAAGGAGGGTGCCCAGCCCATCTGGTGCACAACACAAGGCAGGACACGGGGTGGCAGCCAGTTGGGGCAGAGGTCAGAGGTCTGCCAAGGGAGAGATCAGGGTGGAGCCGGCCAAGGCACACCCTGAGGGAGAGACTGCAGGGTGCAGAAGTGGACTTGGGCTGGTGCCTGAGGCTGGTGGGCACGTGGGTAGGAGAGCCCAGCACTGGGCATGCCATCTGGAGGCGGGGAGGGAGAAGAGGTTTGCAGAGGCCCTGACCACACACGGGAAGCCAGGACAGAGGCTGGGCCTGTTCAGGGGAGTGCTGGTGATCAGTGGATTGATCAGGATAAGTCATTTGCATCTGACCTTTGACCTGGCCATCAGCAGGGGACCACTAGAGCCTCTTCAAGGCTGTCCTCCTTCTATTGGTTCTCCAGGTGTCCTATTTGCTTGTTTGTTTGTTTCTTTCTTTCTTGTTTTTTAATTTTTATTTCTTATTTGTATTTTGAGATGGAGTCTCGCTGTGTCACCCAGGCTGGAGTGCAGTGGTGCAATCTTGGCTCACTGCAACCTCCACCTCCCAGGTTCAAGCAATTCTCCTGCCTCAGCCTCCTGAGTAGCTGGGATTACAGGTGTACCACCACCATGCCCAGCTAATTTTTGTGTTTTTAATAGAGATGGGGTTTCACCATGTTGTCCAGGCTGGTCTCAAACTCCTGATCTCAAGTGATCCACCTGCCTCGGCCTCCCAAAGTGCTGGGATTATAGGTGTGAGCCACTGCACCTGGCCTTAACTATGCCTCTGTATATTATCTTTCTAGCAATTGCCTTGCAAATTACAATACGTAGCCTTACAGCTATGAACAAGCCCCCAGCTCCCAGGTGAGCACCCAACCACAGTCTATGTACAGTTGATATGGTGCCACTTTACCTAAAATGTGAGATCCCCACAGCAGTAACTTCCATTATCCCACAGTTTGTGTTATTGTTGTCATACACTGAGCAATACATTTCCTCATATAGTACATTATTTCAAGTCAATTAATTATAATGTATATTTTGAGACAGGGTCTCTCTCTGTTGCCCAGGCTGGAGTGCAGTGGTGTGATCTTGGTTCACTGCAACCTTGAACTCCTGGGCTTAAGTGATCCTCCCACTTCTGCCTCCTGAGTAGCTGGGACCACAGGTGCATGCCACCACACCCAGCTAATTTTAAAAACTTTTTGTAGAAATGGGGTCTTGATATATTGCCTAGGCTGGTATCGAACTCCTGGTCTCAAGCAATCCTCCCACCTTGGCCTCCCAAAGTGCTGGGATTACAGGTGTGAGCCACCACACCAAGCCTATTTTTAATTTAGATAGCTTTGTTCAAAGCAATTAAAAGAAGAAATAAATACATCCTTTTGTATTTGCAAATGCTTTTCACTTCTTCCAGCAGAGAATTTCTATCAGGCATCCGTTCTCTTCAATTTCACCACCTTCCCTCAGGAACTGCTGTGGTACCGTTCAATGATGACGGATCTCTCAGCTTCCATTTGTGTAACGGGTCTTTAATTTCACCCTCGTTTCTGAAGGACATTTTAACAATATGGGTAATTCTGGGTTGGTACTTTTTTCTTTTAGTGCCTTAAAGGTGCTGTCCCACTGTCTTTTGGATTCCATTGTTTCCGGGACAAATCTGCTGTCGCTCACATTGTTGTATGTCATTTACTCACTCCTCTGGTTGCTTTTAAGATGTTCTCTTTATCTTTTGTTTTCAGGAACTTGACCAAGATGTGCCTTCTTAGGGGTGGTTCTCTTTGTGCTTTTCCTCTCGGGATTTGTTGAGCGTCTTGGGAATTTTTCTGCTGTTATTTCTTCAAGTACCTGTGTATATTTGCCCCATTCGTTCTCCCTATCCTCTGGGAGTCCAATCACACGTATGCTAGACAGCCTGAAATTGTCCCACTGGTCACTGAAGTTTTCTTCATTTTTTTTTTTAATTTTTAAAAGTTTTTTAGAGGTCAGGTGCAGTGGCTCACACCTGTAATCCCAGCACACTGGGAGGCCGAGGCAGGCGGATCCAGAGGTCAGGAGATCGAGACCATCCTGGCCAAGATGGTGAAACCTCGTCTACTAAAAATACAATAAAAATACAAAAATTAGCTGGGCGTGGTGGCACGTGCCTGCCATCCCAGCTACTCAGGAGGCTGAGGCAGGAGAACTGGTTGATCCCAAGAGGCAGAGGTTGCGGTGAGCTGAGATCGTGCCACTGCACTCCAGCCTAGGCGACAGAGTGAGACTCCATCTCTTCTAAAAAAAAAAATTTCTTTTTTTTTTTTTTTTTTGAGAGGGAGTCTCACTCTGTCACCCAGGCTGTTCTCAAACTCCTGGGCTCAAGTGATGCTGCCACTTCACCCTCCCAAAGTACTGGAATTACAGGTGTGAGCCATGATGCTCAGTTCAGCTCTCATCATTTGAAACGGAGTTTGTTTGTTTTTTTTTTTCCCCCCTGCTGTTCCTTAGATTGGATAATTTTCTTTGGTCTATCCTTGAGTTCACTAGTCCTGCTTTGGCAGTTTCAGATCTGCTGATATGCCTCCCTAGTGAGTTTTTAATTCCAGATATTCTGCTTTTCAGCTCTAGGATCTCCACTTGATTATTACAGTTTTTTTTTTTTTTTTTTTTTTGCATTCCTCTACTACAATTCTCCATCAGCTCACTCATTATAGCAAACAGTTCTTTTACATGTTTATGTCACTGCTTTTAAAAGCCCCTGTGTGTAAATTCCAAACATCTAAGCCATCTCCGGGTCTGTTTCTATGAAGTGCTTCTTCTCTTATTATTGGTCCCATTTCCCTGGTTCTCTGCGTGCCTAGCAGTTCTTGGTTTTGTGCTGGGCTCTGTCTGGCATGTGGTAGACAGGGCTGTGGTGCTGTCCTGCAAGGGGGCTGATTTCACTCTGGTGGGCAGGTAGATTACTGGTGGATCATTCTGGCCCTGACAGGCTTTATCTTGTACTTTGTTAGGGAAGGATTATTTTTTGAACTTAGTCCTAAAGTATAATCTTAATTTTAGGGTGTGACCTTTCTGGAGTCTCAACTGAGTGCCCAAGATGTTCAGAAAGCCTCTCTGCACTGGCTGGGTTAGAATTCCAGTGGATCCCAGCCCTGCCTGACCCTGGTACCCCCATTCAGCTCTTGGCCCCACAACAGGTGGTCACTGCTGGGCAGTTGAGTCTTGCCCCTGCCTGTGCAGCCCAGGCGGCAGACAAGGACCTGTGAAGAATTCCATGGACACATAGATACCCCTTCCCCACACAGCCCCTCTCCTCCCCTCTCCTCCATTACCCTCGATGCAAATTCCAGCCACAAAGCAGGCTGGGATGCCAATCTCTGTCCCCACAGCTCAGAAATCCACTGCCGCCCTCCATGGGCAGCAGCAGAAATGTCTCCCCAGGCAGGGAACCGGGGTGCATGGTGCCTGCCTCCTGCGGCCTCCTGTCTCTCAGGGTTGCAGCTCTTTGCTGCCTGTTGTTTGGTGTCTGGAAACATTTGCTCATGGATTATATCCAGTTTATACGGCTGTCAAGAGCCTGGAATGGCACCCCACATCCCCAGGGGAGCGTCTTACAGCCTGGAACAGAACCCCACACCATCAGGGGAGCATTGTACAGGCTGGAATGGCATCCACACCCCCAGGTGAATGTGTGACAGCCTGAAACAGCATTCTCCAACCCCAGGTGAGGCTTTGACAACCTGGAATAGAACCCCACACCCGCAGGTGAACATCGGACAGCCTGGAACGGCACCGCACACTCCCAGGTGAGCATCTGACAGCCTGGAAGGGCATCCCACACGCCCCGGTGAGCATCTGACAGCCTGGAATGGCACCACCACACTTAGGTGAGAATTTGATAGGCTGGATCGACCCTTGAACCTTCAGGTGAGCATCTGACAGGGTGGAACGGTACCCCACACCTCCAGGTAAGCACCTGAAAGCCTGGAACAGCAGATCACATGTTCAGGGGAACATTGTAAGCCTGCAATCCCCAGGTGAGCATCTGACAGCCTGGAACAGCATCCCACATCGCCCAGCGAGAATCTGACAGCCTGGAGCAGCACCAGCACCCCCAGGTGAGCATCTCACAGCCTGGAAGAGCACCCCACCTCAGGTGAGCATTTGACAGCATGGAACAGCAAGCACCCACAGCCCACAGGTGAGCAGCTGACAGCAGGAAAAGCACCCTCCTCCTCGGTGTGCATCAGACAGCCTGGAACGGCATCACCACCCGCAGGTGAGCAGCTGATACCTGGAACGGCACCCCACACTTCCAGGGGAACATCAGACAGCCTGGAACTGCACCCCCACCTTCGTGTGAGCATCTTACAGCCTGAAATGGCATCCATGCCCACGAGTGAGTGTGTAGCAGCCTGAAACAGCATTCTCCAACCTTAGGTGAGCTTGTGACAATCTGGAACAGGACCCCACAACCCCAGGTGAGCATCTCACCATGTAAAACAGCACCCTCCATCCCCGGGGGATCATTTGAGAGCCAAGAATGGCACCCCACACATCCAGGTGAGCATCTGACAGCCTAGAATGGCACCAGCACACTTAGCTGAGAATCTGACAGCCTGGATCAGCACTTCAACCTTCAGGTGAGTGTCCGAGAGCCTGGAACAGCACCCACACCCCCAGGTGAGCACCTGACAGCAGGAAAAGCACCCTCCTGCCTGGTGTGCATCAGACAGCCTGGAACGGCATCACCACCCGCAGGTGAGCAGCTGATACCTGGAATGCACCCCACACTTCCAGGTGAGTATGTGACAGCTTGGACCATCACCCTGCACCCCAGGAGAGGATCTAACAGCCTGGGAAGGCACTCCCACACCCAGGTGAGCATCTGAAACCCTACAGCATCACCCCCCACCAACCTTCAGGTGATTATCTCACAGCCCAGAGCAGCACCTGCCACCCCCAGATGAACATCTCACAGCCGGAAAAACACCAGGTGACCATAAGACAGCCTGGAATGGTACCACCACTTAGGTGAGCCTCTGACGGACTCAAACAACAGCCCACACCTTCAGTGAGCAGCTGAGAACCTCAATCGGCACCTTACACTCAGGTGAGCATCGGAAAGCCTGAAGCGGCACCCCCCCCACCTCTAAGTGAGCATCTGATGGCCTGGAACAGCGCCCACACCCCCAGCTGAGCATCTGACCGCATGGAATGGCATCCTCACCTCCAGGGAGCATCCGACAGCCTGGAACAGTATTCTCCAGCCCCAGGTGAGTGTCTGACAACCTGGAACAGAACCCCACTCTTTCAGGTGAGGATCCAACAGCATAAAACAGCACCCTCCACCCCCAGGTGAGGATCCGACAGCATAAAACAGCACCTTCCACCCCCAGGTGAGCATCTGACAGCCGGAACAGCATCCACAGCCCCAGGTGAGCATCTGGCACCCTGAAAGGGCAGCACACACCCCCAGGTGAGCACCAGACAGCATTGAATGGCTCCCCACACCGCAAAATGAGCCTCTGATGGCCTGGAACAGAACCCCACGTCCCCATGTGAGCATCTGACAGCATGGGACAGCACCCCACACCCCCAGGTGAGTATCTGAATGCCTGGAGCGGCACCCACGCCCCCAGGTGAGCTTCCGTAAACCGGAAACAGCACCCTGCACGCGCAGGGGAGCATCTGACAGCCTGGAACGGCTCCCCTACACCCAGGTGTGCATCTGTCAGCCTGAAACAGCACCCTCCACCACCAGATGAGCATCTGACAACTGGAAACTGCACCACACACCCCAAGGTGGGCATCCGATGGCATGGGACAGCACCCCCACCCACAGGTGATCTGACTGCCTGGAATAGCACTTCCCCTCAGGTGAGCATCTGACAGCCTGAAACAAACCCACCGTGAGCCTCTGACAGCACAAAACAGCACCCCAGAGCCCCAGGTGATCACTGGACAGCCAGGAACAACAATCCACATCCCCAGGTAAGCGTCTGACAGCCTAGAATGGCACCTGCACACTTAGGTGAGAATCTGAAAGCCTGATCGACGTTCGAACCTTCGGGTGAGCGTCTGACAGCCTACAGCAGCAGTGACCGCACCCAGGTGAGGATGCTCCCCTGAGGCTGGGCGTCCCATTCCAGGCTGTCAGATCCTCCCCTGGGGATGGAAGGTGCATTTTAGAGGCTTTTGGATGTTCACATGGGGATGAAGGATGTGTTCCAGGTTATCAGATGCTCACCTGGGAACGCATAGAACAGAACCCCACAACTTCACATAAGAATCTGACAGGTGGGAAAGAGCTCCCTGCCCTCAGGTGAGCACTTGACAGCCTGGAACAGCACCCCACAACTGCAGGTGAGCATCTGACAGCCTGGAACAGCACCCCACAACTGCAGGTGAGCATCTGACAGCCTGGAACAGCACCCCACAACTGCAGGTGAGTACCTGACAGCCTGGAACAGCACCCCACAACTGCAGGTGAGCATCTGACAGCCTGGAACAGTACCCCACAACTGCAGGTGAGCATCTGACAGCCTGGAACAGCACCCCACAACTGCAGGTGAGTACCTGACAGCCTGGAACAGTACCCCACAACTGCAGGTGAGTACCTGACAGCCTGGAACAGCACCCCACAACTGCAGGTGAGCATCTGACAGCCTGGAACAGCACCCCACAACTACAGGTGAGCATCTGACAGCCTGGAACAGCACCCCACAACTGCAGGTGAGCATCTGACAGCCTGGAACAGTACCCCACAACTGCAGGTGAGCACCTGACAGCCTGGAACAGCACCCCACAACTGCAGGTGAGCATCTGACAGCCTGGAACAGCACCCCACAACTGCAGGTGAGCATCTGACAGCCTGGAACAGCACCCCACAATTGCAGGTGAGCATCTGATAGCCTGGAACAGCACCCCACAACTGCAGGTGAGCATCTGACAGCTGGAACAGCACCCCACAACTGCAGGTGAGCATCTGACAGCCTGGAACAGCACCCCACAACTGCAGGTGAGTACCTGACAGCCTGGAACAGCACCCCACAACTGCAGGTGAGCATCTGACAGCCTGGAACAGCACCCCACAACTGCAGGTGAGCATCTGACAGCCTGGGACAGCACCCCACAACTGCAGGTGAGCATCTGACAGCCTGGAACAGCACCCCACAACTGCAGGTGAGCATCTGACAGCCTGGGACAGCACCCCACACTGCAGGTGAGCATCTGATAGCCTGGATAGGCACTCCACACAGCCAGGTGAGCAGCTAAAAGCCTGGAATGGAACCCCCACGTGCAGGTGAGCATCTGACAGCCTGGAACAGCACCCCACAACTGCAGGTGAGTACCTGACAGCCTGGAACAGCACCCCACAACTGCAGGTGAGCATCTGACAGCCTGGAACAGCACCCCACAACTGCAGGTGAGCATCTGACAGCCTGGAACAGCACCCCACAACTGCAGGTGAGCATCTGACAGCCTGGAACAGCACCCCACAATTCCAGGTGAGCATCTGATAGCCTGGAACAGCACCCCACAACTGCAGGTGAGCATCTGACAGCTGGAACAGCACCCCACAACTGCAGGTGAGCATCTGACAGCCTGGAACAGTACCCCACAACTGCAGGTGAGTACCTGACAGCCTGGAACAGCACCCCACAACTGCAGGTGAGTACCTGACAGTCTGGAACAGCACCCCACAACTGCAGGTGAGCATCTGACAGCCTGGAACAGCACCCCACAACTGCAGGTGAGCATCTGACAGCCTGGGACAGCACCCCACAACTGCAGGTGAGCATCTGACAGCCTGGAATAGCACCCCACACTGCAGGTGAGCATCTGATAGCCTGGATAGGCACTCCACACAGCCAGGTGAGCAGCTAAAAGCCTGGAATGGAACCCCCACGTGCAGGTGAGCATCTGACAGCCTGGAACAGCACCCTAAAACTTTGGGTGAGGATCTGATAGCCTGGAAGAGCAGTGCCTACCCACAGTTAGCATCTGACAGCACACAGCAGCACCCCCAATCCCAAGGTGACCATCTGGCAGTGTGAAACAGCACCCCACACCCCCAGATGAGCATCTAAAAGCCTAAAACAAGCCCCTGCCTGAGATGAGCATCTGACAGCCTTGAACTCCAGGCCCACCGCCAGGTGAGCATATGACAGCCTGGGACAGCACCACACAACCCCAGGTAAGATTCCAGCAGCATGGAGCAAGACCACTGCCCCCAGGTGAGCATCTGACAGCCTGGGAAAGCACCCTGCTTCCAGGTGAACATCTGATAGCCTGGAACAGAACCACAGTTCTCTAAGTAAGCATCTGACAGCACAGAACAGCACCCTCACCCCCAGGGGAGCATCTGACAACCTGGAACAGCACCCTCACCCCAAAGTGGGCATCTGGCAGCGTAAAACAGCACCTCTACTGGCAGATGAGCATCTGACAGCCTGGAGCAGCACCCCACACCCCCAGGGGAGCATCTGACAGCTGGGAGCAGCACCTCACACCCCCAGGGGAGCATCTGACAGCCTGGAGCAGCACCCCACACCCCCAGGGGAGCATCTGACAGCCGGGAGCAGCACCTCACACCCCCAGGGGAGCATCTGACAGCTGGGAGCAGCACCTCACACCCCCAGGGGAGCATCTGACAGCCGGGAGCAGCACCTCACACCCCCAGGGGAGCATCTGACAGCCGGGAGCAGCACCCCACACCCCCAGGGGAGCATCCGACAGCTTGGAGCAGCACCCCACACCCCCAGGGGAGCATCTGACAGCTGGGAGCAGCACCCCACACCCCCAGGGGAGCATCCGACAGCGTGGACAAGTCCTGCCTCCAGGTTAGTGTCTGAATTCCTGGAATGTGTGCTGTCCTTTTCCACCAGGTGAGCATCTGACAGCCTGGAGCAGCACCCCACACCCCCGGGGAGCATCTGACAGCCTGGAAGAAGCACCCCGCATGTTCCCCGGGGTGAAACCAAGGCCCAGAGACAGGACAGGGTTGTTGGCCAAGAGGAGGGGCCTGCTGCTGAGCCCCAGCGCTGACTCAGAGCTCACAGCCTCAAGCCTGTGCCATGTCCTCCTCTCAGGGTGAAGAGGCAGAGGGCATGGGGGAGGCGCAGCATCGGCCCACCTCCTGGATGCGCAAGTTCACAGGCATGATGGGGCGAGGGGCTCCTGCTCCTACCATCACTCCCACACGCTAGCCCTCCGACATCCTGGCTGACTTTCCCTGCCTCTGGCCCTGTGGCCCTGGACAGAGCGGGAGGAAGGGACAGGATCCCATGGTACCCCTTGGAGGAGGTTCCAGCACCTACCTGTAGGTAGGTTTCCAAGGATCCCTTATAGCCACATCCAGCTGTTAAATGGGCGTGTCCCTGCCAGCCACAGATGTCTGTCCAGTGCAGGAAAGGGCAGGCAGAGAGCTGGCTCCCAGCCCCGAATGCATGTCTCCCTCCCTGGGACCCAGCCTGGCATGGAAGTCAGGCCTGCCAGTGGGCTTGGGGGAAACTTGGTGCCCTGGGCTGGCAGCCTGCCCTGCAGCAGCAAGCATGGCCTCTGGAGCTGTCGTCCTCCTGGCCTCTAGAGTTGCTTTTCCTTGCTTCCTGGAACTCCAGCCCTTAAGAAAATCAGAACCCTGGGAGGCACATTGCCTCTGTGCTGTGCTTTCACCCAGCGAAGCATCAGGGCAGACAGCCAATTTCAACACTGCTCTTGGCTGGAAAGTGCCCTCGTCTCTGGCAGCCTCCAGCGAGAAAGTACAGGGCCCCGGAGCTGTGGCTGCCTCAGGGCAGGTCTCCCTTGTGACAGCCTCTTGTCATGGGCCTGGGAGTGGAACCCTCCCGCCCCTGCCCTGCATCCTGTTGAGTCGACAGCTCAGGCTGGTACCCAAGACCGTGGCCAGCAGATCACAGGGGATGTCCCTTTTGTCCTGGCTGTTTATAGGCTGGAGGAACCACTGTTCAGCCGCATCTCTCCCGCCCCACCTGCATTCACTCAAGGTTGATGGGAGCACTGTGCGGGGAGACAGGCAGGGGAGGGGCCAGGCAGCACCTGGCACATCCCCAGGGTGCCTCCTCTGATCCCCAGGAGGGGCAGCACCCACCCTCCTCTTTTTCCAATTTGTTTTTATTGTGGTTAAATATACATAACATAACTTTTACTCTCTTAATTATCTTTATGTGTACAGTGTGGTGGCATTAAATACATTCCTCATGTTGTGTGGCCGTCACCACTATCCCTTTCCAGAACTAGCTCATCTTCCCAAACTGAAACTCTGTCCCCGTTAAATCTGCTCCATTCCCCTCCCCCAATCCCAAGCACCCACCATTCTGGTTTCTGTCTCTGTGATTCAATGACTCTAGGAACCTCATATAAGGAAATCACACAGTGTTTGTCCCTTTGTGGTGGCTGCTTATTTCACTGAGCACAATGTCCTCGAGGTTCATCCATGTTGTAGTGTGTACCGGGATTCCCTTCCTTTTTAAGGCTGAATAATTCCCCATTGTATGGATAGAACATGTTTGGCTTATCCACCCATCCATCGGTGGACACTTGGTGCCTTCCACATCCAAGCTCTTGTGAACAATGATGCCATCTATGAACATGGTGTACAAATGTCTCTAAAAGACCCTGCCTCCATTTCTTTTGGATGTAGACCCAGATGTGGAATTGCTTGATCATATGGTAGGTCTATTTTTTTTTTTTTTGGAGCTGGAGTCTTGCTTTGTCACCCAGGCTGGAATACAGTGGTGTGATCTTGGCTCACCGCAACTTCTGCCTCCTGTGTTCAAGCAATTCTCCTGCCTCAGCCTCCCGAGTAGCTGGAACAACAGGCACGCGCCACCACACACCTGGCTAATTTTTGTATTTTTATTAGAGAAGGGGTTTCACTGTGTTAGCCAGGACGGTCTTGATCTCCTGACCTTGTGATCTGCCTGCCTTGGCCTCCCAAAGTGCTGGGATGACAGGTGTGAGCCACCACACCCAGCTGGTAGTTCTGTTTTTAGCTTTTTGGGAAATGGCAATCCTGTTTTCCATAGCTGCTGCACCATTTTACCTTCCCACCAACAGTGCAGAAAGTTCCAGTTTCTTCACATCCTCACCAGTGCTTGTTATTTTCTTTTTAAAAACTTCGTAGTAGCCATCCTGATAGGCGTGAGGCATATCTCGTTGTTTTGATTTGTGCTTCCCTGATGATTGGTGATGTCCAGCATCTTTTCATGTGCTTATTGTCCATTTGTATATCTTTTTCTGGGAAATGTCTGTTTAAGTCCTTTGCTCATTTCTGAATTGGGTTTTTGTCTTTATTATTGTTGAGTTTTAGGACTTCTCTGTGTATTCTGGATATTCCTTATCAGATATATGACTTGCAAATATTGTGGTTTTCTTCCATCCTGTCAGTGGCCTTTTTACTCTGTTATAATAGTGTCCTTTGGTGTACAAAAAAATTAATTTTCATGAAATCCAACTTTATTTTTTCTTTTGCTGCCTGTGCCTTTGGTGTTGTAGCCCAGAAGTCATCGCCAAATCCAATGTTGTGAAGCCTCTGCCTGTGCTTACTTCTAATAATTTTATAGTTTTAGGTCTTTGATCCATTTTGAATTAATTTTTGTATGTGGTGGTAGGAAAGAGTCCAACTTCATTCTTTTGCATAGTTTTCCCTGCAACATTTGTTGAAAAGACTGTCCCTTCCCCATTGAATGGTCTTGGTCAAATCATTTGACCGTATATGGGAGGGTTCATTTCTCGACTCTCTATTCTGTTCCATTGGTCTCTGTGTCTGTTTTTGTGCCAGTACCACACTGTTTTGATCACTGTAGCTTTGTAGTAAGTTTTGAAATCAGAAAGTGTGAGTCCTCCAGCTTGTTGGTTCTTTTTCAGGATTGTTTCGGCTGTTTGGAGTCCCCTGAGATTCCATAGGAATTTTAGAATTTATCTTTTCTACTTCTGTAAAAAGCATTATTGAGATTTTGACAGATATTGCATTGAATCTGTAGATCACTTTGGGTAATACTGACGTCTTACCAACATGAAGTCTTCTAATACATGAACGTGGAATGTGTTTCCTTTGTTTATGTCTTCTTTAATTTATTTCAGCAATGTTTTGTAGTTTTCATTGCACAAATCTTTCACCTCATTGGTTAATTCCTAAGTATTTTATTCTTTTTAATGCTATTGTAGATGGAATTATAGCTGACTCTTGAACATGGGTTAAAACTATGTGGGTCCACTTATATGTGAATTTTTTTCAATAAATACAGTCAGCCTTTCATATTGGTGGGTTCTGAATCCACAGTCAAATGCAGATCAATTCTTGCGATGTGAAACCCGCATATACGGAGGGCCAACTTTTCATATCTAGGGGTTGGAGTTTCCACAGGGCTGACTGTAGGACTTCAGTATGTGAGGATTTCGGTATCTGAGGGTTGTCCTGGAACCAATCCCATGTGGATACCAAGTGGTGACTGTATTTTCTTAATTCCCTTTTTAGATTATTCATTATTAATGTATAAAAAAGGAACTGATTTTTGTGTTGCCTTCATATCCTGCTACTTTGCTGAATTCATTTATTGGTTCTCACAGGTTTTGTGTGTGTGTGTGTGTGTGTGTGTGTGTGTGTAATCTTTAGGGATTTCTACATATAAGATCTGAGAACAGAGATAATTTTATTTCTTTCTTTCAAATTTGGATGCTTGGTAATTTTTTCTTGCCTAATTATTGTGGCTATAACTTCCAGTGCAACGTTGAGTAGAAGTGCAAAAGTGATCATCTTTGCCTTGTTCCTGATCTTAGAGGAAAAGCTTTTCTTTTTCATCATTGAATATGATATTTGCTGTGGGTTTTTCTTATATGGATTTTATATTGAGGCAGTTTCCTTCTCTTTCTAGTTTGTTGAGTGTTCTTATCATAAAAGGGTGTTGAATTTTGTCAAATGCTTTTCTGCATCAGTTGAGATGTTCATTTTTCCCCCTTCATTCTGTTAATGTGGTATATTACATTAATTGACATTTGTATGTTGAACCATTCTTGCATTCTAGCAACAAATCCCACTTGGTTATGTGTGTCATCCTTTTAACAAATTGCTGAATTTGTTTTGTTAGTATTTTGTTGAGGATTTTTGCCTCAATATTCTTACAGGATAATGGTCTGTAGTTTTCCCGTAGTGTCTTTGGCTATGGTATCAGGGTAATGCCGGCCTCATAGACTGAGTGAGGAAGTGTTCCTTCCTCTTTTATTTTTTGGAAAACTTTGAGGATTGGTGTTAGTTCTTTAAATGTTTGGTAGAATTCACCTGAAGCCATCAGGTCCTGGCCTTTTCTTTGTTGGGAGATTTTTGAGTACTGACTCAATCTTTTCACTAGTTATAGGTCTATTCAGATCTTCTGTTTCTTCATGATTTAGTCTTGGTGGGTTTTGTGTTTCTAGGGATTTATCCATTTCATCTAGATTAGCTGATTTATTGGCTTGCAATTGTTCCTATTACTATCTTATAATTCTTTTTATTTCTGTAGAATTGGTAATAATAACCTCATTTTCATTTCTGATTGTCATAATTTGAGTTTTCTCTTTCTTAGTCCACCCGGCAAAAAGTTGGTCAAATTTTATCTTTTCAAGGAACAAACTTTTGTTTTCATTGATTTTCTCTATTCTCGATCCTCTGTTTTGTTGATCTCTGCTGTAATCTCTCTCTCTTTCTTTTTCTTTCTGTTCATGTGTTCTTTTTCTAGTTTCTTAAGTTGTAAAGTTAGATTGTCGATTTGAGATCTTTCTTGTTTTTTACTGGAAGCATTTACAGCTATACATTTCCCCCTCAGCACTGCTTTCCCTGTGTCTCATAATTTGGGGTGTGTGGTTTTCATTTTCACTTGTCTCTAAGCATTGTCTAACTTCTCATGTGATTTCTTCTGTGATCCATTGGTTGTTTAGCCCCCTCCTCCTTTTACAGAGGAGGAAACTGAGGCCTGGGGAGGTGAAATGATTTGGCTGAGGTTGCTTAGCTGGACCCAACTCTTTCAGGCTCCAGGGACAGAGCTTAGGGCAGCAGGCCTGGGCTGAGCACACAGGTCCAGTGTGAGTCCCTCAGAGTCAGACCACACAGAATGCAGTGCAGTTGCAAGCAAAGAATGCTCATAATCAAACAGAACAGAAACCGTCTTCCAGCACACAGGCCTCCCCCAGCCGAACGGGATCTGTCTTCTTGCCATTGCCCCTCTCTCAACTTTTATTTTACATTGGAGCAGTTTCTGCAGAAGAAAGTCTTAAATGCATAGAGACTGAACTTAAAGAGCAAGTAAACGAAGCTCAGATCAGGGTCCAGGGGCTGAATCCCCACACCTGTCTGTGGCAGACATGGCTGACCGAGGCCAGCACTTACTCCCTCTGCGTATGTCCTCCAAAACCCTCTGAACACCGGGGGCCAGGCAGCCCCACCAATGCAGCCGCGGGAACACCTCCTGGCCAACAGCCCCAGAGGGACCCCTGCATGCACTGAGCATTATTTAAGCTGGGGAGGACCCGTAGTACCTCTGAAGGCTTGCACGTCTATCCATGCAGACAGGCTGGGAGGACGAAAGGGCAGGACTCCCAGAAACTGGGTTTGTGGGGACCAGGCTCCCATGAGCCGCAGTACAGGTGGGGATGGGAACATAGGTTTTGATGGGCATCTTGCTGCTCAGGACGGCCTCCTGGCTCCCTCTCTCCTTGGGGTAGAGGCAACTCCCTGGGTCCCCCACCCGTTTGCCCAGGCCCAGGTGGGGAGTGGGGTGGCACCTGCAGCTGGTCTAGGGCCAGGTGCACCAATGCCCGTCCACACAGTGCCTGCACGTTCTCCGGCTCAGCCCGCAGCACTGCGTTGAAGTCGAACATGGCCGTCTTCTTCTGGCCCAGGAACCCATAGCAGCGGGCTCGGGCAAGGAGGGATTCACTTGCCTGGCTTCCTGCAGGAAGATGGCATGGGGTTGGGAGGAGCCTGTGCTGGGTCCCTCCCCCAGTGTCCCTCCTGCCCAGGTCGGGGAGGGCAGAGGGTGCATGAGCTTCAGGGCTCACCACTGGGCACTGAGACACATAGAGACAGTCACGGCGGACCTGGGGGCCTTGGCTTCGGGGCAAGAGGAGCCGTGCCAGGACTGGAGACAGCTGGGGGTCTGCCAAGGGAAGGGGCACTGCAGCTGCCTCTGAGGCCAGGCAAGGGCAGGGGGTCAGGGTCCTGGGGTGGGACCTGGAGTGGCAGCAGCAGGAAGGTGTGAGGCTTGGATATGGGGCAGTCTAGGAGGAGCCCCCTGGATTCTGGGCATAAGAGACCCCTCCCCAAAGAGGTTATCATTATCGTGCCCCTTCTAGGTGTCTGTCTGGTGACGGACATGGGACAACATGCCGGGCCGCTCTGGGCTGCTCTGGGCTGCTCTGGGCTGTGCACGTTCCCACCAACGCGTTCAGGGCATGCTCTCCGTGCCAGGTTCTATCCCAGAATGAGCTCTCCGACTCCCACTTCCAGCCCACATGGGCTACTCTGCCATCCGCCTTTGAGAGAGGAGGGTGAGGGGTGCTCACTAAGTGCATGGCCAGGTTCCACGCGGCAGCCTGATCTAGGTCCAGGCTCTCACACTCCCTGTACCCCGGGAGATCCCTGTGAGTCCTGGGAAACATCCCCTTCCCTCCAGACACTTGGTCCCACCAGAAAACAGCACTGACTCCAAGAAGCAGGCAGCACCCCCGCGCTGGGTGTCCCCGGGTGGGGAGGCCAGGCGTGCACGGGAGGAGCTTCAGTCATTGTTTCTCGGAAGGGCTGAGGGGAGCAGGGACCTTGCCTCCTTGTCATTAACTGGGAAAGGGGCCCTTTTCCCTCAGGGCTGAGGCTTCTGGGACAGCAGCTCAGGCACTAGGCAGGGCACAGCTCAGATCCCAGCTCAGGCCCCAGGTCTCAGAGGCCGGTCTCAGGCCTTGGTGCACCCACCTTGATGGCGAGATGCCCTCAGCGAGTGGCCCCTGCCCTGTCCACCCCGTGGGTGTTCCTGAGGCCCCTGCACCTGGGGAGCACGCGTGTCCCCACTGTCCAACACGGCAAAGGCTCCCCATCCTGTGCCCGGCACAAG
The DNA here is from genome assembly GCF_049350105.2 of Macaca mulatta. NCBI lineage: Eukaryota > Metazoa > Chordata > Mammalia > Primates > Cercopithecidae > Macaca > Macaca mulatta. The sequence continues at coordinate 238,001,530 of NC_133406.1, read as the reverse complement.
ACTGGGCCCTGGGAGCAGGTGGGCAGCCCCTACCTGCAGCAAAGATGGCCAGAGAGAGGTAGGCGATGGCCTCCTTGGTGTGGGCCCTGCCGTCGGCCCCGCCTGGCCGTGCCCGCAGGATGGCCAGGGCCCTGGCATGGCAGTGGCCTTGAAGCAGCTGCCGGTCCTCGTGGCAGAAGATGTCCAGGGTGGACTGGAGGCAGGCGGTGTCACCGGACTGGACCAGCTTCTTCACCAACTGCAGGAGTGCCACAGTCACTGCCCACACCCTTGGGACCGATGCCCTGGGGCCCACCCTGTACCGACGCCCCTGGCCATCCCCCACCCCATCCTCACTGCCCCAGGGACCATCTGGTGCCAACACCCCCAGCCCCACCCTTGCTGCCCCAGGGCTCACCCAGTGCCAATGCCCCTGGCAATTCCTCACCCCACCCTCTCTGCCCCAGGGCACACCCAGTGCCGCCACCCTGATCATCCCGTACTCCTGCTCGCTGCCTCCCCCAGCCCCTGGCTGTGTGTCCATAAGCCTGGGGGCTTCTCCCTATCTGAGTACTAGGAGGTTGGCTGTGTGTTGCAGCGTGGCCTTTTGAGCCTTTGGGGGCATTTTGTTTCCCCACAGGTGGGGGTCCCACAGCAGGCAGGGACTGTGTCCCCAGCTTGGTGCAGAGGAGCAGGCAGGGAGGGGAGCTGTGAGCCTGCTCTGGGCTGCAGTCAGAGCCGCGTCTGTCCGTGGCATGGCACTGTTGGGCTGGGGCTCTCAGGGTCCTGAGCCTAGGACTTCTCTGTCCCATGGAGGTGGAGACCCCGCCCCAGTGGGCCCACTGGAGCAAGGAATGGGTGTGCTCCCATAAGCAGAGGAAGGGGCTTTTAGGTCAGGAAGGGTCAACAGGCGCCAGGGAGTCCTTCAGACGACGCAGAGCAAAAGCCCAGCACGGCCAAGTAGGACCAGGTCTCTGAGCGAGGGGAGACCTCCACCCCACAACCTCCCCTCTCCGCAGCTCCATCCGAAGGAGGCCCAATGCTGCCCCCTGCTGGCCGCTGGTGGGCACACGGGTTCCCCAAGCTGAGCAAGAGGATGCAGGTTCAGGGCATCCGAACCTGGGCAGGGCAAGGAGATCAGAACCCAAACCAGGCCCCGGGGGGAAGAAGGCACGACAAGGCCCTCACCCCAGGCCCCAAGGCCTGAATCCCACCAGAGCAGGTGAGGGTCTGCCTTTCCTGGGAGCGGGGGGTCTTGGAGGCAGGAAGGGAGGGCCCCTCTGCTACCCTCCCCAAGGCAGGGTTGCATCCAAGCCTAGTTTATGTGAGAGACTTGGAGAGAAGCTCGGCCTGCAGTCGGTTCCTGGCCCTTCTGCTTCATAACCACAGTGGAAGCAAGTACGACAAAGCAGCTATGCATGCGGGGAATCTGCCGACCCCAGGGACCTGCCCCAGCTGATTTCCATGACGACCCATGGGACCTGGACCCAGATAAGGAGACTGAGCGTCAGACAGGTGAGGGCCTGCAGCAGGTGCAGAGCTGGGGCTGAATGCAGTCGCCCGGTCCAAAGCTCAGACTGCAGGGTCCAGCGCCAAGTCCACAGGAGGCCTATGCCCTCTTCCCAGCTGGGCCCGTTTCCACCTGCCCTCTCTCACCCCCCGGGCCTCCTCACCTGGTTGGCATCATAGAAAAAGCCCCTCCTCAGCTGTAACAGGGCCAGCCGTGCCAGCACAGGGGCTGCCTGGGGCCTCCGGGAGAGGGCCACCAGCAGGGCCTTGTGTGTCTCCTCCAGGCGGCCCAGGCGGTACAGGGCGTCAGCCGCCAGGAGGCAAGAGGCCTCGTCCTCCGAATCCAGCTCCATCAGCAGTGTGGCCAGCTGGTGCACGCCGCGGGCGTCCCTGGGTGGAGATCAGCTCAGAGGGGCCTGCCCCTTTTGACAACCCCTCCACCTGCCCAGGTGATTGGGCAGTGGGGAAATCCCATCTCCTGCACCTGGCCTGGGCAGCTCCCTCTGGAGGGACCCTCATGCCATGCCATCCCCAGAGGCCAAAGGTGCCCTTCCTATCACACGGCCCTCACGCCCTCCCTCACCCTTCCCTCACCCTGTGGGAGGTGGGATTGAGGCGGTATAGACAGACAGTGGCAGGGCTGACCCTGAGCAGACCCTGCCTCAGTTTCCTTTTCCGCAAAAGCACAAACGATTTGGCCTTGCTGGGCTCAGGGGTGTGCGCGCAGGCAGAAGAAGGAAACATGCGGCTGCATGCAGCACGTTCCCGTGTCCATGTGGGAATGTTAATAAGCGCTCACTGGGCAATGGGGCCAGAGCCTCAAATTTCACAACTCCCAGAGAACAAATATAAACGCCATCACATAATGAAAGTTCCTCACCACCAGCAAATCAAAGCCATGCGAATCAAACACCCGGAAGGCAGAGGAACTCTGTGTGTGTGTGTGTGTGTGTGTCTGTGTGTGTGTGGTGTGTGTGTGTGGTGTGTGTGCTGTATGTGTGGTGTGTGTGTGGGGTGTGTGTGTGTGTGGTGTGTTGTATGTGTGGTGTGTATGGTGTGTGTATGGTGTGTTGTGTGTGTGTTGTGTGTGTGTGTTGTATGTGTGGTGTGTGTGTGGTGTGTGTGTGTAGTGTGTTGTATGTGTGGTGTGTATGGTGTGTGTATGGTGTGTTGTGTGTGTGGTGTGTGTTTTGTGTGTGTGTGTGTTGTATGTGTGGTGTGTGTGTGGTGTGTGTGTTATATGTGTGGTGTGTATGGTGTGTGTATGGTGTGTTGTGTGTGTGTTATGTATGTGTTATGTGTTGTGTGTGTGTTGTGTGTGTGTGGTGTGTGTATGGTGTGTTGTGTGTGTGTTATGTATGTGTTGTGTGTTGTGTGTGTGTGTTGTATGTGTGGTGTGTATGGTGTGTGTATGGTGTGTTGTGTGTGTGTTATGTATGTGTTGTGTGTTGTGTGTGTGTGTTGTGTGTGTGTGTGTTGTATGTGTGGTGTGTGTATGGTGTGTTGTGTGTGTTATGTATGTGTTGTGTGTTGTGTGTGTGTGTTGTGTGTGTGTGTTGTATGTGTGGTGTGTGTATGGTGTGTTGTGTGTATGTATGTGTTGTGTGTTGTGTGTGTGTGTTGTGTGTGTGGTGTGTGTACGGTGTGTTGTGTGTGTGTTATGTATGTGCTGTGTGTTGTGTGTGTGTTTGTGTGTGTGTTGTATGTGTGGTGTGTATGGTGTGTGTATGGTGTGTTGTGTGTGTTATGTATGTGCTGTGTGTTGTGTGTGTGTTGTGTGTGTGTGTTGTGTGTGTGTGGTGTGTGTATGGTGTGTTGTGTGTGTTATGTATGTGTTGTGTGTTGTGTGTGTGTTGTGTGTGTGTGTTGTATGTGTGGTGTGTGTATGGTGTGTTGTGTGTGTTATGTATGTGTTGTGTGTTGTGTGTGTGTGTTGTGTGTGTGGTGTGTGTATGGTGTGTTGTGTGTGTGTTATGTATGTGCTGTGTGTTGTGTGTGTGTTGTGTGTGTGTGTGTTGTATGTGTGGTGTGTATGGTGTGTGTATGGTGTGTTGTGTGTGTGTTATGTATGTGTTGTGTGTTGTGTGTGTGCCTTGGGGTGGAGGCTGACATCAATGATGCCCCCCAAGAATGCCCCCCTTCTCAGTGCTTTTAACTTTGCTGAAACCCCTTCCTGCCACCTCCCAGCAATTAGACGAGGGATGTCAAAGCAGCTAGAGATTCACCCACTGGGCTTTGGGCTGGCAAAGAATTTGCAAAATGAGCATCAGGGGTGAGTGGGGGATGGGCGGTGGCCAGACTGTGGTGAGGTGGGGGCAGCTCCTGAAGTCAAGGATCCTACAAGTGGCCGTGCTCCCTGACCCAGGAACTGCATGCCTGTCTCCGTGTTAAGGAGAGAACATTCTGGGTACAGGACATTACCCACGATGGATTCCAGCTAAGAACAAAGGCGCGGTGGCTCACGCCTGGAATCCCAGCACTTTGGGAGGCCCAGGTGGGAGGATCACTTGAGGTCAGGAGTTTGAGACCAGCGTGGCCAACATGGTGAAACCCCATCCTACTAAAAATATAAAAATTAGCCGGGCATGGTGGCGCTCGCCTGTGATCCCAGCTACTTGGTAAGTTGAGGCAGGAGAGTGGCTCGAACCCAGGAGGTGGAGGTTGCAGTGAGCCAAGATCGTGCCATTGCACTCCAGCCTGGACAGCAGAGTGAGACTCCATCTCAAAAACAAACAAACAAACAAACAAAACAAAATAAAACAAACGTAACCCAGGACTGCTGGAAGGAGTAGTGGCAGGGGCGCAGGTCAGGGCGGTGCTGACCGAAACACATTTAGCCACAAAGGGAATTGTCATGACCTATTGAGTAAGAAAATTAGCAAATGAACCGCATGTCCAGCACAGACTCGGTTTGGTGAGCTATTTTATATGCACGAAACGAAAGGCCTGGAAGGAAATGTGAGCCGCGGCTTTTAATTTCCCCTTTCCATTTCGGGACTGCCGCCCCTACTATGGAAGCAGCGGAGCTAGACCTGCCTCGGGTGCTTTGGGAGGTTACCCGCCACGCTGCCTCCGTTCATTCCTTTGTAAAATAGTAGGAAACACATCCCTGGCTACCTCGAAGGAGACCCACGAGAAGCAGCAGCCCCAGCGCGCCCGGGCGGGTCCTCACCCCTCCTGTGTGCTGGGGCCGCCGGTCTCCGCGGCCTCCCTCCGGCCCTGCGCTCTCGACGGCCCGGCGCGTGGCGATCGCTGCAGCATCCCACGGGCCTCCTCCCGCAGCACGGCCAGCAGCAGCCCCCGCTGGTTCCAGGGCACGTAGGCCTTGGCGGCCAGCAGCGCCTCCTCGGGCCGCAGCCTGCAGGCGGTGACATAGTCCAGCGTGCCCAGGAATGCGCTGCCCGCCAGCACCCGCAGCAGCCCCCGGCCGCACAGCGCGCGCACACAGCCCCCCGGGTGCGGCGCCCCCTGCTCCACCACCGCCTGGAAATCCTCCAGGGCGCGCTGCGAGTCCCCGGCGTGCAGCGCGCAGAAGCCGCGCAGAGCCAGAAGGGGCGCGCGGTCCCCGGCTCGGTCCCCCGCACGGTCCCCGGCAGGGTCCTCAGGGCGCGCGGGCCGCAGCAGGCGCTCGCACATTGCTCGGGCGCGCGCCGCGTCCCCCGCCAGCAGCAGGCACTCGGCGAGGCGGGCTCCCAGCGCGGGTCGCGCCCCGGTAGGTGCCAGACGAAGCAGGACGCGGAGCGCGCGGGTTACCGGGGCCAGCAGCTCGCGGCCCGCGTTCTCGCGGAACTCAGGATGGTTCCGCACGGCTTCCTGGAAGCGGGCGAAGCCCACGTCCGCGACCTCCTGCGCCTGAGCCCGGACACGCTCCTGGTCCCGGGCGGAGAACACGGCCTGGAACTGCCTCCGCGCCCCAGAGGGGCTCTCGCGGAAGGCCTCCTGAAGGTCCCCAAACACGTCCTGGGCCCGGCCGTCCAGGAAGAAGGCCGAGGCCGCGCGGGTGACCAGCAGGGCGGCCCGGCGCTCACCTGCGGAGAGAAACAGAGGCGTGGGTCCTGCCTGGGGGCTGACTACCCGGGGGTGTGCCACTTGCAGGTCCCCACTAGGTCCGGGGCTTGGACCCAGGAACCTGTGAGTCCTCCTGCCCGGGGCATCTCCCTCCAGTCTCCGGGTGGCCCTGGGTATGACACCAGCTGGCAGGAGGCCCGAGGCCCGTGAGTGATGGGTCAGGGAGAGAACCGTGCTGGGCAAGCGGCGAGGGGGCAGCCACCGTGCCTGCCAGCGACACTGTGTTCTCAGGGTGGGTTCAGAGTCACTCCCACCGCTCAGTGCAAACCAAATTCAGTTACGCCTTTCCCCTGCCTGACATTTAAACAATGGGTTTTAGAATTGAGTTTCCCGCCCGGGAATCAGTGCCCCTCCACTCCCAGGGCAGAGCTGAGGCTACAACTCTATGACCTTTGTGGTGGCCATTTATTCCTGGGCACCTTTGTTTCTTGCCTTCATTGGGCCAAGTAAGGACCCAGCGCTTCCCTCTCTGAAGCCGAGCTCTTCCCTTAGGTCTAGGACCGGAGATGCATGCCCTTCCGCTTACTGAGGATGGACCTGGGCATTTATGGAGTCTCCTGCGTCTGTTCCCTGGTCTGCACTATAATGGGTTATAACGATCCATGCTCGCAGGGTGTGAGGATTAAACGGATCTACCTACATCCAGTGCCTGCAAGGGGCCTGGTGCATCGTGTGAGTCAGTGAGGTCAGGGGCGGTACCCTCCCCCCACACCCGCCCCCCGCCCCTGCCCCATGTTACATTTCGTGTCTGAGCAAACGGGAATGCGGCTTTCTAACTGGTAGGGAAGTGTAGCCGCCCCATCCCAAAAAGGGCCCCAGGCAGGGTGCACAGGCCACTGAGAGAGGCGGGGAACACTCCGCGCCAGGCGGGCTTCAGGTCGTGGCCCCACCTTATTTTTACAGGTTATGAAGGTGCTGCAGGGGAGGGACGTTCACAGGGTTCATCCCAGACCTCTGAGCTTCTGCTTCAGTGCTTTTTGCACTGACTCCTTCAGAATTTTCAAACAGCTTTTCCTTATAACCCCATTCAATAGTAACAATAGCAACAATCCGTTGCATTCGAACAGGACTCTGGAGAGGGCAAAATACCACACAGGGTGCAGAAGCAAAGCCCCTGCGGTCCCTGCCCTGCTGCCCTTGTGGTAAGCGCAGAGTCCAGTGCAGAAGTGTCTGGCGCCCTGAGCCTAGCCAGGCAAGCAGCCACAAGGCCACTCTGTCTAGTTCTGGTGGCCAAAGTAAAAGACACTTGGAGCCTTTCCTGTCAGCTACTGACCCTTGAACACAACACTGCCCCTGAGTTTTGCAGAAGTGCATGGATCCGAGGGAGCTGCAGCCAGGGGAGAACCCTTCGGGCCTGGGGGTGATGGGGGGGCTGTTATTTACTTTCCCATGTGAAAGGGTGGTCTCTCCTCTCTTTCCGAGATTCCAGTTACATATACGAGATTTTTTTGATATTGTCCGCAGGCCACCCAAACTCTGTTCATTTTTCTTCTGTTCTTCGTATCAAGTAATCTCTATTTTGTCTTCCAGTTCACTGACTCTTCTGCTGTCTCTAATATTTTCATTTCAATTATTGCACTTTTCAACTCTAGATTTGCCATACACTTTTTTTTTTTTTTTTTTTTTTTTTTTAAGACAGGATCTTGCTCCATCACCCAGGCTGGAGTGCAGTGGTGTAAACACGGCTCACTGTAACCTTGACCTCAGGCTCAGCCTCCTGTGTAGTTGGGACTACAGGCATGCACCACCGTACCCACCTAACTTTTGGATTTTTTTGTACAGTTGGAGTCTCACTTTGTCACTCAGGGTGGTCTTGAACTCCTGGGCCCAAGTGATCCTCCCTCCTCAGCCTCCCAAAGTGCTAGCACTCCTGTTTATAAGGAACCACGCCCAGCCTGGTTCCTTTATATTATTTCCATTTATCTATGAAGATTCCACATCAGTTCAGTCATTAGGCACATTTTCCTGAAGTCAGTTTTGAGGGATTTCTTTTTCTCCTGACTGTAGCTCACATTTTATTTTCCTGTCTCTTTGCGTGAATAGTAGTTTCTTCCCACACACCAGGCATGATGGACACTTTGTGGAGACTCTGAATTCAGTTATATTCCTCTGAAGAGGGCTGAGTTTTGTTTTAGTAGCAGTGAAATTGACTGGGTTTAAACTCCAAATTCTATTGCTTTTTGGCAGACACCGCTGAAGTCTTCATTTAGCTTTTGCAGCTTCCAGTGCCTGCTCTTTCAGCCCACCTAGCCTTTCCCCTGTATGTGCACTTCAGTGGACTGAAGATTTAAGTAGATTTAATACACAGATTTGGGGCTGCACCCACTCCGTGGCTCCCTCCTTTTCGGGATTCTTTATCTAACTTTCCATCCATTTTTCTCAGCCCTGAACTGTCTGTGCTACCTCAAGCCAGGAGAACTTCAGTGTCTGCTGAACAATGACTCATAGATTGAGGAGCCCTCTTGGGCGAAGAGCTGCAGGGTGCACATCTCACCTCACACAACACCATTGTTCAGGAGTCAACTGCTGGTTTCTGCCTGCACTGGGTTACTTATCCATGCCTTCAAATAGTCACTTTTAATATTTTATCCGGCTTTTATAATCATTATCTCTGGGACATGTAGGCAAGCTATTCCATAGTGACTTGAAGCCAGATCTTCCATTGTTAGATAGACAATTTTTGACTGGCTGAGGGGAATGTAAATGCTATCACATTATTGTTTTAATTTCTATTTTCCTGATGACTAGTGAGGTTCACTTATTAAATTTTTTCCCCAATCTGGTGGGTGGAAAATGGTTTCTCATTGTTTTAATTTTGCATTTGTCTCATTACTATGATGCTGAATATTATTCACATGTTTTATTAGCCATCTGTGTTTCCTCTTTTGGGGAATGCTTTTGCCAAGACTTGTATTGAATTTTTTTTTCTTATTGATATGTAGGAGTTCTTCAAATACTCTGCATACTAATTGATTTGCTCATTGTATATTTTGCAAGCATTTTTCTCTTTTTGTGGATCGTCCTTTTATTTTCTATAGTTATGGGCAAAATAGAGGTTTTAAATTTTAGTTTAATCAGATGTATTAAAATTTTCTTTATTGATTCCCTGTTTTGTATCTTAAGAAGCCCACCTGTACATAGAAATCTCAATGACATTCTCAGATATTTTCTTTCAGAAACTGTAAAATGCAGCACTTTCCACCTGGAATTCACTTTTTTGCAAGGTGAGAGGTAGGAAATCAGTACTGTCCATTGAATAATGCTCCTTTTTTTCCCTTATAAATTTGCAACACTCCTCTGTAACCCGTTAAGTTTTAGATAGATGTGGGTCTGCTTCTGAGCTCTCTAATTCATTTTATTGGTCTTTCTATCTATCCCTGATATATAGATATATATAGAAGTCAATAAACTTCTATGTTGATTCGTATAGCTTCGTATTAACTGGTAGAGCAAATCCTCTTACTGCCACATCTTCTTTCTCCATCTTCTGCTTCTCCTTCTCCTCTTCTCCCCTGTCCCACATCCCCACTCCCCTACCTCTCCCTTCCCCTCCTCATCCTCCTTTTTCTTCTGTGGACAGTGAATATCTCTCCATTTATATAGATATTTTTTCTTTTCTGATACAGCATCTTGCTGTTGCCCAGGCTGGCATGCAGTGATGTGATTATAGCTCACTGCAACCTTCATCTCCCAAGCTTAAGAGATCCTCCCACATCAGTCTCCTAAGTAGCTGGGATCACAGGTATGCACCACGTGTCCAGATAATTTTTTTGTATTTTTAAAAGTTTTTAGAGACCAGGTCCCACTATGTTGCCCAGGCTGGTCTCAGACTTCTGAGCTCAAGGGATCCTCCAGTTTCAGCCTCCAAAAGTGCTGGGATTACAGACATGAGTCACTGAGGCATGGCTATAGGTATTCTTTATTATCTTTTAATAAAGTTTTATACTTTTTCCATAAAGTCATATGACTCTTAGAACTTAATCATTTTATGTCCCTGTGGTAAATGGTATATTTTAAAATCACAGAGCATCTATTTGTTGCTGGTGTTTATAAATATAAATAATGTTTTGCATATTTTGTTAAATTTTGCTACTATGTCTAATACCTTTTTGTTGCTTCTTTTGGAATTTCTATATACATAGCTAATCATATTGCCTGCAATAATGATAACTTTGTGACTTCCTTTCTGGTCTTACATGTTCTGTCTTGTTTTCTTACCTTATTGCATTGGCTAGGATCTCTAGCACAATGATGAGTAACTGGGAGAGTGCACAGCCTCTTTGTAATTGATTTTAAATGGAAGGCTTCTCAATTGTCACCATTGAGTATGATATTTATGGTAGGTTTTGAGTAGATATTATCTTTTTTCAATTAAGTAAGTTTTCTTCTGTTTCTTGATTGTTAAAATTCTGGGAATGTTAAATATTATAAAAGACTTTTTCTGAATCTACTGCAATGATAATATGTTCTTCTTTATTCCATTAATTAATGTAGAATTAATGTAGTACATTATATAATTCTGGAAACATAAAATTTTAAGTTCTATATTATAATGTTTGACCAAATTTTGCCTAAAACATGCATCAAAACTGATGTTTTGACCTAGTCAGCAGTTATTTCAGCTAACTCTTGCTGCATAACCATCCATTGTAAAACTTAGTGGCTTATAACAACAACCAAGCCTGGGCAACATAGTGAGACCCCATCTATACAAAAAATAAAAAAAAAAAATTAGCCAGTTGTGGTGGTATGTACCTATAGTCCCAGCTACTTGGGAGGCTGAGGCAGGAGGATCACTTGAGCCTGGGAGATTGAGTGCAGTGAGCCATGATCGCACCACTGCACTCCAGCCTGCGAGACAGAGCAAGACCCTGTCTCAAAAAGGAAAATCCAACCATTTATATTTGCCCATAATTATTCCTCAGTTTGGGCTGGGCTAAGATGGACAGTTCTTCGGTTGGTCTTACCAGGAGTTGCTCAGGTGGCTGCAGCCATCCAGTGGCTTTACTGGACAAGAGAATCTAAGGTGGCCTCACTCATGTGTCCAGGCCTTTGGTGATGGATGTCAGCTGAGCCTGTGAGTCTGTGTGTTCTCTCACTGATCATGATTCCAGCTTCCTTACCCTGGGAGCATTACAAGGTGGAAGCTGTGGGACCTCTGAGGCTTGTGCTCCAGAAGCACAAGCCATCACTTCTACCATATTCTATCGGTCCCAGCAAGGCACAAGGCCATGCCAGATTCTGTATGGGGAACAGACTCCGTCTCTTGCTGGGAGGAACGCAGGAATCATGGCTATGCTTTGTCACCTTTCCCAGCAGCTCTTAATGAAGAACCTTGAACAAGTCGGAAGTGGTCGTCCCGGTCCTTTTGGAAGACAAGCACGTAGGAAATCATGGTACCTGGATGCTTACTTAGCAGCTACCTTGAGTGGAAGTGGTATTTATTCTGTATCTCATCCTCATACATTGTGTGCCCCTGTGTATCTACTTACTAAAGAGGGAAAAGAAAGTTCCCAGATGGGCCGGGCGCGGTGGCTCAAGCCTGTAATCCCAGCACTTTGGGAGGCCGAGACGGGCGGATCACGAGTTCAGGAGATCGAGACCATCCTGGCTAACACGGTGAAACCCCGTCTCTACTAAAATACAAAAAAAATTAGCCGGGCGAGGTGGCGGGCGCCTGTACTCCCAGCTACTCGGGAGGCTGAGGCAGGAGAATGGCATGAACCCGGGAGGCGGGGCTTGCAGTGAGCTGAGATCCGGCCACTGCACTCCAGCCTGGGCAACAGAGCTAGACTCCGTCTCAAAAAAAAAAAAAAAAAAAAAAAAAAAAAAGAAAGTTCCCAGATGATAGAAGGCTTTTGCTACGGTTTGAATGTCCCCTCCAAAACTCATGCTGAAACTTAACTGCCATTGTAATGGTATTGACAGGTCAGACCTTTGAAGATGATTAGGCCAGGAGGGCTCTGTCCTTCTGGGTGGGATTAATGCACGTTCAGTGCCTTTCACCTCTTTGTTCTTCTGTCTTCTGCTAAGTGAGGATGCAGCATTCAAGGCACCATCTTGGAATCTGAATCCCCAAGCCTGTTGGGACTTGGTCTTGGACTTCCAGCCTCCAGAACTGGAGCTCATTCACTTCTACTCATTATGGATCACCCAGCCCGTGGCATTCTGTCACAGAGGTACAAATGGAGTGACTGATTTGTGCAACGTTTCCAAGGACTTTGGAAAGTAACCTACAGATGGAAGGCCATTTGTTGCAGGAAACCACATTTGTAAAAAGTCTGTTATAGGAAAATTCATTTCTTCTCTTCTCATCGTAAACCATGCTTGTGCTGGTGGTGGCAATATGGGGAGTCCCTTGACCTAAGTGACTTGGGTCTAATGGATGCACAGTTCTTAGTGCAGGTGTTCCCCGTACATTCCAGAGCCACAGCAGACACAGACGAGCTTCTGGTGGCCTTCCTGGAGGAGCTGGGTCTTCCCTCACGTTCCCCAAGGCTGAAACCCTTGGGGGGTTCTGGATTTCTGCAGGGAACTTTAGTGTGACCCCCACCCCCACCCTCAATTCGTGCCCTTGCATGATCTTTAAAGTGGAAGACCCCTCCCTCCTGGGGCCCCCTTGCTGTGGGCACGGCCCCCACCCACCAGCCCCTGAGTGCCTATGCTCTGGGCACCCGGGGTCCCCTCCTTCCTCAGAAGCTCAGGATTTGGTGTGACTTTGTTGATCATTTTCTGGTAATGCTCAACATTACCAGAAATATAACATTACTAGAAATGTGGGGGCTGGATCTTGGCGTATCCGTGCTAGCATATTTCCAGAAACAAATTTTCCCTCTCACTTTGCAGCTCTCTCTAACCGGTTCCTGCCCCACCCTCTCGTTGGGGTCACCAGGAACCTTGGCACCACGCGCCCAACGCACGCTCCTTGTCCTCTCCCTGTGGACATCGCAGCCGCTCTCAGTGCTGTCCACCTATCTTTATCTTGCAAACACCCTCCTCTTCTGGCCCTGATTTGTCACCCCGTGGGCTCCGAATTTTCTTCCTTCTTCCTGTCCTTCTGGGCTGCTCCTCCCCGGAAGCACAGTATGGAGGGCGGTTAGGAGCACCCCAGGGGCCAAGTCCCAGCCGCCTGCACTCTGTGTGCGCTTGGCAGCCCCGTGTCACGTGAGGATGGTGGTTGCTCTGCAGATTCCATGATTATGCATATCAAACCCATCAAATGGGGCCCACCCACTAGCTCTTCAGTAAATGGCAGCTAATACTGCCATCCTCACCTCCAGATGTCTGCTGGCCTGGGATGGGGGCTGGAGGGGTGGGGCACGAGGAAGGGGCAGGGACCTGCAGTGCCCTGTGACACACTCATGCCCAGGAGGTCCTGTCTGCTCCAGAACGTCTCATGGCCCCACTCCCTGCCTCTGTCAGGAGCCTTGACTTTCAATCCCTTATTTGTGCTGACTCTAAATCCCCCTTTCAAACTAGGCTCCTCTCACCTCAGGGCTCACCTGTCCGGCTGCCTAATGATATGAGGCTTGATGGGCTCAAAGGACTGTGTGTAAAGCACTAACTATTTTAAGGGTTTGCTACGCATGTTCACTGAATCCAAACAGCAGCCTTTGGGGTGGGGACGCAGCCTCGTCTCTGAGGCGCTCGGGGGTCCGAGGGTGGTGGGTGCTGGCAGGAGGCTGGGCTGTGGCCCCGGGTGCTCCTCCAGAAGGGAGAGGCAGTGAAGGGACCAGGCAGGAGCAGTGTCTCAAACTGGGAGTGTCTAAACCTCTGATCCCTTTTCCCATCTGCGCTTCCCTCCGCGGTTCAGTTGTTCGAGACAAACTCCCAGAAAACGTTCCTGACCCTCCTCCTCTGTGCCTGTCTCTCCACCGTTAAATCCATCCAGTCTCGTCACTTCCAACTCGCAGACACATGGTTCCTCTGCAACTCTTTCTCCCTGATCTGAATCCCATCATCTCCCTCCTGAACCATTGTCTCAGTCTCCCAGCCTCTCAGCCGCCCAGCCTCCAAGCCTCCCAGCCTCTCAGCCTCCGAGCCTCCCAGCCTCCCAGCCTCCCAGCCTCTCAGCCGCCCAGCCTCCCAGCCTCCCAGCCTCTCAGCCTCCCAGCCTCTCAGCCTCCCAGCCTCCCAGCCTCCCAGCCTCTCAGCCTCCCAGCCTCCCAGCCTCTCAGCCTCCGAGGCTCCCAGCCTCCCAGCCTCCCAGCCTCTCAGCCTCCCAGCCTCCCAGCCTCTCAGCCTCCCAGCCTCTCAGCCTCCCAGCCTCCCAGCCTCCCAGCCTCCCAGCCTCTCAGCCGCCCAGCCTCTCAGCCGCCCAGCCTCCCAGCCTCCCAGCCTCTCAGCCTCCCAGCCTCCCAGCCTCCAAGCCTCACAGCCTCTCAGCCTCCCAGCCTCCCAGCCTCTCAGCCTCCCAGACTCCCAGCCTCCAAGCCTCACAGCCTCTCAGCCTCCCAGACTCCCAGACTCCCAGCCTCCCAGCAGGTCCTGTCCTTACCCTGGCTCCTCTGGCACATTCTGCACACAGCAGCCAGAGGAAAGTTTGAAAATGCAGATCAGAGGCCGGGCGAGGTGGCTCACGCCTATAATCCCAGCACTTGGGAAGCTGAGGCAGGTGGATCACCTGAGGTTAGGAGTTTGAGACCAGCCTGGCCAACCTGGTGAAACCCAATCTCTACTAAAAATACAAAAATTAGCCAGGCATTGGTGGTGGGTGCCTATAATCCCAGCTACTCGGGAGGCTGAAGCAGGAGAATCTCTTGAACCCAAGAGGTGGAGGTTGCAGTGAGCCGAGATCTCCCCACTGCACTCCAGCCTGGGCAATAAGAATGAAACTCCTTCTCACCAAAAAAAAAAAAAAAAAAAAAAAAAAAAAAATGCAGCTCACAGCCCCTCACTCCATAGCTCAGCCTCACAGACTGAAGGTAACATCCACGGGCCTTGGGAGGCCAGCAGGATCTAGCCCCACAGCTGCCGTCTGCAGTCCCCATCCCTTTTCCCCTTCCTTCCGACAGTCGCCCTGGCCCCCTCAGTGGCAGGGGCAGCCCAAGCTCTTGCTCCCGTGAGGACTTGGCACTTTGCTTCTGCTGCCTGGAACCCTCAGTCTCAGCCTAAATGACCCCTCTCCTGAGAAGCTTTCCCTGATCACCGGCTGGAGCAGGACCTTGCATGTCCCATTTCTTAAAGCGTGCAGTTTGCTTGTGTCTTTGGGGGCTCCAAAGGGGCAGGGCCTGACTTTCTTGTCACTGAGGGCCCCCAGCTCCATCACAGCTTCACCCCATCACGGCAGGACATAACTATGTGGGGAGGGAGTGGCGGGGGCAGCTTTCACCCTGGCTCTGCAGGGGCCATGCCGTCCTCCTACCTTGGGGTCTGCTGCCGGTGGGACGGGCTTCGAGGGCCCGGCTGCATGCTGCCAGGCAGTCCTCATACCTGCCGCTGTGGAGCAGAGCTTCAGGTGACAGGGTGTCACTCCGGGTGCACTTGGGGTCTAGAGCCGCCAGGAGTCGCTGGCCACCGGAGTCCCACTGGCCGGCACTGTGCCCAACCTCCAGGTGCCCCGAGAGGTAGTCCTGAAGAGCACTGAGCAGCAGGGGGAGGTAGGGCTGCTGGTGGGTGCGAATGAAAGCTACTGTCCGGTCGGCACTGGAGGCAAAGGCCTGGAGATAGGCGGCCACACCATCCGCTGCCTGCGCCCCGGACAGGACCCAGGCCAGGGCACGGGTCAGCTGCAGCTCCAGGATTTGCTGCGTGTGAGAGTCCAGCAGGGTGCTGCAGCGCTGTGCCACTTCCTCATGGCACCCGCGGGCCAGCAGACGTGCCAGCAGGTGCAGGACAGCAGAGGGGTGGTCCGGGCAGAGGGCGCCGAGGAAGGCAGAGGCCAGTGACCCTGTCAGGGAGACCACTGCCATGCCGTCCCAGTGGATGGCGGGGATCTGGCTGTCCCCGCGGCACCAGGACTCCAGGGTGGCCACCACCGCCGCCCCCCGAGCCTGGGTCAGGGCAGTCCGCACGCTCTGCAGAGCTGAGGGGGCGTGGCAGCTGAATGCAGCCAGGTAGAAGGCGGTGGCCAGGGGCGGCTCCCCCAGTGCCAGGTGCTGCTCCCCCTCCCGGCAGAGGCAGGCCACAAGCTCCTGGGCTGACATCATGGCCGGGATCCCGACGGGCCCATGTCCTGTCCTCAGAGTACCTGGGGGTGGGGGAGCGTGGTGAGTGCACAGAGGGCGGCCAGTTCACCTGCCCTGTGGCCACCTGTGCCCAGCCTCGAGCCACCTCCACTCCTTCCCAATGACCCCAGGGTCAGTGAACCTCACTGGGTGAAAACTGGGGGGATCCTGGACTGGTGGGGTGGGGCCTACCAGGTGTCCCAGGCTGACTTCCAGCCCACTGTTCCCCTCTGGGGCCTCAGCTTCCTCCTCTGCAGAATGGGACAGTGGCCCCACCCAGCTCCGTTCCCTCTAAGAACACCTGACCCCTGAGTGCCCACGTTGGGTTACGGAAGCCTGAGGGGTGAGGGCCCAGCGATAGGACGCCCAGACCCACCCTCTGCCTCTCCCAACCCTGAGCCCCTCAGGAAGGCACACCCCCCCCATCAGTCCAGGCAGCTCTCTCAGTGCGACCCAGGACCACACCCCTGCCCACCTTCTCACACCTGGGCCATTCGAGGTGGGGGCCGAGTGCACCTGCCAGGCCCTTGGGTCAGGGGAGCCACCCTAGCCCATGGGTGGGGGGTTCAGTTCTGAGGTTGAAGTTCTAGGGACAGCCCCTGGTACTCCCCTCTTCCCGTTCCCCAAGCTACTTGACCTGAGGAACTAGCTCTGCACAGCCCTTTCTTCCCTCATCAAGCAGGCAGCCCACAGCATCCCTCTCAGACACACACAGACACTCACACTCGCCTGCAGCTTGGAGGCTGAACCGGCTGTGCCCGGGGGACCCAGATTCCCTCGTGGGTGGTGGGGGACGGAGGGATGTGGCTGGCTGGAGGGCCCAGGCCTGGGAGGGGCTCCTGCGACTGCCCCGTGTGGGTTGGGGAAGGCACAGCCCACGGTTTCCCGGGAGAGCGTCAACACCCTCGGGTCTCCTGGCTGTCCTGCAGCGCCCCACTGTGGCCAGAGGCAACCAGGCTGAGGTCCCACCCGCCCTGCCCCAGCCAGGCTCCAATGGGCTGTCTCAGAGCAGAGAACCCTGAGGTCATGGGGGTGTTGGGGGAGAGGGGGCCTGTGGGATGGAGAACCCACACCCAGGACCAGCCTCTGCCCTGCCTGCCCTGCCAGGGTGCCCCCGGCCTCCTCTCCACACAGATGAGGAGGGCGCTTCCTGGAGGCAGGTGGGGCCGCCTGCCCACCAAGTGCACTCAGGCTTTGGGTTTGTCCCCCAGAGCTCTGCCTGGGCTGCTGCGCGGGCCCCTCACCACCCAGCTTGACTTCTCTTCTTGCAGGTCCCTGTCACCCGGTCCTGGGGCCCCTCCCCACAGGCTGTTCCCTGTGTCGGCTGGGACTGGGGCCTTTCGTGCACTGCCAGCCCGTTTCCCTCGGCCTTCCTCCCTCTGGGAGGCCTAGGCAGCCCTGTCCTGCCTGCGCCTGCTGAGCCAGCTGTGCCCTAGGGAGGGCAGGGCACATGAGCCGAGGGCACCCCCTCCCCCGTCACCGGGTTGAGGCCCAGAGGCAGCTGCAGGAGCCATGACCTGAGCCTGCTGCACCCTGATTGTCGCTGAGGAAGGGGTGGCAGCTTCAGGACTGTTTTAGGAAACGTCACCCCCAGCCCATGGCCACCTTCAGCCTGTGGCTACCTTAAGCCCATGGCCACCTTCAGCCTGTGGCTACCTTAAGCCCATGGCCACCTGCAGCCCGTGGCCACCCTCAGCTCATGGCCACCCTCAGCCCGTGGCTACCCTAAGCCCATGGCCACCCTTAGCCCGTGGCCACCCTCAGCTCATGGCCACCCTCAGCCCGTGGTTACCCTAAGCCCATGGCCACCCTTAGCCCATGGCCACCCTCAGCCTGTGGCTACCCTCAGCCTATGCCGCAGGAGCAGAAAGACTGAGTGGGGTGGCTGGAGGCAGGCTCAGGTCCCTGAGGCTGAGACCTCAGCACAGGCAGCAGCCCTGGAGGGCAGGCATGGGTAGGGGGAATGGGGGTGGTGCGTCCCTGAGAGAGCTCCCTCCCGATTCAGGATGCCAAGGTGCCTGGACACCAGGCCTATGCTGGCTCCTCTGTGGGGCTCAGGAAAGCAGGGTTGGGGGTGCCCTTTGGGGGTGGGGACCTTGGGAGTGGGGGTGGCATCCATGATCCCCTCGATGGCTGGGGCTCCTGGGATGTGCCCGCCGGCCCATTGGGGAGGGTGTGGAGCCCCTGCAGTGTGGGCAGAGCCATCAGGGTCAGTCTGAGGGTGCAGGGCAGGGGCTCAGCAGGGCCAGGGCTGCCTGGCCTCGTTCTTCAGCTGCATAACATTCACCAGGGCCCAAGGCCTGTGCAGGTAACGCAGTGGGGGCAGTTTATTAAGAGATTTCCCATGACTCGGTGTTGATTACTTTCATTTTAATTGCCCTAATTAGGCGAGAGCTGTAATGGAGTGGGGCTGTCACCAGGGCTGTGGAAGAGCCTGGGGCACAGAGGTGGCAGGTCTGTGCGACAGTTGCCATCACAGCAGCGCCGATAGGCCCCCTGCGTCTCCGCCCTGTGCACGGTGCCCTGCCCGGAGCCCACAAGCACCGGCCAGATGAGCCTGGCAGTCTCGGAGGGTCCCGAGCTACGATCACAGCCCCTGCCTGAGAGCAGCCCACCTGGATGCAGGTAACCCCAGGGCCTCCTCCATGTCACCTCTCACTCTGCACTCTCGTTTCTGATTCTGCCTCAGACAAAAGCGGGCGGCTGGGCTGGACCGGGAGGCTAAGGCCGGTGCCTGGCAGCTTCAGGGTCTCGTGTTTGGGTTTGTGTTGCTTTAGTTTGTGAGTCAAAAGGATTTCCAGCATTTCCAACTCGAGGCTAGTGGGGGGCGGGGGACACTGATCATTCGCCCTCTGCACACTTTCCCGTTCAAGACCATTAGCAGACTGACCGCGTAGGGAGCTGGCTCATCCGACGCTTCGGGGAAAACAGGGTTTGAGGGTGATGGAAACATTCGGCCCTGACTGGACCCACAACAACCGCTTGTCCTTACAGACCCCTGCGAAGGGCCCAGGAGCTGCTTCTGACGCCCTGGGAGCCACTCCTCCTGCTCTGAGCCTGCTTGGCTGCCCCCGTTTACGTGGTCAGACCTGGCTGGGTGGAGGGAGGGGCAGGACTCCGCGTCAGCCCCCAGCAAGGACCCCTTCACTGCCCACACTCAGACTTGTAGAAATGAACGGGCCTGGCTCCCACGCCGGGGCCAAGCAGGAGCACATGGTTCCCACCAGAGATGCCCTCAGGAGGGCCTGCAGCTGGCAGGACCCATCCCAGTCACAGCGAAGGCCTGGGATAAAGACGCCATCCTCTGGGAAGAGCTCTGAGCCCTGTCACCAGAATGTTCTTGAAGCCGGCAGTGAAAGCAGTTGACTTGGTAGGAACTGGGGACGGCCTCGAGGCTGACCTCATGTACTCGTGGCTCACAGGGTCGTGCATGGGGCTGCCGTGGCAGGCATGGCTGCAGGCGGGGCTCGCTCTGCCCTTTCTGCAGGTGGCACAGAGCAGCGAGGTGTCTGCCCCTGGACCAGGCTCTCCAGCCTGTCTGGAGCTCCTTCTCTGCTCCCCCAGAGTGGGCCTGGGTGTGCCTATTGGGCAAGGGAGTCTTTAGGAACCCTTCCCAGGGCCTCCTCAGAGTCTCCTCGAGAGGGACGGGTAGGAGGAATCCAGGGCACGTATTGTCTTTATACAAACAGGTGAGCTTCATTCACCCTAGTCCAGAGCAGGAACCCCCTGCCCTCCAGACACTTGAGTGCCCTCAAAGGTCAGGCACGCAACTGGGAGTCGGGGCCTGGCTGTGAACTGCTGCTGCCAAGCACCTGCCTGCAGGCCCTGCCAAGGCCCCACCAGCACCAGCAGCCCCAAGGCTGTTTCTCCCCAGCTGGGAGGGAGGTCTGCACCCTCCTGCCACTGGGGGCTGCCAGCGTGCCACAATCTGGGGCCCTTGGTGACCTTGGGGTGGTGGGGCATGTCCTTGTCCTCCTACCATCACAGCACAAAGGGAGGGAACCCCACAGCCTAGGCCTGGGGCCCAGCCCTGCACTGCCCCCCTGCAGGTTCCCCAGGGCCACAGCCTCCCCACCTTCCTGCCCCTCCTCCCAGGCAGGTGCTCACCTGGGGAAGCAGATTACTTTGGGCTAAGCCAACCCCAGTTAGAGAGGGGAGGCCTTAGCAACAGCTCGAAGCTGTGCCCCAAACCTCAAAAAGGGTGCCCCTGGGCTCTCTCAGGGGTGCTTCCCCGCCCTCCTGATCTGGGAGCAGGTGCAGCTCTGGCCATTTCTCTGGCCTCGGTGTCCACGCCACCCAAGGCGCCTCCATCCCATGTGCCCCAGAGTGCCCTCCCAGGGTATGTGACCCCTCAAAACCCCAGATGCCAAACCTTAGGACACTCCCCCAAGACTTGGAGCATCTCAGCTCAGGGGAGCCCCTTGGGCCCGGGGCTTACCTGGGGTATCGTCCAGGAGACCTGGGCAGCTTCACAGGACCAGGGTGGGGCCAGAGGGCCCGGTCATCACCAGATGAAATTTTCGCCTCTTGACCCTGAGCCACACAGGCAGGACCTGCAGGTGGACAGCCAGGCGGAGAAGCGCACAGCCCTCCCTGGTGGAGCCTGGGGTGGGGGAGGCCTCTCCAATCCACGCCCTCCCTCCCCGAGTTAAACTACTCGCAGGCCTGGCAGCCGGCAAGCGAGGCAGAGCCCACCCCCGCCCCTGAGCTCCTCTTGTTCCCCGGGCTCCTGTTCCATCCTTGATCAATAATGCAGTGGGGGGAGGAGCCCCCACCCCTCCTGGCCCCGACCCGCCAGCTGCTCCCGCTGTGCTGTGATCTCAGTTGCAGGGGTGGTTTCTGAGGGCCATTTTGCATTCTGGGGGCTACTGTGGGTAAGGCCGAGGGTCAGATGCCTGTTTCGGGAGGAGCAGGTTTGCCATATTCACATCCTGGCACAGTGGAGGCTTGGGGGTTCCCTTGGACCCACAGTTCAGTTGTGGACTTCTCATTGCCTTTGGGGGACGCTGGGGGAGGAGGCTCTCGGGGGCTAGCACTCTGGGTGGGGAGGAGCTTTGCCCAGCCCTGTGTGGCCGGTTTTTGAGGCCTCCAGGGGACACTCAACCCCGCAGCGTCCTGCCTGGCCTGCAGGGAATCTGACCACCCAGCCCCGGGGGACGGGGCCAGGGCAAGGAAGGGGTCACAGTCCCAGTGGCTCCTCCAAGACCTCGTCTGTGCTCACACCCACACCTGGCCCATTTGTAGGTCCCCAGCTTCCCTGTCAAGGCATGTCCTGGGCGTGATGGCTTCTTATCTCCCACTGCTGTGAGGCTGCACACCCGAGGCTGCCCACCGTGGTCCTGTCCGCTCCCACCCTCGGGATCTGCACCATCATCTCCCAGTGCCTGGCCACTCAGCCCAGCCACGATGTCCCCTTCCGGGGCTGGACCCCACCCTGTTCCCCACAGCCTGTTCTTGCCCCAGGGCCTTTGCACTGCCGGCTGCTGCCCCCACAGCCGTCAGGTCTGGGCTCAATCCTTCCTTCAACAGACCTTGGCCGACTTCCCCATCTCACGCAGCCCCACCCCTGCTCCTCCCTGCCCCCACCCCTTCACCACCCGACACTGACACGAGCTCCTGTTTGCATTGGTGGCGTTCCCGCCTTGGTGTGTAGGTGAGGTCAGGGTGGGGCTCCCGCCCCCCAGCAGGTGCCTGGCAGGTAGAAGAGAAGCAAAGGAAGGAGTGAGGGAAGGAAAGAGGGAGGGAGGACGTGCGGAGATGTTTTCTCCGACCTCTGTGTTACACTGGGCAGGGGAGAGCCCGGCTTCCCTGGGAGTAGGTCAGCCACGAGCCACAGGTCTCCCCGGACTCAGCTGGGCAGGGCAGGGTTCTGCTCCTGTCGAACCGAGAAGATTGAGAAGCTCCTAGACCCGGTGCTGCTCCACGTCCCCCTTTGTCTTTTCCTTTTCCTGAAACTTCCCAACCAACCGGCACTGGGGAGAGATTGATGAACGCGGTGCGGGGACTGGGAGCCGGGTTGTGTACACAGCCTGTATCGGTTTGAACTAACGAAGTTTATTAACCAGGCAACCCAGAATCATTAATCACGCAGAAAAATAACACAGCGAAATGACTTTTCAAAATGCCATTGGTATAATTATCATCTTGCCCGTTACACTAAATGCTGCCATTTATATCTGTGATACTTAAGTATGCAAACAGTAATTAACGTGGTAATGAACCGGGGGCCCCAGAGCCTCCCCTCCCTGAGCTAATTTGCATGTTAATTATCATTAGCGACCGGGGAAACAAGTTATAAACAGCCTAATTAACAGCCAGATCATTTTTACAAGAGATCGCGTGTACTTTGACACGTGAACCGGTGTGAGATTAATGAAGTCAGGCGAGGCCACCTCTCCCGCGGGGTGGGGGTGGGGTGGGGTGGCCTCAGTGCGGTGGCCTCGGTGGTCTCTGGGATGCCCATCAGCAGGGTGCTGTGAGCAGGTGACGGTTGATGACCTCGGGCTGGCCCCTGAATGGCAGGTGCTTGGGCTGGGTGAGACCAGGAAACGGGGGGCCCTGGTAAAGGGAATTTATCCTGACCCTTGGTGAGGAAGACTTTATTCAAGACTGTTGTGTAGGAGAGAGAGACAGGGTTCGACCCCGGATGCCAGGACTAGGGGGGGTTCACAGCCCAGGAGCAGGGTAGGGGCTTGGTGGATGGGAGATTACAAAGCGGGGACACCAGGGCAGAGGGATTCTTGCAAACCCACTTCATCGGTTCTTGCTCAAGGCAGAGTGATCCCATATCCAGGGCGGGGATAGGCTTGAAACTGCCTTAGCCGGTGACAGCTGGACCCCGCAGGCTAAAGCAGGGCCCAGGTGAGGCTGAGCTGAGAAGAGAGCTCAGCAGCCTGTCCGGACTTTCCCATCCCAAAGTCCAGGTCCTCTGCTTTTGTGCCTAGCCCCTCTCCTGGACCCTGAGCCTCTCAGCCAACCTGGGGCTTTGCTCCTCCCAAGAGACGCCATTTAATCAACCAGACATATGTGCCCCACCCTCCCCCACCTGCAGAACAGCCTTATGGGGTTGAGACCCACCACCCTGTTTCAGCAAGCAGGAAGCCCAGGCACAGAGAGGTGGGAACCTGCCCCAGGCCTGCAGCCCTAGCTGGTGAGTCCCAGGCCCTGACGCCGCAGCCTCGCTGCTGCCCCTGGACACGCCGGGCAGTTCCTGCTCCAGGGCCTTTGTGTCCCAAAGAGCCCTGGCATCCATCCTGACTGCCCCATTCAGCCTCCATCCCGTCCTCCTTTCCCTGGTATTTTTGCTCAGGTTCTTGCCTAGCGTCGGCGTTTTCCCGTCTGTCTCCCTGACGAGAGTGCCGGCTCACGGGGGGCAGGACACGTCCCGTCGACCCCCCGCTCCCCAGTGCCTAGATCAGCCCGACGTGCAGCAGGCTCCCCAGCACTGTGGAGTGGGGGCACGTCTGGCCGTGAATCACTCCAGAGCAGGGGCTGAAGATGTTTTTTGGAAAGGGTTCCGATTGCAAAGTTTACATTCCACTCAACCATGGCAGCACAAAAGCAGCCGTGGACAGCATGCAGACACACGGGCCAGCCCTGCGCCCGCAGCATCCGACGTTGGCATCCTAAAAACAGACACCTGGCCGGCTACTTGCCGCCTCAGACACCCACCATGCTCCATTTCAGACCCTCTGGGCCTCCCTGGCCTTCTCTCCGTTTGATGTGGGCTCTGGGTGATTTCGGTCAGGTACCACCCAACACAGTAGGGCTGTCTCTTGCCTCCTGCCTGGGTTCCTGAGGACGCAGCCACACAGCCATGCCCAGAGCCTGCAGGACAGTCAGCGCCCGGGGGAGGCCGGGGGAGCAGGGAGTGTGAGCACCTCTCCTTTTCTGCTGCACGAAAGGCGGCCCTGGGCACAGGTTGCTGCGTGGGTTCCCCCGGGCCAGGTACAGGGGACACCTGGGGACTTGTCTTCCTTGGGACCACCTCCTACGGCTTCCCTCTCCTGTCGGTCACCACTGCTCTGGGGATTGTTCTTCCTGTTAGGATAACGGCCCCAAGGCCCCCTGCCCCCTGCATTAGGCTGTGCTTTCTGGGGAGCCCAGGTCAAGGTGGTCTTGGAAAGCAGAACTTTAGGGTGGGATTTTGGAGCTGGGTCACTAACTGGCCTGAGGGCCACAGGGCCCTGGTGTTGGTGGGAAGAAGGGGCGGTGAGGACCCTGCCAAGCAGCCTCACGGTGCCCTGGCCTCGCTGGGCTGACAGGGCTGCGGTGATGGGAGAAGCCCGGTGGTGACACACGGAGGAAGGTCTGGGGCTGTGGAGGAGCTGGGGCTGCCGGCCTCGCAGGTGTGATTGGGGTGGGCAGGGCTGCCGAGGACCTGGCTCCACGGCTCTGTGCAGGTGGCAGCTGGCGCCGCGTGTAGCCACCCACACAGGAAAGACGAGCTTGGCGGCGGAGGCCGTGTCCATGTCATCGTGAGAACTGCAGCTCTTCCCTCAGTTCCCTGTGCCCATTTATTGAGGTGGGGGGGGCTGATCCTCCTTGGAAAGGACCTGGCAGTGTCCCCAGGCGTGGGACATATGTCTCGCAGCAGAGTTGGTGGTGGACACAGGGCGGTGCCCCGCCCTCCCTGCACTAGAACCAGCAGCAGCACACAGTCCCCAGCTCGGCCGCTGACCACGTCCTGCTCGGGTCTCCCGGGCTGGCCCTGGTCCGCTCAGCCTGTCCTTGGGTGCCTGTGGCCGGCTGCTTGTGCCTTCCCATCCTGGTGCAACCCGGGGAGTGACTGTGCAGCCCCAGCTGAGAGGCCACCATCCCTGCCCTTGGGTCTCCCGTGGGGAGGCAGAAACATGCCTGATGGCTCAGGGGGCAGCAAGCACCAGCAACCAGCACAGGCCACTCCTGGCACGGAGGGAGGCGGCCTTGTTAAGGGTGAGGACACAAACCCAGAGTAGGGAGGGGACGATGGGGCAAAGCCACCTGCCCTGCGCCTCAAGGGACCTGCGGCCTTGGCCTGGGAACTGCCACATGGGAAGGGAGTGTGGGCCTGGCCCAAGGTTCTGCCGGCAGGTGGGGTGGGGCGGTTCTCGCCCTCTTGGGCCTAGGGCCTCACCCGGGGAGGCCTCGAGTGGTGCAGGTGCCCGGCCCCATGGCAAGCGAGTCCGATTCCTTAGATCCGGCCCAGATCTGCCTGAACGAGAGCCTCCTGGGAGTCTGGGGCAGCATGTGGAGGATTCACTCTGAGAAGCGCGTGGACTCCCTGGGGAGGCCGTGGCCCCAGCTGAGCATATGGCCTGGGTTCCGCCACCCTCACCTCCCACTGCTCCTTGGTCACAGTGGGCCCGGCAGGCCACAGCGCAGCATACGGGACGTACTGCCTGCTTCCTGGCACCAGCCTCTGCCTGGTCAGTTTCCTTTTCTAGAACCTTCTTCCTGGTTCCCTGGACTCTGCTTAGACACTTGGTCCTCCCAGGACCTCCTGAGCCCTCCTGAACCCTGGACCTTGCTCCATGTGCCCCTGGGTCTGGCAGCCTGCAGCCCCTGCCCTCCCCTCCCTGTGCCCATGTTGTCCCAGGCCTGAGACTGGCTGGGTGGCCGCATGTGCTCCTGGACTAAATGCTGCTAACGTAACTTCATCAGCGCCCTCGAGGAGAGGACCATGTGTCCAGCCCCTGCTGTGCACACGACTGGGGGTTGTCGGTTCCCTGAGCTCAGCTGAACTCCCTCCTGCCAGCTGCAGGGACTTGCTAGCCGTCTCCACCGCCCCCTGACTGGGGAGCTGTCCTCCTGGGGATGCCACACTCCTCTCCGTCTGTCTCGGTGCCCCTGCCAGCTCGGCCGGCCTTCCTGTGGTGAGGACAGCAGCAGGACCAGGACCCCCAAAGCTCTCTCAGCCTGGGATGAGCAGCAGGTATTATTAGGTGTGAACCTCAAAGCCACCCAGTGCCACCCTCCCCAGCGCCAGGTTCACCCTCTCCCTGTGCCCCTGTGCAGGGCCTGGGAACCTGCCCCTCGTTCCCTCACACCAGGGACTGCTGGGGGCTGGGTGGGGTCTGCACAATTCCTGGAGGTGCGTTGTGGTGGGAGACCTTGGGGGAGACGGCGGCTTCACAGCAGTGTGTTTAGGACCGGGCACATTTGCTGACCACTTCCTTGGTGTTGGGCCCTGGACTCAGCACTGCACAGGCCCTTTCTGTTCCTCCCAGAAACCCCGTGGTGCAGGACTGGACATGGGGGCCTGGATCACGCTCTGGGAGGAGGCAGAGCGAGCCTCTCCCTGTGAGGAAATCATGGGGACTCAAGGATGCTGTCCAGATGTCTGGACCCTCAGCTCCCTCTTTCCTCCCACTCTTGGGATACCCTGGGACCCAGGTCAGGATACCAGGCCGCCACCTCTGGGCAGCCACCTCCAGGCAGCCCTCCCGGACTGCCCAGGCCCTAGCTCTAAATCTGCAGCACTTCGGTCTTCTTCTCTCTGTTGAACATTTTGCCCTTCTCCTACTGTGAGGCAGAGAGACCCCTGTCCTGTGAGGATGTGGCCTCGAATGGACCAGTGGGCCATGAATTCCTCGGGGCCAAGAGCTGCATTCTCCCTGCCTTCCCTGGCACCCAGCCCAGTGGGCCCTGCTGGGCAGAATGACCTGGTTTGTTGGTTCCAGGCAGGTAGGGTAGGGGTGGGCCCCAGGGGTCACAGGCCAGCAGGGGAACAGCCACGGGGGCAGTTCTGGCTCAGCGTTGCTGGCCCTCCCAGGGGATTAAGGTCCTTGTCACAGGGCCCTCCAGGCCAGCCCCAGCAGCTGGCACAGGATCGGCTCTAGCTCTAAGGCCCGTGTCTGAGCCCGGGAAGAGAGAGGAGGAGCCCCTGAGAGCGGCCCAGGGGATCCCCAGGGGCTGAAGCCGTAGTGGGGTGTGAGGTGTGTGGAGGGCTGTCCACAAAGGGGGCTGCATGGCGGCATTTTCAGGCTCCGGCTAAAATAGGAGCTGAGCTTGGCTGTGTGGCTGCTGAAGACAGCCCGGCTGGCAGTGCCTTGGGGACAGCGAGGAGTGGGGGCTGCAGTCTCCTGCAATTGCCTTGTGGGCCTGGGGGCTTGACTGTGGCTCCCCGGCCCTGGGGAAGCTGTCGTCCCTGGGGAGGGTGGGCCCCTTTTGCTGTGCCTGAATGACCTTCTGATCTGACGCGTGTGCAGGCGCCTGCCTCTGCAGCTTTTATTGTTGATGACCATGTTATCTTCCTAATGATTAGATGTGGGGAGGCCTCAGGGGAAGTTCTCGGTGGTAGACAGGAAAACTCCCTTCTTGGCTGTCAGGAGAGAACCCCAGGGTATAAAGTTCTAGGAAGCGAAGTGAGAAAAATACTTTAGGTTTCAGTTGAAAAAAGAAAAGCCGATGTTTAAAAATTATTTTAAAATAGTTTAAAGATATTTAAAAATAATGGCCAGGCATGGTGGCTCACACCTGTAATCTCAGCACTTTGGGAGGCCAAGGTAGGAGGACAGCTTGAGGTCAGAAGGTGGAGACCAGCCTGGGCAACATAGGGAGACTCCATCTCTACAAAGAAAAGAAAATCCACCTGTCACCCCCAGCCTTGGTGCCCATGTGTGCCCAGGATGTGCGGATAGCAAGTATCTGCCAGTTGCTGCTGCTGTGACAAACATCTCCACTTCTCAGCAGTTCCCAGCTGCTCACGGGGCGGCTGCTGCCTGTGGCTCTGCTGGCTCAGCTCAGCTCAGCTGATTTGGCCCCACTGGCCTTTGCATTCCAGGCCCCAGGCTGCAGGAGAATCTGTCTAGACCATGATAGGTTCATATGGAGGTGTGGGAAGCAGCATCATGGCTCCCCCAAAATGTCCACACCCTAGTCCATGGGAGCTGTGGACGTGTGACCTCCTGTGGCTCAAGGGGCTTTGCAGGTATGATTAGAGATATTGAGATGGAGAGGGCCCTGGCACCTGGATACTCACAAGGGGTGGCAGGAGGATTGGAGCCCAAGAGCAGAGTGACTGTGAGGGTGGAGGCTGGGCTCAGCTGGGCTGCCACTGAGACAGTGGAGGAAGGGGCTGTGATTCAGGGATGCCACAGCCTCCGGAAGCTGAGGAGGTGAGAAACGGAGACAGTGGAGGAAGGGGCCGTGATTCAGGGATGCCATAACCTCCGAAAGCTGAAGAAGTGAGAAACGGATTCTTCTGTGGAGCCTGGAGGTGGAAGGCAGCCCTGCTCACACCTTGATTGTAGCCCAGTGGGACCCACTGGAGGCTTCTGACCTCCAGAACAGTAGTAAATTTCTGCTGTTTTTGTTGCATCTTTGATAGGAAACTACCAGAAGGGAGAAGGAGCAAGAGGGGTTCGGCTGACCCCTGCAAGTGCATTTTCTGTGGAGCTGATGGGGCCGCACCTCATCTGTGTCCACATTCCATGAGTCATGATGCATCACAGTGGCACCAGGAACACATCCTCCTCCAGGGAGGTGACAGGGGAACCAGTGATGGTGGGAAAGTGAAACCGCCTGCCCCAATACTGGGTCACAAATGTCTGCTTCACTGATGCACACAAAACACCCAATCCATGAAAGCCTCAGCCAGTCATGGCATCAAGCATGGCACCCGGCATCTGGTGATGACCATTGTGGCTCACGTGGCTCCTTTCAACCTGGAGAACTGTGCACTAAGAAGACGAGTGACCGGTCCTGCTGGGCCCCACACAGCACGGAGCCGGGGACAGGCTTGCCTCAGTAAACGCGCCCACCTAGAAGGGGAATCAGGGGACCCACAGCAGTCACTGGTCCCTGGGGATTCTGAAACACCCCTGGGACTGGCTGCAATGTCACCCGTGCTGGGGTAGGAATGCTGGTTCTTCACCCTGGGAGGAGCTCCAGACACTGGGCTGTCCTTCCCTTCCTGTGTCCTCCTGGGCTGCTTCTGCAGAGCCTTGAGGAACACCGCTGAGGGGCTTAACTGGCTCCCTGCTCATGGGAAGCTGGGACCGAGGGCTGCATCTCACCTTGAATGGGCATCGTCTGTGTTAAGCTGGGCCGGATGCCCTCTGGTCAGTATGATTTTCTGGAAATCTTTTTAGAATTAAGATATTCGATTCCATCCATATCCATGTTCCAAAGCCACAGTTCTTTCCAGACCTATTTCTCTCTTTGACTTCATCACAGGTGTCTAGGAGGAGCTGCCCTAACCCCACTTCAGGGGCCTTACAGAGGACACAGAGCCCTGACCCTGATTTGGCCTCTGTCTCAGGCTGTGTCTTACGTGGGACATCTTGCTGCTATCCCTGAGAATGAATTGCCTCTTTTGACCCTACAGTCCCAGCATATCTGTGCACCTTCCCCAC
This sequence comes from Macaca mulatta, assembly GCF_049350105.2. NCBI lineage: Eukaryota > Metazoa > Chordata > Mammalia > Primates > Cercopithecidae > Macaca > Macaca mulatta. The sequence goes on along the minus strand of NC_133406.1, from coordinate 237,972,471 downwards.
TTTCATCCCACCTTGTAAGCAGACCAGTGATTCTCAAAGGCCCCCTTCTTGCAGAGCCTCCTGTTCAAGGCAGCTAAAGGAAGCCAGTGCATCCTGCCTGGAGCCTGTCTCAGAAACTGCACAGCCACAGGTCATCAGGCGCAGAGTCTGCCTTCCCGATTCCCCTGGGCAGCTGTTGCCTGAACTTCGTGGCAACTTGGTAGTGCTTCTAGCCTCCTGCAGGTTTTCTTGCCACTGAAGCCAGTGGCACAAGGCTGCTGCTGATACTGTGGCTGACCCCTGCTTCTGGTTGTGGTGTGGTTTTTCCTGTACCAGTCAGCTTTTGCTGCAGTAACAAATGGGCCCAGTGTCTTGGTGGCTTACAACAGTTCACTCCTTGGTCTTCTTCCATGGGGACTGCTGATAGCAAGGGCAGGTGCAAGAAGGGCAGAGCCAAGCCACAGGAGGCCTGTGACAGCATGCTCACTCCCATACCATCTACTGAAGCAAGGGAGGGGGCCAAGTGGGGTCAGCGGAGGAAAACTCTGCCCACAGGGAGGCTTGGCAAGGTGGGAGAGGAAACAGACCACGGTGAGCAAATAACACACCCTTCATCAGGGCTTGGGAAACCAGCTCTGCCATGCGACATGTTTGGGGAAACACAGGGTCAAATACAACGAAATGTGTTTCCCCACAGCAAGACTTCTCAGAGCCTTTAATTGGTTAATGTGTTGTGATGTCCCTGAATAGGACTCTAACACACAACCTCGACCAAATGTCTTTACTCAGGAGGCACTCCCCTGCCCCAGAGAACCCCCACACATGTTACAGGGCCAGGTGGCGAGGTGCTGTTCTCACATCCAGGTGGGGAGGTGTGCGATTTTTGGAATTGTATGCTTAGTGACTAACAGGATTATACCTACATATTTTGGAGAGCTGTGTGTAGCATGATTTCAAGCAGAGAGAGACAGGCAGAATTCAACTGGAAGCCACCTGATCACCCAAGGGAGTTGTCCTACCCTACGAGGGCAGAGGAAAAGAATCCAAGTTCAGTGGAGTTCAGTCGGAGTTACAGGGGGACTGAAGGATGTGGCGGGCAGCATGCTAGTGTCTGCAACGCCAGCTGAGAAGCCATTTTTATGTTTTAAGAGGAGCAACAAAAGTACCTCTGCCAGCTTTTGCTGCAGTAAGAAACAAGCCTGGTGATATGGTCTGGCTCTGTGTCCCCACCCAAATCTCATCTTAAACTGTGATCTGAATTGCGATCCCCACATGTTGGGGGAGGAAGCTTGTGGGAGGGGATTAGATCATGGGGGCAGTTCCTCCATGCTGTTCTCACGATAGTGAGTGAGTTCTCACAAGATCTGATGGTTTTATAAGGGGCCTTTCCCCCACTTTGCTCGGCACTTCTCCTTCCTGCCGCCATGTGAAGAAGGACGTGTTTGCTTCCCCTTCGGCCATGACTGTAAGTTTCCTGAGGTCTCCCCAGCCATGTGGAACTATGAGTCAATTAAACTTCTTTCCGTCATAAATTACCCAGTCTCAGGTATTTCTTCCTAGCAGTGTGAGAATGAACTAATATACCCTGTATCTTGGTGGCTTACGATGACTGTTTATGGATTACATTCTCTGAGGACCTGTGGCTGACTGCAGCCTGCTGGACTCTGCTGGGTTCATCTAGTCTTGATTCAAATCTGTTTGGTGCCAGGGAATGAGGCCAGCCCCGTTGAGGGTGACAGACTTCCCTGGGGCACTGGGAGATGACTGGATTGAAACCCACAGCCTTGGACTGTGAGACCAACCCTGTTTAGTTCTGGAGCCATTTCACAGTGGTTTTGAAAAGCCTTACTGTGTGGATCGTGAGAAAGGCAGCTTGGACCCAAGTCATCATCTGACTGGTGAGCCACCACCTCTCTCCGTTGGAGAATAGGCGCCAGCACGGAACTGGCACAGGGAGGCCAAACAATCATGTTCAGATCTTGTGGATAAACTTAGAAATAATGTCTTTCTATTTGGTATTTTAGCACTTGCCATGTTTAAGAGAATGTGGTATATTACATAATCCAATAGGTTGGCCTTTTGATTCTAAGACTTGTAATAGAGGAATTGACTCAGATTTGTAATTTTAAGTTCAATGGTATAGAATGACTTTACTAAGTTTGTAAATAGTTTTGGAATTTTAAGATAATTTAAAGATTATTTTACGTGTATCAATTTAATTCACTAAAATTCCAAGAGGCATTTAATAAGTATCTGAGAAGGTTTGTTTATGAGATGATGGAAGTACTTAAAAAATTGAACTGTATTCAATTTAAATTTAAATCCTTCTAAAATGTTTTAAGGAATTTAGCTATTCCCCCGTTAAAAATGATTGCAATTTAATTTAATTTAATTAATTTTTTAGATTTTTTGAGATAGGCTCTTACTCTGTTGCATTTGAGAATGCAAAGTGGTGCAATCTCGTCTCCCTGCAATCTGCCTCCTCAGCTCAAGTGATCCTCCCACCTCAGCCTCCTAAGTAGCTGTGACCACAGGCACACACTACCACACCTGGCTAATTCTTGTCTTTTTTGGGGAGATGGGGTTTCACCATGTTGCCTAGGCTGATCTCAAACTCCTGGGTTTTTAACTTTTTAAGACCCCTGTGGGGTGGCAGCTGGGGCTTGGGGACAGGGAGCAGGAGGGCCAGGCTGGGCAAGGATCTCGGCAGAAGGAAGCAGGCATCTCCACCTGGGGCCAGGTTGCTCCCTGGCCTGAAGGGTGAGACTAGCCTTTCCGTGGCCCTCCCATTTGGAGCTGCAGCCTCTGCCCAGAGGTCATCTGGGAACGCACCTAATCACGCAACTCAGTTCCTGTAGTCCTGGCGGCGGCCTCAGCACAGCCAGCACCCCATGCTGGGCAGGAGGACGAGGACCCCAGGGTCTGGATCAGGCAGTGCCAACCTGGGATTTGTTCGCATTTTTGAGTGTTGCCCAGGCTTTGGCACTGGTGGCTATAGCCACCATGGTTCTGTTCTTCTGCTGTTTATTCTCATGATATTGAAAAAGCATATTATTTTTAAAGTATTCAAATCTCATTTAAAAATCAAATAAACTAAACATTTGCTACGTTTGAGATGTAAAAGTTCTTAAGTATATTACAACATCAAGCAAAAATATATGTTTACAAAACTATAGACATCAAACATTTACTGTTATTTTAAAAGACAGTTTTAGCAGATAAATGAATTAAAGCAAAGTATGTTATAAAAAATTAAACATCATGTAATAAAAGAAAAGCTGGAGAGGCTGGATGTGGTGGCTCACACCTGTAATCTCAGCACTGTGGGAGGTCGAGGCGGGCAGGTTGCTTGAGCCCAGGAGCTCAAGACCAGCCTGGCCAATATGGAGAAACCTTGTCTCTACAAAAAACACAAAAATTATTCGGGAGTGGTGGCATGCACCTGTGGTCCCAGCTAATCAGGAGGCTAACACGGAGGATTGCTTGAGCCTGAGAGGAGGTCAAGGTCAAATTATTCGGGAGAGGTGGCTTGCACCTGTAGTCCCAGCTAATCAGGAGGCTAATATGGAGGACTGCTTGAGCCCAAGAGGAGGTCAAGGCTGCAGTGAGCCATGATAATGCCCCTGCATGCCAGTCTGGGTGGTAGATGTGGGTCAGTGATCGCTGCTTAACAAATCACCCCAGCAGTCAGTGGCTTGGAATAATCCACATCAATCACTGTTCTTGTGGTTCTGGTCAGCAGAGGATGGGGTAGGGTGACCCTGCAGGTCCAGGCTGGCTCTCTCCATGGTCGAGGGCTGGGCTGGCTGTGGGCTGAGGCACCTCAATTCTCCTCTGCGTGGCCTCTCATCCTCTAACAACTAGCTTGAGCTTGTCCTCACGGCAGAAGCAGGTTTTTTTGGGGTGAGGAAGAGATGGACTGAGGAAGCCCCAGGGCTGCTGTGAACTTGTCTGCTGCCGCATCCACATATCCCAGTGGTCAGCCTGGACTCGAAGCAGCTGAGGTCAGCCTGCATCTCCTGCGGGAAAAGTAGCCATCCCAGCATCCCAGCTTGCCAATGATGCCATGACGGGAAGGATGGAGACCCAGCCACTTCACGGTGCCACTGCTCTTTGGACTCTGAGACATTCTTTGAACCCTTTTCCTGTTTGCCCTGAGAATACTCACCAGCAGTGCCTGCGGCTGCAGCGTTTACTGAGATAGCTTTGCCAAAAAATATCTCGCTTTTATTATTATTTTCCCATTGCTCTGGAATATCGACTTTGGAAACAAAAGCCATCATTCTATTTCTGTTATTCTGTTTTTAGTCGTGGCATTTCCATTTAACAAAATGCAGTAATTTTCGATCACTGCAGAAAGCCATGCCATTCCCGTGTGTGATGGTGACATTGTTCTCAAACGCTTGTTGGCCGAAGATTGGTTTGATGAATCCGATTTTTCTGAAATAGACAATTCTGATAATCAGACGATTCGGATGTCAGTTCTGTTTAGAAATAACTCCAAGAACAGTTTTTATATTTTATTTCCACATTGAAAATCAGTCAGATTTGTTTCAGCCTCAAAGAGCGTGTTTACGTAAAATTAAATGAATACTGGCAGCAAACTGCACTTTCTTTTTTCTAAACAGGGAAATTAAATCTTCTTGAAGGCCCTGCTCTTTTCCTCTTGACAGCAAGTTCTCACTGTTTAGAGAGCATCCTGTTGTCTTCGTCCTGAGGCTTCCTCCGTCTGCACGGAGGTTCTGATGTGTCTATGACTGCATCAATCCCCCTACCATGGGGCACACATTTCACTGTTTTGGAAGAAGGCCTTTGGACTGAAGCTGGAATCGCTGGGCTCTGTGGGTACTGGTCATGACTTCCGTGGATGGGAACCCGCTAGACTTCCAGGCTCTGCCGGGTTTGTCTTTTTTAATAAATTGAGCAATTGGATTATTGATCTTGGCCTCATGATTGGATTTTGATTTCTTAAAAATGCTGAAATCATGGCAGTATACCAGTAAACGCTCTAGGACCTTGGCTGTTACAGGTGGCCCCGTGCCGTGGGATGCCGGGGGCACAGGAGTCCTCGGAAGTGGGCTGTGGCCTACGTTCTTCGTCTGCTGGTCAGCAGGAGCCCCCGTTCTGAGGATGCTGCTCCCCTGCCAAGCCCTTCCCGCGCCTCCCCATAGTCCCAGGACAAGGCCCACAGTGCCCACGGAGGCCTCGCTGTCTGGCTGGACCGTCTGGCTGGTCTTGACCTTCCCACGGAGACCTGGCCGTCTGGCTGGTCTTGACCTTGACTCCATGGCACTGGTGTGTGCTGAATCTTCTTAGTGTTTTTTTTTCTCCAGCTCAAACACACCCACCTCTTTGTCCTCCCTCGTCTCCTGAGGGGTTCCGTGTCCATCTTTTCTGGGCTCCCCATCCCCACAGTGCTGTAGAAGCCTCCAGGCCTTCCAGGGCTCAGGGCTGGCTGGGGGCGCTGGGCTGAGGCCCACACTCCTCCTGCCCCTCCTCCCACTGGGCCGGGGTGTCAACTGGGGGCCCCACTGCTTCAGGTCTTGGTGGGGGCCACTCACAACCAACCACCATGGGAACCGGGTGCACCCCAGGCTCTTCCTGCTGCCTGCCCTGTGGTGCTGCAGGGGAAAGTAGACGCTGCCATGCTGGCCGTCTCCCCCTGGGTCTTGGGCCTTCCCTGGGCTCTGGCTTCAAGTACTCCCTTCATGTTCTCCTCTCCAGGAAGCCCCAAGCTTTCTCAAGGCACCAGAAACACAAAAGCCCTTTCCGCATGTGTGCCTGTGTCTGCATGTGAGTGTGCATGTGTGCATACATGTGTGTAGATGCCATGCTTACGAGTCTGTGCGTGTGTGCCTGTGCATAGAGGTGCATCTGTGCATGTGCCCAGGTGTGAGTGCACATACATAGACATGCATGTATATGGCCATGTGTGTGGAAAAGTGCAATGCACACATGTACATATGAACATATGCATGTGTGCCTATACATGTGCGTATGTGCCTCGGTTGCATGTTATACATGTGAGTGTGCATGTGTGCTCATGTGTGTACATATGTGTGTGTGTACCCCAGGCCATTAGTGAAACCTGACACCTGCACAGCGCCAGTCCTAGGCGGGTGTTCCCACAGTCCTGTCCTGCCTCTGATCTCAAGGCACCGTCCAAAGGGGGCTGTATTTCCCCGTTTGGACACGTGTATTGGAAAGCTAATTTCAGGGTCCTCATTTGCATGGGCCTCTTCCAGGCACTGTGCCTAATTTTATATCCTTTCTCTTAAAGTGGGCTCCCAAATTGAAAAGCTTCATGCCTACAAAACCTGGATCTGCCCTATTCTCATTTTAAAATGGAGGAAACTGAGGCACAGAGAAGTCCAAGAATTTGTGCAGGGTCATGTGACCAGTGCCTATGTTCTATGATCCAACCATTGCAGCCTCTCTCCCTACACACACCTGCACACAATCACCTGAACACATACCTATGTGCACATATCACACACACTCCAGTACACACCTGAATGGACGCACATACCCACACACATCTGCACACACCTGTATGCACACACCTGAAAGCTACACACACCTGCATGCACACACCTGCAACTCCCACACACCTGCACCCACACACGTGCATGCACACACATGTACATACACACCTGTACACACACCTGCATGCACACACATGTATACACACCTGCACACACACCTGCATGCACACACATGTACATACACACCTGTACACACACCTGCATGCACACACATGTATACACACACCTGCACACACACCTGCATGCACACACATGTACATACACACCTGCATGCACACACATGCACACAAATGCACACCCCCGCACACCTGCACACACACACCTGTATTAACACACATGAACAGCCACACACACCTGCTGGCACACACATGCACACACACATACATCTGCACACACACACCTGCATGCACACTCCTACACCTGCTGTCATACACACCGGCACACCTGGTGGGCACGCTTGCCTGGCTCTGCCACACAACTGTCTTTTCTGGGGATGCCCCGTGAACCCCAGGATAGAGCGGCCTCCTCCTTTCTGTTCCAGAAGGAGCAGCTCTTTCCTTCCTCCTGAGTCTGACCTTGCTGTGCCCTGACCTTGGGACTCAGCTCCCCTGCCCCACCCTCCCACGTCTCTTCCCTGGGTGCAGCCCCCAAGCCTGTGCCCGTGGGGCTCTGGAGTCAGCGCATCTGCATCCAGGACTGACTCCACTACTTCCCCGTCCCTTCGCCGCCCCATGACTGATTCCCCATGTTTGAAGTGGGGACATTACGGTCTCCCTCCCAGGAGGACAAGAGTGAGTGAGTGAAGTGAAACAACCATCTGCAACGGCTCAGCCTGAATTACTGCTCAGCCCTGATGATCCCTGACCTGCACTGGCTCCAGGACCTGCCTTCTCCTCAGGGGCCTCAGTTTCTCCCCATGGCAGTGACCCCAAGTTAGCTGAGAGGCCCAAAGAGTCACTCACAGAGGCTGCCCTAGGAGTCCTAGGTGTGCAGTGTGCGCCTGGCCCAGAGTCCTCCATGCTCCTACCCCTGTGCATGTGAGTCCCAGGCCAGGGGTCCAGGGACCAGGGGACCAGGGGTCCAGGGATCCAGGGGTCCAGGGGTCCAAGGGTCCAGGGGGCCAGGGTCAGGGTCTTGGGGGAGAAGAGACTGAGGCACTGAGGGCCAGGGAGCCAGCAGGTGGGGGGTCCAGGGCATTGGGGATCTGGAGGCAGGGGGTCAAAGTGCTGGGCCAAGAGGCCTGTGGGGTGGTGGCCCCAAATTCTTAGCAGCCAGGCCTCTGGCGAAGGGTGGAGGTGAGCAGAGCCTTGGGTGTGAGTCCTGTCCATGCTTTGGCCAGTGTCCAGCTGTGTGGATGTTCCAGGAGTGAGGGTTCAGGGGACAGAAATGGCCCAGCTGTTGCCATCAGGACAGATAAACAGTTGACCCTGATGCTTTTCCCACCAAGACCAGCAGGCCCCTGTTTCTGGAGCCAGAAGCCTTTCAGCTACATCGGCTGGCGCGTTCTGCCGGCTGCTGCTGAACCCTGGCATCTTGAAGAGGCAATGGCTGGGGGTGGCACCAGGGTGGGACACAGAAGTCAGAACCTCCGAGCCAGGCTTCGCCTTCAGCTCTAGAGAATAGCACAGCCAGGTCTCAGGAGGTCAAGGAGGGTCCCGGGGCCAGTGCCAGGCCTCTGTGGCTTCTGGGGAATGGTGGGCTGGGAAAAAGAGTCTGCGGGCTTGGGGGTGGCTGCTGGACACTGGTGGAGGCAGGCGTTGAATGCAGATCGCCTGACTCTGCAGAGCCCTGCAGCCATGCGTGCTTAGATGCGGCACCCAGGGAGGGGGTCATGGGTGAATGGGCCTGGGGGGAACCAGTTTCTAGGGGGATGGTCCAGCAATGTGCAAAAAGGCCGGCCAGGCCCTTGCCCCTGAAGCCGGCCATCCTGTGCCCGGGCATGGCTGCAGCCAGTCCTCGCACTCACCTCCCTTGCAGACAGACCCTACACCCATTGAAATCCCCAGCCCACCTGGGGACTGCTTTGGAGAAGAGGGTCTTACGGGGTCCAAGGGCAGCCCCAGTCCCACCAGCCGAGGCCCTGCCCAGCCCTCTAACTCCCCTGCACCAGACGCCTCCCTCTGGGCCTCCCTCCAGAGCGTCCCTGGCTGAGGCAGTCCCCCGATCACTGCCCTGTGGGAGGATGAGCTCTTGAAAGGGGCCGGCCAGGACATGGGGCCTGGGGCTCCAGGCCTCAGTTTCTCCATCTGGGCAAGGGGGTGGGGAGGGCACTGATGCTCACGTGGCTCTCCCTGTCCAGGGCGAGACATGCCCTCGGGAGATAGGTGCTTTCGCCCAAGGTGGGCACGTGGGGGTCGAGCAGCTCCACCCTCAGGTGGCTGTCTCTCAGTTGTGCCTCAGTTTTCTCCTTAATGCAACGAGGCTAGCGATGCCTCTGCCGAGGCTCTGGAGGGAGGGACTGGGGGTCCCTCTAGAGGTCACAGTGACTGCTCCTGAGTCCTGGGCCTGCCCCTCTTAGTGGGCGCCCAGGGGGCCTAGAGTCTGAACTGGGGCAGGTGGCTGCTTAGCCTCCTCCCACGGTCACTGCTTGTGGACACCAGCAGAGGGCAGCTGTGCACCACGCACAGCTGGGCTGTCCCCACTGGAGCCCCCTCTCCAGGTGGGAGTCAAGGGAAGGCTGAGGAGGGGCTCAGGCCGCAGGAAGACCACTGCTCAGGGCACGGGAGGGGCCTCGGACCTGGACCTGGGGTGGGAAGGGTGCAGTGGGGGCCCTGGCCGGCGCCCTTGGAGCTGGGCCTGCACTGAGCATCCTCATGGCCCACATACTGGGCTTGGGCTTGGGGGTGCTTGAGGGCATGTCCACGCCGAGCTTCTCCAAGGCGTGAGGAGACAGGGCAGGTGGGCAGGAGGTGCTCAGGCTGCAGGGCCTGTGACCACAGGGGTTGTGGTCTGGAGTCCAAGTGCAGCCCCCCTCCAGCTTCCAACCATGGTTGGGCCGTAGAGGGCAGAGGGGTCCTGCTGTTACTCCCGCAGAAGTTTCCACCAGCTCCTTCTGACTGGATCTTCCCCTCCTTGTGTCCTCACAGGGGTCTCTGCTCCACCGGACAAGCGTTGAACCATGCCTGGGGGAGGGGCTGGTCCCCTGCTCACGTGACCCACACGACATGATGGGTGCAGCCCATTCTCTTGTCTGGGGACTCAGAGTGGACGGAGGCTGGGAGGTGGTTGCAGGACAGGAGGGGAGCAGGTCGTGCTCCCCAGACAGAAGAGCCCTTGCAAGTGGCAGAGGTCTCGGGGGCTTGGGGACCTTGGTGCCGGACGAGGACCACTCCCGAAGGAGGGTTTGCCTCAGGCCTGGGGCAAATGAGAGCGCAGCCCCACCCCCATGTTAGGCCAGGACTGAGGCAGGTTGTCCTTCAAGCTGACAAGGCCACCCTGAAAGGGGCAAATCAGCACTGGCCCCAACCTCCTTCCCCCGCCAGACCCTGCCACAGTGGACAGGGTGGGGCTGGGCTTCTGGAAACCCATCGGGCACCTGCCTTAAAAGCAATGGAAAATGCCGGAGGCCTCTGAGAACAAAGATGTCCATTGCAGTGTTATTTACGATGCTGTAATTGGAAACAACCAAGTCTTCAAACTGGAGGAACAGCCGAGAAATTACTGCACAGACATCAAATGGAATTTTATTCTACTAACAACATGAATGATGTGTTCTTTCCTTTGGCTGCTATAAAAATGGAAATCAACTTAAGGCTTAGAACCACACATTTCTTACTGTAGAATTCTGGAAGTCCTAAAATGAAGGTGTGGCAGGGCGGGTTCCTCCTGGGGGTTCTGGGGGTTCTACTGGGGAGAATCTCTTCCTTGCCTTTTCACTTCTAGAGACACCCATGTTCCTTGGCTCGTGGCCCCTCCTCCGTTCTCAAAGCTGGCAGCGCAGCTCCTTCCAGTCCCTCTCTCTGACCTTTGCTTCCACGCCCGCATGTCCTCCCACTCTGACCCTCCTGCCTCCCTCTTAGGAGAGCCTGGTGATCACAGTGGCCTCACCTGGGTAATCCTGGATAATTTTCTCATCTCAAGAGCCTCAATTTAACCCCTCTGCACAGTCCCCTTTGCCAGGTGTGATGGTTACTTTTATGGATTAACTTGACTGGGCTGTGGGGTTCCCAGACGCTTGGTGTGAGTCTGGGTGTGTCTGTGAGGCTGTTTGTGGGAGAGATTGACATTTGAACGGGTAGACAGGGTAAAGAAGGCTGCCCTCTGTCATGTGGGTGGCCTCACCCAACCAGCTGAAGACCTGCAGAGAACGAGAGGGCTGCCCCTCTCCAGAGAGGAAGGAATTCACTCTGCCTTCAGCTCTAACAGAACCAGGGGCTTCCTCCCGGGTCTCAAGGCGGCAGATGGCAGATTGTGGGATCTATCGGCCTTCCTGATCCCCTTTCCCCTCACACACACATCCTGCTGGTTTTGTTTCCCCAGAGAGCCCTGACCAATGTGCCAGGTAAGGTTCCGGGGACTGGGACGCAGGCTTCTGTGGGCGCCGTTATTCAGCTGACCACAGACGGGGTGGACAGTCCCGTCATGCCCACCTGAGAACACGGCAGAGCCACCCAGAAGCACGAGCTCTGAGAGCACACAGGGCGTCTCTGGGTGTTGGGATTGCGGCTGACTGCCTTCCTTCTTTGGACATTTCAGGGTTTTTGTCTTCTGTTCTAATGCGAAAGTTCAATGTAGGTGGCACATCCCAGCCCCAGGAGAAGCAAACGCCCAGGAGCTGCTGCCGGACGAGGCGTGTGCATTAGGCCCTTCTCATGCTGCTGTAGAGAAATGCCCGTGGCTGTGTAACTTACAAGAAAAGCTCTGGTTCTGGAGGCTGTGCGGGAAGCACAGTGGTATCTGCATCTGGGGAGGCCTCCGGAGGCTTCCAATCACGGGGGAAGACGACGGGGAAGCAAATGTCTTATGTGGCGGGAGCAGGAGCAAGAGAGAGAGGGGGAGGTGACACACACACACTTTAAACAACCAGATCTGTCACTAAGGCAGCACCAAACTAGGAGGCCTCTGCCCCCAGGACCCAAGCACCTCCCACCAGGCCCCACCTCCAGCACTGGGGATTTCATTTCAGCCAGAGATTTGGGTGGGGACAGCTATCCCAATGACACCACCTTGGTTTGGGGCTGCCCTGGAGCTGACTGATGCCTGGGGGGCGAATCTTGACCGCCCCTCCTCCCTCTGCCCCATGTCCAGGTGTTCTGAGGTCACCTAGGGCTTATTCTGCCCAAAGAGCATCTCGGTGTAGGGGGCGGGGGGCGCTGAGGGGTCAGCCAGTGCAGGCAGTGCAGGAAGGAGGTGGGAGAGGACTCCATCCCCAGGACCTGGGAAAGGCTCACAGCCTGCCCCTCTGGGCTGATGGAGGGGGACTTTGCCTCCTACTAGGCAGCTTGGTCCCTCGGTCTGAGGCTCCCCGGGGCCAGGGCTGGGTGAGGGCATGCCTGGTGGCTCTTCCCTGGGGAGGGGGAGCCTCTGGGGTCCATGGGTGTCTCTGACTGTGGGAGTCACCTGTGTGGTCACCTGCTTCAACTTGGGTCCTCCGTTCTGCAGCCATGGGGCTAAGCTCTGTGGCGGTGAGGGCTTGCTTTCCAGGGCAGACTAAACTGCTGTAGGTGAGGTCAAAGTCAGGCTCCTAGAGAAGGCTGGGACTACGGTCACCATTGGTAAAAAACGTAAAATGTAGCATCTTCCCTAGATGGAGGGAGAGAGGGGCCGACTTACATGGCCGCGAGGGATCCTGGCAGCGGGCTCTGGTCCACACTGACTCGAGGTAAACGCAGGAGAAGATCCCCAGCCCCCTCCCTGCAGCCGGCACCACCCTCGGGGGCTCTGCCTCAGGACGTCCTCCACACTCAGCACTGTAGCTCCTGACTTGATCTGGGGATGGAGTTTGCAAACGTTTCTGTTTGTTTCAAGCCAGAAAGCAGCAGTGGAGTGGGGTCCGTTTGCGGGGACTTTCACAGCAAAGCACCACAGGCTGGACATTTACACAGCACTGTTCCCACCGCCCTGCAGGCTGGGAATCTGGGGACAGGGCGCCGCAGCGGCAGCAGGTGTCTCACATGGTGGGAGAGGGAGAGAGAGCCGGGAGGTGCCAACACGTTTCAACAGCCAGACCAGGTGAGAACTCACACTCATAAGACCAGCACCAAAGGGATGGTGCTAACCATGCATGAAGGGCCATGCCCCTGATCCAACCACCTCCCGCCAGGCCCCACCCCAGCCCTGGAGGATTGCAATTCCACACAGGTGTGGGTGGGGACACAGCCAAACTAGACCATCTTCCTGAATTACCCACAATTTGGAGGAAAAATTATTCTGATCCCCAATTAGCCCACAAGCTGTTGGCCCTGGGAGGAGTCGATCACGCCACTGGCTGTGGTTTGGGTGGGGTGAACTAGCTTGAGGGAAGCCCAGCTCTCAGGTGAGCCCAGGAGATCCTTGTCCCCTGGGCCGTCTCCATCCTCCAGGAGCTGGGTGGGACGGACCAGGGTGGGGTCCACGCCCACCTGAGGTGAGGCACCGAGTTCCAACGGTGAGATTCTGCTGGAAAAACCAGAAAGCAAGAGGGAGACAGTGGCTGTTTCAGAGGCCATAGCCTGGCCCAGGGAGGCACTGCCATGCCAATGTGTCCTTGTGCCGGATCCCATGTGACTGGGATTGACTTTGGAACGACGAGGTCTGGGTGCCTGGCTGCAGCTCGGCTGAGTCACGTGACCTCCCTCTGTGGCACATTCTTCTGCTGGGGACCTGCACCCACCAACCGTTGGGCCATGCACAGTGCCGGGTGGGAAGGGGCCTGGCCAGGGGCCGGGGCCAGGCTTGAGTGAGGACACATTGGAACTACTGGAAAGCTGGCCCCAGGGCTCCCATCTTGCCGAGTTGAGATTCCCCAAGAAGGAAAGGCACCCTGATCCGGAGCTCCCACACTCGCCGGCGGGGTGGGACAGTGACAGGCCTCACCTCTGTGTGGCAGGGTGAATGTGTTAGCTGCAGTAGAAGCCACCGGCTCTGGTAGGAAGGGGCACACAGAGCACTTCTCAGAGCCTCTAGAGGGCAAGGGGCATCGTTGGGGGCCTCCCAGGAGGCCAAGGTCTACCCCAGGGATGGCCACATAGAGCAAACAGAGATACAGGATGCCCAGTGACATTCGAATCTCAGATCAGCGAGTCCTTCTGAGTGTAAGTATATCCCATGCACTATTTGGGGGCATACTTGTACTAAGAAATGGCCTGGTGTTGATCTGGGATGCCAGGGCAGGTGGACAGCCTACTTTCTCCGACAACTTTATCTGCAGGGTCCCCCGTCCCCACCCCAAGCTCAGCGGGCTGGGAGCTCTTGTTAGGACAACCTCACAGACGTCCCGTCCCATGAAACACAGGCTGGGAAACCTGCTTGTGGCTCTTCTGGGGGTTCCTTCCTTCCTCACCCCAAAGAGTAGCCCCAAAGGTCCTCAGAGAATGTGAGTTTCTGCTTGTAACTGTGGGCTGTTTCCACTGACAGGGTCCTGCAGGGTCCAGAGTGAAAGAAGAAAGGAAGAGGAAGAAGGGAGGATGGGAGAAGGGAAAGATGGAAGGAGAGAAGGAGAGAGAGGGGAGAAGAGAAGGAAGGAAGGAAGGAAGGAAGGAAGGAAGGAAGGAAGGAAGGAAGGGGCGGGAAGGGAGAGAAAGAAGAAGAGAAAGAAGGCGTGACAGGAAGTGGGAGGGAGGAGGGAGGTGTGAGGGGAGCTCCAGGCTCTGGTCCGAGGCCTCCGTGCTCTTGGGTGATTTACTCAGCCAGTGTTCCTGGAGCTGCTGCTGTGGCCTGGTGCAGGGGTCTGCTGCCCTGGAGCTGAACGAAGCTGTGCCCCGGGAATTTATTTCTTCAGTCTGAGCCAGGCTCCCCTGGCATCCCCTAGATCTGGACATGGGCACCATCCTGCTGCCACCCAATGCCCCACAACACTGGGACCTCATAGGGCCTCAGGGCCGTGAACAGGCTTCCCAGTGGGGTCTGTGTTTTGACTTCTGGGAAGACCAGGAACTGGAGGATTGATGCCTATAGAGAAGAGCATAGAGTGGCCCTAAGTGCACAGAGTGGGCCTGGAGTCCATACTGAGTCCATCTGTCCCCATGGCAGATGCATGGCAGGTGGCACGCTCCTGCTGGATGGTCGGAGGACCCTAAGCTCACGGCAGGGCCACTGGAGATCACACGAGGGATCCTCAGGGCCTGACTCCCAAACCTTAGCTTAGTCCCTGGAGGGTGGGAGGGAGCCTCTTTTGCAAGGCGAGCTCGCCTCTCTCTGACACACTCCCTGCCACTCCTGGGCCCCGGGAAGCAGCTGAGGCCTCGGGGTGGGGGTCCCGTCCTGGGTTTGGGAGTGAGGTGGGCATGGTTCTGGGCTCTGCTTAACGAGCAGCATGTGTGTGTCCCGGGCTCCAGCTTCTTGCCCATCATGCAGAGCCCGGGGGACTGATGCTTTGTGGCGATGAAAGAATTTGGCCCCCTTCCTCCATCTGCCTGCCTCGGGGGTCCCCCCACCCGGCAGCGAGGGTCTTGGCATCTGAGTGCCTGACACGGCCAGGGAGCTGCGGTGGTGGCCCGTCAGTGGTGTGCGATTGAGTTTGGGTGGAAATCCAAGGGTGGGAATGACCATAGGGATTGAGAGATGCCTGAGCGTAGAAGCCATTAACTACCAGGTAACAGATTTGATTAATTTTGTGCCTGGAGGTTTTTTTTTTTCCCTCCCTTTTCTGTTCCCAAAGAATCAGAGAAAACAAAATATTTTTCTAATTAAATAAATCTACGGTGCACGCTAATGGAGCCCGTCTGTGGGTCTGTGACAGGGCAGGGGAGAGTGGAATAATGATTTTATTTTTTCATTAAATAGAATTATAGGCAGTTACTCAAAGCAACGCAGAGCCTAATTGAAAGAAACCCATTTCTTCTTAATTTACTTTCACGGTTTTGGATGATAAAAGAGTGTGTTCTTTGGAAAATTAAATAAAAAACACAACACAAGGAGAGGCCTCTGTTTAGGCGCATTATTTGCTCCTTTAAGCTTTCGGTAACGGGCACCAGGCTCAGGGGAGACAAGGGGAGGCTCCGGTGGTGGGGATCCCGCCCGGGGTCTCCGAGGGTGGAGGAAGTGACCTCATGACCACCAGGCTCTGCAGGGCTCATCTCTGCCCAGGCCTGGGCTGCCTGGGGGCCCCTCCTCCTTCCTGGTGTCCGAGACCTCCCTTCAGAAAGAGTTTCCTCTTCTCAGAGTCATGGACAGGATGGTGGCCTGGGATGCAGCCGTCAGGACGGCCATGGAAGTCCATGTCCTGGGGCTCTGTGCACTCTGGCCAGCATCTTCCTGGTCCCCCTGGAGGGTTCCCACCTCCAAGATCCACTCTGCTCTGTCTGGCCAGGTGCCTCCCTCCACCGTCTTCTCTGCTCACTCATCAAGTAACTGCCCTCCCCGCTGCCCGAGGCTCTACTTCTTCTGGAAGCCCTCCTTCACCAGCCCCACCCCTAGAACCTCCACTGAGCAAACTGAGCCCTGGGGATACCCCAGCCATGGCGATGCCAAAGTCCCTCACCCAGTTAATGCCTCTTCCTTCCAGGAAGCCAGGGACAGAGTGGCTATGAAGACGGCCGAGCACACAGTGCCCACCTGAGGCTGTGTCCTTGGAGTATTCGCCGAGCTCCCACTGTGTGCTCTGCAGAGCCCTGGGAGATGGAGGGGTTGGCTGTGGGTGCCGGTGCCATCCTTGGAGCTGCCTGTGCTGGCCAAGACTTCCTGCGTCCATGGGCCACGTGAGACTACTGAGTACTTGAGAGGTAGTTAGTGTGACTTGGGAATGGAATTTTAAAGTTCATTTATCTAATTTATTTAAATTTCAATGTCCACCTCTGGTCGGTGGCTACCGCTGCACGGTGCAGGCAACCGGGAAATTCTGATCACTTCCCTGTGCGTTGGATACAATCCTCTGACACAGAGAGAAGCTCCCAGCATTTTGGTGACACCAATGCCCTCCCTCTCACTCAGTTCTGGGGGCAAACAGCATTTCTGGGGTGGCAGATATCTGTGGTCGAACAAGTGTGAGGGTATTGATTTGTAATTGAATTGATTATTTTTGAAGAACACAAAATATGAAATTTGGAATGCACAAAGTCTCCCTGAGAAGCGAGGCTCCCTGCCCTACCCCGCCCCCGCCCCTACTGCCCGCTGCTGCTTCTTCTCCTGGAGCCCCTGTGAGGGGGAAGGTGCCAGCGCCATGAGCACCAGGTGCAGCCTGTGCTCCCACTACCAAGATGCCAAGACCACAGCCATCACCACGACGCCAACCAAAGCCTCTCCTGCCAGGCACTGTCTTGCTGCCATCCATAGGTGCCTTTCTTGGCATGGCAGCTCCTGGGCACTGTGCCCTCCAGATTCCTTAGAGCCTGGTGCCAGGCGCACCCCTCCAGTCCTCTCAGCCCCTGAGCTCCGCCACCCTGCCCGGGCTTCTGCCCTTGGGTCCTGCCCTCTCAGGGTCCCCTCAGCTCTGCAAGGAGGGGCTGGGAGCAGGTCCCAGGCTAACAGTGGGCTGGAGGCCTCCTGTGTGGTCTCTACCTGTCCACACCGCTGTGGCCGAGGGGTCACCTCTGGCGGACGTCGCACCTGCCTCCCTCACGGGGCTGCTGCGCCAGAAGGTCTGTTCCCCTCGTGGCCTCTGCTACTCTTTACACTTAGCTCTTCCCAGGAAGGGCCCGGTGGTCGCAGTGATATTTCCCGTCTGTGGAACCTTCCAGGGCTGGTCCCCAGAGGACACCGCTCCCAGCTCGCTCTTCCTCTCCAGCCTACACTCACCAGGCCCCGGAATCCCGAGGATGGAACTGCTCCTGCCCCCTGAGGTGGCCTAAAGCTCTGGGGAGGCACTGGAGGGGCCTCAGCAGCAACCACTGGTCCGTGCTCTCCCTGGACCTGGAACCTGAGGGGCTGGGAAGAGTGGAGTGTGCGAGCATGGCCTTTGAGGTCTTCCCGAGGCCGTGGGGCCTGCCTCGCATGAAGCAGCGGCTTCAGGAAGGCTCCACACTCAGGGCTGGGCGTGGCCACCCACAGGCATGTAAGGAGTACCTGCTGTGTACCCTGTGCTGCACTGGACTCTGAGACCGAGGGGTGGGTGCCTGAGTACCACCACGTGAGAGCTGCCAGTCCTGTTTCCTTTCTGAGGGGAAACTGAGGAACTCCTGCTTGCCCTCCCCACCACCTCGTCCTCTATGTCCCTTGTAAAAAGTAGGCATCTGGCTGGACTCCCTCTGGGACACCCACTTTCACCAACTGGCATGGCTGCCTGGCCGGTGCTGGGGAGGGTCCAGCTGGGTCGGGGCTGAGCAGCAGTGAGTGTGGTGATTGATTGGTGATGTCTGCCATGTGCAGAGGGATGGGAGGGAGGATGCGAGAGGCAGGCGTTGCCCATCTGCTGGCTGAGTTCTTTCTTGGCTAGCCCAGCCCTTGCCATTTGCTGTGGTCTGATTGTGTCCTCTCTAAAATCAGGTGTTGAAACTCAATGACCAATGTGGTGGCATTAAGAGATGGGGCCTTTAACAGGTGATTGGGCCATTAGGGCTCCTCCTCTCATGACTGGGAGTCCACAGTGTTCAGGGAGCTCGCCTGCCCTGGTGTGAGCGTGTCCCCCTCTCATCTCGTGACTGGGAGTCCAAGGCATTTGCTGAGCTCGCCCACCCCGGCATGAGGGTGTCCCCTTCTGCAGGAGGCAGCCCTCACCAGACACCCACCTCGGTCTTGGACTTCCCAACCTCCAGAACAGTGAGAAAGACATTTCGGTTCTCTGTAAACTACGCAGCCTGTGGTATTCTGTTACAGCCACACTGAAGGACTGGGGCCCCACTGTGAGCTGATGGGTGGGGTGCAGCCCCCCCAGGGCCTGACAGCCTGGTCACCAGCTCTTTTTGTTACCAATGGCACCTTCCCAAATGTGTTCATCGATTTCATCACCCCCATAAACATTCATAGATCAGCATGGGGTACAGAACGAAGGTGTATGGGGGGAGGCCCAAAGGCCAGGAGAGGCCAGGCCCAGTGCAGCCAGTGGGAGGAGCGAGAGCAGCCAGCGGAGGCGGAGGTGGCCTGTGCATTTGCAGTCAAGGTGGCTGGAGGTGTCCATGGTGTGAGTGGGGGAGGAGCCTAGGGGCCGGGTCTGAGCTGCTGCTGGGCCTCCAGCCCCGGGCCTGGGGCTCCCACCCCAACTGCAGGCACAGGGGTTCTAAAGAGTGCGAGAGGGGAACCCGCAGTGACCCCTGCCCCCTTTCTGGAGCCTCCACCACGGCTCCTCACCCGCCCCACCCTGCTGGTCCCGGGCTTCTGAGTGGAGGGGGTGGCCCTTGTCCATCACAGGCATGCAGGCGTGAGAAGGGTCTGAGGGGCCCAGAAGGGCGAACTGGGGGCCAGGGATGTACACTCCAGGCTGGAGGCTCAGGAAAGGCCCTGGGGGGGGGGCGTCCACAGAGCTCCCTGCACAGAATCAGGGGCCAGTGGAGGGAGTCGGCCTTTGCCCCAGCCATACCCAGAGGTGCAGGATGCAGAGTCTGGAGCCCCCTCTCTGGGGTCTTGGTGCCCCTGCCTCACCTACACTTCCTCTCCTGGTGGCTCTAGACCCCTGGGGTGGGAGCTGACCCGGTGGGAGTGCCGGAGGGGGTCGCGGCACTCTCCCCGTGGCCACCGCCAGCAGCGTGGAGAGCTCACCAAGGGTGTGATGGATGGGGGCGCCCGTCCTGCAAAGCCGTGACAAATGCGTCTCCCGCTCACAGGCTCTCTTTGGAATCCGCTAATGCTCCTCGAAGGTGAAGTCCCATTTTTCCCCTGCAATCACAGTATTAAACTTTAATATCTGATATTAATAAAACATACTCTCCCTAATAGAGTCACTCGAGGCCGGGAGGGAGTGCGTGCAGAGGATGGTCCCTGGTGACTGTCTGCATTGTTTTCCCATGCGGGCCAGGTGCGGGGAGTGCTGCGGTGCAGAGGGTGGGGGCAGCGTCGGCGGGGGAAGCTACCCCACTGGGGCCTCCTGTCCCATCCTCCCCGGGCAGCACAGGGTCTCCCCCGACTCTTCACAGCGGCCGTCACACAAGCAACACAGGCTTCTCTCAGATGGCAGGCAGGGTGCTGCTGCCTCCCGGGACCAGGCATGGCCCTTCTGCCTCCAGCGGGGAAGGAAACAGGGTCCATGTTTTGGTTGAAGCCCCTCCAGCTAAAGACCCCCCCTGGAGAGAGGGTGAGCCCCATTCCCCTCCACTGTGCACCCCAGCACTGTGCCGCAGCCACGCTGTCCGTGACCTGCTGCCCTGTTGCAAGATTGCCAGAGAATCATTTGCTGAGACTGGGGTGCTTTTGAGAGTAGGGGGAGCTGTTTGTTGGCTGGGACAGTGGGTGCAAACTAGGGCCATCCCGGGCATCAGGGCGTCTCCTCACCCCATGCAACTCCACCCCATATCTTCCTCTGACTGTGCTCAGGGGCTCCCTCTGCCAGGCCTTCCTGCCTCCCAGCCCCTCACTGCCTCCTACAGCCCCATGTCCATGCTACCTGTTCCCTGGAGCCATCCTCCGTCTCTGCCCGGGTGCACCTGTCCTGCCCTGCCCGTCCTCACCGTGTGTGCCGCCCGAAGGGGACGGTGCTGTGGAGTGGTCAGAGAGGGGTTTGATGGAGAAGCAGTGGCTCCTGCCCCAGGATCTGGGAGGTGTTGGAGTGAGCAGCGGTGCTGTGGGGCCCCCAGGAGTCTCCATTCCCACTGCAGGTGTGTTGGGATGTTCCCTGTCTCTTGGGGCAGGGCTGCTTCCTGTCGTATGTTGCATTCGAGGTGTAAGTCCCCAAACACTCTTTCAAAGTGTACAATTCAGTGATTTGTTTTTAGTACAGTTAGTTGATCCTCATTCACGGATTCCACATTTACAAATTTGCCTGTGTGATGAGAGCTATTGGCGGTCCCTAAATCAATACTCCCACTGCCCTGAGATCACCCGGATATGCACCCAGCGCCAAGCAAGCCTCTTTCTCGAGGTCTATTTAGTGCCACGTTTCTTGCTTTGTGCATTTCTTGTTGGTGATTTTGCTGCTGAGGGGGTCTGAGCACTGTCCTGTGTGGCCCGGGGCTCTGGGGGGCTGACTGGTGGCACCCTCTGGGCTGCCCCTGAGAATGCCTCCCCTGCCCTGGGGAAAATATCAGGAAAAATGCCTCGCCCCAGCGGCATCTCTGCCGCTCCACCCAACAGCCTCTGAGGAGGACACCTTTCCTCCCTCTGAGAGATAAGGACACCAGGCATGGAGGGGCTGGGTCACTTCCTGGCCACCGCTTCGAGCTAGGAGGATGGTCACTGCTGTCCTTGCCTCAGCTTTTCCTGGGCAGGCCCGTGTGTGCTTCCCCCAAACGCCAGCATGCCCAGCACAGTGGGTGCCTGGGAAAGTTTGTGGGTACAGAGAGTGGGAGGGGGAGGCGGGAGCCGGAGGGAGTCAGGGGTTGGGGGCTGTGAGGTGTTTATAGAGCAGGAGTCTACAGTAGGGGCCCTGC
Organism: Macaca mulatta; assembly: GCF_049350105.2. NCBI lineage: Eukaryota > Metazoa > Chordata > Mammalia > Primates > Cercopithecidae > Macaca > Macaca mulatta. The sequence continues at coordinate 237,951,356 of NC_133406.1, read as the reverse complement.
CAGGAAGCCGTGGACAAAGAGGCGTTGCTGGGAGGTGCAGCCACCCTGGGATACGGAGTAGGTACGGGCAGACCTCCTTGGAAATCTTGGATGTGTTTCCACCGTTCCATGGGGTGGGCAGAGAGGAGAATGGGGGCTCTGTGCACTGCCCTCACCCCGACAGCCAGTGCTGCCTGCCCCTGCTGCAGTTTACCATCTGGTGCCTTCTAGAAGCTTGGCCTCCTCTGACCGAGCCAGGCTGTAAGGTTGGGGCACAAGGCCCCGGGGATCTCGGGTTCTGACAGCCAGGATGGTGGGTTTGGACCCAGGTTTCCAGGTCAGGTCCTGGGACACTTGCCTGGTTGCGGGGGCTGGGGCAGGCACTGTATGGTGGAGGAGCAGGAGGGCAGCCCCTGGGAGTCATTAGACACTCAAGCCGGAGGCCCCCTGAACCCATGAGGTAATCTGGAAAAAAGTCAAGTGGCCCTCACTGAGAATGGCCTCAACTCCCCCAGTCCCTTTAAATCTCACCTTAAGGTTTTGAGTGCCGAGCAGGGGTAGTTTCCAGGCTATTGTCCAAACAAGAGTGGCTCAGCGGTGGTCCCACACCTGGCTGGGCGGCTCCCCCTCCCACATAGCGGCCACTCGGCGGCCCCCAGTTCTGCTACCCTATACCCTGCTAATAAAATCCATATAGTCCCTAAAACCCCCTCGGCCAGGCTGCATCTCCCGCGCCCTTCCCCACCACCGCCAGCCGCACCCCTCCCCTAGCACTCTGCAGCCGCGCCCCTTCTCTCTGCCTCAGACAGGGTCTCCTGAAGGACAGTGGCGGACCCCTGGGGGACTGCAGCCACTTTCAAGTGGTCTTCAGGCAGCGTGGTGGTTTCCGAGGAAAAAGCGCTGAAGCAATTTGGTTCAGATATATTCACTAATGTGAAATTTAAGATTAATTATGATTTCTGCAGAAATCCCATTATGCAAATAATAATTGTTTTCTTCCAAAGGGCTGCACAGCAGCTGTGAGGCCTGCGGGGCCCGAGGTCCGTCTCCCTGACCCCCGGGGCATTATCTGCTGGGAAACTTTGTCAAACACAGGCAGGGGGCCCTTGAAGCTTTTGCGTCGTCGTTGTCGTCTTTTTTTTTTTTTCCAAAGCTCAGGGACCTCTGGATAAAACCATTTTCTTCCCCTAGAACAATTGCAAAACGCTTTTTAGGTTTAAGTGGAAGAATTTTGCTGCGAAAGGTAGAGAAGCGATTCCACTCAGAATCGCACAGAATGAGTATCCATGCTGCGTGGCCACTGAGAATGTCCTAGAACAAACCACAAAGGTAATGGCCGGGACAGCGCAGAGGTGTCCAGCACCAAGTCTGCGTGAGTTGGAGGATCGATGGCGCCTCCCTCGGCTGGGAGGTCGAGTCTGTAATTAGAATCCACGACAGGGCAGATGTGAATTAGTGCCTGGCCCTAGGTGACTTGGGATTGCTTCAAAACCCTTTGTCCCATTGTCTCCAGAAACTGGTGATAGAAGAAAGGAAATTTCATTTACTTGACCTCTTTCGAGGATGACCACTGTGCCCCCGGGGGGGCCCTGCCAGGCAGAGCAGGAGGGCCTGGAATGCAGCCAACGTAGGGTTTGATTCTCCGAGACGAGAGGCCGGCACAGCCCCTCCCAGCTCACCGCAGAGTGGAAGCCATGTCTGGAAAAGCGACACAAGACCTTGCTGTGGTCAAGGGTATTTATCTTTGGGGCCTGCTGCTCAAAAAGATGGAACATTCGGCTCTTCTCCACATGGGGTGCCCGGTGCAATCTGTGTGACGCGAGGGGATGAGGTACCAGTATTTTTTTCTGACCCCGGTCATGTTAAAAAGAAATCTGATTTCCATAACAGCTGTGCCTGACTTGAGGGATTTGTTGAGGACCTTGAATAACCTGCAGCTGATCCCGTCAGCAATAAAACAACATTCTCTTCCACCCTTGTTAGTGAACGTTTTAATTCAGTGGTCCCCAACCTTTTTGGCACCCAGGACTGGTTTTGCGGAAGACAATTTTTCTGTGGATGCGGAGGGTGAGGGATGGTTTGGGGGTGATTCAAGGGCATTGTATTTATTGTGGACTTTATGATGATTATGTTGTAATATCTAATGAAATAATTCTACAACTCACTGTCATGTAGAGTCGGTGGGAGCTAGTTTTCCTGCAACTAGACGGTCATGTCTGGGGGTGATGGGAGACAGTGACCGATCATCAGGCATTAGATTCTCATGAGGAGCATGCAGTCTACATCCCTCGCATGCACGGTTCTCAATAGGGTCCTGGCTCCTATGAGAATGGATGCCACAATGCCACAGTTGATCTGACAGCAGGTGGGGCCCTGGTGGTGATGTGAGTGACAGGCGGTGGCTGGAAACACTGATGAAGCTTCGCTCACTTCCTGGCTGCTCACCTCCTGCTGCACAGCCCAGTTCCTACCAGGCCACAGACCCATACTGGTTTTTAAAGCTGTGTGGTCTGACCCATGCTGGTCTGTGGCCTGGGGGACAGGGAGCTCTGTTTTAATGCAAGCATCAGTGAGTGCAGAAAACTGCCCCACTGTGGCTGAACACCCTTGAGAAATCACCCTGCGGACCAGGAAACAGGGCAGCCATGTCCACTCCCGGCGCACTCGGTTCTCCTCCCAAAGGTACCTCCACCTTGACCTCCAGCGCCATAGCTTTGTTTTGCCCCTTTCTGAATTTTACGTAAATGGAATCACAGCCTGTGCCCTCCTGTGTGTCTGGCTTCTTTCCCTTCTTTCCCTCAACATTACGATGCTGCGATGACTCCGTGACAGGCAGAGCTGTGACTTGTCACCTTCGATACATAGCGTCCCGTGTTGCGATGATACTGCAGGCTATTTGCCCGTCCTATCGTCAGTGGGTCACGCTGACCTTGGCAACGTTGCTAACCACGCTGCTGTCTTTTGGTGAAGTCTTTTGGTGAACATGTGTGCATATTCCCATGGAGTACTTGGCTAGGTGCAGAATTGCTGGGCCATAAGTTATGTGTAGATTCAGCTGTAGGAAGAAGTGTGGATACCCAGCGTTCCAGAGTCACCCCACTTTCACTCCACATGGGGTGCTGGAGTTCCAGTTGCTGGTCTCCTCACCAATCTTTGCTTATGTCAGTCTGTCATTGTAGCCTCTCTCATAGGTGCGTTTGGGTGGCTCGTGGTTTTAATGTGCGTTCCCTGATGAGGATTGACATTTAGCACCTTTTTTTTTTTTTTTGAGTTGGAGTCTTGCTTTGTCGCCCAGGCTGGAGTGCAGTGGTGCGATCTCGGCTCACTGCAACCTCCGCCTCCCGGGTTCAAGTGATTCTCCTGCCTCAGCCTCCCAAGTAGCTGGGACTACAGGCGCCATGCCTGGCTAGTTTTTTGTATTTTTAGTAGAGATGGGATTTCACCTTATTGGCCAGGCTGATCTCGAACTCCTGACCTTGTGATCCGCCCGCCTTAGCCTCCCAAAGTGCTGCTGGGATTACAGGCGTGAACCACTGCACCTGGCTGACATTTAGCACTTTTTAATCAAATGCTTATAAGATAACTTTTGCAAAATGCCCTTTGGAGTTGTTTTTTTTTTTTTTTTTTTTTTTTTTGCCCGTTTTTTGATTCTGGGTTGCCTTTTGCTCTTACTGATTTGTAGAAATCTGGTATATATCCAGGAAGTGAGTCTTTTACCAAATACACTTGTTACAAATATTTTGCCACAGTCTGTGGTTTGCCTTTTTACTTTTTTAATAGTGCCATAAGATCTGAGCCTAAGAAATCTTTGCCTATCCCAAAGTCATACAACATTTCACCCGTGTTATCTTCTAGATGTTTTATTGTTTTATCTTTGATGTTTAGAATCTATAGCATCCCAGGAACCGATATTTAGGAATGGTGTGATACAGGGACTAAGGCTTATTTCTTCCGTACCGATACCCGAGTGACTCAGCACCATTTCTTGAAAAGACCATCCTGCCCCCAGCTTCGTTCTACGCCAGGTCGCCATTTATTGTGAGTCCGTTTCGTGGGTCTGTTTGTGCACTGACACCACACTGGCTTAATTATTGTAGCTTCGTCTTAGACCCTGGCCTCTGGTGGGGTAGGTCCTTCTGTGTTGCTCTTCTCCCGTAAAGACTGTCTGGTTGTCCTGGTCTTTTCTTTCCATCTTTTTTTATTTAATTGAAATGGAGTCTCACTCTGTTTCCCAGGCTGGCATGCAGTGGTACAATCTCAGCTCACTGCAACCTCCGCTGCCCGGGTTCAAGTGATTCTCCTGCCTCAGCCTCCCTACTAGCTGGTATTACATGTGCCTGCCACCACACCTGGCTAATTTTTGCATTTTTAGTAGAGATGAGGTTTCGCCATGTTGGCTAGGTTGGTCTCGAACTCCTGGCCTCAAGTGATCCACCTGCCTTGGCCTCCCAAAGTGCTGGGATTACAGGGGTGAGCCACCATGCCCGGCCCAGTCCCGACCTTTTCATTTCCTGTACACTTTAAAAGTGTGGCTACCTTCCACCAATAAAAACCTGTTGGCATTTTAAAATGAGCGTTGCATCGAATCACTATGCTAATGTGGAGATGATTGACATCTGTCCGTTGTTGCACCTTTGATCCGTGAATGAGGCTGGCTCCTCCACTTGAGGCCTCCATGACTTTTGTAAAATGATGTTTTATAGTTTTCTGTGAGAGGTTTTGCACACTTTAGATGCATTCTCAGGTATTTGATATTTTGTGTCATTGTAAATGATATTATTACTGGCTGAAGGTCTTGCTACAAGTCATCCAGGTTCTTGGCGTTTTGAACAGAGTTGGACAAAATGCACGAACAAAGTGATGAGAGAATGAAGTGAGGAAAGCACAGACTTACGGAAGCAAAAGTACGTTCCACAGAGAGAGAGTGGGCTCCAGCCAACGGCTCAAGGGCTTACAGAATGTTCTGGGGTTTAAACAGCCTCTACAGGTGTCTCATTGGTTACTTGGTTACACTCAGTGTAAATGGAGTGGCTCATGACCGGCCTGAGTGGTTGGGACCAATCAGAGGCTGAAATGAGGCTACAAGGTTACACCCCTGTGTAAGAAAGAAGCGTAAGGCCGTGACCGGTCTGATTGGTCGCCGGGGGTGACCAATCAGAGGTACTTTCTGTTTCTCATCTGCAACACGGTGGAGGTGGTGGGGGGCGTTGCAAAGGGAGTCGCCTCTGAACCTTTTGTGACTTGGGTGGAAAAGGTGGGCTTTTCCTTTTGATTCAGTTCCAGGAAGTCAGGGCGAATCAGCCTTAGGTTCCCCACTCCATACCTTATTCTCCTGCCTCCGTCTCATTTTACTTCTTGGTTATTTTCTTGTCTAAACACAGTTAGCACAATCCGCGGCAACAGTAAAAGTTCTGACTCCGGTTTGTGAGGTTTTCCTGCAGACGGTCTTGAAGCCTCACCCTCCCCGCCCTCTTCTGTCCCACCTTCCTGTGAGCCGATGCGAAGGCCTGGGTCCCCCTCTGGTGGTGCTGGCAGGAAGTTCAAAGCCTGGGGCCCCCGGCCTGCCTGTGGGAACCTTCAGCCCAGCCCACCCCTGGCCTCTGGGACCTGTGGGAAGGCTGAGTCCACCACCTCCTCTGCCAGCCACCTCAAGCCACTTTGAGACAAACTTGGGTGTCAGCCCCGCTCTCCCCAGAAAGCCTCATTGCATGATTAGTAAGCCTTGCATACCCTATTGGGGTGTGTGTGTTTGTGTGTGCACAAGACATCATCGGTATCCACATCCAAACCAAATTTTAGGAACGTGGGGGAGGGATGTCTATCTTGTTTCTTCCAGTGGGGTGACCACAACACCAGCCTAGACAAATGTCATTGATTTTTATATACTGACCTTGTATCCGGTGACCACACTGAGTTTACTTAATCAGTCTGACGGTTTATCTGTAGAGTCCTTAAGATATTTTACCTACAAAATCATGTTGTCCACCTACAATAAAAGTTTTATTTCTTCCTTTCCAATCAAATGCCTCTTATTTCCTTTTCTCAGTGTGATCACACTGGTGAGGACCTCGGCATGTGTGGCTCAAACTACACAGGGGAGCTGCCATCTTTGTCTCATCTCTAATTTTGGGGGAAACCTTCCATGATTTCACCATTAGGTAGAATATATGCTCCAGGATTTTGTAGGTGGTTTTGATCGGGGTAAGGAAACTCCCTTCTCTTATTTTCGGATCGTTTGTTTTCTTATCGTGAATTTTCCCTGCTTTCTACTCATCTTTTTCTAGTTGAGTTCTCCTGTGTTGCCTCCCACTCCTCTGTTTGCGTGAATCTGGGAGTGAGCATCCCTTTATATTTTGGGCCTCGGGGAACTCACTGGACTCACCCTACCCCAGCCCTTCCTTTGGCATTTGTCGAAGCCTGATTTCTGTCCCCAAATATGACACATTTTGATTACTATTCCTCAGGTACTTGTAAACAGTGTGTCTCCTGCAGTTTTGGGGGAGAGTGCTGTGTATCTGTGCAATGAACTGAGTGTTTATGTCTCCTTGAATTCAGATACTGCAATCGTAACTCCTAAGATGCCAGTGTTAGGAGGTGGATGGAGCCTTAGGAGTTGATGGGGTCATGACGGTGGAGGCCCCGAGAATGAAATCAATGCCAGATCAACCCCAGAGAGCTGGTTGATTGCTTTCTACCTCGTGAGGATACAAGGGAGGTCAGCCGTCTGCAACCCAGAAGAGAATTCTCACCAGAACCCGACCATGCTAGCACCCTCATCTCAGACTTTGTCTCCAGAAGGATGAGAAACAGATTTCTGTTGTGGATAAGCCATCCAATCTAGGATCCTTTGTTACTGCAGCTCAAAGGGACTAAGACAATCCATACATCAGGTTGTATTTAAAATCGTGTTTTCAAACTGTCTATTAATATATCCTCACTCATCTGCTTTCTGTTCTATCAGCAGGTGAAAATTTTCTCATTATGATGATAATTCTGTCCATTTCTCCCTTCTCAATTCCTTCCCTTTATGTTTTTGAACTTATATTATTGAGTGCATATGAATTTTAAATGCTATGTTTTCCAGATGGATTGGCCGTTTTAACCTGTATCATTTTAACCGGTACACACTGTCTCGGTGATCTCAAGCACGACTTCCTGCCTGGAGGTCCGCCCTTCCTGTTAGCACACCACCAGCTTCCTTTGGTTATTGTTTACAAGGCACTGATTTTCCCATGCTTTTATTTTGATTTTTGTAAGTCTTTATAATTAAAGTGTGTCATAAGCAGCATGTAAGTGGTTTTTAAAAATATAGTCTGACAATCTTTATCTTTTAATTGGAATATTTAGCACTTTTACATATAATATAATGATAAATATTTGGGGTTTAAATCTACTATCTGACCATCTGGTTTTCTACTGGGTTCATCTGTTTTTTGATCCACTTTTCTCCTGTTTTCCCTTGTTTTATTTCTTGTCCTCCTGTTAACTCGTTAAATATCCTATATGTTATATTTCTCTTAGTCTTTTCCCTAAAAAAGATTTAAAACACACATCTTTGATTTATTACACTCTACCATGATTGCATACTCCTGTCACTTCCAAGGCAAGGCAAGTACTTTATAATATTTTAATTAATTAATTAATTTTTCCCTGAGTCAGAAATAGACAATTTATTACACATAGAAATAGCAGTAGCTAGACTATCAGAATTTCTGGGAAGGTTCCCTGAGCTCCGGTTCCCACAAGGTGATGGGAAGAAGGTCGGGTGATAACCGCACGCCCAATGGGTTGCATTGTAGGAAATATCTCAGGTTAGGGAATCCAAATCTCTTAAAATAGAAAGTAGACATGCTCTCTCTCTCTATATATATATATCTATATCTATATATATTTTATATATATATATATTTTTGAGATGGAGTCTCGCTCTGTTGCCCCAAGTTGGAGTGCGGTGGTGCGATCTCGGTTCACTGCAAGCTCTGCCTCCCGGGTTCACACCATTCTCCTGCCACAGCCTCCCAAGTAGCTGGGACTACAGGCACCTGCCACCATGCTCGGCTAATTTTTTGTATTTTTAGTAGAGATGGGGTTTCACTGTGTTAGCCAGGATGGTCTCGATCTCCTGACCCCGTGATCCACCCGCCTCAGCCTCCCAAAGTGCTGAGATTACAGACGTAATCTCGTAATATTTTAACTCCATTTTCTGCTGCTACCTGTTGTGTGATTGCTATGTATACACGAATTCTATGTATATTTAAAACCCTATAAGGCATCATTATTGTTTAGTTGAGATTCATTGATATTTACCTACCCAGTTACTAGTTCTGTGCACTTAATTTTCTCCTAAATTTCCTTTCTATAGCCTGGGATCATTTTGTTCTGCAGGAGAATTCTCTTTAGTATTTATGTGTGTGTGTATTTATGTGTGCGTGTGTGTTGCTGCCACCTCAGTTCTCTCAGTTTTTATTTGTCTGCACAATTTTTTTGCCTTCTCTTTTTTAAAACCAGCTTTATTGAGATATAATTGACATGTCATAACATTCATGTTTTATGTGTACAAGTCAATGAATTTTAGTATATTTACAGAGTTGCATGACTGTCTCCACAATCTAATTTTAGGTTTCCAGCACCCTAAAAAGAAACAAGCCTGCCTGTAATCCCAGCTACTCAAGAGACTGAGGCAGGAGAATTGCTTGAAACCAGAAGGTGGAGGTTGCAGTGAGCCGAGATCATGCCACTGCACTCCAGCCTGGGCAACAAAAGTGAAAACTGTCTCAGAAAAAAAAAGAAAAAGAAAAAGAAAAAGAAAAAGAAAAAAGTCACTCCTCATTTCCTCCCCCAGCCCTAGCCAGCCATGGATCTGCTCTGTGTCTCTCTATATTTGATGTTTTGGACATTTTATATCAATGGAATCCTGTCATATGTGTTCTTTTGTGTCTGGCTTCTATCACTGGGGATAATGCTGTTATCCATGTGCTAGCATGAATCGTGCTTTTTAATGGCTTAATAATATTCCACTGTATGGATAGATCAGACTTTAATGTGCTAGCACGAATCTGTGCTTTTTAATGGCTTAATAATATTCCACTGTGTGGATAGACCTGACTTTATCACTCAACAGTTGGTGGTCCCTTGAATTGTATCCTCTTTTTGGCTTTTGTGTATAATGCTGCTATGAACATTTTTAATACAGAGTTCGGTATAGATATGTGTTTTTCTTTCTCTTGGGTACATAACTAAGAGTGGAATGACTGGGTCATATGTTGGGCTATATTTAACCTTCAAAGGAACTGTTGGCCTTTATTTTTTTAGTTGTTCTCCCTGTGTTAGAATTCTACGTTGGCAGTTGTTGTTTTTAGTACATTTTCCCAGCACTTTATGACATGCCATTACCTTCTGGCTTCTGTCATTTCTATTGAGAAGTCCCTTGTTATATTATTGTTCCTTTGGAGGGATATTTTAGTTCTAGAATTTTCATGTATTATTTTTTCATAGATTTCAATTGTCTGGCGAAATTCTCTACTTTCTCTACTTTCTTAAGTGCACTTTTGTTAAGCCTGTCTCTGTAACTCCAATAGCAGGGTCACTTGTGGGTCTGCTTCTATCGTCTGCTTTGCTGTTCCTCTCTTGGCTTACCCGGTGTATTAGTTTCCTGTGGCTGCCATGACAAATGACGACAAACTGAGTGGTTTAAAACAACAGGATCTTAATGTTTCAGTTTTGGAGACCAAAAGCCCCCACTCAAGGTGTGGGCAGGGCTGCACTCCCTCCAGCGCCTCCAGGGGGGACCTTCCTTGCATCTTCCAGCTGCTGTGGCTTCAGGAATTCCTTTGTGGATGAAGTGACTGCATCCCTTCCATCTCTGCTTCTGTGCCCACATTTCCTTCCCCTCTGCTGTGTGTGCCTGTCTCCCTCTGTGCGTCTCAGTCCAGTCTTTTTGTTTCTTACAGAGCATACGTGGACCTACCCGGAGAATCCAGGATAAGCTCCTTCTCTCAAGATCCTTGAATTGATCACACCTGCAAAGATCCTGTTTTTCCAAATAAGGTCACATTCATAGGTTCCAGGGATTATGATGTGGATGTATCTTTTGGGGGCCAGTATTCAGCTCACCGCACCTATACAGGAGGGTTGGTCTGCTACAACCTACTCTATTATAGTAGAAGGTAAAAGCCATCATCATGTACAATACAATAAAATTTTTTTAATACCGATTTGAAACATGCTTATTTCTTCTTTCTTTTTCTTTTTTCTTTTTTTTTTTTTTTTGAGACAGAGTCTCGCTCTGTCACCCAGGCTGGAGTGCAGTGGCCGGATCTCAGCTCACTGCAAGCTCCGCCTCCCGGGTTTAGGCCATTCTCCTGCCTCAGCCTCCCGAGTAGCTGGGACTACAGGCGTCCGCCACCTCGCCCGGCTAGTTTTTTGTATTTTTTTTTAGTAGAGACGGGGTTTCACCGTGTTAGCCAGGATGGTCTCGATCTCCTGACCTCGTGATCCGCCCATCTCCGCCTCCCAAAGTGCTGGGATTACAGACTTGAGCCACCGTGCCCAGCTGAAACATGCTTATTTCTTTACAAAATTGAACTGTGGTGCCAATGGACCAACCACCAAGAGTTGATCTTTTCCCTGTGCAACTTATTTAACTGCTTAAGAAATAAGTTAGGTCGGCACAGTGGCTCACGCCTGTAATCTCAGCACTTTGGGAGGCCGAGGCAGGTGGATCACTTGAGGTCAGGAGTTCGAGACCAACCTGGCCAACATGGTGAAACCCATCTCTACTAAAAATTCAAAAATTAGCCAGGCATGGTGGCACGTGCCTGTAATCCCAGCTACTCTGGAGTCTGAGGCAGAATCACTTGAATCTGGAAGGCGGAGGTTGCAGTGAGCCGAGATCGCGCCACTGTACTCCAGCCTGGGCAAAAGAGCAAGACTCTATCTCAAAAAAAAAAAAAAAAAAAAAAAAAGAAAAAAAAAGAAAAGAAGAAATAAGTTAACAAATCATGGCCATTTTTAAAAATTCATGTCGATTCTGCAACACAGCATGGAGAAACCCCTTGAGAACCTCCTAAAACCAAAGTGGGGCTTAGCAGTTCTTTGGCCCCTATCTCCCGAGCCTGATGGTTCACCTGCCTTTGCAAAGGTCACATCTCACACGGCGAGGTGCACACTGTGGGAATGACACGGGGTCCTGGGGGCCTCAGTTCAAATCATGGCTCCACCTCAGACTAACCTGTTGGCTTGGCTGACTTCCATCTCAGTTTTCTCAACTCTGCAATGGGAAAGGCGATAATCCCTACATTTGGGCTGTTGTGGGAGTGAAAGATCTACAAGGCGCTTTGCAGCGCAGGATCTCAACACATGGTGAGCCTCAGTGAAAGTCTGTGAGTGGTTTCTCTGTAATTCTAGGTCCTCTTTGTGTCTGAATACCCAGAGCTACCATGCGGGACGCCAGATGCACCCACTGTCTCTGAGGACTATGGGCATGAATGGGAATGTGCAATTTAAAGGGGATAAAGTGACAAGACAGAGACTGTTTGAGGGCCCGGCTCATCCCCCCAGCCAGGTGCACCTGTCTTGGACACGAACCAGCAATATGTGCCCCGCTCCCGCCTCCCTCAAGGCCAGCAGCCCTGCTTGACCTCCCCCTCCCAGGAGGACTGGTGGGGGCTTGAGCCATCTCAGCAGAATTCACTTTTCTTTCTTTGCACGCAATGGCCTTTTTCAAACTGGAGAAAGCCCAGTGTGACCAACTCATCCCAGTTTGCTCAAGACTATCCTGGTTTTATGACAGAAAGTCCTGGATCCTGGTAACTCCCTTAGTGCTGGGTAGAGTGTGTCAGCTGGTCACCCCGTGCTGTTCTCTTTAAGCTCCGCACACGGGGTGTGGCTGGAGGGCCCTCCTCATCTTGTCTGCTTGCCTCTGGGCACGTTCCGGACGGGTCTGCCCCTGTCCCTGGCACTGCAGAGGGAAGGAGGGCCTGTGTCTGGCCGCCCCTGTCCCTGGCACTGAAGAGGGAAGTAGGGCCTGTGTCTGGCCAGTGCCCTCCTGTCCTTCGGGCGTTGGCCTCCTGCTGTCACCGCGGAGCTGCTTTTCGTCCCCCCATGCCTTTGAGGAAGCTCTTTGCGGTAATTCTCCTGCCACATTCGGCCCGTTTCCTTCTAGACGAGGGCAAGTGCCCAGCTTTGCCTCTTTACTTCTTCATCTCCCGTCTTCTTCTGTGGCTGCGGGCTCCATGGTCTGTTTCTTCACCCCTATAGCCAGCAAAGGGCTCCGGGCAACCTCCAGGGAGGACAGGCAATGTCCCAGGGGTGGGGGAAGGAGCCCCTCTGCCCGGGGCAGCCCTGGGTGAGGCTTGTCATTCTAATCGGGAGACAGGAGCAGTGAGTCCTTGTCTGCCACATGGGGATGAAGCCAAGATCTGCCAGGTGCTGCCATGGGGCCAGGATGCCATCCTGCTGCCACCTCTGCTTCGAGCCTCAGGCTGCAGGGCGATCTCCACCCATGCAGCCAGCCCTCCCCTCTCTGCAGAGCTGAGCTGCTCCAGCAGGGCTGAGGACCAGGGTAGGGATGGGTGACTTGCTGTCCTCACACTGTGCAGTCACCTGAGAAAGGCCCATTCAGAGGCTTTGCGTGAGCACTGCCCAGGAGGTGCCCAGAGAGGGGTCTCCCTGGGGCCAGTGACCAGGGAGGGGGAGGGGACCTGGGGGGGCAGCTCTGGGTTCTTGGCTTCTCTGAGGACAAGGTCCCTGTCACAGGCCTAGGGTGCTGAGAGCTTATAACGTGAGCTGCCCGTGTGGAGGCCAGCACCCAGAGGGTTAGGTCCCCTCACTTTGGGTAGGGACAGAAGCCAGGGGTTTCACTTTGTTTAATTTTAAAATTTTAGATCACTTTCTTGAGGCATAATTTACATATAACCAAATGCACCCATCAGAATACATTTTACTAGAATGGCTGTTATTTAAAAAAAGCAAACCAGCAAACCATGTGGGTGAGGATGTGGAGAAATTGGAACCCTGTGCCCTGGGAAGGAGTTTGCAATTGAGCAGCTGCCGTGGAAACAGCGTGGCATTTCCCAAAGAATTAAACAGAATCTCCACATGACCTAGCCATTCCCCTCCCAGGAATATCCCCAAAGAACCGAAGAAGAGATTTCACAGACACTCACACCCCAGTGCACACATAGCAGCATAATCCCCAGTAGTCAAAAGGTGCGAACAAACCGAATGTCCGTCAAAAGGTGAGAGCAAACCGGATGTCCGTCAAAAGGTGAGAGCAAACCGGATGTCCGTCAAAAGGTGAGAGCAAACCGGATGTCCGTCAAAAGGTGAGAGCAAACCGGATGTCCGTCAAAAGGTGAGCAAACCGGATGTCCGTCAAAAGGTGAGCAAACCGGATGTCCGTCAAAAGGTGAGAGCAAACCGGATGTCCGTCAAAAGGTGAGCAAACCGGATGTCCGTCAAAAGGTGAGAGCAAACCGGATGTCCCCGTCAAAAGGTGAGAGCAAACCGGATGTCCCCGTCAAAAGGTGAGAGCAAACCGGATGTCCCCGTCAAAAGGTGAGAGCAAACCGGATGTCCGTCAAAAGGTGAGAGCAAACCGGATGTCCGTCAAAAGGTGAGCAAACTGGATGTCCGTCAAAAGGTGAGAGCAAACCGGATGTCCGTCAAAAGGTGAGAGCAAACCGGATGTCCGTCAAAAGGTGAGCAAACCGGATGTCCGTCAAAAGGTGAGAGCAAACCGGATGTCCGTCAAAAGGTGAGAGCAAACCGGATGTCCGTCAGCAGACAAATGGATCAACAGCACCTGGTACAGTCAACCCCTTATCTGTGGCTCTGTGCCACAGTTTCAGTCACCCCCAGTCAACTGAGCCCCAAAAATATCAAATAGAAACTTTCAGAAATAAACAACTCATGAGCTTTAAATTATGCACCATTCTGTGTAGTGTGATGGAATCTCCTGCCACCCCTCTGTCCCGCCTTGCAGGTGAATCCGTGCTGTCTACACTGCTGCCGGTGAGCCACTTAGTAGCCACCTCGGTGATCCGATCAATGGCCATGGTATCGCGGTGCTTGCATTCAAGTCACCCTTATTTGACTTAATGGCCCCAAAGCACACGAGTCTTGATGCTGACAGTTCAGTGAAATTATGTGAAAGAGAAGCTGTGAAGTGCTTCCTTGAAGTGCAAAGGTGAACGTTCTCGATTTAATAAGGAAAGAAAAGAAATTGTATGCTGAGCTTGCTGAGATCTGCAGTAAGAACAAATCTTTTTTTAAACTGTGAAGGAGACAGAAATTCCTGCTAGTTTTGTTGTTGCACCTCAAACGGCAGCAGCTGTGGCCACAGAGCGCGGCAAGTGCTTAGAGAAGATGAAAAGCGTTCCGTGTGTGCGTGGGGGACAGGAGCGGAAGCATGTTCTGGGATGGCATCATGTGACCCCAGAAAGCACAGAGCCTGTACGGAACCCTGTACGGAACCTCAGCAAGGCACCTCTGAGAGAGTGACGCCCAGCCATTGACTCCCAGTTGGGGACAGTTACGCAGATTCCAGGCTGCATTAGGTCCATGGTGGCCTAGCTGCGCCCCGGTGCCTGCATCCTGTGCCTCACTGCAACTCACCACATCAGCCTGAGAAGCAGGAGGGGGAGCACCTCGCAGGGCGGCAGGATATTCAGGAGAGAGAAAGAGAGAGGTGGAGGAGGGAGGAGAGACCACAATCATGTAACTTTCTATTACAGTAAATGGTTATAGTTGTCTTTATTATTAGTTAGTGTTAACCTTTTCCTGTGCCTGACCTGTGAATTAAACTTAATCATTGGTGCGTATGGCAAAAAACAGTATAGAGACGCTGTGGTAATGCCCATGGTGTCCAGCGTGCACTGGGGGTCTTGGCACATGTCCTCCAGGATTGGGGGCTGCTGTGTGTCCAAACATGGGAATGTTATTCAGTGTAAAAGGGAATAAAATGCTGAAGCAGGCTATGACACGGATGCACCTCGAGGACATTCTGCTCAGTGAAGTCAGCCGGTCACGGAAGGACAAATCCCGTGGAATTCCACTTATAGGAGGTCCCTGGAGCTGTCAAATCCAAAGAGACGGGAAGTGGAAGGATGAGTGCCTGGGGCTGGGGGAGGGGGAGCGGGGAGTGAGTGTTTAACGGGTGCAGAGGTTCAGATTGGGAAGAGGAAGGATTCTAGCGTGGATGGTGGTGACGGCTGCACACCAAGCTGAATGTGCCCAGTGCTGCGGACGTCTACACTGAAAAATCAAGAAGATGGTTAAATTTTACGCTCTGTGTATATTTCACCACAATTAGAAAATGCACCCAAGTAAAGTTGGATAAATGTTGACAAATGTGCATATCCATGTAACTGCCACTCCATCCACTTATAGCGCATTGCCGTGTCCCCAGAAAGTTCTCTCCCACACTTGCCACAGAATCCCCCTTACCCTCCACCCCAGGCAACCCAAGATCTGATTCTGGTCACTGTGGATTAGTTTAGATTCTTCTAGAGTTTTATGAAAGTGGAGTACAAGTATGCCCAGTTTTTGGTCTGGCTTCTTTCCCTCTGCATAATTATTTTGTGATGTATTCATCTTGCTGCATGGATCAATAGTTCTGCTTTTTTATTGCTGGGGTGTGGTCTTTGTATGGATCCATCCACTGCAGGTACCCAGACAGGCTGTCCATGACATGTGTCCGTAGGTGGTATCCGTTGCAGGCACCAACACTTCTCATGTACTGTATGTGGAGCTACACATTGTGTCCATGGCCGACACCCACACATTTTATCGACTGCATACACCTCCACATTGTGTCCACTGCAGGTACCCATACATTTTATCCACTGCATACACCTCCATGTTCTGTCCATGGCCGACACCCACACATTTTATCCACTGCATACACCTCCACATTGTGTCCATTGCACGTACCCATACATCTTATCCACTGTATACACCTCCACGTTTTGCCCATGGCTGACACCCATACATTTTATCCACTGTAAACACCTCCACATTGTGTCCATGGTGGACACCCACACATTTTATCCACTGTATACACCTCCACATTGTGTCCATGGCTGACACCCACACATCTTTTCCGCTGGATACACCTCCACATTGTATCCATGGCAGACACCCACACATCTTATCCACTGGATACACCTCCACATTGTATCCATGGCTGACACCCACACATCTTATCCACTGTATACACCTCCATATTGTATTTATGGCTGACACCCACACATCTTATCCACTGTATACACCTCCATATTGTATCCATGGCCGACACCCACACATCTTATCCACTGTATACACCTCCACATTGTATCCATGGCAGGCACACACAGATCCACTGTATACACCTCCACATTGTATCCATGGTGGAAACCCACACATTTTATCCACTGTGTACACCCACACATTGGATCCATAGCAGACACCCACATATCTTATCCACTGTATACACCTCCACATTATATCCATGGCGGGCACCCACAGATCCACTGTATACACCTGCACATTGTATCCATGGCCGACACCCACACATCTTATCCACTGGATACACCTCCACATTGTGTCCATGGTGGATGCCCACACAGTTTATCCACTGTATACACCTTCACATTGTATCCATGGCTGACACCCACACATCTTATGCGCTGGATACACCTCCACATTGTATCCATGGCTGACACCCACACATCTTATCCACTGTATACACCTCCATATTGTATCCATGGCGGTCACCCACAGATCCACTGTATACACCTCCACATTGTATCCATGGCGGGCACCCGCAGATCCACTGTATACACCTCCACATTGTATCCATGGCGGTCACCCACAGATCCACTGTATACACCTGCACATTGTATCCATGGCCGACACCCACACATCTTATCCACTGGATACACCTCCACATTGTGTCCATGGCCAACATCCACACATTTTACCCACTGTATACACCCACACATTATATTCATGGCTGACACCCACACATTTTATCCACTGTATACATCTCCACATTGTATCCATGGCAGATACTCACACATTTTATCCACTGTATACACCTTCACATTGTGTCCATGGCCGACACCCACACATCTTATCCACTGGATACACCTCCACATTGTATCCATGGCTGACACCCACACATCTTATCCACTGGATACACCTCCACATTGTATCCATGGTGGACACCCACACATTTTATCCACTGTGTACACCCACACATTGGATCCATAGCTGACACCCACACATCTTATCCACTGTATACACCTCCACATTGTATCCACAGCTGACACCCACACATCTTATCCATTGGATACACCTCCACATTGTATCCATGGCGGGCACCCACAGATCCACTGTATACACCTGCACATTGTATCCATGGCCGACACCCAAACATCTTATCCACTGGATATACCTCCACATTGTGTCCATGGCCAACACCCACACATTTTACCCACTGGATATGCCCACACATTATATTCATGGTGGACACCCACACATCTTATCCACTGCATACACCTCCACATTGTGTCCATTGCATGTATCTATTGTATGGTTAACCATACACTATTTATCTATTAGCCTTTTGGTGTAGTTTTGGGTGATTTCCAGTGTGGGGCTACGATGAATACCATTGCTTTGAACATTCACCTACAGGTTGTTGGGTGAACACTTGCTTTCATTTCTTGGGTAAATACCCAGGAGTGGAATGGTTGGGTCCTATGGTGTAAGTGCGGATTTAACTTCAAAGGAAACTGCCAAGTGATGTTCTGAAATGGCTGTGCCATGGGACACTGAGTTCCAGCCGCTCCACGATCTTGTCAGCACTCGGCATTGTCAATTGTTTTTATTTAGCCATCCTGAAGGTTTCATGTTATTTCATGTTCCTTTTCTTCTGCTTTAAAATTTTGTTTAGGTCCAGAAATGGTGGCTCACACCTGTAATCCCAGCACTTTGGGAGGCTGAGGTAGAGGGATTGCTTGAGCCCAGGAGTTTGAGACCAGCCTGAGCAATGCAATGAGACCCCATCTCTCACTGACACGGAGACAGTGAGGGCCTCCAGTCCTTACTGTGGCCAAGTTTCACCACCTTTGAAACTTTGTTCAAAAATTAGCTGAGTGTGATGGTGCACACTTGTCTCAGCTACTCAGGAAGCTGTGGTGGGAGGATCTCTTGAGCCTGGGAGATCGAGGCTGCAGTGAGCCAAAATCACACCACCGCACTCCAGACTGGGTGACAGAGCAAGTAAAAAAATTTTTTTTTAACTTCTAGGCTGGCAAATAAAAATCACGTATCATTATTGTGTGCATCATGTGTACACTGTAGAGAGGCTGTGATTTTCTTTTCTGAATTTGACCACAATCTCTGTGGCCTCCTGCTCATCTTCACTTGGCCTCCCCTGCCTGCCCCGCCCGGCCAGGAAGGAGCACTCAGTTGAAGTGGTGGCCAGTGTTTGCCATGTCCAGCTCCGTGCTGTGAGCCTGGGTGCTGCAGACACAGACTGTGTGGGGCATCTGGTCCTGTGTCAGGGGCCCCCTCCCATCTGGAGCTGAGACTCACACGCATGAGGCTGACTCTTGGGACCTGAGACCAGCACTGGCTCCTGCCGGGAGCCCCCAGACACTGCCCAGAGGAGGCAGGCATGTGGCAGAGACTAGAAAGCTGGAAGATGGTAGATGGTCTGGCAGGTGACAGGGAGGGGAGAGCCTTTGGAGGGGTGCATGGTGCACGTCCTGCCCCAGGCCCAGGCTGGCCAGGGCCATGGGATGTTCCCTTACCTCATTCCTACCTGGCCCAGGTGGGAGTTACAGCTCCGTGATATGGGATAGAAAGCCAGGCTTGGAGCTGCTGTTGGGGTAAGCCTCATAGACTGCCATGAAGGAGACACTACAGGAGGACACAGAACTGTGAAGCCAGCTTAAGGGTCCAGGGCCCAGCTGGGCAGCACAGCGGGTACCAGGGGAAGTGGAGTGAGGAGGAGGGGCAGCGTCCCAATGTGCCGTCACCTCAGCCTGGGTGTCCTCCTAGTCACAGGGGCAGCCCTGCCCACGGTTTCACAGCTTGGCCTGGAAGCCGGAGCTCTGCACCCTGCTCTGGTGGACGGAGGTGTGAGGGGCTTCTAGGGGAGCATGGGGAGGGGGCCCACTCCATGGGGTCTCGGTTGGGTGGAGTTTCTTGTGGGTAGTTCTTTCTGCTCTGTGGGCTCTTCTGAAAAAAGTGGGGGTGCTGGCCAGCGTGCACAGGTAGGGTGGAGGTGGATGGGGATTTATGCACCTCTAGCTTTAAGTCCCCAACTCAGTCTGCAAGTCATAGGTCAGAGTCAAGGAATGGTGGAACCTTGCCCCAGGCCCTGCAAGGTGATGGGCAGACTGATGGACCCCAGTCTAAACACTCAGGGGGCTCCGACAGCTCCTCAGACACTCCCTCGGGTCTCAGAACATCACTGTGTGCAGGGCACTGGGTGCTCTCAGGAATCAAGGCCCCAGTATGCATGAGGTCGGGACCCCAGGGACTGAGGCAGCCCCCAGTTTACAGAGGACATCAGGCTTCCAGCCACATGCCTAGTGAGCAGCCCCGGTGGACACGGGGACAGTGAGGGCCTCCTGTCCTTACGACGGCCAAGTCTCACCACCTTTGAAACTCTGCTCAGAGTTTGGCATCTGGGGTGGGGAGCTGGTCAGTGCTGGGGGAGGGACTCGGGGGCTTGTCTCTCGGACTCTTCCCCCCCGCCCCCACCCCCGCCGAGGGCCCTGTCAGAGCCCATTGCATTGTTTCTCTTCTGTCATCCTGGAGGTAGGGAATTTTCTTTAAGCAACTGCTTTCATTAAGTGATAATGATTGCAGTTTCTCTTTTCAAAAAGTTTAATCAGAGACATCCCCAGCTGCCATCTGAGGTCTGATCAGCCACGGTCACCAGTGTGCCCACATGGCGGCGGTGGGATTCCAGCCCTGAGCACGGAAACTTGACATTCTTGACAGCCTGGAAACGTAGGATTTCCGTCTGGCTTGTTGTAACGCTGAGCCCAGCTCCAGGGACCCTATCTCCCTCTTGGCAGGCTCCCATGGGGAGCTGGGGGAGCCAGGAGGGCTTGGCAGTGGGTGCTGTGCTCGGTGGGGCTGCCCTGCTCCCCCGCTCTTCCTCTCTGCCCCTCCAGGAAGCTTCCAGAATCCTCCTCAACTCTCTGCCCTGCAGGTTGGAAACAGGGGAGCCGGGCCCCGGGCCAGCCCTCCTCCGGCTCCCCCTCTACCCAGGGAGCTCACGGGTTCTGCGCTATCTTGCCCTCTGTCGCCTTGTGCGAAACGTAATCCACAAAATGCCTTCGTGGTAACCTTATCCCTGGGCAGCCCGCGATAGCATCTCGCGGCCCCGTGACAGGCAGGAACTCGCAAGCATGGAGTTAATAATGCAGACTTTCAAAACCCGAGGCTGGCAGAGGGAGGCGAGGGCGGGAATGAAAGGGCCGGTGTGGCTGTAATTAGGACCATGTGAACTTCCTCGGAGGAGGATTAGGAGGAGAGACAGGCCTTGCCCGCGAAGATTAGTTTCAATTAGACGGGCTGGAGGCGAAAGGCCGGCTCGGCGAAAGATTAAAACAAGAAGGAGAACGTTTCCGTGGCGCAGGCTCCGGGCCTGCAGCAGCGGCCGGCAGGACCTGCTAATGGAAGGCAGAGCGTGCGGCGTTCGGAAAACTCGCGCTAATTGATTCGACGCTGACTTTGCTTCATCTTCCCCTGCTCACCCCCGCCCCGATGCACTTTTCAGATACTCATTTGTGCTTGAAACCACTTTGGGGGTGGGGGGTCCCTGCCCCTGCTGTGCCTGCAGGTCAGGGGAGAGCTGGGCTGGGTGGGGGCTGCCAGTGGGCTGCCCTCACCAGACACTGGCCTGGACACTTGGATTCCCATTCTTGGCCGTGGGCCATGGTGGGACCCAGACTGCAGTGCTGAGATTTCTGCAGCCTTGGCCGGTCCTGCGCAGCCCGTGACCTCGGGAGGCTTTGCTGGGATCTTCAAAGGGGCTTTCAAATTACAGGTCTGGGTGTCACCCCACCCCCTCCTGGGGCCAAGCCTGTGTCTTCCCTCCCTCCCTCCTTCCCTCCCTCCCTCCCTCCTTCCCTCCTTCCTTCCTTCCTTCCTGGACTCTGGGTGGCTTTGAGAATAGTTTTCTTAAGCAAAAACTGTGAAGACAATGCCTGCAAGTTGGATGTTTCCATGAGTGGGCAGTTGCCTCTGAATTTCTGGGTTGAGCTGATGGCCGGCACCCCTTGGAGGTCAGAAGTAGCTTAAACACCAGAGCTAAGGGCTGGGCATGGGGGCTGGGTGGGCCACAGTCCTCAGTCAGGGGCCTCACGCAGAGGCCAGTCCCTCCCTCCCTCCGCCTCCCCTTTTCTCCTTCTTTTCTTCCTTCCACGAAGACTGGGCTGGGGTCAGGGGCCTCTGTCTCAGAACCTCCCTTCGTCTCTTTCCATTTCCCTGGGAGGTCAGGGAGTGAGATCCCTAGCCCACTCTAGGGGAGGCGGGGGCACAGAGAAGTGCGTGGAGCCCGACACACCAGCCTGACTTCCTGCTTAGCTCCCCAGCTGCGGCTGACGCTGCAGGAGCTGCCGGGTCCTTGGGCCTCAAATTCCTCATCTGTGAAGTGGAGGTGGAGCCTGGAGCTGCCCAGTGGATGCTGTACCTCAGAGAGGAGGGTGGGCTGGTCCCCACTTGTGGGCCACTGTCTTGTCCTGCACCCAGGCTGAAGCTCAGAGCCCCGGGGAGGTCAGCGTGCTGCAGTGGACCCCATGCCCGAGGTCGGGAGGCAGCACTGCGTCCTGGTTTGGGAGCCAGAGGCCAGTGCCCGGGTGTGGCTGAGCACCTGTGCCCGCGTTTCACAGGCAGAACCAGCGGCCTCCCGGCCTCCTGGGCTGCTTCCCTCCGGGCTCTGCAAGCACGAGGTGTGTGTGTGTATGTTTTATCAATCCTTCCCATTGTAATGACAGCTAAATTATGGAAAATGCATTTTCACAGCTGGTGAGAAAATCCATTAGCATTAATCAAGGACCCAGGCTCGTCGGGGATTCGCAGGCGGAGTTTTGTTGGTAAAGTCACGGACGTGCTGAACAGTCATTAGTGGGGTTCGCTGGAAATGGGGCCGATCATTTCCCTTCACGCTGTGCTTCCCACCGAGGGACACCTCCTTGCCTGGGGCCCAGGGCTGAGCTCAGTGCTGGGCCCCTGGTGGTCACTGCAACCCCCACCCTGTGCTCGGGCGGAGCCTCTGTTTTTCAGGGACCTACCCCCAGCCAAGCGCCCCTTTGTATCGGGGGCAGGGGATGCTGTCCTGGTGGCATCGTGGGGCTGGCTTGGTCGTGGTAAGGACGGGAGGCCCTCACTGTCCTGGTGTCCACTGGAGCTGCTCACTGGGCATGTAGCCGGGAGCCTGGTGTCCTCTGTGAACCGGGGGCTGCCTCAGTCCCTGAGGTCCCAACCTTGTGCATTTCTGAGCCTTGGTTCCCGAGAGCACCCAGTGCCCTGCACACCATGAGTGCTCCCAGATGCAAGGGGGTGCCTGGGGAGCCTTTGGGACCCCAGTGAGTGCCTAGATTTTGAGCCTTGGCTGCATTAAAGTGATTTTTAATGTAAATTTTTATTTTGGAATAATTTTGGATGAACAGAGAAGCAATAAAGGAGTAGTATAGAGAGTTCCCATAGCCCCTCTTTTTAGGAGTTTTTCCAAAACCCCACAACCCCAGGCTAGACACGAGGAACACATCAGACAAACCCAGGCTGGTGGCTTCTCCAGGACCCCAGCCTCCTCCCGAAGACAGTCCTCCTGCCCGCGCCCAGGCTCCCTTTACTCACACGCTGTGCCCACGGGTGGAGAAGCCACCAGGGCATGCTGCACGCCCTCTGCTCCAGGCGCTTCCGGAATTCACCAGTTTCCACATCAACCATCAGGAACTGACTCGGAGGACACAGGCTGTGTCTGTGCCTGGTGTGGTCGCCCCCCACCCGGGCCCCCACCCCTCTAGTTCCACAAACCGGGGTTTGCTCCCAGTCCTGGCTGGCCTGCCCCGCAGAATCCCCCATCACACTGGCCTCTGTCACCCCATCCGTCCCTGAAGGTTCAGTTTAAACCCCCACCTGCAGCGCCCCACTGGCTCACTGACCCGAGTCTCGCTTCCCTCCACACTCCCTTAGCACCCAAATCTGTGCTTTTGTCCCCAGCTCTCGCAGGGCGTGAACAAGTCTCTCCCACACCCTTGTTAAAAATCACCCTGCCAGCTATGGATGTGTGTGCCCGCACGGGCTGGTATACACAGGGCTATGTGCCTAGGCACATGTGCACAGGTATGCACAGACATGTACGCACATGTAACCTGGGCACACATATATGTTGTACCAGCCCATGCACACACACGTTGGTATGTTTGTGTACACATGCATGCTGACCTGTTGGTACACAGGGTAGCGTACACACGTATGCACACCCCGGTTGATACGCACCCATGTTTTATGTCGCTGTATCTGCTGAGAGGCCCAGCGGGGACACCTCAGTGGCCATGCACACGCGCTGCACCCAGATCCCGTTTCTAACACCGTCCCCAGTGAAGGGGCTGGAGATCTGTGGAGAAGGGGTGGGTTCTAGGGTTAGAGAGGAAGGAGGAAGGGAGGAAGAAGGGAGGAAGAAGGGAGGAAGGAGGGAGGAAGGAGGGAGGATGAAGGCAGGAAGAGGAAGGAAGGAAGGAAAAAGAAGGAAAAAAGGAAAAAAGAAGGAAGGAGAAAGGAAGGAGGGGAAAGGAGGAAGGAAGGAGGAAGGGAAAAGAGAGGAAGAAGGGAGGAAGGAGGGAGGAAGAGGAAGGAAGGAGGGAGGAAGGAGAGAGGAGAAGGAAGGAGGGAGGAAGGAGGGAGCAAGGAGGGAGGAAGCAGAGAGGAAGAGGAAGGAAGGAGGGAGGAAGGAGGGAGGAAGACGAAGGAAGGAGGGAAGGAGGACAGAGGTTGGAAAGAAGGAAGCGGGGGTAGGAGGCAGAAGGCACAGATGTTTCTTGTTGAACCCACAGGTGCAGGTGTTCCCCCATGAAAGTGCACCTCAGCCCCCACCACCTGCCCCCAGTCACTCCAGAGGTGACCCCCAGCCGACTCCACCTTAGCCAGGCCTGCTCACTGTGGCTGTCTCCTCAGGTGGGTGCTGCTCCCACCCATGTCACAGACGGGACAGCTCAGGCAGTCTCGAGACAGGTGGTCTGCCTGGGGTCATGAAGCCATTTCTGACCCCTGGGCTCTGGCCTCATGGCTTGGAGGACAGTTTTTTCCCATTAAAACCTTGACTCTAAGGGCCTGTGACCTGGAAGTGCCTTGTAGTGGGGCCGCTGCCTCTGGACTCCAGCTGCCTCTGGAGTCATGGTTGGTGCCCCCTGGAGTCACGAATGGCCTAGACTCGGAGGACAGGATGGCCCAGAGTCGGGGGCCCCATGCAGGGTCCTGGCTCAGCCCCTGCTCCTGGGTGACCTTTGACAGCCGCTGGAGGTCTCTGCCTCCGTCTCCTCATCCATAAGGTGGAATGACACAGCCCTTGCCCCGAGACACTACGGGGTTGTCGGGGATCGGGGGTCGGCAGAGCATGGGGTCCCGGGTATCGGGGCCCTGAGCAGGGGTGACAAAACTTTCCCATGCTTCACGTCACGATAACCAGCTCAGTGTGAATGGAGCGAAGACTTTTGCCACCTCTGCTACTGGGACCTCCACGAAGCTGATTTCTGCCGCCCACACCACCTTGCCCAGGAAGGCCCCTAGGAAGTGGTGTCCACGCCTCTCTGACCCTCACCCGCATACTAGAGATGGGGGTCTTTGGGCCTCCGCAAAGGCACCTGACTGCTCCCCCGTCTCTGCCCCAGCCCTAGCCAGGGGCCAAGGGGGAGACCATGCCACACACAGAGAGGTCTGCAAACTTCAGGGGACCCCATGGGGCCGGCAGGACACCCTCCACTAAAGCTGCCGGGTTGGCACTCTCCCGGAATTCCTCTTTCTGGCGGTCAGGCCGGGACAGTGGGGAGGAGGTGGCTGAAGGGCTCTTGCCATTGGCAACCATTTGTTCCTGGTGAGCCCCACCGAGGCCGGGTGCCTGGCTCAGCATCCGTGTGGACACCCCGGTGTGTGACCATCCATAGTGGGTGAGCCTCCTCTTGGCGACATCCCAGGAGAGGCTACCACCCTCCCCTTGTTGGTGACCAAAGAGTGTGTTCTGAGGGTTTTTCTTCTTCCTCACTGATCTTCTAAAAATTAAACAAAAGCAAACACAACAACACGTGACTGGGGCTTTCCCAGCGCTGGGGACACTCCCGACAGCCGAGTTCTCGCCCCGTCCCTGGGCTGTCAGCAGACCTAGCTTCTGGCTTCCCTTTGCCTCTGTGCTGCTTCCCTCTGGCCTGAAGACCTGGGGGTGGCCGTGCTTGTCACCTGCGCTGTTTCCCACCCCTCCAGGACACTCGGGAACAAGTGGATTTAGAGGCTGAGCCCAGGGCTCCGTCTCCCCAGGGAGCTGGCAGAAGGGAGTCTCTGGGGTCAGAGAAGCCTCCTTCCTGCTTTGGTGGGGCTGGCTCTGTGGTTTCATTGAGGAGTGGTCAGCAGGGCGTGGGGGGCTGGTGGGAAGCACAGGGGTTGCAATGAGAACCCACCCCTTGGCAGAACTCGCTGAGAGGTGTGAGCCAGGAGGGACACAGGGCATGGGGCACGGGGAGCGCTCACCAGGGGAGCCCTTCAGTCCCAGGCAGAGTCTCCTTGGAGGGGTTTCCAGCGAGACTGGCCCACGTGGTCCCAGCCTTGCACTCATGGACAGCGCCTTGGCATTGAGGAAGCCGGCTCTTCCGTGAGCCGTGCCCAGGCCCCGGCAGGCGCCTTCCCGGGGCAGAGACTGTCACTTGCTGGGGGTTCTGTCTCTGGGGGGCCCTCTTTGGGCCAAACACATCTGGTTTTTTCCTAAAGTCAGCACCGCCAGAGCCGGGTCAAGTAAGGAACTGCCCCGTCCCCCGAGGGAGCTGGTGGAAGGGAACCTGTGGGGTCAGACAAGCCTCCTGCTTTGGTGGGGTCGTGGAGAGCCTGTCCACCGGGCCCTGGGACATTCCAGAGCCCTTGGCACAGCCTCTGCAAGGGAGCAACTCACCTGGTCAACCAGAGGCCAGCATCTCTGCCCTGCAGTCAGGCCCTGTCCTCAGACTCCCCACCTACCACTCTCCCTGCGAAAAGCCCAGCTTGTTGGAGCTGGGGAGGGTGGCAGAGAGGGTGGCCCCAGAGGAAAACCCACCCATGGCAAACCAGACCCTTCCTCGCTCCTTGGAGGACGGTTTTTTTCCAATTAAAACCTCAGATCCAGGAAGGGGAACTGAGCCTCCTGCCTGCGACCCCCAGGAGGAGCTCCTTGCTTGGGAGGCGCCCGGACCTGGAGCGTGGAGCCAGGATGCCGCTGGCATCTATGCACTGAGCCCGAGGACGGGATGATCCAGCCTGCAGACAGAACTGCTCCCTGGCCGCAGTAGCTGATGCGTATGGACTCCGTCTGCCCTCCGAGGCTGGCAGTGATCCGACTGTGAACGCAGCCCAGTCTCTGACGGGCGATGGCGCTGATTTCTTTATGAGGTGGAAGTGAGAGTCCCCCTCTGAATTCACACACCTGGAGGCGTCTGAGTGACCCTTCGGGTCCCAGTGCCCGGCAAGCATTGGCGCAGCACTGGCGCACAGGAGGGTGGCAGCGCTGCCTCTGAGTGAGCTGGACTGGAAGCCTGTGTCATCTGTTAAATTTAGTGTGAGCCTCCAAGGGAGGCTGCTCAGGGTTTCAGAGATTCTGCTCACCGGGGGCTGAACCAACCGTCAGGCTGAGCTGCAAACTCGCAGAAGTGCACTCAGGCCGTGATCAATTTGTTAGCGATAGCCCCCATAAATACCCGATTCCCCATCCGGCTGGACAGCTTCTGAGACAGCTCCGAGTGCATTGACGATAGCGAATTGCCCGTGGTGGGAGCTGTTGCCGGCCGGGGCCCCGCCTCCTCACACCTGCCGCGCTCCCTGGATAGGGTGATGGGGATCCGCTTCCATCCACAGCCCTGCAAAGTACTTCCCAGGAGATGGGAAACCAAGGCTCTCGGGGGTGGTTTTATGTCAGACTCGGGCCCGCTGAGCCTTTTCGGGTCACAGGAAGGGGTCACCAATAAAGGGGCCGCTGGGCTCCAGAAGTCTCTGGAGGTAAAGCCGCCAGCACTTCTCTGGGGGAACAGCAGGCTGACCCCTGGCAGCAGGAAACACTCAGCCAACCTCTTCTAGGGGCCCCAGAGAGCGCTCACCCACCCCTAGACACTGAGATTTAAGGGGAGCCCGAGATGCTGGCTTCCAACTGGTAGAGGGCACCTCCCCGTCATCGGGAGCCCAGCCCAGATACGCCACACAGGGGTGAGCTGTGGGCCTGTCCCTGGGGCAACTCCAACCTCCCGGCCTCTCCGTGGCCCTCAGTATTGCTGGGAAATGAAGCCTCGAAAGCAGCAGAGAGGCCGGAACCCCCACCTGGAGGGGCCTCAGCAGCCTGCTCCAGGGAAGGACAGGAGAGGACAGAGCACATGTGATCTGGGGTTGCTGGCCATGGGGGTGCTGGTCATAGGGGCTGCTGGCCATGGGGGTGCTGGTCATAGGGGCTGCTGGCCTTGGTTGGGGGGTGCTGGACACGAGAGGGCTACTGGCCATCGGGTGTCCTGGCCACAGGGGTCCTGGCCATGGGCGTTCCTGGCCATGGGGAGTGCTGGCCATGGGGGGTCCTGGCCATGGGGAGTGCTGGCCACGGGGTTGTGGTGGCCACAGGGGGTGCTGGCCATGGTAGAGGCACTGGCCAAAAGGGTGAGCCAAGGCCCCAGCCAGGCCACATTCACCCCAAAACCCACATCCCACGAGGAGGTGCTGTGAGGCATTCCTGAGCGAGGACGCTGCTTCCTTCAGTCCCTCAGCCTTCGGGGAGGGGTCCCTGGGGAAGCCAGGCCCAGCTGTGGGTGTGGGGGTCCCCTGAGGCTGGATGGGATTGAAGAAGGCTGCACCACATGCTGGTCCCAGTCCCTGCAGGGGTCTGAGAAGAAAACGCTGAGACCCTGGTCCCTGCTGGGGTCTGAGAAGAAAACGCTGACTTTGAAGGGCACAAGTATTAGGAGCTGTAGGTCCGGGGCCACCCCATGGTGCCCTGGCGCCAGTGGGACGGCCCCTCGACAGCTTAGTTGGGCTCCACTCAGGTGGGCGAAGCCCCTGGGGTCTCTTTCTGACCCCCCACCCCCAACTCCCTCAGGGCGGGGCCGGCTCTGGGGGCGGCTGACTCCAGCCTGCTTCCCTGAATTAAGACAGACGGCAGCTTCTCTAGGAAAGGAAATGTATATCAACAAACTTCCATCCCGGAGATCAAACCGCTTCCTCCCGCCCTCCCCAAGCACCTCCTGTGCTGCCCCCCTCGCCCGGCCCCCACCAGTCCTGCTGGCCTTCCCTGGCCCCGTGTGCCAGCTCAGGGGACCTCAGGAGGGGTGGTGGGGGTGCATGTGAGGCAAGCTGGGCTGGCCAGAGCAGGGCCAAGGGGCCACTCTGCACTTTCAAATATCATTAGAGTCAGTGGGCTCCCGGCGAGCAGCAGAGGAGCCCCGGGGGAGCCCCTGCCACGGCTTCCCAGCGCACCAGGTCAAGGCCGTTTGCATCAGGGGCATCTGAAAATCCCTCTCCAGGAAACGCCTGGCCAGGAGGGACTGGAATTCTGAGCTCCTGTCCTCAGGAACCGATGATCTTGTTGGGATTGGCATTAGCCCCGGGTTACATGACCTCCCGGGCTGGCTGTGAGCGGCCGGCAGTGAGTGGGTGGGCTACAGCGTGACTGGCAGCCTCCCCCATTGCCCCTCACCTTGGGGGGAGCCACCAGCTCTCAGAGCAGTTAGTGTCCTCGGCCAAGGGCACTTCAAAACAGCCAGAGACTGTGGCGTGGGGAAGACCCAGCACCCACCCAGCCTGTAAACTGCTACCAGCCACTTTTCAGAGACGACTGCTGTTGAGGGGCTCCCCAGGCAGCCGGGGTGGGGGCACCAGCAAGGGCGCTGATGGGGTGTCTTGGAGGGCGGGGCCGGTGTTGGGGCTGATGTGCGCCCAGTTGCACCTTCTCTTAGGGCTCCCTGGGGAGGTGCCAGTGCCTGGCAGGACAGATCCTCCATGGGCCCTCTCTGATGGCTGCTCCCCTTGAGACTCAGAGCCCCATGAGACTGTGGGGAGGACACAGCGGGAGAAGCGTGGACCTCCTGGGAAGCCCGGCTGGAGTAACATACCTGGGCCGGGCCAGTGGGCTCCACGGGCCAAGAGACCCCCACAAAGGCTCCTCTGCCTGTGCCTGTGGCTGGGGCTCCCAGTGGCAGAGCCAGATCCAGCTCCCAGGATGGGGTGTGGGGGGCATTATGTGGCTCAGACACCCCTAGGACTTGTGTTCAGAGGGCAGGGTGCTCCTGGGTCCACACTGTCACACAGGTGGGGGTCTTGCAGCTCCCCTCCGAGAGGCTCTGGGCTGGCAGGGTTGAGGGGTCCCTGACTGAGGATCAGGAAGAACAGGGACTGTGGACTCGCCTCTGACCAGCCCTGGTGGGCAGCTGTATCCACAGAAGCCTTCAAGGGAGGATTTCTCACAGCCCAGCCCAAGCCCCAAGAGAGCTGAGGCCTCGAGGACAGGTGATGGCCCAGGACCCGGGGCCAGTGCCAGCCAAACCTTCAAGCCTGCTGTGCCTGCCCTGCGCTGGCTGCACTTCCCAAGCAAGGGAGGTGGAGGCGCAACTGTGCTCTGAGGATAAGCAAGGATGAGAGAGACCCAGAGACAGGGACAGAGAGATGAAGGGAGGGAGGGGAGGATACTGTAGGGAGGCAGGTTCTGAGATCTCACTCAGGGCATTGGCCTAGGCCCTGGGGTGCTCCTGGCAGCTCTGGGTCTGAGATCCCGGACGAGGTTGGCCTAGAGAGGCAGCTACTGCAGAAAGGTGAACTCCCCAGAATGTGGCTGCCCAGGAGCCTGGGAGGTGAGGTGCGTGGGTGACTGTCCAGAGACCGCATCCTGTCTGTCCCTGCCAGGGCCTCAGTCCGGCTGTCTGGTGCTGTGTGGGATGAGGCTGGTTCTGAAACAGGGATCATTGCGCCGGCCACGGGGCAGCCTCTGGTGGAATCCAGGGTTCCTGCAAGCCGGGGTGTGCCAGGGGCTCTGGGATCATGTGATTTCAGGCCCACGCGTTCTGAGGGACCTGCATCTCACTGTATAGGATACTTGGGTTCCGGAAGGTGCAGCACCTTCTGAAGCCCCCGCCCCAGCTGGGCAGCCACCGAGTGTCCGCACCCTATCCCACCTCGCGGTGACATGGAGGGCCCCGTGCGCTGGCTGGACATGCTCCCAGACCTGCAGGGGCCCCGATATCCAGCGCTCACTCACACCCATTCCCACCCTGCAGCCTGGCACCCAGAGAGATGGGCGGGCGGCCCTGCGCAGAGGGAAGTCAGCGGCTCAGGGACATCGGCCACATGCCAGGGGCTGGTTCTGGCCGAGTGGGGGCCCCTCCATGGGGGGGCTTGGAGCACCCCCCGTCCTCTTGGCCAAGGCCGCCTGCCCGAAGTTTGACGGATTAGCTCAGCAGCCCTGCCCGGCCAGCGTCCTCGCCCCTTCCTACGCCGGGAAGAGGCGGCAAAGCTGTGTTTATTTAGACTCCCTCAAGCTGACAGCTTGAATCAGGCTAATTTACCTGAAGTACACCAACCGTCCTTCTATTTATTTTATGATATTTCACCGGCGTAACCCAATCCCTACCCCTCACCGCCTGTTTACCGTGGCCCAGGACAGCGCATCTGTCCCCCACAGCCCACGGCTGCTGCCCGGCCTTTCAAGGACAGCAGAGATGTTTCTGAACGGGGGAGTCCACAGGCAGGCTGGGCTCGATGACAGCTGGGCGGCACCCGGGGCCTTTGGGACTCAGGGTGTGGAGTCGGGGTGTGGAGTAGGTGCCCACAGGCTGGGTGAGGCCTCGGGGTGAGTGATCGGAGGGGGCCTTGCACCTGCACAGGAGTTCTGGCCTCACCTGGCAGGAGGAGGAGCTGCTGGCGCCAGCCCAGCAAAGAGGGCCACTACGACCCCAGGAAGGCACGTGCTGTCTACTCAGCCTGCCTTGTGCTCGGTGGTGGCCTGGACAGAGCCACTGACCCATTTTGCAGAAAGGAAAGACCTGGACCCGGAATCACTCACCCAGCCAGCATCAGGAAGGCCCGGCTGCTCCCGGGGTCGCGCTGCCCACGCTCAGGGCATGGGCCAGGCAGGCTGGACAAGTTACCCCAGGGACGGAGCTGGGGCTGCTGGAGGCAGAGAACACCCTGGCCCAGTGAGAGAAACCACAACCCAGCCAAGAGAAGGCCGCACCTTCTGTCCTAGAAACAACTCAACAGGCAGAGACCACGCACACGGATGGTTTTGGCTGTTAATCCTGACGGAGAAGCAGAAACGGCTGCGTGCTTACCTGAGGGAAACGCTTGCTGAGCCTGGCGTGTCCAGGCCTCGGGCACCAGGCAGGATTCCAGGGGCCACCCAGAGGCCACGCTGCTGCGTGGACTGGGTGATGGCTCAGTGTTTGACAAACACCTCTGAGAACGGGCCTTGTGCTGGCGCCAGTCCCGGTCTGAGAGTACAGCCACCAAGGAAAGCCCTGCCCAGCTGCATGGGAGCTGCCTGGCCAGGCTAACCACAGACTTGCAAAAGACAAAGGAACAAACACCTTTCAGAGGAGGATGGAGAAAACAAAACTGAAATCCCGGGGCCCAGATGGAGGGTGTTCCATGGGCAGTCAGGAAGGGCTTCCTGGAGGAGGTGACATTGGGGCTGAGGAGGTCTGGGCAGGAGTCCTGGGCAGAGGGGAGCCTGTGCAAAGGTCCTGGGGTGGAGCTAATCCTGAGCGTGGGTGACTGGAGTGGCCAGAGCTCCAAGGCTGGTGCGAGGTGAGGCCATGAGGGCCTGGTGCTCACAGAGCTGGGGGAACATGGACCAGCCCAGCTCTCCCAGTGTCCCCCAAGCCCGGCAGGGAGGAAGAGCGTCAGTGATGTCATCATCGTCCTGTTCAGGGTGCTGGGGTTACAGGCGATTGTAAATTAGATTTCCACACCATCGAAGTGCCCGCGGGACATTTTCTTTTCCCTGAAATGTTAACAACACACAAACGCTAGAGTTGCTGCTCCCCTCTGCCCTGGATCCATGGCCTGATGGGGTGGTTGCTCTGCAGTGGTTGGTAACCTGCAGCGGGAGGGAGCCCTGCCTGCCCGTGGAGTCCCCTGGCCTCCCTCCAGCCCCTCACTGCCCTGAGCCCCAGTAGCCTGGCCAGGGGCAAGGAGGTCTCCTCTTCCTCACACCCTGGGCAGCGAGGGGGCAGGGCTCACTCCGAGCTAGGGCCTGTGACCCCGGCCCTGGGGGCTGATTTGGAGGCGGGAGCGCCTCAGTGCCTCTCACATCCCAAGAAGGAGGCCAGCGGCCTCCACCATCCCGGCCTGCAGCCCCAGGGTCACCTAGGGCTGCTGCCTGCCTGGGCATCATGCGGAGGCCAGGGGTTCAGGATCCTCTGTCTCTTCCTACCCAGGAATGTGATCGAGCCATTCCCTGATGTGGGGCAGGGGCGGCGAGGGGAGGGGAGGTGGAGCCAGGCTGGGCCAGGCGGGCGGACACCAGGGGTCAGCGGGAGGGTGGGCCGGCCCGGGGGGGATGCTGTCGTCCGTCTGCAGCGCCAGCTCTTCTGCACGCTGCCTCCCGGGACGGGCCATGGCCTCGCTGGGCCATACGTCTCTGTCAAAATCTCTATGAATAAATTAACCTTTTTAAAGATTAGTGCACTCTAATACCTCAGGGTTTTTTAAACAGAGCAAATGCTACGCATATTTTGCTGAGCATGCCTAGTGTGCAGGGCTGCCGTTGGCAAAGGCCCCACCTAGCATCCCTCCATGGGGCGGCCCTGCCAGCTGGACCTCCACCCAGGCCGCCCTGGCAGCCCAGCGGCAGGTGCCGGCCCCCTCGGGGGAGAAGCATCGCCCTGTAGGGCGGAAAGTTGAGGGCGTTCACCCCGGCCACCCCGTGGCCGCGCCTACGGGCAGAGAGTCCATTGTTGCTGGCCTCTTCCTCTGAGTCTTTGTGCACAAGGTGGGCTGGGCAGTCATAGTCCCTGGAGCTGTCCACGAAGCCACCTGACTCCTGGGGTCAGATGGGGGCTGGCACTGCTGTCACCCGCCTTGGTGGCCTTCCTCTTGTCAGCCAGGAGTGGAGGCAATGTGAAGGTGGGGTAGGGGGTTTTAGAGTCAGGGGCTGGGGCTTCTCTCCAGTGGTTGAGGAAGGGGGTGGCCCAGGCAGGGGCTTGGGATGCAGGAAGGCAGGAGGTTGAGAAACACTGGTGTCTGGGGGCCGTCGAGGTGGGGGACTCTGTGTGTGGGCAGAGGACATCTGTGAGCTCAGAGGGTCTCTGGGCAGGGAGAGAACAGTCCGCAGAGGCTGCTCCGGGGGGTGCCTGGCTGCAGGTGGAGTGGGGCTCTTGTACTGAGCCCTAGGGACCCACTGAAGTCTGTGGAGGAAGATGTGACGGGACAAGGCCCCCGGAGAGCAGGATGGAGTGGGACGAGTGGGGGCTGTTGCAACAGGCCCGGTGTGGCCATGAGGCCAGAGTGAGAAACTGAGTGAGCACTGAGGAGAAAGGAAAGGGCCGAGACCCCCGAGGCCTCTTCTTAGGACAACGCCACCTTCTGACCCACTCCAGGGTGGTCAGCTCCTCGAGAGTTGGGCTTGGCTGCAGCTGGTCCCTGGCTCCCGGAGCCCGGCCTGGCACAGGCAGAGCTCAAGACCTCACACTTGGGGGAATGTGGGTCCACATGTGCCCTGGAGCCCTAAACCGGCTCAGTTTCCTGGGAGCTGGGGTGACTCCCCACAGCGTCCTGAGCTCCCAGGGCTTTCCACAGGCCCCAAGGACGCAGTGCTATCTCCACTGCTCAGGGGCCCGAGGAGGGAGCTACCAGCCGGGACCTCACCCTCCACGTCCATCCCCTCACTGGTGTTGGTCCAGAACCATCCAGCTCTCCCTACAGGAGCAGGCAGCCTGCGGCCGCCGCCCCAAGGCTCTTGCACCAGGCGAGGGTCCTCAGTCAGGTGGGGGCTCTGAGGAGCTGTGGGGGGTGGAGGTCTTCTCGTTCCTGAGATTTGTATCCAGGCCTGGCCCATGAGGGGCAACTGGGGTCCCTCCCTTGTGCCTGCTGCGTGCCCGGCACCAGGAGGAGAGCTGGCCCCTGCCCTGCCAGTGTGCAGACCCCAGAGGGAAGACAGGGACGAGGGGCCTTGGGAACAGGGCTGGGCAGATAGGGATCCTGAGCCTTCCTCAGAGTGTGTGAAGCCTCAGGTTCTCTGGTGAGGAGCGTTCACTGCTTCATTTCAACAGATACCCTCTGTGCATCCACTGTGCACCAGGCTCCAGCTCTGTCCCCTCCTGGGGCATCCTCGCTGTGGCCCCCATAGAAGGCGAAGCCAGGCTCCTGCCCTCACTTGCTGGGAGGCAGCTCAACTCCTGGCATCTCCACCCAGTGCAGCCCCTGGGGCTAGCCCTCCCTGGGTATTTGGGTCTTCCAGATGCTGACTGTCCTCCTCCCTACCTCCCCACTCTTTTGCCTCCACTTAAATGCCTCTTCCTCCAGGAAGCTTTCCCTGATCCCCATGGCTGAGTTTGACCCCCCCACACTGTCACTCCCCATCAAGGCACTTGGCCCTGCATGGCCACTGGATGATTCCACATCTCACATTCCCCCCTGAGGGCTGTGGGTGCTGAGAGGTCAGGGCCCCTTGTCAGGTGGATGGAGATGGAGGGGGGCATTAGACAGGGTGGGAGGGGAGCTGGGGTCTCCCCTGACCAGGTGAGGCAGGGGCATGTGGAGGAGAGGATAGCCCCTTGCCTGGAAGTGGACAGGATCCCTGGGGTGTGTGTTAGGCTGGGGTGAGTGGGAGGAGCCCGCCTGGCATCACCTGGTATCATCACCACCTCCATGATCCAGCCCTACACAGAAGGCCCAGAGTCCTGAGCCCAGCTGGCATCCAACCAGTGGGCTGGCCAGAGCCTGCTGGCCAGAGCCTGTCTTAGCAGCCTGCCTGGAGACTGGGCCTCCCCAGACTCCCTGGGGGCCTAGGAATTCCGGCCTTCTGAGGCTGTTCTAGACATCATGGGTTGCAGAACCTTGAGGGGTCAAATGGCCCCACTTCCAGGGTCTGACTGGAGACCCCAACAGGAGCCCCAAGGTGGTGAAACTCAGAGAGCTCTAACAAAATTGAGTCCAGCAACCTCCCCTAGTGATTGATTACTGTGTCCTGAGCCAAAGTTCTGGGGCAAGGACTTGGTGAGAACAAAATTTGTGAAGTGAAAGCTAGGCAAGGAAACTGAGGCTTCACGAAGCTAGGTGGCTGGGCCAGGGTCACCCTGGCCAACAACATCAGGGCTGGATTCAAAGGCAGGCACCTGGCCCTGGGCTGGAATCCCCTCCATGGCCCAGTGGGGAGGTGAACTTAGACAGGAAGGGCAAATTCAGACTGAGTTTTATCCCAGGGCACTGGCCCAGCCCCAGCCCAACTATTCTTCCACCTCATGGTGCAGCCTTGGACAGCCCAACTATCCTTCCACCTCGTGGTGCAGCCTTGGATGGTCCAGCTCCTCTGGCTGCACTTCCTCCCCAAATGGAGGAAAGCTCAGGCTGAGGTCCGGCCTGGAAGTGTTTGGAGCACACTTCCTCTTTTGCACTTGGCTTCCCAGTCTTGGCTTCCCACCTCTCACAGCCTCTTCATATTTTCCTCTCACTACACTAAACACTCCAAAGCTGGAAGGGACTGCTAGAACATTCCTTCTAAGGGATGGTGAACGGACCTGGGGGGTGAGCTGATATGAGAAAGACCCCTCAATTTATCACTTTGTGACTCATCCCTGACAAACAAAGTCCCCAAGGGCTTTGGGTACCAGCCGGGCAGCTTGGCCGGTCAGGGCTGGGCCTCTGCAGCAGCTCTCAGAAGCCTCCTGTCCTGAAGATGCTTTTCCAGAGGGAGTTCCTCTGTTTGGTCACTCTCCAGGGCTTCTCTGTGCAGCTTGGAGGGGGCTGGGAGGACTGGCCTAGGTAGCTGGGTAGGAACCCCTCTTTCTTCTCTGCGTGTCCCAGGGGCCTTCTGGGGATGAGGACCGGGGAGCCAGGCAGAGGTGGGGTGATGGCAGAGCATTTTCCAGTGGGTCATCCCTGTGAGGCCTCGGGTGAAGCTGGCAATGGCCAGGCATCTCTGAGACTCATCCCTGCCCCTGAGCTCCAAGTCAGGGACCAGGACCTTTGCTCCCAGCATGGCTTTCCTTGGGCCAGGGTATGACTGTCCCCAGCCTCTCTCTCTCTCTCTGGGTTGAGGGGTGCCAGCCACTGCTTACCAATTTCCTAATTGCAGCTTATCCCTCTGGTGGGGGTGCGGGAGGGCAGCATGAGCCAAATGTCCACCTTCAGCCAGGGACGACAGCATGCGGAGGGGGCCGAGCCTGCCAAACCTGGCCTGTCTGCGCATTTGCTGTAGGAGGGCTCCTGTGTTCCCTGGCTCCCAGGCACTGGGGCTGACCCTCTGCTTTTCCAGGTGCTCCTCATAGCCTAGGAAAAGGCACCTGTTATCCACCCACACCTTATTGGTACAAGCTCCATTTATTATAGCTGCAAGCTCTCCCCAGCCTGCCAAGCTGCGGATTTTTTTTTTTTTTTTTTTTTGAGTTTTGCTCTGTCACCCAGGCTGGAGTGCAGTGGTGCAATCCTGGCTCACTGCAACCTCTGCCTTCCGAGTTGAAGTGACTCTCCTGCCTCACCCTCCCGAGTAGCTGGGATTACAGGCGTGCACCACCATGCCCAGCTAATTTTTTGCATTTTTAGTAGAGATGGGGTTTCACCATGTTGGTCAAGCTGGTCTTGAACTCCTGACCTCAGGTGATGCACCCACCTTGGCCTCCCAAAGTGTTGGGATTACAGGCGAGAGCCACTGCGCCTGGTCAGATTTCTTTCTTTCTTTCTTTCTTTTTTTTTTTTTTGCCTAAAAAATGTGGAGCCCTAAACTGCAGCTTTATTTACAAGATGAAGTGAAACTAAGGAACGTGACTTCCAGGCTGTGGCTCTGTCCTGGGTATCAGCTCAGGAGACCCTTCCTCCTCCCCAAGTCCGTGGGCCTGGATTCCTCTGTCAGCTGCCACTGTTCACCCCAGGAGGCCTGTGCTGCTGTCCTGGGGCTGGAGTCTCTCTCTCTCCTGGAGGTGCCCTGAGGCTTTTAAGATTCCTTTGTCCTAGGGCGATTGTCTTGTCAGGGTGGGTTTAATCTCTGCCCTCTCTTACAGTTCTGCCCCCTCCAGGAAGCCCTCCTGATGACCCTGTGGCTCCACCAGACCCTCCTCCTCTCTGAGTCCCTGGGTGGATCCCGGGGGATTTCCGAGTTCTCCCCTGCGTGAGAGTCGACCCTTCCGCTTGCCCTCTGAGGCTGTCCGGGCCTGGAAGACAGAGACGGCCACTCCTCAGGTCCCCTGGCTTCTGCCCAGGCCTGGAACAGGCAGCCACTGGGAGAGAGGTGAGACTGTGATGGCTCATGGGCAGCTACTAGGCAAAACCACAATGACGGCAATGATGGTGATGATGGTGACGACAGTGACGGTGACAGGAACTGCTCCCCTTGGGTGCCCACGGCGGCCCCACACCTGCCTCTCCATGTTTAATCCCGCAGTGGCTGCTGGGCACGGGTTCTCTCCCCTCACCCCGTGTTCTCAGACAAGGGCGCAGAGGTGCTGGGAGGCGCCTCTGTCTGTCCAGCTCCTGGAAAGTCTAGCTGGAGACGGTGCTGGAAGGTCGGGCAGGGGTGGCCGTGGGGCAGAAGGAGGCCTGGCGAAAACACACAATGTGAACAGCAAGGTGGCTCCAGTGCATGGGTTTGCTTAAGTCTCAGAGTTAGGAGCGGCCATCCAGGGCAGGCGGGGGCCCATCCCAGCATTACCTGGCCTCCCTGAGTGGCTTGATGGGGGGCAACAGTGGCTCTGAGCTGGGGGGCTGCAGGATCGGGGGTGCGTGTGGAAAGGGGGCACCTGGATGCTCGTTAAACGAAGCCTTCCTCATGAGACAGAGGCAGCAGCATGTTTCACCCAGTGCTATTATTAAAAATGCAACCAGTGCTTTCGTATGGAGAACAACCCACCTGCTGGTCAGCCTCTGCCCCACACCCTCTGGCAGAAGTATAGTCTGTGCCAGGAACTAGGGAGGGCTGGGAGTGATGGCGGTGAGGTCCTGAAGAAAATAAAAGGAAAAAACACAGGTCCTGTCCCAGAGTATCTTGGAGTAGGAGGGAGGGGCCAGGGTTGAAGAGCTGTGAAGCCAGGGGGACTTCTCGGAAGAGGCGGCATTTTGCTCAAGAGCAGTCTAGCATTTCCCTCCTACCATCACAGGTGTAATTTCCTTTCCCTGGGAAATACAAAACCCCAGTGTAAGGTGGGCGGACCCTTCTCTATCCTGGTGGGCAAAATTCAGACAGGTCTGGGGAGGATAGTCAGTCTCCAGGTCAGAGTCTACAGGACACGGCCCCTGTGGGTGTGCATGTGAGCCATGTGGGTGCTGGGCGGGGCAGAGAGAGGCCCAGAGCCCTTAGTTCTCTGTTGGGTGATGTCATGGTTTCGGCTCTGCCAGCTGGGCTTGGAGTGACCACTGGGCTGCAGGCATCAGCTGGCAGATGTCTGCATCCTGCAGACACAACATCAGAGAGAGGGGGAAGGGGGAGTTCTGGCGTTTCAGAGACCCCCGAGGACTCTCTATCACTCCTGTTTGCAGGGTGGAGGGGAAGGGCTGGCCTTGCAGGAAGCCTGGGGGAGGGCGCATCCGGCTGGCTCTGCCAGATCGTCCCTGGCTGGGCCACCCAGGCAGGACGGCACCTCCCGGGCCAGCTGGCTCCTGTCCATCCTCGGTTTCCCTCCCTCCGCCCCTCATCATGGCCTAGAAAGTGGAGCAGGAGCTGGGCTTCGCGGTGCTGTGTCTGGAGTGAAGACCCTCTAGAAGGAGGAGCAGGGTGGGGCTCACGGGGCTCCTATCACCCAGCCCCAGCCGTGACCCACACAGACACATGGCAGGTCTCACGAAAGGTCATTCCACAGGCTTTGGACCAAATCCCCAAATTTGCTTCCTAGGACCTCTGTTGATAGAGCGTGGCTCCTCTCTGGGGTGGGTCAGCGCTCCACACACCTCGAGAGTTTACAACTCTATCGCTAAATTGAAAGTTGGCCTTGGTTTTAATTCCAAGGGCAAACCACATACTGTGGGGGGAATCCTGGGAATGCGTTTTAGGGTGATTGCCAGCAAATGTGTTTCCAGGATTCCCCACCCCTAGAGACGGCCCGGGTGGGTCCAGAAGCCCCTGGAGGACCGGCTTTCTAGAACTCTCTGCCCCAAGGTGCTCTGGCAGGTTCCCTCACACCAGTACCTGTCACCTCTGTGCAGCCGTGTGGGTTGTGGGCCAGCATCCGTCTCATCGCTGAAGATTTTGGGGGCTTTTGCAGGACCCGAGACCCTGCCTCCTCTTTCTGTTCGAATGGAGCCGCCTGGTGACCTGGCCTGGGGTGCGCTTGGTGCTGTGGTCTGGGGGGCAAGGGGCTCCTTGAGGCCTGGGGTCCCATCCATAAGATGATGTCACAAACCCACTCCCGTTTCCCGGCGCAGGGCCGGGCCCTGGGTTAGTGTGCTCAGCCGAGGAGGGGCCGAGGAAGCTCAGGAACCCCATCAGTCTCTCAGGTCCTCCCTGCCTTCTGGGCCTTCCAGTGGGTCCTGGACACTATGTCAGTGTTCCATGCAGGAGCCCTCTCTCCCCGGGGCTCTCCAGGCACACTTCCAGCTGCCGTGGGCAGGGGTGGCCGCTGGGGGACAGAACACGGTCAGAGAAGCCTGGGCAGAGTGGCCAGCCTGGCCTTGAAGCCCTGCTCCAGGGCCCTGGCCCCTGCCCTGCTCCAGGCCCCGCACATAGGAAGGGTCCTTAGACCCTCGCACCCCACGGGAATCTGCTGCGTCGGCAGAGGGAGCTGGGCCCGGTGCCGCCTGGCCGGCCAGTAGGTGGTGTCTCTGGCCTGCTTTCCGGCGCCCGGCCTGCCTTTCCCGCTTGCTGGTCTGCCGGCGGCCGCCTGCACCTCCGCGCAAGCTGGGCACATCTGGAAATGTTTGATTTGATATAGTGTCGCTTTACATTGCAGAAATGAGCGTAAGCGGTTTTTTAACCCACCAAGTGAGAAATGTGATCTGGGTTTTACTGCCGACCCTTTAAATAAAAAACAGATCACTTATTAAACCATTATCTATCAAGGATGGGGGTGGATGTCGAGAGTGGACGGGGATCGGGCGCAGATGGAAGGGATGCGGCCCCTGTCTCTTGGCTGATGGAAGGGTCGGGGGCCCGGGCCGCTGGCAAGTCACTCCCAGGGGAGGAAGGAGGGAACCAGGTGCCCACCGCCTGTCCCATCCACCCTGTGCCAGCTGCTGCCAGTGGAGAGGCGACACTTTCCATGCTGGAGGAAGGGGCTTAAGGGTCACTGGCCCGGCTGCTTACTGGCCCTGAAACGGAGGCTCCCCATCAGAGTGGGAGGAGAGAGCTGCAGGAGCTGACCAGGCCAGAGTTGCTGGTCCCAGGGCAGGGGTCCCGAAAGCCACAGGAGAAGGTGTGGACCTGGCTGTGCTCAGGGGCTCCTTGGCATCCCTCTCCTCAAAGTCCTCTCTCCCTTGACCTTAGCTTTTAAGCAGAGCTGGGTTCCCAGTTCAGGGCCTTTAACTCCGTCAGCCATCCCTGGGCTCGTCTTTCAAGAAGGATTCCAGGATTTCAAAGGTGCCTCACATGGCCCTGCCACGCGGTGACTCGGTGGAGGGGCAGTCCCAGGGGTGCTGGGCTGAAGTGGACCAAACGCTTTGTCTCTGGCCATGGCCTCGTGTGTGGGTTCTGCGGATGGGCCTGTCGGTTGACCAGCACTCGGTCCAGGGGCCTGGGGCCCTTCCTGGGGTTGTAGACACATCTCTACAGCTGTGGGCCGGGCCCCACTCCACGGACTGGCATGAGCCTCTGCTGCCCACTCTGTGCCCGGCTCCTGGCCTGCTGGAAACAGGAGGAGCTACGGGAGCGTGGAAGGTGACCCGTCCCCACCCACATGGGCGTTTGGACTGTTCTGTGCTTTGAGTCTGGAGCCTTCTTGGACTGGGGTTCAGTCATCGCCGCCCTATTCCTGCAGTATTTTTGGTAAGTGACTCCCTTTCGCTCTGTGAACATGCCTTTGGTCAGCTGACCAGAGTCCTCCTGGCGTTCCTCCACCTGGACACACTGCAGATAAACCCTGTCCGGTGTGAGCAGCACCCATTCCTCAGCCGTGGCACCCCTTGCTCCATCCTCCAAGAACCTGGGGACTGGTGTGACCCCGGGGGTTTCCCGAGCTAGAACCAGAGATGGTGTTGAGAAGATGGCCAGGCTGACCAGGCCCAGGGACAGAGGCAGAGTGGCCTGGAGCAGGCAGCGTTGGGGACCGTCAGGAGGACAGAGGCAGAGTGGCCTGGAGCAGGCGGCGTCGGGGACCGTCAGGAGGACAGAGGCGGAGTGGCCTGGAGCAGGCGGCGTCGGGGACCGTCAGGAGGACAGAGGCGGAGTGGCCTGGAGCAGGCGGCGTCGGGGACCGTCAGGAGGACAGAGGCGGAGTGGCCTGGAGCAGG
This sequence comes from Macaca mulatta, assembly GCF_049350105.2. Classification (NCBI taxonomy): domain Eukaryota; kingdom Metazoa; phylum Chordata; class Mammalia; order Primates; family Cercopithecidae; genus Macaca; species Macaca mulatta. Next base: position 237,909,578 of record NC_133406.1, on the reverse strand, counting down.
CGGCGTTGGGGACCGTCAGGAGGACAGAGGCGGAGTGGCCTGGAGCAGGCGGCGTTGGGGACCGTCAGGAGGACAGAGGCGGAGTGGCCTGGAGCAGGCGGCGTTGGGGACCGTCAGGAGGACAGAGGCGGAGTGGCCTGGAGCAGGCGGCGTTGGGGACCGTCAGGAGGACAGAGGCGGAGTGGCCTGGAGCAGGCGGCGTTGGGGACCGTCAGGAGGACAGAGGCGGAGTGGCCTGGAGCAGGCGGCGTTGGGGACCGTCAGGAGGACAGAGGCGGAGTGGCCTGGAGCAGGCGGCGTTGGGGACCGTCAGGAGGACAGAGGCGGAGTGGCCTGGAGCAGGCGGCGTTGGGGACCGTCAGGAGGACAGAGGCGGAGTGGCCTGGAGCAGGCGGCGTTGGGGACCGTCAGGAGGACAGAGGCGGAGTGGCCTGGAGCAGGCGGCGTTGGGGACCGTCAGGAGGACAGAGGCGGAGTGGCCTGGAGCAGGCGGCGTTGGGGACCGTCAGGAGGACAGAGGCGGAGTGGCCTGGAGCAGGCGGCGTTGGGGACCGTCAGGAGGACAGAGGCGGAGTGGCCTGGAGCAGGCGGCGTTGGGGACCGTCAGGAGGACAGAGGCGGAGTGGCCTGGAGCAGGCGGCGTTGGGGACCGTCAGGAGGACAGAGGCGGAGTGGCCTGGAGCAGGCGGCGTTGGGGACCGTCAGGAGGACAGAGGCGGAGTGGCCTGGAGCAGGCGGCGTTGGGGACCGTCAGGAGGACAGAGGCGGAGTGGCCTGGAGCAGGCGGCGTTGGGGACCGTCAGGAGGACAGAGGCGGAGTGGCCTGGAGCAGGCGGCGTTGGGGACCGTCAGGAGGACAGAGGCGGAGTGGCCTGGAGCAGGCGGCGTTGGGGACCGTCAGGAGGACAGAGGCGGAGTGGCCTGGAGCAGGCGGCGTTGGGGACCGTCAGGAGGACAGAGGCGGAGTGGCCTGGAGCAGGCGGCGTTGGGGACCGTCAGGAGGACAGAGGCGGAGTGGCCTGGAGCAGGCGGCGTTGGGGACCGTCAGGAGGACAGAGGCGGAGTGGCCTGGAGCAGGCGGCGTTGGGGACCGTCAGGAGGACAGAGGCGGAGTGGCCTGGAGCAGGCGGCGTTGGGGACCGTCAGGAGGACAGAGGCGGAGTGGCCTGGAGCAGGCGGCGTTGGGGACCGTCAGGAGGACAGAGGCGGAGTGGCCTGGAGCAGGCGGCGTTGGGGACCGTCAGGAGGACAGAGGCGGAGTGGCCTGGAGCAGGCGGCGTTGGGGACCGTCAGGAGGACAGAGGCGGAGTGGCCTGGAGCAGGCGGCGTTGGGGACCGTCAGGAGGACAGAGGCGGAGTGGCCTGGAGCAGGCGGCGTTGGGGACCGTCAGGAGGACAGAGGCGGAGTGGCCTGGAGCAGGCGGCGTTGGGGACCGTCAGGAGGACAGAGGCGGAGTGGCCTGGAGCAGGCGGCGTTGGGGACCGTCAGGAGGACAGAGGCGGAGTGGCCTGGAGCAGGCGGCGTTGGGGACCGTCAGGAGGACAGAGGCGGAGTGGCCTGGAGCAGGCGGCGTTGGGGACCGTCAGGAGGACAGAGGCGGAGTGGCCTGGAGCAGACGGCGTTGGGGACCGTCAGGAGGACAGAGGCGGAGTGGCCTGGAGCAGGCGGCGTTGGGGACCGTCAGGAGGACAGAGGCGGAGTGGCCTGGAGCAGGCGGCGTTGGGGACCGTCAGGAGGACAGAGGCGGAGTGGCCTGGAGCAGGCGGCGTTGGGGACCGTCAGGAGGACAGAGGCGGAGTGGCCTGGAGCAGGCGGCGTTGGGGACCGTCAGGAGGACAGAGGCGGAGTGGCCTGGAGCAGGCGGCGTTGGGGACCGTCAGGAGGACAGAGGCGGAGTGGCCTGGAGCAGGCGGCGTTGGGGACCGTCAGGAGGACAGAGGCGGAGTGGCCTGGAGCAGGCGGCGTTGGGGACCGTCAGGAGGACAGAGGCGGAGTGGCCTGGAGCAGGCGGCGTTGGGGACCGTCAGGAGGACAGAGGCGGAGTGGCCTGGAGCAGGCGGCGTTGGGGACCGTCAGGAGGACAGAGGCGGAGTGGCCTGGAGCAGACGGCGTTGGGGACCGTCAGGAGGACAGAGGCGGAGTGGCCTGGAGCAGACGGCGTTGGGGACCGTCAGGAGGACAGAGGCGGAGTGGCCTGGAGCAGACGGCGTTGGGGACCGTCAGGAGGACAGAGGCGGAGTGGCCTGGAGCAGGCGGCGTTGGGGACCGTCAGGAGGACAGAGGCGGAGTGGCCTGGAGCAGGCGGCGTTGGGGACCGTCAGGAGGACAGAGGCGGAGTGGCCTGGAGCAGGCGGCGTTGGGGACCGTCAGGAGGACAGAGGCGGAGTGGCCTGGAGCAGGCGGCGTTGGGGACCGTCAGGAGGACAGAGGCGGAGTGGCCTGGAGCAGGCGGCGTTGGGGACCGTCAGGAGGACAGAGGCAGAGTGGCCTGGAGCAGGCAGCATTGGGGACCGTCAGGAGGATAGAGGCGGAGTGGACATGAGAGGACAGCATCCCGAGACACAGGCAAAGGAGGCGCCGTGCTGATGGTGACCAGGCAAAGCCGGGGACCAGGTTCTGAGGACAGGTAACGCAGCATGGACAGAGCCCAGGAGGATGAGTGGCAGGTGCCTACTGAGCTCGGTGGGAACTGGGCCTGGGGCCGGCTCTGCCGTAATTCCACAGGAATCTGCAAATCCCCAGGCCTCGTTGCAGGTTCTGTGGCCTGTCGTGAGACAGAAGGAGGCACGTGACCATGTCCACCCACTGGGCCTCGAGACCTCTGGGCTGGGCACTGCCTGGGCAGGAATGGGGTTCACGGAGAGCTCCCTCCTCCAGGGCTGGCAGGGAACAGGGTGTGCGGCTCCCCAGGAGGGGTGGCTGCCACCATCTTTGCCCTCGTCACTCAACAAACCTTTGTGGGGTGCAGAGACCTGAGCTCGGGGGAGCCTCAGAGACACGGACAGAGCCAGCACTGGTCATCTGAAGTCTGGGGACAGCTCCCAGCAGCGGGGCCCGTCTGCGTCACCCACCTTCTCTGGGCAGGGCAGGCTGGCCCTGGGTGCTGGCTGCTGTGGGAGTGGGCCAGGGTGGCCAATGCATGGGTCTCAGGAGACCGGTGAGGGTTGGGCTGTCCAGGAAAGGAGGTGGGCCGAGGGGGGCAGAGAGAACCCTGTAGTGGGGAGGAAGCAGGCTGGGAAGGCGGGAACCCTGTAGTGGGGGGGAAGCAGGCTGGGAAGGCGGGGACCCTGTAGTGGTGGGGGAAGCAGGCTGGGAAGGCGGGGACCCTGTAGTGGGGGGAGCATGCAGGCTGGGAAGGCGGGGACCCTGTAGTGGTGGGGGAAGCAGGCTGGGAAGGCGGGAACCCTGTAGTGGTGGGGGAAGCAGGCTGGGAAGGCGGGGACCCTGTAGTGGAGGGGAAGCATGCAGGCTGGGAAGGCGGGAACCCTGTAGTGGAGGGGAAGCAGGCTGGGAAGGCGGGGACCCTGTAGTGGTGGGGGAAGCAGGCTGGGAAGGCGGGGACCCTGTAGTGGTGGGGGAAGCAGGCTGGGAAGGCGGGGACCCTGTAGTGGAGGGGAAGCATGCAGGCTGGGAAGGCGGGAACCCTGTAGTGGTGGGGGAAGCAGGCTGGGAAGGCGGGGACCCTGTAGTGGGGGGGAAGCAGGCTGGGAAGGCGGGGACCCTGTAGTGGGGGGGAAGCAGGCTGGGAAGGCGGGGACCCTGTAGTGGTGGGGGAAGCAGGCTGGGAAGGCGGGGACCCTGTAGTGGGGGGAAAGCAGGCTGTGAAGGCGGGAACCCTGTAGTGGTGGGGGAAGCAGGCTGGGAAGGCGGGGACCCTGTAGTGGGGGGGAAGCAGGCTGGGAAGGCGGGGACCCTGTAGTGGGGGGGAAGCAGGCTGGGAAGGCGGGGACCCTGTAGTGGAGGGGAAGCAGGCTGGGAAGGCGGGGACCCTGTAGTGGGGGGGAAGCAGGCTGGGAAGGCGGGGACCCTGTAGTGGGGGGGAAGCAGGCTGGGAAGGCGCGGTGAGGTCCTTCTGGGGCAACTGTCCTGGGTCTGGCTTCTGGCATGTCAGTGCCCCTTAGAGGGATTTATTGAGCTCATGACTGGTTCCCTGGCATGGCAGGGTGCTCCGAGGACAGCCAAAGTTCCCTGTGTGTGTGACAGCTCTCAGCAGGCCCCCACTCGGTCCTGACTGCATTGGAGTGGGGGCCGTGTCCCCAGTCTGCAGGTGAGAAAAGGGAGGTTTAAAGAGGATGAGGGGCTGGCCCAGGGTCACGAAGCCAGAAGGGGCAGGTGCAAGGCTGGGAACCACAGGGAGGTGCCAGGCAGGATCCCAGGGGTCAGGTGCCACCGTCCGCGGCTCCAAGTCCCTCCGGCCCCTCGCACGCAGGCATGGCCACCGAAGCTGGGAGGGCAGCAGCGTTTCTGTGCCAGGGCCATGCCATTCCGCCCCCAAGGGGACAGGGAGGAAGTGGCCTTACTTCCCACCTCTGGCAGCCCCTGGACCTCTTCAGCGAGGGTGGCCACAAGGTCACGGCCTCCCCACCGTCCCCCGGCCATGGGGCTTCCAGACAGCACACACCTGGCTTGGCCACCCCATCCTCGCTACGCCCTGCTGCCCACAGTGGATTGGCTAGGACAGATTTATCTGGGCTGTCACAGCCAATAGAAATACGGGGCCGCCTGAGCCACTGTGTAGTTGCAGTGACCGAGCCGGCACTGGGCACACGCATGATTTATGGGTCCTGCTGCACCTGGTGGGTCTGATCCTGACACTGCGACGCAGCCCCTGCATGCAGGTTCCCAAGGGCAGATCCCAAGGCCGCTGCTGACCTGCAGTGGGGTTCTGGGCCGCAGCAGGGACCCTCATGAGTGTGCAGGGGAGTGCCGTGAGTCAGGTCCCCCAGTGCAGCTGGGGCCACTCTCGGTGGGCCCGAGGGCACCCAGGCCCGGGCTGGCGTGGGCACAGGGTCTCCAGGAGGCAGCCTGGACTCAGGGGCAGGATGTGGCTCAGCTGGGGACATGGGCGCCTGGCTCAAGGGACAGCTGGGTCCCTAAGTTCCCGGTTGTCAAGGCCTGAGCCAAGGCGGGAGGCTCCCTGAGATCCTGGCCCTTTATCCAGGACACCCCCTTCCTCGGGCCCAAGTTATTTTTGGCCACAGGCGTCCTGACTGGCCCCCACTGGGTTGCGGCTCCAGCTATGGGCCTGGCTCTCCCACTGTCCTCTCCGGGCAGTTTCCCTGCCGCCTTCTTGCTCAGCAGCCCACCGAGCCCCTGCCTGGACATTATCAGCCACAGTTCATTCAGAGCCCTGGGGCCTTCAGGGTTGGGTCACCATGAGCCCCATCCTGAACATTTGGCTCAGGAGCACCTGGATGGAGAAGCAGACACACAAGGGTCCTGGTCACCCACCGAGGGCCGGGAGGGGCCCTTGAATCCCGGCATGCTGCGGGGAGGCCCGCCTGTGGGAAGACCCCTGGGCTGCTCTTCTGTCTCCCGCTCAGCTAGGGATGGTGGACACTGGCCCAGTGTGTGCACCGTGTCAGCCGTGCCATGTAGGTGCTGCAGCAGGTCCCTAACCCACAGTCCTCTCAAGGAAGTTTCTAGGCTCCTTGCCGCACACAAATCCCAGCAACACCGGCGTGGTCCTGCACAGATTCACTTCCTGGAAAATCAAACCCGGAGTGGCACCATCTGCTCTGAGGACGGGGCTGAGCCGGGCTGCCTGGGGCTGCGACGCTGCTGTGCCTGGGGGTGCTTCCAGGGACCCCGCTCTGCCCTCTGCACCCCCTGCAGGACTCAGGGGTGGGAGAACCCGCTGTGGCCTGGGGGCAGGCAGCCCCTGCTTCACAGCCAGGACCCCCACCCCGCAGGTGTTTCCTGCCCACTGGGCAGATGAGAAGTGGAGGCTCAGGGAGGCGGCGGTGGGGCTTTGGGGCCCGGCAGGTGCTCTGGGGCCCAGGTCCAGACCTGAGTGGAAGGGCCTGCTGGGGCAGCTAGGGATTGGCCCTGGATACCTGCTGGGTGGGTGAGGGGTGGCAGCACCCACCGGGTGGGGGCTACAGTGAAGCCCCCAGGGCAGCAGGAACAGAGGGCTGGGTGTCTGGGGCGGGGGCTCCACCTGGAGCGTGGCCTCCACAGGTCCTGTGAGAACAGGGTGGTTGTTGCTGGTGGGTGAGGCAGGGAAGGGCAACATTGCAGAGGGAACATCCTCTGCAAAGGCGTGGGGGTGAGAGCGGCCTTGCACCTCACTGTGGCTCTGAGGCGAAGGCAGGGAGTGCTGGAGAGTGGGGCTCGTGGTGGGTGGGGGCGCTGGTCCACGAGCTTGGATCCTGCCCCTCGAGCTGGACGGTCAGCCCCGGGCACCTGTTAGTGACCACGCCCCCGCCCTGCTGACGAGACACTAGAGTGGGAACCCAGTGGGGGCCGGGATGGGGACCCGGGACATGGCAGGTGCCAGACAAGTGTTTGCTGAGTGCACAGATGACTATGGGGGAGGCCGCTGCCTGGGGCCGTGCCACCTGCTCTCTATCCCACTTGGGCTCCTGAAACACAGTCTCCTGAGTGTGTGGCGCTGGGCAGGGTGCACACGCGTGTGAGCATACACACACACACTCGTGCATGGACACACACTTGGCAAGCAAACAGGTGTGCACACATGCACACCGCAAGCACACACTCACGTGAGCACACACTCATGCCCACACACTCTACAAGCACAGGGAGACCCTGGCACATGTGGCCAGCACCGCCCAGCCCTCCCTGCTGGCATACCTGGCCCTGAACCCACACTCCTGCCTGTCCAGGCTCCGGCCGGTGTGTGCGAGTTAAAAACTGGGGCATTCTCAGGATACATGATTCTAATTAGAACAACCTATGTCCATACGGAGAAAAAATTGTATCCAGAGGGCGACCAGGCAGTTATGGGAAGGTTCCGCTTCCTAATGATGTAAAACAGAAGAGATGGGGTGATTTCAGTTGTAAGAACCTGGGTGGGGTGGTGGCGCCTGTACGCCTGTCTGGAGGGGTGGGGGCGGGCACAGGGTTTGGGGGCCGCAGCCAGCAGGGCTGCTGGGACTGGAGGACCCTGGGCCCAGCCTGCCTCCATGGGCTCTGGGGCCAGGGCAGGGAGTGGTGATCGGGGCCAAGTTGACCCAGGACTAAGCCCTGTGTTACCCTTCGTGGCCTTGGAAGGACACACAGGTGCCTCCCCTTCCACACTGGGGCATGAGGTGGGAAAGGACCAATAGGGTAGCCGAGAGCTCCAGGTGTCCCAGGCGCCCTCTGGCCAGTCCCACTGCTGGGGGCCCTCTGGCCATGAGAAGGGAGGGTGGCCGAGAGAGCACGGAGTCCTCCCTGGTGTGGAGCTCCCAGACCCCACGACTGGGCGTGAGTGAAGGACTCGCAGCTCACTCCCTGCTGTGAGCTCCAGGAGGCCTCTCTACCCGAGAGCTGCGCGCAGGCCCCGCAGGGAGGAGGCATCGGGAGGCAACTGCATCGCTGCTGGTCCTGGGAGGCCTCAGTCAACACAGCTTGGAGAGCACTCCCCATGCTTTTTTGCTGTCAGGGTGGTGTAGACGAGCAGGTAGCACACAGGCCATGATCCCGCACCTGGGGACGGGCTAGCCCCTCTTGGGGGACTGCTGGCTGCACAACTATTGCTGTGTAGACAGGGATGACCCCTTGGCCCCTCTGGGAGCTTCACCCAACTAGGCCACAGCTGTCTTCCTGAGCCTGGCCCACCACAGCCCCCAGTATGCATCTGTTGAAAGCCGGAAAGAATGGTGCCTGCACCCTCACTCCTTGCGTGCCCTAGACCTCGAAGGCCGATGGAGCCCAGGGAATCCGCACACAGGAGGTTCTGGACCCAGGCCGGCTCTCTCGAGGGATGGCCGTGCTGCTTCTCGGAGGACCACATGACAGGTAGTTCCCACACTCGCATCTCACAGAGAGGCCCCAAGAATCTGTGAGGGGCTTGGTGGAGCCCACTGGCCGCCTCCGCCCGCAGGGCCTCCTCCTGCATAGTCCAGCTTCCCCATAGTACCAGAGTCCCGGGGGCACATTCCCCAAACATGCAGCCCCGCCCTCCCCAGGTCAGCTGCAGGCACGGGCGTAGGACTGGGCCAGCAGGAGCCCTGGGTTTTATTACCCCACGATGCCCCCAGTCCTGGAAAACATCCCACATCTAACCCATCCCTGCAGTGTGAGCCCGTCAGGCCTCTGCCGGGCCCGAACGTGCTTCTTTCATCTGGTTTCCACACTTCACAGCCGTGGGGATGTGAGCGGGCATCAGGTGGGCGAGGTCTGGGGCATGAATTCAGCCAGCCCCATCAGCCTGACCTTCCTTCTGTGGGCAGCACAGAGGGCACCCTCAGGGGCACGGGTCCTTGCCCCAGGACCCAGACGTGCATCGGTGCAGCCAAAGGACAGAGGTCAGAGGGCAGGATTGTCCCCTCCGCCTCTCTGCGTCGCCCCTTGTGCCGGAAGCACACTTCCCGCTGGTCCGGGGGCGTCCGGGGAACCTGGACCTTAGCTCCTCATCACCGCAGGAGCAGTCACCTAGGGTCAGACACGGGTGGGTGGGTCTCAGCCTGAGGCCGGCCCCACTGTCCGCGTGGGCACCTTGATTTACCATCCCTGCTCCTTTAACGGCGTCTCTGGGCGCCGGCTCTGATCGCGCCCTGCCCCCACTGCCCCGTGCGACTGAGCTTGGGAAAATCTATTACCGCCAAGTCATTAATCTGAGGCTGCCGCCTCGGGCACTTTCTGGCCCCTCTATTTAATGGGCTCTGCTTCCTGAGCTCCGGAGCCGTGCTGCTTGCCTCTCTTGATCAGCTTTGTTTAATTATCAAAATATTTGATGCAGAAAATTGACATTAGTTCTGAAGGTTCTGCCCTCCTCCCCCCACCCGGCTCCTGGTGGCATTGAGTGGTTCAGCCGCTGCGCCCATCGCCTCAAAATAGCAAATGGGCCGCCAGCCTGTGCTCGGCCAGGCGGACATGGCGAGCCGCCCCTGGGGCTGAGGCTGCCTGGCCCTGCTGGGACCCTGCCCTGGCCGTTTGGGAGGCACACAGCTGCACCCCAGGCCTGTCCCCCTTTTCCAGTGTCCCTGGCTCTTCGGGGAGCGGCCGTTCTGGGCCATCGTGGAGCCCTCTGTGGGTTTCCATGCATGATGCACTTGGCTGGGGCCTGTCTCCCAACACCCGGGCTGGGGGCACAGCACAGAGCCCCGAGCTTTCGGGCTGGGGGTCGGGGCTGGGTGCGGCCAGCGTGTCCTGCCCCCTGGGCTGTTGTCAGGGTCTCACCCATCTGCAGAGCCTCTGAGGGGCCCTCTTGGGCAGGGGCCAGGCCTGCCCAGATGGTAGAGCCCCCTGCTTGAGGGGCAGGGTGGAGGTCCTCACAGCTAACCTTGTGAGCAGGGCCTGTGGCGGGGGGAGGACCGATCCTGGGAACAGCAGGCTCATGGTACAGAGGGGGCTGCTGACCTGCAGGGCCCAGCTTGTGCCCAGGTGAATCTCTGTAGCCCCTTTCAGCCTCAGCCGCAGGGCTGGGCTGGGCTCGGCCGATGCTGGCCCCTCTGCGAGCATTTTCATCCACTTTCCAGCCCATAGTGGGGGCGGCGCTTGCTAGGCCCTGTCCAGACCTCAGTGCTGGGACTGTGTGCGTGTGTGTGTGTGTGTGTGTGGGCACACATGTGTCCCTGAGTGTGTGTGCCCTGGGAGCCCTGTACACACGTGCATGTGCGTGTGCCTGTGTGTGTGTGTGACCTTCATACATGATTGCCTGTGGGCGTGCCTGTGTGTCCCACACGTGCACGTGTTGGCCTTCGGGTACCCACTGTGGACACCCGTCCTGGGTAATTCATGTTGACCTCAAGCTCCTCTTAATCTCTCCCCAGCCCCATCCGTCCCACATGGTTCCAGGTCTGTGTCTGTTGGTGGGTGTGAGTCCGTCTCTGAGCCCAGAGGTCAGCGCCTGCTGGATTTGGTTTTCTGATGGAGCAGCAAAGCTTGGGACCCAGCCCTCGGTGTGGGGGCAGCCGGAGCTGTGGGCTTTTGAGAGGAGGCCAGTGCGTGAGTGCCCGGGAGGAACCCCTGTCCGCTTCCCCGCTGGCTGCACCGGCAGACCCAGAACTCATTTATTTGCTCCTGGCTCCCAGTCTCAGGGACCCTGGCCAGTACACGTCCTCAAATGCGGCTTTTTACAGATGCCGGATAATTTTCGAAACAGAAAGTAGTTTCAAGGTTGAGAAGATACCATTATGGAAAACAAATAGCGGTCAAGCTTAGATTCGTGGCTTTTCACTTGCAATCAATGTCCCCGGTGGAGGGAAAGGACAAAGGGAAGGTGTCACAGGCTCAGGGAGGGCGCCCGCCCTCACGGCTTCGTGTTCACCTGCAGGAAAAAGAACAACCGTCAGGCCCCTTGGCCTTCACGGATGGTAGCCTGACTCCCTGAGCCCTGGGCCGGGCTCCCAGGAAGCAGGGTTGCTGTGGAAGCTGACGTTCGGGCCCCTTTCTCGCCACCTACCTGGCCTGTCCAGCGAAATCCCACCACGCCTGTCTGCTGTGAGTTCAGCTGGCAGATGGGACGTGAGTTCTCGAAAGGACAATGTCCTCCTCCCCACCGAATGCTCTCTGCCCGGGTTGGAAAGGGATGGCTCCGTGTATTTCCCTGTCTCGGACGCTGACCGCCCCCTTTCCCCATCCGTCTCCTCTTGTATCTCCAGGACAGAATCAACACACATGCCCGCAGTGGTCACTGGAGCCCTGACACCCCCATTCGGGCTGGGCCACTTTCACATGGGAACCTCCTGGGAGGCACAGCAGCAAGCTGGTGTTTAGTGAGGGGGCGCCCCTGTTTTCTGGGGAGCAAGCCCTGGGCCCAAGAAACAGGAGGGGGTGGAGCCGCGCTTTTCTCCCCCGGGCAGATGACTTCGGTGAACATGTTTCTGTGGGTCCTGCTGACTTCTCTGTAGCTGCAGGCAGGGTTTGCCACGAGGTCCGCGGTGGGAAGGGGTTTGGAGAGGCTGCTGATGCTGGAGGGAACTCCCAGAGGAGAGGCAGAGCCAAGTCTGCCGGGTGGCTGCACAGGGGACCTGGAGCTGCGTCCTGACCAACCTGTTGGCCAGCTTTCTGCCCACACAGGGACAAAGGACCACAAACTTGGTGACTCAGGACAACAAATATCCATCCTCTCCCTGTTCCGGAGGGCGGGATTTGGAAATCGAGGTGTCGGCAGGACCACGTTCCCCACGACATCTCCAGGAGAGGATCCTCCTGGCCCCTTCCAGCGCCTGGTGGTCCCAGGCGGTCTTTGGCTTGTGGCTGAATTGCTCCCAGCCCTGCCTCCTTCATGCGGTCTTCTCCCTGTGTGTCTCTGTCCTCGTGTGTGTGTGTGTGTGTGTGTGTGTGTGTGTGTATGCGTCCTCCTCTCTCTTACAGGGATGCCAGTTGTTGGATTAGAGCCCACCCCAAATCCAGGCCGATTTCATCTCAACTTCCTTAACTAATTACATTCCCCAACATGGCCACATTCTGAGGGTTGTTTGGGCCTGAATTTGGGGGACTGTATGCAATGCACGACACTGTGGGAGGCGGCCTCCTGGTTTGTAATAGAAAGTGTGTGAGGAATGGGAATCCGTCTGATGGTCGGGTGGAGCAGTGGCCTCTTCTGTGTTTACACCAGGATGCCGAGGACAGCGTGCGAACGCTGGGAGGACGCCAGCAGGGCATAGGAGGCCTGGCAGGCTTCTCCCCCCACCCCTTTCTGAGCTGAGCACTGCAGTACCAGGCTGGGGACAGGGCTCCAGGGACAAGAGCCATGCATCTGGCCTGGATGGAGGCTGTGGGGTCAAGTGCAGCAGCGGCGGCTGCTGGCAGAGTGCCCTATGAATCCATTATTGATACACACGCACGAACAGTAACCGCTCTTTTAAATCTTGGCTGAACCAAGCAGGGGGTGAACGAACAAACTAATAAATAACCATGGTAACGACCTGCCTCCCCCACCCCTGCCCCAGTGGCCTTTGATCTCATTATTCCAGACGCCCGCTTGGAGACGGTGGGCAGGTGAACTTTGCAAACACTCACCGAGGTTTTTGCATTTTTATGGCTTCTGCTGGCCGTGCTGGGGCGTCTTTGTGGGCATGGGGAGGGATGTGCATCTCAATACGCAGGAGTCTGCCTCCCGCCGGAGCATCACCCACAGCCCCCACCCTTCCGGGGAGCTGAGGCTGGGGCTGCTGTGTCTGTGAGCCGGGGGTGGGAGGGAGCTGCCTGGGTAGAGGCATTTGTACATCTGGGTAGAGATAACCTCTGTGGCCATCTCAGGGGTGGGCTGGGCCTGGCTGCCTGGACTCCTGGGGTTAGGCTCCCCTGCTCCCAGCCTCCCAGCACCCCAGCACACCAGCCTCCCAGCCTCCCAGCCTTCCAGGGCCCCAGCCTCCCAACCTCCCAGCTTCCCAGCTTCCTAGCCTCCCAACCTCCTAGCCTCTCAGCCTCCCAGCCTCCCAGTCTCCCAGTGTCCCGGCCTCCCAGCCTCCCAGGCTCCCAGCCTCCCAGCGCCCCAGCAGAGCCACTGTTTCAATGTACATCATTGTTTGTGGGCAGGACGTGCCTCCAACCAGGGCTTCCTGAGACCTCGGTTTTCCTGACACATTTATTACTGCCACAGGGACTCATTTTCCGAGTGACCAACACTGACCCAGCCAGTCTACTCCCCATCGTCTGTGTCCACAACTACAAGGACGGCTCCACCCCCAGGCCCAGGATCTGTGGCCGCACTGGACACTACCAGGCCCTGCCCAGCATCTTCCTGAAGATCTGCCCCGGAACCACCCTGTGCTCCATTCCCCTGTGGCCGGCCTGCGGACCCCACCCAGCACCTCTGCGGTCAGACACGACTTTCCTGGCTCAGGTGATGCTGGTGTGGGACCTTCTGTGCTGTGGGCTGAGGATGGGGGTGGGGGAAGGAGAGGGTGAGGAGGGGTGGGGAGGGGGAAGGAGAGGGCTCTGGGTATAGAATTTCCGGTTCCAACTCATCCCCCTTTAGGCTGTTTCCCAGATGAGACCCATTGTCCACCCTCACACCCGGCCAGTGCATCCCCCTCAGGAGCCTGTCACCCCACGATCTCACACTCCCACAAATGCCCACGCCATGCTTGGGGCCACACTAGGTGGCCCGTCAAATGTGCACCCCTGTGGTGGGTGCAGCTCTGGGCCAGAGGAAGCGTGTGGGCAGCACCTCCCCTAACCTGCCACTCCAGCCCCAGCTTGGAGAGGACAGTGCTGAGGGCAGAGCAGTGGTCACACAGGGGGTGACTTGGGGTCACCTTGGGATGTGCCTGCCACTCCCAGGAGCACCCCCAGACATCAAGCTTTGGGAAATGATGCTAGGATCTGGGAGGCAGCCGCCAGCGCTGTGTTAGTGGGGAGCGTGGTTACAGGGTGGGGGCAGGACTGGAAGTGGCCATGGGATGGACACAGAAGGCCGCCCTGGCTCCCAGGGCCCCGAGGACATAGCAGGAACTTCATCTTTATGGGTGGGGGACGGTGACTTGGGGCCTTGATTCAGGTACTGGGGCCCCTTCTGTCCCTGTCACTGTCCCTGTCCCTGTCCCTGCCCTGAGGACTGTCGGGGTCAATCCTGGCTGAGTGTGGACATTGCTAGTTCAGCAGACACCCTGAGGGCTGAGGCCAGGTAGGCCGTTGGGGCTCAGGGGAACAGGTGATGGGAGGACCAGGAAGGGGTGGCCGGGGGCTGAGGAAGGTGAGGAAGTGGGAGCCCCAAAGCCAAGGGTGGGGGCTGAGCTTTGGGGACCTGGGGCCTGTGTCCCATGCTTGGTGAGGGTGACCAAGCAGCAGACAGAGAATGGCCTGGAGATTTTGGAGGGAGGCCCCTGGCCCTGCATCGAAGTTCCAGGCAGGAGCATTTCCTGGTGGGGCATTTCTGGGCAGGGCAGTTCTGGGGTGGAGGGAGGTGGAGGGAGGTGGAGGGAGGTGGAGGGTGGTGGAGGGAGGTGGAGGGTGGCGGAGGGAGGTGGAGGGATGTGGGGGGAGGTGGGGGGAAGTGGAGTCGGGTGGAGGGGGGTAGAGGAGGGTAGGGAGACCCTGTGTGTGAGGGGATGGGAGGCACCTGGGCCTGGGGGATGAGGAGCCCATGGCAGGGGCTGGAGGGGCACCGGCCCCCGTTCTGCAGACCCGCTCCACTCCAGAGGGTCCCTAAGCCCCAGTCTCTTCTCTCTGCCTCCACCCTCTGGCCAGCACATGTGGCTCTGGGCACAGTGACCCCTCACACTGGGGAGTGCTTCCCACACTGTACGAGCCAGAGGGTGCCTGTGATGGAAGTCAGGACCCCAGCGCACCTGCTGCCCTGGAAGGGAGCTGTCTGACACAAGATGGGTCAGGGCCCGGGGCTGGGGTCCTGGCTTCCTGCCTGTGGGTCCCACGGGAAGGGCAGGCTGAACCCACGGGGGGCTGGGGCAGAGGATGGCTATGGTGAGGTTGCTGCCTGGCATCTGAAATGTGTTGTCACCAGCAAAGACCAGATGGATGGCCCACCCTGGAGGACGCAGACTGAGCAGGTGGCCCCACCCACCCTCACTCCCCTGTCTCCCTTCTGGAGCCTTGAGGCTGAGGGGCGTGCCTGTCACCCCCCCGAGCCTCATCCTCCCAGGGGTGTGGATGAGTTTCCTGTTGATGCTGCAACAAAGACAAGCATTGTGGCTTAAAATAACACATACTGATTTATCGTGGCTTAAAATAACACACATTGAGTTATTGTGGCTTAAAATAACACACATTGAGTTGTTGCGGCTTAAAACAATACACATTGATTCTCTCATGGTCTGGGGGCTGGAAGCCTAAAATCCAGGTGTTCAGGGCCAGGCTCCCTGGGAAGGCTCTGGGAGAGGATACTCCCGCCTTTTCCAGGCCCTGGGAGCTTTAGGCAGCTCTTGGCTGTGGCCGCCTCTCTCCCACCTCTTCCTCCACCATCACTGGGCTGTCTTCCCTCTGTGGGGGTCTCTGTGCCTGTTTTCTTCTTATAAGGACACCAGTCACACTAGTAGGGCCCACCCTACTCAGACACAACCTCATCTGAACCAATGATGTCTGCAATGACCCAGCTTCCAGGTAAGGCCGCATCCCCAGGTCCTGAGGGTTAGGACTCCAACACATCTTTTGGGGACATTATTCAACCCCCAAACCCCCATGGGGCACACCCCTGGCCTAGGCGGCCTCCACGTGGGTGCCAAGGTATCCCCCAACCCCCTCCACAAAGGGGAAGCCGCAGGAGGCAGGGCTGTGGAGGCAGAGAGTGCCTGAGGAGGCTCACGGGCCCCGCTCTGGGGCCAGACAGGAGGCAGGGTCCCCAGGGCTGGGTGCCGGTGCCCTCACGCCCCGGGGCATCTGTGGAGAGGATGAGCCTCCGTGAGAGCGAGTTCTCCCTCTTCTCCCACTGGAGTGACCAGATTAAGCCAAGGAAAGTGCAGGCACCCAGTTAAACGTGAGCTTCAGATCAACAAGGACTCCTATTCGGGGTAAGGATGTTCTAGATCCTGCACGGTACTCAGCCCGAGGAAGTGGTTCCTGTGGCTCCAGGTTCTCTGGTGCCTGCACCCTCTGTTTCATCGGCAATGCTGCTTGGATCCCCGGTGACTCCGTTCTGGCCACTGTGCGTCCACTCAGGGGTGAGAGAAGCTGGGGCCCAGGATGAGGGCCCCTGGTGGCTACGGCTCTGAACCCCTTCCCGGGAGGGTCAGGGAGGGTCAGGGGGCAGCAGCTGCGTTTCCTTTCTGCTCCAGAGCTGGGAAGTGGGTTCCAGAGAAGGGTCTGGTGGTGTCAGGCCAGGCCCTGGGGGCTGGGAGGTTCTGCACCTGGCCCAGTGGCCTCAGGGGCTCAGAACCAAAGCCAGCCAGGGTCCCCGCCCCTGCATGGTCTCAGCCCTGGCAGCCGTTTGCAAGTGGCTTTTCCTATAGACCTAGGACTTTGGGTGGGGAATGCCTCTCCCCACCACACGGCTTAAAGCAAGAAGTGAGGAGGGAAAGGCTGGGCAGTGCAGAGGGCCCCGGGATGGCTGTCAAGCCAGCAGAGGGCAGGCCTGGCGGGGGTCACTTGTCTGGTGGACCTGTGAGCTGGCCCGGGCCCCCCTCCCTGGGCCACCAGCTGCCCTGGCTCAGAGGCCAAGCCTGGGTGGGGCGGGGCGCAGCCCACCCACCAGCCAGCCCAGTGGGGCCTCAGAGCAGGCGCCATAAAAACGCCTCGGCCGTTGCCGAGGGGACCTGAGCCGAGGTGTGTTCCTGAAGCCATTGCATTTGATCCATGAGCCCAGAACGTCTCCGGGAGAGAAATATGGAAGCAATTATTGTGAGGGCCGTCGTTTGAGTAATTCCCAGAGAGACACCAGGGCCGGCGCTCGCGAAGCCTGGTGCACGGCGCCCTAATGAAGCAATTAAGGCAGGGATCCTCCGACTTTGATCTTGATGGGGTAATTTTTACAAAAACATCACGGAGTGATAGATACCCATAACTCAGAGTCCTTAATTGTACTTAATTTGTTTGGAATACGAATGTGCATTTAATTAAACCCCAGCTCGGCCCGCATGCTTCAAGCAGGGCTGTCAAGGAAAATTAAGACCCAGTTTGCTTTCAAAGTTACTGGTTTTTATCAGGCAAGGACAGCGGTCTTCGAACAGAAGGTTATGGATAATTAGGCCGAGAGCTGCAGCCCAAGAAAGTGGAGAGACGGCACCGCTCCAGGAGCGGGTGGGGAGGGGACCCCTCGGGGCAGGCAGGCAGCAGGGCCCTGTCCCATGCAGACCCCAGGCTCAAGGAATGGGGGCTTGGCCGGAGGTGGACATGTCCACATCCGCATCTGCCCACACAAGGGCTGCAGGGGTCCCGCCCGCAGAGTCCCCTCGCTGGGGAGCTGCTCCTCTGCCCTAATGGTCTCTGATGAATTTTGGCCACAGGGACACACATGAGACACAGATCTTCACTCTGGAAGGGCGGGAACAGTCCAGCCCATGATTCTGTTAAAGAGGGGAAACTGAGGCACAGAGGGAGGGGCTGGCCTTGCCCCTGGTCACTCAGGAAGTGCCTGTGCAGAGCGATGGCCTCCCTGTCCAGCAGCTTCGCTGCCTGGCCCTTATCAGTTCTCATCTGTGGGATGTCATCTGCTCCGCCTGGGTGTGTAGGCCCCGGCCATCAGCAGGTCCCTGGGGGAGTGTTGGGGGCACAGGGGGCTCGATCTTGAACATCTCCCCGGGCCGAGGGGCAGAGGAGAGGGGAGAGGACGCAGCCAACCCCATCCCACCCCGCCCCGCGCACTCCACCCCGCCCCGCCCACTCCACCCCGCCCCGCCCACTCCACTCCACTCCACCCTGCTCCAGGGCCTGGACTCCTGGAGACAGTGTGGTTTGCCTCAGGACCTGGAGGGTAAGGGTCCCCACCCTGTCAGGGAACCCCAGGCCTGTCCTTGGGAGAGCAATCTTCTGTGGGGCAGTGGTTGAGGGGCCAGTTTCATGCAGGAGACAGCAGGAGAACCTCTCCTTTCTCATCTGAGAGTTACAGCTCACAGACACACAGACAAGTACCTACATATGCATGCATGTGACATGTGACACACATGACATGTGTACACATGCAGATATACACACATGCACAGATGCATACAAAACATACATACCACACAACCCAGCAGACATGCACACATACATACACATGCCACATCCACACATGTGCACAGGTACACCCACACACAGATGCACTGACATGACCCATGGACACACAAGCACAAACCCACACATGCATGCCCACACAATATACATGACACACATGTGCACACACATGCACACACCTGCATGCACATGTGCACATGTTTGCACATGATGTACCTGCATGTACGCATGTGCACCTCCATGCGCCTGAGGACCTCATGGGCCCAGCGGTCGTTCACTCTTCTGGTCTGGCGTGGCCTGGGTGCCAGCCTGACCTTGATGGCTCTCTCTCCACACTGTCCACCACCCAGAGACCCCTCCTGTGACCCAGGCCGGCCCTGTTGCAAGGAGGCTTGCTGCAGTGGGAGTCTCCATGATAAAGTCACTGTGGCAAGGCCTGGGCTGGGTGGCCGGGACCTGCCCAACTCTGACTTTCCCACCCTGGGCAGCAAGGACCCCTTCGTGCTACCCCCCCCGGCTCTCGGTGGTCTGCGGCCCAGCAGGAGACTCCAGCCCCGCCATGCCCTGGGTCTCGGCCCTGTGCTGGGCATGGGAAGGCACAGTTCCCAGCCATGGAGTGGTGGCCCCTCGGTCCCAGGCTAGCCTGGCCCTGGCAGGGCCTGTGAATCCAGCCCCAGCGGCTGCTCCACCCTGAGCTTGCCTGGGCCTTGGCTCATACCCGGTGCCACACAGGGCCAACTTCTCTTTTCTCAAAGACACCCTTATGAGGAGTACAACCCGTGGGTTTGCCAATATCTGCCCCTTTCAGGTGTCAGGAGGTTCAAAACTTGCTCAGGGGACCCAGGTAGCAACAGGACAGATCGCTACATCTCAGGACCCCGGGGCCCCAGCCAGGGTTGTTTTCAGGAGATGCGGCCTCTGTGGAAGGGACCTTCTTTCTAGAGGGGGTCCAGGCCTCCCCAGCTCAAAGGTCCTGGCTTGGCGGGAGGTGTCTCTGCTGCTTTACCTGGTGGGGAGGGCCCCAGCTTGAGTGTGCCACCCTCCGGAGGGCATCTCGTCCGAGTGAGTGCTGGGTGAGTGACGTGGGTGCTGTCCTCCCAGGGCTGCTTCCTTTACACGTGTGCCGGCTGCCTTGAGATGCTGGCTCCCAAGACCTAATCTTGGCCAGCCGGGGTGGCGAATGTTCCTTCTCTGTGCTGCTGCAGCTGCCTCCGCACCCTGACTTCCTTCCTGAGGCGCCTGTGCACCAGCTGTGAGGGTACACATGGCGAAGAATGTTGGAGCCACACCTGGTGACTTGCAGACAGACTGAAAACTGCAGAGTGTGGCGGCGCCGCTGGCCTTCCTGGGCTGCGCTCAGCCTGGCATGGCTGCAGTGAGGATGTCCTGGGGCCGCCGCCACCGAGTACCACGGGTGTGGGGGTTTGAACCGCAGACGTTTATTCCCTCACAGCTCTGGAGGCTGGAGGTCTGAGACCAAGGCAAGAGCAGGGCTAGTTCCTTCCAGAGGCTCAGAGGGCAAATCCACCCAGGCCTCTGCCACCCGTGGCTGTGTGGCACACTCCTCGCTGCTCCTCCGCTCCCGGGAGCGCTGCCCAGGCTCTGGCTGCAGCTTCATGGGGCATCTCTCTGCCTGTGTGTCTGTGTCCACACCCTCCCTTTGTGTGACAACACCCCTCATGGTGGACGAGGGTCCCCTCACTCCAGTGGGCCCCTCACCTCCATTGTTCTGTCAAAGGAACGTTTATTCCCAAGTCAGGTCACCCTCCGAGGTCCTGGGCTGAGATCTGCAACTTATGAATTTTGTGGGACACAGTTCAGCCCACATGAGTCCTCCGTAGGCTGAGGGAGCTGACGTGTTGGGGGCGAGGGGCTGGGGCTGTGGCTGGCATGGGGTCACCGCTGCATCCTGCTTAGTGATGGACGGTTCTGCCTCGGCAGGCATCATTTTGGCTCCCGACTGCAATGTCTGGGGAAGTCTGCCTGCTTCTGGCAGGCACTTGCCATGGCCGGTCGGTGCCCCACAGAGCTGCTGTGTGTGGCCTCTCGAGTCCCCAGAACTCTGACCTGGCCAGGGTCCAGCAGGAGCACTGGTCACACTGACTGTTTCCACAGAGGGACTTGATGAAGGCGTCGGGTTCAGGAGCCGCGGCTGTCTGCAGGGCACAAGAGCACCTGAGGGTAGCCCAGGGCTGGTGAGTGAGGGAAGCTGGGAGCAGTCTGGGGCCATAGGTTCCAGACACTCAGAGGAGAGCCCCACAGCACAGGGGTCCCCCTTCAGAGCTGGGGTGCTGCTAGGGAGGGCACAGTGGGACCAGCTCAATGGGGTCCCCAGAGAGGCTGGAGGCCAGAACCAGCTGCAGCCGCCAGGACTGAGTGCCACCGCTTGGTGAAGAGCTGGCAGGGGCGGCCAGGCCAAGTCCTCCTCAGCACTTGCTTCCCAGCTGGCCCAGGGCCCATGGGCAGAACCCGACAGGAAGCCAGCGGGCAAGGGAGAAAGAGTCTGTTGGGTCCTTGCCCACATCTCAAAGTGCGGCAGGGCAGGCTGGGAGATGAGGGGCCCCAGCAAAATGCTGGGCACAGTCACCCTTCAGGGAGCCTGCATCAGTGCACGCCCGTTACATGCATGGCAGTTTCCAGACAGTGACAGCGGTGGCCTGGGGATGCTGCTGCTGGACAAGGTTGGCCTGTTGTGAAAAGAAACACACGCCACCCTCCGGTAAAAGGAGGAGAAGCCCCACAGCCATGAGAGCCACTGCCTGGTCACAGGTGTGGAATGTGTCTCGGGTAGGGTGAGCTGCTCTTCCAGGTCAGTGTGAGATCATCTGGCTGTTCTGTAGCACATACAATACATTGTCAAGCTGACCACTGCTAACCGTCCATTTATGAAACAATAATGGGAGAGAGAAGGGGAGGAAGAAGGGAATTGGCACACACACATGCACACATACATGCACACATGTACACACATTACACATGCACACATGCACACACATGCACACACACATGCACACACCTACACACATTACACATGCACACATGCACACACGTACATGCATGCACACACAATTACACATGCACACACATTACACACACACAACATGCAAACACACATGCACTCATGTGCACATGTACACACATATGCACACATGCACCTACATGAACACACATGTACACAATACACATGCACACAGACGTACAAACATGCACACACCTACACACATTGCACATGCACACATGCACACACATGCACACATGCACTCACACACACATTACACACGCACACACATGCACACACGTACATGCATGCACATACACACATTACACATGCACACACATGTACACACCACATGCAAACACACATGCACTCATGTGCACATGTACACACATATGCACACATGCTACACGAACACACATGTACACAATACACATGCACACAGACGTACAAACATGCACACACCTACACACATTACACATGCACACACATGCACACATGCACTCACATTACACATGCACACATATGCACACATTACACATGCACACACATACATGCATGCACACACATACACATTACACATGCACACACATGCACACATACACACATGCACACACATGCAAACACATGCACTCATGCACACATCTACACACATTACACATGTGTGCACACACGTACACGCACACACCTGTGTATGTACGCATGTGCATGTTTCTATGTGGTCTCGGTTTCTGCAGCTGGTCATGTGCTGCAGTGCATATTTATGGGAACATATTTCTTTTACCCACATTCTCTGTTTCATTTGCCCTCTCTCAGCCTCTCATCTGGTCAAGGTTTGCTCCCTGTTGGGGGAAACTGAGTTACTGTCACCAAAGGGGCTGAGTCCTCAGTGGCCCTGCTCATTCCTTTACTTCTGTGTTTTGGTGGCTGCAGCCTATTAATTCTCACAATTCCACATGGCAGTACCCAGAGGCGCCTGGAGATGCCCTGGGCTGCTGCTTGTTCTCCTCTACAGCAGCATCCCAGGGTCCCCTCAGCAGGGGCTTTGTCACCTTGGCTGGCACAGGAGCTTGTGGCTTACCTGTGGATTTGGAGCACACAGAGTCCAGCAGCTCAGTGCCCACACTGACTTCCAGCTCTGCGGACCTGCTGTTGTGTCACCAGAGGAAGCGTTCTGCTGAGGACCAAGGCATCTAAACCAGCAGAGTCCAACGTCCTAGGGACAGGAAATCAGTGTTCCAGGAGTGAGTCTGCAGGTGTGAGTGAAAGGAGCTCCCTCTGCATCCAACCAATGTTGGAACCTGGGTATGTTGGGACCTGGGTATGTTGGGACCTGGGTATGTTGGGACCTGGGTATGTTGGCTGCAGAATGGCACCATGGCTTGTTTAAAACATAAATTGCACCTGAAGATAGAAGCCCAGCCTTTCAGGGAGTGCTTGTCCAATGGGCATCATAACTAGGTCTTCACTAGGCCAGCAGAGGGGTGGGGAATGCCGTGGACCAAAGATTTGCAAGGGCGCCTGCCAGCCATTGCCGAGAGGCTCTGTGAGTTGACTTCCATGGCCGGAAACAGTACAGAGCTGAGTGCCTCGATGGCAAGAGAGGCAAGAGGCAGGTGCGCGGGGTGGAGCCATTGGAGCAGGGAGGCAAGTCTAGCCCAGAGAGGACTCCCCGAAGCCCCCTCCACGGTGCCCCCATGACTTCAGGGGCCCAAGGTCATCCACCAGGCACCCGTGAGTGAGTGGCACAAAGTCCAGGAAAAGCTGCCGCCAGGGGCCCCAGTGGTGGTTTCTGCTTGGGCACGTGCGGTATGCGGGTCCCACGACTGTGCTGGTCGCCCGGCTCACCTTGTCCAGGAGAGACCGTGTCGCTGAGCTGTGCGCGGTTTCTAGAGTATGGGCTGCCACCACAAAGCACCACAAACCAGGTGGCTTAGAACTGACTGCAGGAATGTCTCTGGTCTGGAAGCCAGAAGTGCAAAATCAAGGTATGGGCAGGGCCGTCTCCCTCCAAAGACCCTCCCTGTCCCCGGTGGCTCCTCGTCGGCTTCCTTGGCCTGTGGCTGCCTCACCCGACCTCAGCCTCTGTCATCACAGGACACTGTGCCCACGTGTCTGTCTCCACGCAGCATTTTCCCAGTCACACTGGCTTAGAAACCACCCCGAGGGCCTCAGCTTAACTTGATTAGATCTGCAAAGACTGTATTTCCAGGCTGGTGCCATGGCTCACACCTGTAATCCCAACATTGTGGGAGGCTGAAGCGTGTGGATCATTGGAGGTCAAGAGTTTGAGACCAGCCTGACCAACAACGTGAAACCGCATCTCTACTAAAAATACAAAAATTAATGGGGTGTGGTGGTGGGTGCCTGTAATCCCAGCTACTCAGGAGGCTGAGGCAGGAGAATCCCTTGAACCCAGGAGGCAGAGATTGCAGTGAGCTGAGATTGCATCATTGCACGCCAGCCTGGCCAACAGAGCAAGAGTCCATTCCCCACTGCAAAAAAAAAAAAAAAAAAGACCCTATTTCCAAATAAGGTCCCGTTCACAGGTACTGGGAGTTGGGGCATGAACATATCTTTCTGGGGTCACAACTCAACCCATGACAAACTCCATCCCTGCCATCCTGGCCACTTTGGGTGGGACCTCTGAGCAAGCATGGGGTAGCAGGCCCCAGAGAGAGGACAAGGGACCTCCCCAGAGTGTGGCTCTGCCTGGATTCCGACAGCATCCCCTGCAGCGGATGGCCTCGGTGCCCTCATGTCTGCCATCCCCGTGCCCCCCCAAAGGGCCATCCGCACACCCTGCCCTCAGCCTCCCTGTCTACCATCCTCCAGTCCCCCTCTTTCCAGGCCCCACTCGTGCCGGGGCCATCAGCAGGTCTCCTGAGCTGGGAGATGTATATCTCCACCTCTGCCTGTTTCTCCATCGGGACAACGTGGACAACAGACCGTGGCTGGGAGCTTCGCCTCCTCCATCGCTTCCCTCCCGCTGCCTTCTCAGGACTCTGGGTTAGAGCCGTAATTCTGCCACAGCTGACTTCCGTCAACAGAAAACAGTCAGGACCAGCTGTGAACCAAGCCCGAGTTTTTGTCTTCGGTCCAAGGTGGGCGAAGCTGTATTGCGTGGGATGAGGAGGGGGCGTACGTGAAGGGGGTGTGGGGCAGTGCCAGCCGCCTCGCCACTGTGTGGGATGACGAGGAGGTGTGCATGAAGGGGGGTGTGGGGCAGTGCCAGCCGCCTCGCCACTCCTCTTGCTTCTGCCTCCCTCAGCCCTCACGGGCCGTCCCTCGGGACCATGGGTTGCTGGCACTAGGCTCATCCTTGCGGCCTCCTGGCTCAGACAGTGCCTGGCCGACGAGGAGCCCTCAGGTTGGATGTCTTGTGGTCAGCCGTTGGGTCTGGGCTTTTCTCAGAAAGACAGCACGGGGCCTCGGGGGAGAGCACTGCTCTTGGCCCTGGGCGTCTATACCGCGTTCTCCGCCCTGTAGCTTTTCTGAGGTTCCACACAGTAGCCCTATCTGCCATGAAGACCTCTGACATTGCAGAGGCCAGCGAAGCATCTCAGGGTCTGAGATCCAAGGAGGCCCCCAGATGCTGTTTCTCTGTCCGGGCTCAGGCAGCAGATGGCATGGCAACGTCAGGCCAGGGCGGCAGGACCCTCAGCCACACGCTGGGGCCCTACATTTCAAGGACATATTGGCTGGTCTCCGACGCGTGTGTGTTCTACGAAGTCAAGCAAGATGCTTGCTGCTCTCTGACCATCAGGAACAACTGATGTGATGTCATCAGCAGGGAGACCAGAGCGGTGGCCCCAGGACCTCCCGGTGAGCAAGATCCCTGTAGAGGGGTGATCAGGAGGGTGAAGCGGGCCCCGGGCAGGGCTGTGAAGATGAACCCTCACCTGTGCCAGGTGGAAGCTCATGCTCCGGGATCGCAGGAAACCACGTTCCCAGTGGCCTGTCCTGTGCCTTCTCCCAGAGGACCCACTCCCTCAGTGGAGATTCCATGGTTGGAAAAGTGTCAGCAGCTGGGTCCCCTGGGTGAAGTCAAGACTAATCCCCAGCAGTGGTTCTCAGTTGGGGTGGGGGGTGGGTGGACATTGGGCAGTGCCCAGAGACATTTATAATTGTTACATTCGGGGGATGTCACAGGCTTCCAGTAGGGGAGGGCCAGGGAAGCTGCCAACACCTTGTGAAGACCAGGTCGGCCCCACCACAAAGGGTCATCTGTCCCCAAAGTCCTAAGTGTTGAGATTGTGCAACCCTTATCCAGGGTCACTTTCTGAGATCCATCTGCCTCCCGCACAGGCCACGATGCCAGGAATCCCGGCACCTGCCGCTCCAGGCCCAGCCTCAGCCTCACCACAGGGTGCTGTGCCTCCCTGGCTTTCCTCTCCTGGGTAGAGAGCAGCTCCAGGGGTGTCTGCTGCCTCTCCCCACCCCAACAGGCGTCATTCCGTGGGTTTGGGGCCAACGTGGGGATTCTCCCAGTGGCCAACTGTGTCCAGTCCAATCATGCATTCCGGGACTGTGGACGTGACTCAGGCCATGGAGCTCACGTGGAAGTGGACGTGACCACAGGTGTTGCTTTCCTCTGGACTGCATGGGGCTCAGGCTGCATGGGGCTCAGGGTCTCCAGGAAGCAGATCGGCACAGAGCCTGCTCCCACACGGCCCAGCTGGATCCCTGCTGTCGAGCACAGCCTGCTGCAGACCCGCTTGGGGCCGGTGCAGGGGAAGTGTCCAAGTTCCTCCTTGTGAGTGTGTAGGGGACCTTCCTGAAGGCTCCAGGACCCTGGGGAGAGCAGCCTGGCTGGTGCTGAAGCTGAGTAAGTGGCTGGGACTCCTCATGGGGACGCCACAAGTGAAGCTTCTGGTGGGTAGACACCGAGGACACCTGCCCTGTAGGTCGAGCTCCACTTCACTAGGCCTTCCATCTGATTGATCCCAGAGATCCTGATCAATCAGCCATGATGAAAGCACATGCCGAGCTAAACCTCCCAATGATCATTCTGTCCCCACTGCCCACGACAGCTGACAGCTCTTGTCCTCGACTGGCCAGCAGCAGTGAAACCCCGCCCGGCCACTGCCACTCCCCAACCTGTCGTTCTCACTAGACCCAGGGGCCCACCCCAGGGAGTGTGGTCAGCTGCAAATGCCTCCACCTCGCCCCTCGCCGAGATTCCCCTCCTGAGCCCTGGAGCCCTGGGAGTTGCCAGATACTGCGAGGTCCATGCAGGGGTGATATAAGGTGCAGGATCCCGAGACGCGGGAATATCCGGACAACCCTGGAGGCCCTAAATTCCATCACAAGTGTCCTCATCAGAGAGTTGCAGAGGAGACGTGACCACACCCTGTGGAGACGGCCATGTGGGACAGGGTGGGGATTGGAAGATGCTGGTCTTGGAGACCGGAGCGAGGCAGCCACAAACCCAGGAACGTCGGTGGACCCCGGAAGCCGGGAGAGGCTGGGAAGGATTCCGTACTGGAGCCTCCAGAGGAAGCGCCCTCATTTCTGCCCAGTGAGGCTAACTTTGGACTTCGTGCTTTCGAAGGGATCGAAAGGGACCCGGGCAGTGGACTCTCCCCTGGCAAGCGAGCCGCGGAGAGGCGCAGGAGGTGCAGACTTTCATTCCTGTGTCCCCGCCCCAAGGTCCAAGGCCCTGGCCCTTCCGGAAGGACGCCCGACGTCCCCCGAAGAGCCTTGACACGTGAGGGACCTCCGCTTTGCGCTTCGTCGTCGGCTCAATTACATGCAGGTTCGTTTTCGGTGAAGTCATCCCCGAGGCTAAAAGAAATGAGATTATTTCAGGGCCACCACCGTAGGTCTCTGCTTTGACTGTAGCTGGAGCGAGTCACGCCTCCCTGCGAGTTCTCGGGGCAGTGGTAGTCGGCCGGCCCTGTTCTCTGCAGCTGCCATTGCAAAACACAGTCCTGGTCAAGTGCAGCCCCCACGGGGTCCCCAAGGAACTTACTTCGAAGGAAACTCAATCACGATCCACACAGTGACAGTCCTGTTGACTGTGATGTCCCTGCATGGCTCCGACAGCCAGTGTCCGGTTTTCCTTGGTAGAAAGCGCAGCGCTGTTTCCAGGGTAACAGCAGCCTCCACCGTCCCGGAATTCCCGCTGCGATGGCTGGTTCTGGGGACTGTTCCCAGGATGAGTATCAGCCAACGTCCAGCCAGGGACTGGAACCCCCCTGGGTGCTTCCACAGAGGGAGTCCAACCCCAGAACGGCTGCCTGGGCCTTGGAGGGCGAAGGCAGGAAGCAGCCTCCACTCAGGGCTGGGAGGGTGGTGGAGGTGAGGTTGCCCAGGTCCAGAGGCTCAGGGAGGGGCTGCAGGGTGGAGATGCAGACAGAGGGGGGGGCATCGTGAGGATAGTGCGGACACCCAGGGAGGCAGAGGAGATGGCCTCGCCCCCGCCTCCTGTCCACACTGTCCAGAGAGAGAGGGGTGGGCACAGATGCCGAGGCCCTGCCCACCCCACACCCTGGCCAGCTGGCCTTGGTGCCTGCAGTGCCTCATGCTCCTGATAAGCAGTGAAGGGGATGCCCTGGGGAGGGAGGGCTGAGCTCCCAGGGCACACTCGGGACTTCCAGGTGCTGTGAGGATGAGGTCAGTTACACCCGCACGTGCATGGGGGAAGCTCTTCTGTTTGTTCACAGGTGGAAACGCCACAGATCCCTCGTTGGGAAGTCAGGCTGGTGGTGTTTCTTTCCCCAGGACGGCGGTGCCTGCGACAAGCAAGAGACGCCTCGGCCGCCTCTGACTTCCCGGCAGTGAGCTGTGCTTTGGCCCTAAAAGGACTCGGCATCTCCCTGTGGCTGGCTGGGGACACATAGGGGCAGGAGTCTCCATGCTGGACCAGCTCGTTTCCAAGCCGTTATCCCTGATCAGAGCCTTGGGGACCAAGAAGGGGCATCCATGTCGGGGCTCTGTTAACAGAACTCCCAGCATCCTCCACCCCTCCCGTCCTCCTTCCCTCCCTCCCATCCTTCCTTCCTTGCTCCTTCCTTTCTCCCTTTGTCAGGTCAGGAGGTGGCCCGGGGCCTGGCTTTCTCACCTGTACAATGGGAGGTGGGTGGCGCCGGGCAATGCCCATCTTCCCCTCTGGTGGCCGATGTCGAGGACCCCTTGACAGGCCCTGAGTGCTCCCGGGAGGGTCTGGTTTTCTGACAAGTCAGCCACGGCCCTGCCTGGGCAGGAATATTCAGCCCACGACGGTGGGAAACAGGGCAGCCCCGCCTGGCCAGCCGGGAGTGTCCACTTGGGATTTGATGCAAGCCAGGGCTGCAGCCCACCCTGCTCCTCACCCACTGGCCAGGCACCCGTAAGCTCCACACCAAGGGCAGGTGGGCGGGCAGGTGGGTGCAGGGCTGTGGAGGCTAGTGAGTGCCAGGCCTGCTCCTCGGTGCCTCAGACCCGCGGGCCTCCAGCTGCACCTGGCCCCGCGTCCCTGGGACGCTGACCTCGGGGCTTCTCTCTGCAGTTTCGCCCTCACAGATCAGCAGTGTTGGAGGGTTGGGTTTACCCCTCACCTCCTTTCCCACTCAGATGCAGGAGGGCTGGGCTGACGCCTCCCAGGAAGGCCCAGCTCCCCACGGAGGGTGGCCCTCCTCTGTGGCCACTGGGGACCCTCTGTGCTCCAGCCCTCCAGGCCCAGTGGTCAGGACATCGTAAGGAATGCTGTGGCTGGGGCTTCGAGAACCCTGTCCCCCACCAGCTCCTCTGCCCCTCCTGCACCTCTGCACAAGGTGCTGCTTCCCCTCCAGGGCTGTGGCCCCTCACGGGGGGTTTGCGGATGTATCCAGGGCCCAGCTGACCTGCCAGGGCCAGTGCTCTTTCCTCCTGATGGCAGCTCCCTGACAAGGTGTGGAGGAGGCTGCCCCCAGTGCCCACAGAGGACTTTCAACAGGGCAGGGCAGGGCAGTGCCACCTGCCTGGCGCTGGGCACCCCCACCTTCCTGGGAGCCGTGGTGCTGGAGAATGAGGACACTCCTGCCTCTGAAAACCCGTGGCCCTGAACCCACAGCAGGGATGGGAGCGCCTGACTCAGATGCTGTCTGCCGTCTGCTCCTGGGGCAAACTCCCCCTCCCTGAGAGGCTTACCTGGCTGTGGGGAGGGAGGGGCCCAGCTGTGTGTGTACGTTTATCTCTGCAGACGGGCTCTCCTGGGCGACAGCCCCCTCGCACTGTAATTCTGGAGATTTTCCTCGCGTGTCATTTTTAATAGATGTGATTATGGTTTGGAGTCTGATATTCTGGTAATTATCTTCCTGGGCTTAATCCCCGTGCCCTCATAATGCCATTAGGGACTCGACATGGGAGTCTTAAAACAGTGATTATTTATCGTGCGTGCCTTCAGCTCAGAGCAATCCCGACCGCGTTCCGCTGCTTCCGGGAGCGAGGGTGGGGCTCTCGGCGCTCAGGCGGCCTCTTCGCGGCAGCTTTGCTAACTACTGCTTGTGCTTTGATGTGCGGCCAAGATGGAATCAGGGGTCAGACCTCAGCTCTGAGAGCTGCAGCCTCCAGTCCCAGCTGCCCGGGGACGGAGCTGCGTCCAGCCAGGCCTTGTCCCCAGTCCCCAGGGCCGCCTGTGTGCAGTTCCCGCCAGCGTCTCTCAGGGGCCTCTGGACAGCAGGGGCATCAGGGGCCGGGTTTCCATTCCTGTCCCACCAGGGCCCTGGTGTGTGACCTCCGCTGAGCTGCTTTTCCTGCCTCAGTCTGTAAAATGGGCACAGTAAAAAGACCTACCTCAAAACTAAAATGCATATTCCTCAGTGAAAGGAGCCAGTCTGAAAACGCCGCACGCCGTGAGATTCCAGCTCAAGGGCATTCTGGAGAAGGCGGAACTACGGAGGCAGCCGAAAGATGAGAGGGTGCCAGGGACTCAGGGGAGGGAGGGAGGGAGGCACAGGTGGAGCACGGGAGGTCTCCAGGGCGTGGGCCCCTCTGCAGTACCCCACAGTGGTGGATCCACGCCATCACACGCCTGTCCACACCCACGGGACGCACAGGGTAGAGGGCGAGCCCGGAGGTACCTCTGGGCACGGGGTGAGGCTGTGTAAATGCCGGGTCAGCCACGGTGGCAAGTGTAGCATGCTGGCAGTGTGTGGTTGATGGGGGTGGCTGTGCTCACATGGGGACTCTGTGCCTTCCACACAATTTTGCAATGAGCCTAAAACTGCTCTAAATAATAAAGTCTAGTGGGAAAAAAAAGCCCACCTCATCGGGGACAGTGCGCCCTGAAGGAGAAGCTGTACCCAGCTCATAGTCACAGCGCGGCTCAAGATGCCGCCCCCGTGGTCAGCTTGGCTCAGACCTTGGCTCTGCACCTGCTCTGAACTAAGGGAGAGCGACGGAGCTGTCCTTGCTCCCGGCGGAGCCAGCCTAGGAGAGCTGGAAGCCGGTGGGATGGGGCTGGGGGCACTGCGGACCCCTGCGGGTTGGTATCAGTGAGCAGCAGGGGCTGTAGTGTGCCTGTGTCCCCCAGGTCACCCCGAGTGCCTCTGCACTCTGCACCAGGGTGAGAGCCGGCAGAGAGACGTCCCTGGGGGCCGGTGGCGCTTGGCGGTTCCGGGAAGCGAAAGTCGGTTTGGAATCTTTGTTAACAGCTGGGCATACATCTTTTAAATTATAAATCGGTAAATAGTTAATTCAATAATAGAACTCTTTTGAATATTTCATGCTGCCCGCGCACTGCGACGCTCTGCATAGATGTTGATGAAGTGGCAGAGGAATTAGAGTCAAACCCCCCACCTCCTATGAGCACGGTCATGGGCTCGGCTCAGAGTGGGCGCCCGTCAGTTACAGGCTGGGCCCTCACTGTCTCGGCTCTCCACTCACCTGGGACCACACGGGATGCCTCACCCCTGGTTAAATGCCGGAAGCTCAGAGGGGAGATGGAGGTTTCAGGAGAATAAAGTGTTGGCTGCGAATTCCTATGTTAAAGTCCTGACCCCCGGACCTCAGATTGTGACTCTGTTTGGAGATAGGGCCTTTAAAGTGGTGAGCGAGGTTAGGGTGGGCCCTCCAGTGAGCACGGTTAGGGTGGGCCCTCCAGTGTGTGAGGTTAGGGTAGGCCCTCTGGTGACTGAGGCTAGGGTGGGCCCTCCGCTGAGGGAGGTTAGGGTGGGCCCTCATCCAGTGCCACTAGTGCCCTTCTAAGAAGAGATTCAGACCCAGACGCACAGAGCGATGGCCCGGTGGGACACAGGGAGGAGACGGTGTCCACAAGCCCAGGAGACAGGCCTGGGGAAGAACCAGCTCTGCTGCCACCGTGACCTTGGGCTTCAGTATGCAGGACCCTGAGAGCAAATTCCTGCCACTAGCTCCCTCCCCGCCCTGCTGTGTCCCACTCTGGGGTCAGCAGTGGGCCAGGCCCGAGAGTCCCTGCAGTGTGCTCTGAGAAGTCACAGGAAGCAGTGCCTAGGAGACCCAACGGAAATCCTGGGCCAAGCCAAGCAGAGGGGACCTCACTGCCACGATCGCCCGCTGCACCCAGCACGTTGTCTTCGGGCATTTGGGAGAGACGCTGGCCGGCACAGCCTGCGTCCAGGATCCTGTCACTTGCCCCGCGCTGTTCCTGAACTGTCTGACCTAGAGAAGGGCCATGTGTGAGCACACGGAGGCAGAGCAAGTGGCACAGCTCAGAAAACCAGCGCTGTCTCCAGCAGGTCTGGGTCGGACAGCGCCCCCTTCCCCCATAAGCCTTGTGGCTTGGGGACACCTCTGACCTCAGGCCACTCCTCTGTATGTGCCTATGCCACGTGTGGCTCCATGCTTGTCGCAGTGAGGTTTCCACGTGGCCCTGAGGTTTCTTCTGCTGTCTCGGTTGCCCTGAGGTCTCCTGCCTGGACCCTGGCCTAGGAGTGGGCATCAACCGGGAGGAGCAGAGTCCAGCTGCACCACCAGGGTCCATGTGCGCCTGCCTGGGGCCCGGCCCACAGATCCAGCACGCGGTTCTGGCCTGAAAATCCCCCTTGGCAAGTCCTGGCGCCAACTGGGTCCTTTGAGCCTGGGCCCTGCCAGATCCTGGCTTTGTTCAGAAGAGGGTCCTGCCAATGTCAGGGGACCTTGGCGTGCCACGTGCTCTGGCCCCTGGAAGTCAAGGCTCAGGTCGTGGAGTTAGGTTGAGCTCGGGAATTTTCTAGGTCGGAGGACCTGAGGCAGGTGGGGCTCCACTCACTCACCCGGCTCTGGCTTCCGAGGGGAGGCTCAGAGGGGAGTTTCCTGGCCACTCCCACAGAGCCGGGTGCGGTGCTGGCTGGGACACCGGGACCCCTGCAATTTGGTTCTTATTTGTTTGTTCACACATTCACTTATTTATGGCCTGCATCTCCATTAAGCTGGGAGTCCCACGAGGGCAGGCTGGGGCCTCGCAGTATCAAGGACGTGTGCAATCCAGGCGCTCATGGGCTGGGCAGCCCTGCCCAGGATCTACACCTGCGGATGGCACCAGGAGTCAGTTTCTTGTCGTCAATGTCTCTGGCAGCAAATCACCCCCATCCTTTGCCCAACGGGCCAAGTGGGGCTTGACCAGAACCCCACCTCCAAGGGTGGACACGCACTCAGGCCCAGTCCAGCCTCCCCAGACCTCAGCGAGGGCAGAAGGTGGTCACACAGCTTGAACTTGGCCCATCAGAGTCCCCCTGGGGTATTCTCCACCTTCCTTGTGAGAAGTGATGCTGCTGCTCTTTCGAGTTACTGGGTCCTGGGTGCTTTGCCGCCCAGCCATGCGCACTCAAAATGTGGTGAGCCTGCAGTGCGGCGGCTCCATCCTGGCTCCCAGGCACTTCCTGAGGCTGGAGTCAAGCAGAGGAAAGACGGAGCTGGGCACAGGCGGAGACCATGCCCTCCCATGGTCAGGGCCCTGGTTCCTGGGGAGCCTGAAGCCAGCTGCATCCCTGGGTGTCCCATCTGGCCGTGTGGTGACTTTTCTGTGTGAGCTGCTCTGACCTGTGTTCTGCAGTTGCAACCAAAAGAGTCCGGTATGGTCCTAGCATGGGGTCGAGGTCAATGGTTCTGTCTGTGGGCAAAACCCTTGGATAGGCTTTGGAGGACAGGGCCCGTGAGTGCTGGGGGCCCGTGAGTGCAGGGGGCCCGTGAGTGCAGGGGGCCCGTGAGTGCAGGGACCTCCCCAGGGCTACAGTAGGATGGGGCACACTGGGGGTTTGTGATGTCCATCAGCCGGCCTCCCTGTGTTGGGACCTCAGCCAGTGGTGCAAAGCAGAGGCCAAGAAACAGCCCGTGACACCTTCCTGGCTCCAACAGCTCTGCCCTAAGGGCTGGCAATGTCCAGGGCACAGCTCTGGCCCTGAGCCCTGCCTCTCCTGCGTGCGTCAGGCCCTGCCCCTCCAGCTGAGTGGCCTCATGACCTGCCCCCCACCAGCTGGCTAAATGGGAGGATGAGGGTCACAGGGAGGTTCGGGGCCTCTGGGGAGCAGAGTATAGCTTGGCCTGATGCACCTGCCCAGCTTGGCCTCAGGTGGCTTCCGCAGGACGGAGAAGCCATGAGATGCAGCCCATTGATCTGTGCGGGCTTTGTGAGCCGTGGCTCAGCAGGGGTCACTGTTGCCCAGGGAGCAAGGTTGTGCCCCTCACTGGGACATGGGGGGTGCAGGAGCATCAGCCCAGGTCAGGGAGGGACAGCCCCCAGGCCACCCAAGCCCTGTGTTGGGCCCCGTTAATCCTTCAAGGAGTCTCAGAAAACCCTCGGGTTGGGAGTGTCCTCCCTGCGTCACAGGGACCCTAACCCCAGGGGCACTCTCTCGGTGAGTTGAGTTGGTGAGATATTCAGTAGGCCACATCGCTGTCTCCTCCAGAGAGTTCTGGACCTCGGGTACTCTGGAGCCCACCCACCTTGGGGCCAGTGTTCTAGGCAGTGGCAGTGTGTGGCAGCTGCAGGGGCTATGCCTACCCAGAGCCTCTGATGTGGGTCTCCAGGCATCTCGCCCGGAGGCCTGAGGGGTTGGGGGGCGGTGGGCCGGGGTCCCCGTGGCAGTTCTGAGCCCCCAGGGCCAGGACCGCCAAGCCAGTCTTGCTGAGCCACCCTGGTGTGTGCTGGGTGCCCCTCGCTCCCTGTGGCCAGTGTAGATGGGAGGCACAGAGCGTGCTGCCCGCGAGGTTCCTGAGTCTTTCTCTGTGCACAGAGGAGAGGCGGGCGAGCTCCTGGGCCAAGGTGGCATCCAGAGGTCTGGGCGTTGCCCCTTGGAAACGCTTTCACAGAGCCCAGGCGCCAAGATGCTGGAGGCGTGGGACCCACGCGATTCGTCTCCCATCTTCAAGGCCAACACAGATGGGCCGTCCACTGTCCCAGTGGGACCCGACGTGGCCCAGAGTGGACGGCGGCCCCTACCCAGGCACGCGCGTGGCCCCAGATCCCATGCTGAGTCCTTGCGCTGCAGCCGCCGCAGCGCTGCTGTCCCCGAGCGGCAGCCCTGTCTCTGCTGGCCTGTTAACTGCGCTGACAGAGCTGTAACCGTGACAGTAGATTAATATCTCTTTAATCAGCCAAAATGAACATGGCATGCTGGTGACAGTCCAATTTTCTGCTAACAGATTGTGGCCTATCGAAACCTGGCGCTCAGCTGATTTTTATTTCTGCCAGAGATAATTCAGCATGGGAGAAGCAGCCACCACCATCCCATCCGCCAGCGCCGTTCAATAAATCCCGCGCCGGCGTTTCTCACCCACTGTCAGGAGGCCACCCGGGGGACTCGGAGGGCCTGCGGCATTTAGAGGCTGTCTCGGAGCCCAGAGGCACGGCGGCTGCTGCGATCAATGCTGGGCCTGGACTTGCCTGTTTCCAGGCATGGGGGCTGTGGGGGATCTCAGGGTCTGAGGGAAGGATGGGGGAGGGTGGGGGTGGTGGGCACATGAGCACAGGCTTGTGTGTGTGTGCAGGATGCATGTGCATTTTGGAGTGTATGGGTGTATGTAGGGTGCCTGTGAATGTGTGTGTGTGTAAGCATGTGGGTGTGTGCATGTATGTGTGAGTGTGAGTGACCTTGTGGGTGCACACGTATGGGGACTGAGAACCCATGTCGGGGCACAGGCTTTGCATGCCTCTCAGGACTCCTCTCCCAGTTGGAGGAAGTCACCTCTTTCCCATTTTCTCTGCAGGATGTGGAGAGCAGCACTTACCCGGCCTGCTCCCAGGAAAGCGGAAAAGCGTCAGGGGATCCACGACCCAGGGGCATGGGAGGTGGAGCTCCCTCCCACCTCATTGGGAGGGAGGTCAGGTGGCTCCGGGGCGAGGCAGGCAGAGCCCAGAGCAGACCTCAGGTTCGAGGATGGTGATCCCGGGGACTCCAGCTGCTCCGGGCAGCTCTTCCCAGAGGCAGCTGGTGCACCCCATGTGGAGGAAGCTCTTTTATTTTAATTAATTAATTAATTAATTTTAGAGAAAGGGTTTCTCTCTGCCACCCAGGCTGGAGTGCAATGGTGCAATCATGGCCCACTGCAGCCTCAAATGCCTGGGCTCAGGCAATTCTCCCTCCCTGGCCTCCCAAAATGCTGGGATGGCAGGTGTGAGTCACTGCACCCATCCATCCAGACATCCACCCATCCACCCGTCCATCCATCCATCCATCCATCCATCCATCCATCCATCCATCCATCTGTCCGTCCATCCATCCGCCCGTCCATCCATCTGCCCATCCATCCATCCATCCATCCATCCATCCATCCATCCGTCCATCCACCCATCCATCCATCCATCCACCCACCCATCCATCCCCCATCCATCCACCCGTCCATCTACCCGTCCATCCACCCGTCCATCCATCCACCCATCCATCCATCCATCCATCCATCCATCCATCCATCCATCCACCCATCCATCCATCCATCCACCCACCCATCCATCCACCTGTCCAACCACCCATCCATCCACCCATCCATCCACCCCCATCCACCTGTCCATCCATCCATCCATCCACCTGTCCATCCATCCATCCGTCCACCCATCCATCCATCCATCTGTCCGTCCGTCCATCCATCCATCCACCCGTCCGTCCATCCACCCGTCCATCCATCCGTCCATTCATCCACCCATCCATCCACCCATCCATCCACCCGTCCATCCACCCGTCCGTCCATCCACCCATCCATCCATCCGTCCATCCATCCACTCATCCATCCATCCATCCATCCATCCATCCACCCATCCATCCATCCCCCATCCATCCACCCATCCATCCACCCACCCGTCCACCCACCCGTCCATCCACCTGTCCATCCACCCGTCCATCCATCCATCCATCCATCCATCCATCCATCCGCCCATCCATCCGTCCATCCATCTGTCCATCCATCCATCCATCCATCCATCCATCCATCCATCAGTCCATCCATCCATCCATCAGTCCGTCCATCCATCCACCCGTCCATCCATCCACCCGTCCATCCACCCGTCCATCCATCCATCCATCCACCCACCCATCCATCCCCCATCCATCCACCCGTCCATCCACCCATCCATCCATCCATCCACCTACCCATCCATCCACCCATCCATCCACCCCCATCCACCTGTCCATCCATGCATCCGTCCATCCATCCACCCATCCATCCACCCGTCCATCCATCCATCCGTCCATCTGTCCGTCCATCCACCCAGAGCTCTTTTCTAATGTGACTGATGTGGCCCCACCAGCTGC
Source organism: Macaca mulatta (assembly GCF_049350105.2). Lineage (NCBI taxonomy): Eukaryota > Metazoa > Chordata > Mammalia > Primates > Cercopithecidae > Macaca > Macaca mulatta. Next base: position 237,873,196 of record NC_133406.1, on the reverse strand, counting down.
TTTTTCCCAGGGTGGTCAGGGACCCATGCAACCACTCGCAGCCCTCCCTAGGGGGCCATCCCAGAAGCTGCACCCCAGCCCAGCTTGGCTCAGGACTGGTTCATCAGTAGGCTGTGACCCCCATCCCCAGCAGCCAGAGCCTCCCCGTAGGTTGATCATCCCAGGTGTCCGAGTCTGAATACCGTGCTTCCCCTCCAGATTGGGGAGGGGAGGGAAGGGGTCCCCAGGACAGCGAGCCAGGCCTGAGTCACAGAGGGTCTAGCAAGGGGGGCTGGCCAACTTCCCCTTCGGATCCTTGTCACCGTTACCAAGTCTCTCTGTAAAAAAGATTGTGCGAGAGACAGTCATTAGAGGTCATGCTTCTAGAAGATTCTGGCTGTCAGCGAGCTCAGCCGGGAAGATGATGGTGCCGGCATCTGACATGGCTGCTGGGTATGGGAGGAAGCGTCCGTTGCCTCAGCATCAGCATCAGCATCCCTGCTCGGGTCACCGCATCCCAGTGGCTCCAGCCCAGTCCTCAGAACCCACCCCGGCCTGTCATGACTTCTTCAGCCTTCTGTCTGCCCTGGTGAAGCCTCGGTGGCCCTGCCCTCCTAGTGCCAGCTTCGTCCCATTCATTCAGGGGCTCAGACCGAGGATCGCCGTCCCTGTTCCCCCATCACTCTGCCTCCCTGCTGGATCTCCGCGTGGTTGAACCCACCTGGGAAGAGGAGGGTGCGGCCGCCTCACTGCATGTGGTTCCCAGGCTGCCTTGTTTGTCTGTTCTGCATGCTTCTCCCTAGTGCTGCCTGTGCTGGGGCCTCCACAGGGGGCGACCTGAGTGTGGTCACAGCCCAGTGGGGACACAACACAGAAAAAGTGACCCTCCACAATGTTGTCCCATTCAGGGTGGTGCTTGTGCTGTTGCCACCCTGCCCATATCCAGGCAGACATCACTAATCAAAGGCGGCACTAATTTCTTTGAAGGACAGCTCCGTGCCTTGAAAGGACTTGTGCTCCTCTCTGCAGCATGTGCCCCACCAGGCTGGGGTCCCTACTGGGCAGGTGCACTGCCCCATCAAACCCTAGACCTGGGCTGGCATCTTGTGTGTCCCCACCATGTCTTGGTCCAGCGACATCAGCACCTGCATCACAGGGGCACCACCGCCTCCCTCCCACCACCCCTGGAGGCATGAACTCTCACCCCAGAGGAGACAGCACCTTGCCCAGGGCACTCAGCGGCACATGTGGTTGTGTGCCCAGCTCAGCCCTTGAGGTCTTGCCCACCCTTCATAGGACCTGACCAATTGCCCTGGGGCAGGCACCATATTGTCCATCAAAGAAAGCAGTGCTGCCTTTGATTAGTGATGTCTGCCAGCCCCCAGCCCCTGGATTTAGGACCAGCTCTCAGGGACCAACCTCCCAGCTTCCTGGGACCCTGCCCTGCTCAGAAAGGTGCTTGGCAGGCTCCACCCTCAGGAACATGGGTGCTGGGGCTGCAGGGTCCCAGGGGGCCCAGAGAGGACCCCTGGAGTCAGTGATTCTAGGGGGCATTTAATGCAGGGCTGCTGGCAAACCTGAAGGCAGGGAGGACTTGGTAGCCCCCGGCCTGCGGGGTTAGGATGAGACAGAAGGCGAGGGGGTCTGCGTAGCCATCAGCAGAGCCGGGAATTCCAGTGGAGCTTGGCCACCCCCACCAGGGAATGGGTGTGTTTCCCTCCTCACCGCCACCTACACAGGCTCCCACTGGATGAGGCCAGAGGACACAGGTGCCACTGGCCACTGTGCACGAGATGGGGCAGAAAGGGACCTCTGGCCAGGTGGGCTCCCAGTGCCCATGCCCCGGCCTCTGATAACAGACTGTGATTTAGCCTTTCTGTGCCCAAGGCTCTCTCCATCTGCCCCTGGCAGGGCTTCCCTGGGCAAGCTGGTGGGAGAGGTGCAGGCCGGCTTGGAGCCCTGCGTGTGCTCTCCCTGGGGAGCATCTTTCACAGAGGGCCGGGCTCCCTCTCTGCTCCGGGAGCATCGGGGCCCTTTTCCTTCAGGGCCTGCTGAGCCCCCTGTCCTGCTCCTCGTCCCAGGACCTCCACCTGTTGGGCCTACCTGAGAAACTTCCTGTGTTGATTCCTGTATCAAAGGATCTTTCCCTGCAGGGCCCAGCTGGCTGGGCAGCAGGGGATTCGGACTGCTTTCTGTGTGGGTTTGTGCAAACGACAGTGACGATGATGGTGATGGTGATGGGAGGCCAGGCTCAGAGCAGGACGAGGGAGGCTGGGCCAGGCTCAGAGCGGGACAGGGGAAACTGGGCCAGGTTCAGAGCGGGACGGGGGAGGCTGGGCCAGGCTCAGAGCGGGACGGGGGAGGCTGGGCCAGGCTCAGAGTGGGACGAGGGAGGCTGGGCCAGGCTCAGAGCGGGACAGGGGAGACTGGGCCAGGCTCAGAGTGGGACAGGGGAGACTGGGCCAGGTTCAGAGCGGGACAGGGGAGACTGGGCCAGGCTCAGAGCAGGATGAGGGAGGCTGGGCCAGGCTCAGAGCAGGACGGGGGAGACTGGGCCAGGTTCAGAGCAGGACGGGGGAGACTGGACCAGCGACTCCCGATGTTGTTGGCAGAAGCCACACGGACCCAGGGGCGTTGGACCCTGTACATGCATCTGCCGGCCTCACACTTGTGTACACAGTGGCCTGGCTTGCAGGAGCTTCCAGAGAGCTCTAGAGGGAGGCAGAAAGCTGTTTCTCCAGAAAGGCCTCCTGAGAAAGATCCAAGCGTGGGCCCCAGACCCTTATCTCCACCAGGAAGGACCCATGGCTGGCTTAGCTCCAGGCGGGAGAGAATGGCCAGCCACTGAGTCCTGCAGGGGTGGGTGAGGGTGTGGGAACCTGCCCCGTGGTAGATCCACAGAGGGATGGGAAGTGCTGTCCATAGGGCTGAGGCTGTGGTGCAAACATGAGATAAATTTGTCCCCATTTAGGCTGGCTTTGTTGCCTAACACCTGAATTGCCAACTTGAACCCTGAGGGAGGGACATAAACCCCACCCTATGCATTTCTGCCGAGTCTGCCTTAAGAGTCCAAGGAGGGGCAGTCGGGCAGGACAGAGCCCTTTTGAGTTCCTGGCTTGACAGTTCAGGAACTGTGCCAGGGTGCTGGAAGGTGATCACCTCCCACACTGGGGACATGAAATTTACTTGGCCCCAATCCCTCTGGCCTGAGGGGCTTGCAGGCCAACCTGAGTTTGGGCTGCCACTGCCTGAAGCTCTCCATGACTCTGGAAACCTTTTGGTGTGGGGCCACCTCTTCCCATCATGCTAACAATTCCTGAGGGACAAAAGCTGCAGAAGGCTGGGCCACATACACACTCCTACAGCACACACGTGTCCACACGTGCACACATACACACTCCCACAGCACACACACGTGTCCACACGTGCACACATACACACTCCCACAGCACACACACGTGTCCACACGTGCACACATACACACTCCCACAGCACACACACGTGTCCACACGTGCACACATACACACTCCCACAGCACACACACGTGTCCACACGTGCACACATACACACTCCCACAGCACACACACGTGTCCACACGTGCACACATACACTCCCACAGCACACACAAGTGTCCACACGTGCACACATACACTCCCACAGCACACACACGTGTCCACACGTGCACACATACACACTCCTAGAGCACACACACGTGTCCACACGTGCACACATACACACTCCCACAGCACACACACGTGTCCACACGTGCACACATACACACTCCCACAGCACACACACGTGTCCACACGTGCACACATACACACTCCCACAGCACACACACGTGTCCACACGTGCACACATACACTCCCACAGCACACACGTGTCCACACGTGCACACATACACTCCCACAGGACACACACGTGTCCACACGTGCACACATACACTCCCACAGCACACACACGTGTCCATACGTGCACACATACACACTCCTACAGCACACACACGTGTCCACACGTGCACACATACACACTTCTAAAGCACAAACACGTGTCCACACGTGCACACATACACTCCCACAGCACACACACGTGTCCACACGTGCACACATACACTCCCACAGCACACACACGTGTCCACACGTGCACACATACACACTCCTAGAGCACACACACGTGTCCACACGTGCACACATACACACTCCTACAGCACACACACGTGTCCACACGTGCACACATACACACTCCCACAGCACACACACGTGTCCACACGTGCACACATACACACTCCTACAGCACACACACGTGTCCACACGTGCACACATACACTCCCACAGCACAAACACATGTCCACATGTGCACACATACACTCCCACAGCACACACACATGTCCACACATGCACACATACACACTCCTACAGCACACACACATGTCCACACGTGCACACATACACTCCCACAGCACAAACACATGTCCACATGTGCACACATACACTCCCACAGCACACACGTGTCCACACGTGCACACATACACACTCCTACAGCACACACACATGTTCAAACGTGCACACATACACTCCCACAGCACACACACGTGTCCACACATGCACACATACACACTCCCACAGCACACACACGTGTCCACACGTGCACACATACACACTCCTAGAGCACACACACGTGTCCACACGTGCACACATACACTCCCACAGCATAAACACATGTCCACATGTGCACACATACACACTCCTACAGCACACACACGTGTCCACACGTGCACACATACACTCCCACAGCACACACGTGTCCACACGTGCACACATACACACTCCTAGAGCACACACACGTGTCCACACGTGCACACATACACACTCCCACAGCACACACACGTGTCCACACGTGCACACATACACACTCCTAGAGCACACACACGTGTCCACACGTGCACACATACACACTCTTACAGCACACACACGTACTCCTACAGCACACACACGTGTCCACACGTGCACACATACACTCCCACAGCACACACACGTGTCCACACGTGCACACATACACTCCCACAGCACACACACGTGTCCACACGTGCACACATACACTCCCACAGCACACACACGTGTCCACACGTGCACACATACACTCCCACAGCACACACACGTGTCCACACGTGCACACATACACACTCCCACAGCACACACACGTGTCCACACGTGCACACATACACACTCCTACAGCACAAACACGTGTCCACACGTGCACACATACACTCCCACAGCACACACACGTGTCCACACGTGCACACATACACTCCCACAGCACACACACGTGTCCACACGTGCACACATACACTCCCACAGCACACACACGTGTCCACACGTGCACACATACACTCCCACAGCACACACACGTGTCCACACGTGCACACATACACACTCCTACAGCACACAAACGTGTCCACACGTGCACACATACACACTCCTAGAGCACACACACGTGTCCACACGTGCACACATACACACTCTTACAGCACACACACGTACTCCTACAGCACACACACGTGTCCACACGTGCACACATACACTCCCACAGCACACACACGTGTCCACACGTGCACACATACACACAGCACACACACGTGTCCACACGTGCACACATACACTCCCACAGCACACACACGTGTCCACACGTGCACACATACACACTCATAGAGCACACACATGTGTCCACACGTGCACACATACACACTCCCACAGCACACACACGTGTCCACACGTGCACACATACACTCCCACAGCACACACACGTGTCCACACGTGCACACATACACTCCCACAGCACACACACGTGTCCACACGTGCACACATACACTCCCACAGCACACACATGTGTCCACACGTGCACACATACACTCCCACAGCACACACACGTGTCCACACGTGCACACATATGCACTCCTACAGCACACACACGTGTCCACACGTGCACACATACGCACTCCTACAGCACACACACGTGTCCACACGTGCACACATACACACTCCTACAGCACACACACGTGTCCACACGTGCACACATACACTCCCACAGCACACACACGTGTCCACACGTGCACACAAACACTCCCACAGCACACACACGTGTCCACACGTGCACACATACACACTCCCACAGCACACACACGTGTCCACACGTGCACACATACACACTCCCACAGCACACACACGTGTCCACACGTGCACACATACACACTCCCACAGCACACACACGTGTCCACACGTGCACACATGCACTCCCACAGCACACACACGTGTCCACACGTGCACACATACACTCCCACAGCACACACACGTGTCCACACGTGCACACATACTCCTAGAGCACACACACGTGTCCACATGTGCACACATACACACTCCTACAGCACACACACGTGTCCACACATGCACACATACACACTCCTACAGCACACACACGTCCACACGTGCACACATATACACTTGTAGAGCACACACATGCGCACATGTACAAATGTTGACATATACATATTTGCACAACACACACATGCATGTACACATCCATGCAGCACATACATGCACACACAGGAACACATACACACTCCCACGGCACACACACGTGTCCACACATGCACATACACACTTGCACAGCACACACACGCACACATATACACACACACAGCACATACACGCACACATGAATGCACTCACACAGCACAGACATACACACATGTACACACATGCACACACCCATGCTTGCATTGTACACACGTGCACACACACTCACACAACACACAATGCACACATGCCCACACATGCACACACACAAATTCACACGTACATACTTGCACAGCACACACATATACACACAAACACAATACACACAGCACACACAGGCACACACGTACACATGTGCATACAGATAACACAATGAACATATGTACACAACGCACACACACTTGCACTGCACACACATACACATATACACACATGCACACATACACTCATGCACACACATACATGAACATCTGCACACAAGCATATGCATTCACACAATCATGTGCACACCCAAATGTTTGCCCACGTGTGCACATGTACAGCCGTGCCTATGTGTGCAATATCCACATGTACACATGCACGTGTTTATGCATGAAAATACACATGGACACATATGCACATGGACACACCCATGCAGATGTGCACCCACACATCCACCTACATGTGCACCCACACATGACGTACGTGTACACACTCTCCTGATGGCCTCACCCAGGACCCAGGGCCCAAGGCCCCCTCCAGCCTTCAGACACATTCTGTGTCATGGGACCAGGATTCTCGATGGCCGGCATCCGGGGCTCTGCCAGCAAAGGGCACTCCCAGCTGTGCCAGCCACAGTCTGTGCATGGGTGTGGGAAATTGTAGCTGTGTGCACACACATGAGCGTGGCCTGTGACCGGGAGCCACCCCAGCATGCCTGTGTGCCTGCTTCTGCATGTACACACGGCTGTGTCCCCACACACCCATGTCTGCACATGCTCACGTATGTCCTTGTCTGCACTTTTGCTCAGGTGCTGGAACGTGGGGCCGAGGCGGGGCAGCTCGCGGGGGCTCCTGGGCCTGTGTCTGCCCTACCACCGCTGTCAGAGCTCTTCTGAGTCACCGTGGGGATTTTGGGGCTTCTCCTCCTCTGGGCTCGGACCCGGCTGCCCCAGAACCCGAGCTCTGAGCCCTCGTCCCCAGGTGGGTCCTGACCCCGGCAGGCCAGCCTTGCATTCCCTCAGCCCCATCACACCGGCTGACAGGCTGGCATTTCCCTCCCGCCTGGCGTTTCCCCCCTGTCATGTCGACAAACACCACGGGTTTCCTGACAGACGGAAATATCAATCCTTAGGTACAGGGACAAAGCAGGTTTTAAACTTTAACAAGAGGCTTTAATGGAAATAAAACGTAAAATTCCTCTTCAAATGGAGGTGCTTCTGTTTTACCAGAGAAAAAGTGCCCTAAATAATAAATCGACGACGTGTGTTGTGGTTCTTTTACATGCGTGAATATTTAAAACATGCAAACATGTGGGAGATGCATTTGCTGGGAACAAAAGGAACACACATATTCAACCCCTGAAATAAATAAATAAGGCGAAGGTGCATGGCCGGAGACAGGGTGTGGAGACAGGGAAGGCAGAGGCCATGCATATTTAATGTGGCGGCTCTACGAGGCTGCGGGTGAACGGACTTGTGGGCCAACCACCCCGAAGCGTTGTGGCGAGGCGGGCAGGGGTGCAGGGTCCCGGCGGGGCAGCCCAGGCCCCTCTGCCTTCCTGTCGGCTGCTTATTTACTGTTTGCAGATTTTAAAAGCCCCAACCGTGCTCCTATCCTGCCTCTCTCTTCCATCACTGCTCATTTCAGGAGCACCTGGACGCCCGTCGTTTATTTAGTGCTGCGGTGTCTTCAGCGCGAGGCATTCGTACACGGGTGCCGGAACAAAGGTCCATGAACCAGGTGGCTGAGAGCCACGGGAATTCCTTCTCCCCAGGTCTGGAGGATGGGGTTAGAAATCCAGGGGCCACAGGTGCTCTGAGAGGGTCCTCCTTGGCCTTCCAGCTTCTGCAGGCTCTGGCTTTCCTTGACTCCTGGCTGCAGAGCCCTGTCGCACGGCTAACTTCTCCCTGAGTGTCACGACCTCAGTTTAACGTGACAGCATCTGCAAAGACCCTATTGCTGAATAAGGGCCGGTCCGTTCACAGGTCCTCAGAGTTAGGACCTCAACGTTTCTTTTTGGGGGTACAATTCAACCTACAACAATGAACCAGAAGCCAACTGGGGTCCTCTGAAGGATGGGGAGCCTAAGGCCAAGCAGGACCAAGTAACTACCCAGGGATATTCAGATGGCCTGAGGGGCTTCCCAGAGGCAGGAGAGTGCCCTGAACCTGGGACCTCCTTCCTCCAGTGCCCGCACTCATGGCAGCGGGTGGTGGGAGGGTCTTGAGTTAACGCATCGTTTTTATCTCTTTCCACACTTGGAACCCTGAATTTCAGAGTCCAGGGAAAGAAGTCATGAGATTTTGTGAGATTTGGGGAAACAATTTTTAGAACCTCGCCATGTATTTCGGTGCCTTTGTTATTTTTGTGAAGTGTAGAGATACGGTTTCCTTGCGTTTGGCTCTCCCTGTTCCTGGCATCTGGTGATCTCTTTGCTATCCAAGGCAGGCGGATGGAATGCGTTTCTGTTCTGAAGACCTTGTCCTCTGTGACACTTGAGGACCGGCGGGGGGCGAGAAGGAGGAGCGTGAGCTGAGCCAGACGATGGTGAGGCCTGCGCTGTGCTCTCGTGCCTTCCCCGCTGGTGGCCTTGGGGAGTCACAAGCCTCTGATCGCCTTTTCTCATCTGAAAGCGGGTGTCACGCGGCCCCCACCCCACCCGCCTCCGCGCAGTTACGGGCAGCGAGTACACCCATGCACAAGTCCTTGGCAAACAGAAGCCATTTTCTGGAATTAATGGGGCCTTTGCCAGGTCCTCTGCGGGGGTTTTCTAGAACTTTCTAGAAAGGCTTAAGAAGGATGTGGTCTTTTCCAAGGCCTCCAAGTTGTCCAACCTGCCTTATTTTGTTGTTGTTGTTTTGTTTTTTTGTTTTGTTTCAGGCTTGTAGCAGCCTGAAGCCATGGTTTTTGGTCTGTGTTGCTAGTGATAAGTGGAAAAGAGGGATGAGGAGGGGGCTTCCCTGGCCCAGCCAGAAACAGGAACTAAGAGCCCCTGGCGGTGTTATCCCCCTGCCAGAGGGAACCTCTGTAGGCCTCTGTGCTGCTGAGGGGATCATCGTCTCCACCGCCCAGCAGGCTATTTCTGCGCAAATGCCGTCTTCTTCATCTTGCTTGATTCTCACAGCGCCTGCATGAGACCCCAATGGTCCCCCCGTCATGCAGGTGGGGAAGCCTCAGAGAGGCAGAACCAGCGGGAGAGCCGGCTCCCCTGCAGCTGGGCAGGCCCGTGGCCAGGGACAGCCCTTGCTGTCTCCGGGGTCACCCGGTGCCTGCTTCCCTGCGCCGTCTCCTCTGCTTCATTGCCCGGAACCGTGGAAATCCGGGGCTGCTTTGAACACGGGTTCCTGAGCTCACCCGCTCAGAGCTTTCACACAGGACTGCTCAATTATTCACCGCCTCATGGCCCTGGGATGAGAGGCGGTGGACCGGGTCCCGGTCGGGAGAGGGCTTTCTGATGCTGGCACATTAATTTTTAAACTCTGCCACTTTGGTGGCCAGCCCTGAGTTCTGCCCCTTTTAAGCCACCAGGTTGGTGATGACAAAATGAGTTTGGTTTTCGAGTCTTTGTTTGTGACGGAGGATGGTTCAGGAGCGTCCTTGGACAGCAGGAGTCAGGCTCCTGGGTCAGTCAGAGTGGGGATCCATCCAGGCCGGGCGGCCAGGGCAGGAAGCGTCCTGCCGGGGTGATCACGCGTGTGCCTGGTCCCCCAGAGGCCAGGCGGGAGCAGGCAGACTAAGAAGTTGCCAGTTCATAGCTGGGGAAACTGAGTCAAGCCCAGACAGAGTTCTCTCCTCGAAGTGGCTTTCTTTAAAAAGTCTCCTGGGTGTCCGGGGGGGTGTCTTTCCGGAGGCCCATCCTGTCCCTGGAGGTCCCTCCCCAGCACCCTTGACCACAGGCCTGACCCTCTCCCCCAGGCAGACAGGTTGCCGTGGAGTGTTTCTACAGCACTGCGAGGTCCCGCGCGCAGGAGGAGGCCAAAGCCCTCGGGACGGCGGCCGCAGCAGGCCCAGACCATTCTCATTACGGCCAGCTGGACCCCTGCGAGCCCTGTGAAATCAGAACAGTAACATCATTTATTTCAGCAGCACTGGGGAGAAACGGCTTTACAATGGTGTTTTACGTGCTACATGTGCACCATAAATATTTCCATAAAAACACGCATTAAAATAGAAAAGTGGGCTTCAAAATCTCAAAAGTCGGGCGGGGAAAACCCACAGCGAAGGCCGTGTGATGGCCGGGCTCAGCCCAGCGGCTGCTGTGGGGGCTTCGCCGTGGGTGGGGGCAGCAGGGAGCAGCACCGCTCCCCTCCGCTCACTGCGGATGGGGGCAGGGAGAGCCGCTGGGGGGCACGGGACCCCTGCGCACCCAGCCTGGGCTCTTCCGAGAGGCTGTGTTCAGTGACGAGGCTGTGCCCAGCCCCAAGCCCACCTGCGGGGAACCGTGCTCAGGATCTGGGGAGGAGGACCCTGAGCTCCCGGAGCCCACGGGCTGAGGTCCTGTCAGACCTCTGCTCATGGGGCTTCCAATGCCAGCTCCCCCAGCCCAGCCACCTCCAGCGAAGCCCTAATATTGAGGGGGACCCGGGTGGCAGGGTTCAGGGGTCCCCCAGGCCCTGTTGGTTCACTCACAGGCTCCTGCCCAGAGCCTGGGATCCTCACATGAGCCAGGACCGTGAGGGACAAGGATGCCTTTGCCCTGGTGTCCTGCGTCCCCGCCAGGCCCGCTCCCAGTGCGCCACACATCTGAACTCCAGGCCTGCATGGGAGGCCGGCACAGAGACATCAAACCGCTCGCCCAGCTCACACGGCCAGTGAATGAGGCAGTGGGGATTTGAACCTGGGTTGCCCTAAGCCCTAAGGTCCCCGAGGTCCCTATTATTGGCAAATGGCCCCCAGGCCCCCAGCTCTCACTCCACTGGGCCCTGCTGTCCTCTCTGACGCCCCCTGAGGCTCCTGGGGCAGACCCAAGACATGCACCCACCCCTGATTGTGGCTGGTGGTCTCGGCCTGGGGCTTAGGACTTTGGTGGCTGCATCTGGCTGCTCTGGAGGCTCTGGCAATGGAAACCTGCGATCCAGCCCCCATTGCTGCCCCACTGCTCGGCCCTCACTCAGCTCCACACGAGGGAAGTCATCTCACCCATGGCAGCTCCTCACGCCCCCCACCTCCGACAGACCCTTGCCTGCTCCCCACCTGCACCCTGAGCTGCACTCCCCGACCCCTGCCATCCCTGCGGAGGCCAGGACCCGCATCCCCTCTCCCCTGCAGTTGAGTGACCCACATCCCCTCTCCCCTGCAATTGAGTGACCCCCCCGCATCCCCTCTCCCCTACAGTTGAGTGACCCACATCCCCTCTCCCCTACAGTTGAGTGACCCGCATCCCCTCTCCCCTCACAGCTGAGTGACCTGTGTCCCCGGCTCCTTGCAGATATGGAGCTCCCAGCTGCAGTGTCTCGGGGAGAGGCATGGGCAGAGCCAGCTCTGCAGGAGGGCGATTGCCTCTGTCCATCCATCTGTCCATCTTTGCAGAAGGGTAGCCGCCCCTGTCCGTCTGCTTGGGCTCTGGGGGTGAGCTGGACGCCCAGGAAGCCATGGCGCCAAGCCCCCTGGTGGTGAGTGGCTGCCACCGCGGCCGCCCTCTCTGTCCTGGGCAGGGCTGCCAGCCCAGCTTCGTCCCCACCTGTCCCTCTGGGGTCTGCCTTTCTTGGGGTCCTACAAACACTGAGGCTGGGACTGGGGATCTGAGTATGTGGCCCCCCGTGGGGGTCCAGGCAGGGTGGCCAGGTTGAGCATCTAAAAATTAAGGAAGCGCAATTAAATTTGAATTCAGATCAACAATCTGAATCCACGATGTTTTGGTCAGATCAACGATGGGTCAGAGGGGTCAGATCAATGATGTTTGGGTCTAGGTACAGCCCATGAAACATTGAGGACATATTTTCACTAACAGTTTAATCGCTGTTGATGTGAAATTCAGAGATAACTGGGAACGTGGTATTTTTTCTGGCACCGCTAGCAGTGAATGTGTATGGAAAATAAAGAGTCTGGAACCGCACGGGAAACTAAGGAGCCAGAGCCCAGGGTGGATTCCATCGCCGAAGCTGCAGCCCTGGAGAGGTCTGGACTCAGCCACACCCCTCAGGGCTCAGACACTATCGTCATCAAAAACACCGTTATCGATCTGTAATCCACATGCCATACAATTCACCGATTTGAAGTGTGCGATCCAATGGTTTTTAGCAAATTCACATAAATGCACAACCATGACCGCAAACAGTATGAGAACATTTTCATCATCTCCAAAAGGAACCCCATACCCTTAAACTACGGGCGTGAGCCTCCCCCAGCCCTGCCAGGCCCTGGTCAACTCTAGCCCACAGTCTGTCTCTAGGGACCCTGTGAGCCTCCCCCAGCCCTGGTGGGCCCTAGTCACCTCTGGCCCATGCTCTGTCTCTAGGGACCCCTCGGTCCACACATTTCATATACATGTCACCGTGCACAGGGCAGCCTGTGCCCAACTTCTCTCCCTCCTCCTTGCACTCTTGGTCAGCCGGCCCATGCACGTGTGTGGGTGCCGCTGTCCTTCTCTGGGCTGAGCCCCCTCCATGCATTCACCACATCTATGGCATGCACATGTGTGGGTACCGCTGTCCTTCTCCGGGCTGACCGTGACCCCCTGCATGCGTTCACCGCGTCTACGGAGCCATTTGTCCACCCAGGGGCATCTGTGGCGCCTTCACCTTTTGGCGATTGTGAACTTGTGTGGCCGTGAATGCATGCGCCTGGCCTTTCGTGGGCTGCTGTGATTCTCGCCTGCCCCTGCTTTGAACCCCTGCTCCCACCCTGGGCCCCTCCACTCCCTTCCCCCTTCCCCAGGAAGCCCAGGGACCTGGGGTGCTTCCCAGTGGGGCTCCCGCCGCTGCCTCGCCACGGCTCTGAGTTTTCCTTCCCAGGTTTGCACAGAGGCTGCAGAGCCGGGGAATCTTCAAGGGGCGCTTTTCTCCGGAGTTCCAAGGCCGGGACGTGAAGGAGTTTACCTGGAGTGTGAGCAGCTTTCCAGACGGGTTCAAGACTCCAGAATACTCAAGGGGCTTCGGGGCAGGGTTGACTCTACTCTCCCGGGACCAAATCACACCTGGGCTCTGCTAACAGTCTCAGGTAAGTCAATGCTGGGTCCCCACGTCTCTGTGCCATGGGACGGCACCTCCTGGGGCCGGGGAGCTGCAGAAGGAGCAGGCGTGGGCCAGCTGTCTCATCATCCATCTCCTGCCTTGCCCGAGGCCCCCAGGACCTTCAGTGACCGCACCAAGCTGCAGGCACCGCCTCTGACTCCGATGGTCTGAGGGCAGATTTGGTGGCCACTGACAAAGACTCCAGGACGAAGTCCTGTTTCAAGGTCACTCCACCCTCATGACTGCAGATCCAGGGCTGGGGTTGGCCGTGCCGCACGGGAGGATGAGGTGGATGGAAGCCACCGCGCAGGAATGAACAAGGGGTGTCCGCACGATGGCGGCCCCTCCCCCAAGCCTCCTGCCAGCTGGCCTCAGGCGACTTTGTGAGCAGGCACCCAGGGGCCAGGACTTGGGACCAGATAGAGAACAGGCTAGGCTGCCCATCCAGGGATGGGCCTGGAGGCTCAGGTGCTCCCCTGGGGTCAGCGTCGTCCTGAGGGATGGCCGCTCCGCCTCTCTGTCCTCTCTCTTGGGGGCGTGGCAGTCAAATGCACGCAGTGGAAAGCACCAGGACTCAATGAGCAGGGGAGGGGCTGCACCCCTCAGGACTTTCGAGGAGGGCCATCCCTCAGCCTGCCTTCACTGCTCTCCCCTCAGCGGGCAGTCCCCATCCTGAGCAGCCGGACAGCTCCCTGTTCCCTGAGTGGCCGCAGGTGTCCCCATGGGGCTTATGGGTCACACTCTTCTCTCTCTGCCCGCCCCCCGCCCCTGAGTCTCCACATACCATGATGTTTTCATGGCCTGACTACCGTGTCCCCTGTCTGGAAGGCCTTTGCAGACACCTCCCGAAAGACAGAAGAAAACACATCCTCCACGACGCTAGAGCTCCAGTCACTCCCACTCGATTGGCTATGGGGACACTGTTGTTTCAGGGTTTCCTGAAGGCAGCCCAGGCTCCAACCTGGGGCCAAGAGCAGTTGGTATCAGCAGGAGAATGACCCCTGGGGACCCCCCAACCCCTGTTAATGTGTCACCTCATGCGGCAAAAAGGACTTCGCAGATGGAGTTAAGTTGAGAATCCGGGATGGGCGTTTTCCTGGCGTGTCCTGGTGGGCCCGATGTGATCACAGGGTCCTCCTCATAGGAGGGAGGCAGGGGTCGGAGCTGGCAGAGGGGGAGGTGGGACAGCGGAAGCAGAGGTCAGAGAGAGAGACTGGAAGACGCTGTGCTGTCAGTTTTGAGAATGGTGGAGGGGCCGGGTGCCCAGGAAGGTGGGTACACAGGGCAGGACAAAGGTGCTGGGGACTCTCTGCTGCTGTGCCTGGGCCTGGGCCCTCCCTGAGGCCGGGGCTGTCCTGTGTCCAGGGCTGGACATGCAGAGGCCATAGGCCTGGGGTGCCTGGCTGCTCTGTGGGGACCCTCATGCTCTCTTCTCTGGGGTGCAGCCCACCGACCTATGTCAGCCCCCAGCGCCAGCCTGGGTCTGGGTCTATCCTCTGTCCCCCAAGTGTGGGCCTCACCCAGCAGGTGCTGTCCACCCAGATGGAGCCGCTGACCCGGGGGTCTGGCTCTAGAAGCGGCCCTGTGGAATGAATGCCAGCGCCGGCCCAGCCACGGTTCCTGGACTGCAGGTGACAGCCCCGGGGCTTGGCCCTGGGCGGGGGGGCCCTCTGTATGTGTGTTTGTGTGCACCCTGGAATCCCACAGGGGAGGAGAGGGGCACAGTGCAGGCTGCCCTATGCTGAGTCTGGGGTCACCAGCCCTGGCTCTGTTCTTTACGCCATGGGGCGGGGCCCCTCTGCAGTGTCTGTGGCGGGTGGGGGCAGCTTAGTGCATCCCCAAATTCTTCCATCCAGCCAAATGTCTTTATTTCTAAGGTAAGAAGGATTACATAGGGCCTTCTACTATGATTTTGAAAATAATTTATAGAATTCTCCAGTGTGCTTTTGTGGGAAGTTTCACGGTGAAACATGCTATCAACAGGGTTCTGGGAATACATCTAGATTTTAAATGCTTGGATGGTGCGACGTATCACACACGGACACATCTTGTTTTGTCTTTTTTTTTATTGGTGGGGGGTTCAGGGAGCTAAATTTCCTTCCAATAAAAACACCACCGGCCCCCGCCCTGCCGTGGGTGAGGCTGGCTTCATGGAACCTAACTTTCTGGCAGAATCCCAAGTGTGGGGTGAGGAATTCCACAGGACTCGCAGCCTGCTGGGGTTCCCAGGCGAGGCGTGCTGACTCGGGGCCAGGCCTGAGCCACCGCTCCCCGGGGACTCCAGAGGTGGCCAGGGAAGCCCGGCCCGACGGCCCTTGACGCTTTCCTGTCGGGTGTGGGAAACGGGAGCAGCCGATGCCCCCAGGGCCTGCTTCAGGTTGCTGGGGTCTTGGAGAGGAGGGAATTGATTCTGAGAATTTCAGCAGCTGTGGGTGGGCATAAAGTCTGGTCCTCAGACGGTGGGCAGGGCTTCTGTTTGGGGGTGTTTTCTCTGCTGGGAAGAGTTAGGTGAAGGGGCTGGCTGGTCCCCGGCATGAGGTGGCCTTGGAGAAGCCCTCCCTTTCAGGGGCAGTGGGACATCCTGTGGTATTATAGGTGGTGCCTGGTGGGGACCCAGGTACCGAGGACACAGGGCTGAGGCCACAGCTGAGCTCGGCTGGGCTGGGCTGTGCTCTGCTGTGCTGGGCCGAGCTGGGCTGTGCTGGGCTGAGCTGGGCTGTGCTGGGCCGAGCTGGGCTGTGCTGGGCTGAGCTGGGCTGAGCTGGGCTGAGCTGGGCTGTGCTGGGCCGAGCTGGGCTGAGCTGGGCTAAGCTGGGCTGAGCTGGGCCGAGCTGTGCTGTGCTGGGTTGTGCTGGGCTGTGCTGTGTTGTGTGGAGCTGGGCTCTGCTGGGCTAAGCCAGGGTGAGCTGGGGTGAGCTGGGCTGCTCTGGGCTGTCCTGTGCTGAGCTGGGTTGAGCTGGGTTGAGCTGGGATGTGCTGTGCTGGGCTGTGCTGGGCTGAGCTGGGCTGGACTGGGCTGTGCTGGGCTGAGCTTGGCTGAGATGGGCTGACCTGGGCTGACCTGGGCTGACCTGGGCTGGACTGGGCTGTGCTGGGCTGAGCTGGGCTGTGCTGGGCTGTGCTGGGCTGTGCTGGGCTGAGCTGGGCTGTGCTGGGCTGTGCTGGGCTGTGCTGGGCTGAGCTGGGCTGTGCTGGGCTGGACTGGGCTGTGCTGGGCTGAGCTGGGCTGTGCTGGGCTGTGCTGGGCTGAGCTGCATCTCTTTTTCCTGCCCCTGCAGATAGGAGACTTGGTTCGACTCTCTTGGGGTGGTGGGTGTTCATGATCCTGTCCCTTCCCGGGGAGAGGCAAGCTTTGTTTCGCATCGTACCACTTTAGCTTCTCACATAGAGAATCCAAGTCAGAATGTGAAATCCACCGAGTGAAATTTCATCAACTGACTTCAACTGAAAGGCAGAAAAGCGGCCCAGGATCCCACCTGAGAAAGCCGTGGTCCCGCGGCAGTTCCTCTCTGTGGAGTGTGAAGCCAGGGCTTACGTCCAGGGCCCGTCCCGCGCACCCAGGCACCGGCGAGCTCTCAATCCTTCCTCTGGGAAGAGCGAGCGTGCGGAAGCGCAGGCACCTGTGACTCCGAGTGTCCCTGCCCCTTTTACGGAAGGGTCTCGTTCAGAGTGTGGAAAGGAGGAGAGGGAAAAAAAGTCACTGTTTTCGTGCCGACCTGGTGCTTGGGCCCAGTCATCCCGTCATTAACCACCCAACTGGCCAAGTGGATGCCGGTCACCATCCTTTGGCCTTGAGGCCCCACAGCCCGGTCGCCGTCCTGGTGAGAGGGATGACCAGGTGGCACTGAATGACCTCCGCTCGCCGGGCGTTGGAGTGATTCGCCACGCTGCGTAAAACCTCTTAGGGCCATTATGTTTCCCAGATTGTTTTACGGCAAAACTCAGTGTCAATGTTATGCTTTGAAACACTGAAGAAACAACAGTCTCTGATCTTTATGGTTTGGAAGACCAAACACTCTGCTGAGGCTGTGGCCAAATCGATGTTTTAGATCCAGGAGAAACCCATCGTGTTACACCAGGAGAGACTGTCCTGGGAGGAAGGCGTCCAAATCACTCCAAGATGTTTCGGGCTCACGTCTCCTGTTCTCTACGGAAACACATTCGTGTTCTTGGGCGTGGAGTCAAAACACACAGAAAGGGGATATTTTTAGTCGAGCCCATTTGGAATAAAACTGCCGCTCTGATGCCTGAGGAGGGTGTGGAGACGGGTTGGCCTCCCAGAGATGGTGCAGCCCTGGTACTCTCCGGTCCTCTAAGTGGGGCAGTTTTGCGCCCCAGGCTGTGGTGTGAAGACCGGGCAGGAACATGGGGTGTGAGCCGAGGCCAGCCTACCACGGTATATGTAGGCAGTGTGCTTAGCTTGGGGGGTGGTGGGGAATGGGCAGACTAGGGACCCACCTTCCCACCTTGCATGCCTCGTGCCCGGGACAGAGGCTCTGGCGTGGTCTCGGGGTGGGGGTGCTGGGGAACGGGGGAACTGGGGACCCACCTTCCCACCTTGCTTGCCTCGTGCCCGGGACAGAGGCTCTGTCATGATCTTTGAGGGGGTGGTGGGAAATGGGGGAACTGGGGACCCATCTTCCCACCTTGCTTGCCTCGTGCCCGGGACAGAGGCTCTGGCGTGGTATGTGCGGTTGTCCACTCGCTCTCGGCGTGTGCGTGGCCCTGCGGGGTATGTGCATCGGTGTGTGAGCACCGCCAGTTCACACACCACACGGTGCATGTTGGGGCCTCCCCAGGTGGGGCCGGGATGAGGAGGAGCGCGTACCTTGGGGGCTCCCAGCTGGACCATCCCTCAAATGCAGCGGCTTTTAAGCAGCCTGTGAGACAGACTGTGCTTCTACTCCTAAACAAGCAAACATGGTGTGAAAATCATTGAGAGAGCAGAGATGTGGATCCAAGCTGTTCTCAAGGAACCACTGTTGTCTTAATTGCTGCGGTAATTAATTTCAGCCCAGCTGCAGAGACTGCAGGCTGATACAAAAGCTCCACTTGCCGGATCTGAGCGAGCACTGCTGCTTCCACTGGGATGCGGAAAAACAGTGCGGAGAGATCCTGAGCTTCCACGCGTTGTCATTTCTCAGAGTTGCCGTCTGTTCCTTTAAGCAAGTAACACCTTTGGGGCTGGAGTGTGGCTCAGAGCGGGTGTCTGGTCTCATGTGAGATACCCCAGAGCCTCTGCAGCCCAGGACTTCTGCCTGGGGTTGCTCCACCCCACGGCTGCCGGTGCGACTCTCCCGGGCTCTGGAGAGGCCGAGGGGATTGTGACGTCCTGAGGCCCCTCCCACCGCAGAGCTGGTGGGATCGACTTCACACCTCACCAAGGTGGCCTGGGGTAGCCCACAGCTGGCCCGTGGATGGGCCCTGCACCTGTGGCATGGCCACTGTCATGTGGCTGGTGGTTGGCAGCCTGGGTGGAAACGGCAGTCAGCAACTGTCATGCTAGGGCTTGGGTTGGGCACTGGGGAAACATCACCATGAAATGCAGAAGGGAGGGCTCCCCCTCCCTGGGGAGAGAGTGTGGAGATGTCCCAAGGACTGGGCTGCCAGTCAGATGTGAATTCAGACAATCCACAAGAATGTTTCTTGCAAGCATGTGTATTATTTGGCTCAGCTGCCAAAACAAATCCCACAGCCTGGGCGACTTCAACAGCAGGAATTTGTTCTCCCACAGTCCTGGAGGCTGGAAGCCCAAGATCAAGGTGTCGGCAGGGCTGATTCTCTTGGAGGCCTCTTCCCGGGCTTGTAGGTGCCGTCTTCTTCCTGTGTCCTCACGTGATCGTCCCTCTGTGTGTGTCTGTGTCCTCATATCTCCTTTGTATAAGGACACCAGTCCTCCTGGGTTAGGGCCCACTCTGGTGACCCGATTTCTAACTACCTCTTTAAAGACCATGTCTAGAAATACAGTCATGTTCAGAGGTATAGGAGGTTAGGGCTTCCACATATCTTTTTGGGAAGACAACATTCAACTGAAAACAATATGTCTATGCAATATTTGGGACATCACATCCTAAAAAAGTGTTTGCTGCTCACCTAACATTCACACATAACCACACATCCTGTATTTCTCTTTGCTAAATCTGCCCGCCCTTTCCATGGAACCTGTGTTTGGGGCAACCCCTTGACTCCCCATGGAGGCCACCCCAAGATGTAGTTATGCCCCAAGGGGAGTGAGGACTTGGACCCCGAAACCCTTTACCTGTGTAAGGCCAGATTGGCCTTACTTGGGGGTGGAGATGGTTGAATCCCTAGATCTGGGAGGAGCTGTGGTGGAAAAGGAGAGAAGCCAGCTCTGTAGGCTGCCTTGACCACACACACAGATGTGTGCACACGCACACGTGCACACATACATGTGCACACAGGTCCCAGCATGCGGGCTTCCTCCATGGGCAGGCACAGGGGTCGGGTGTCGGCCCAGAGGTTCACGGAGGCGCTAATGAGCGGCTCCAGGCCCCGAGGAGATGCGGCTCACACAGGTCAGATTTCGGATGGATGATGAAGGAAATGAGGGCCAGGCCAGCCTCTGGTTACAGTTTAGGGAAAACACGAGGCGCCCTTCTCTAGTTCAAAAGGCAGAGAGAGGCAGACCCGGGAGCTAGGGGGGCCCAACAGGATTCCAGTCCGGCTTCATCTCCGGATGCCCTGGGAACCCGCCTGGCGCAGACCGGGTGGGGGCGATGTGGAGACGGGACCCCAGAGCACGGGGCTAGGGTGCGTAGCAGGGGGTGGTCCCGGCCACACAGTGTCCCCCATGGAGGGGCCTCGACGGCCAGGCTGTGCGTGGCACGTGTCGTGTATGGATCCAAGGCAGGCCCGCCGTCCCCACCCAGCGCCAGCCGGGAGGTTGGGAGGTGTTAGCGCCGGGAGCAGCTTTCAGCTGAAAAACCCCCAGTTTATTAACTTTGCTCCAGAAGCCAGGGCGTCTGTTATTTATGCTACTTTGATCTAGAAAGCTGTTTGTTTACATTTTATGACGTTATAAATCCCCCGTAAGCAGGCGTGATATTTTTATGATGCCCGACGAGGGTCCTCCTGTGCTGCGCGGCGGGTGCATGGGCCTTTACGGCCCTGCTACCAGTGTCGTCCCTCCCGGGGCGCGTTTCTGTTCATCATCTGGACACATGCGGCTCGCAGATGTGCTTCCTGGTGAACATCTGGGGTGGGGCTGCACCGGCTCTGGGCGTGGTGCAGCCTCACTGTGTGGGGAGCCCTGCAGCTCAGGGGGCGGCCCCTGTGCAGGCCTGGAGGGACCTCGGTCACCTGCCCGGCTCCCACGCAGGCCTGGGAGGGGACGGGGCCGGCTTTGGGCTCCTGCACAGGTCCAGGCAGGAAGCTTGTGTGGCCCTCAGGCCTCTGTGCACAGGGCTGGGGTGGTCCATTCGGCTCTTGTGCAGGCGTGGAGTGGGGACATTGGCCCCATATGGCCCTTGTGGCCTTTTGGCTCCAGCTCAAGGGGTCCGCCCCACCCCCACTGGGACTCGTCAGGAAGCAGAGAGGCAAGCAGGGCAGGTGTGGGAGGCTTGCACCTTTCTGGCACCGTGGGCTCCGGGAGTGGTGCCCACAGGCAGCGGCCGTGCTTGCTCTCATCTTTACTCGGCAGACATCGGCATGAGCTGCTCTGTGTCAGGTCAGTGCCAGAGGCTGGGGCATAGCAGTGAGCAGGCCACATGCACCCTGGCCTTCTGGAAGGTGCAGACAGTGTGAGACTCGTGGAGAAGCCCCAGGATGGGTGATGCTGATCTGGGGCCAGGCCAGACCTCGCAGAGAAAGAGGGGACACGGACGGGGCCGGGATTGAAAAGTGAGTGGCCGTTGTCCAGGTAGGGGACAGAGCATACGTGAAGATGCTTGGGTGTGAGGGGCATGGAGGGTTTGGGGAGGCAAAGGCCCCCCAGGCTGGGATATAGGGCAGAGAGAAGCAAGCGAGGGGTGGACCAAGACCCCTGCCCCCGGGTCTTGGTGGAAAGGCCTGGACTTCATTCTGTCCACCCCTACCAGGTGGGGTGCAGTGTCACTGCAGCTCCCGCCCCGTCCCTGAGTCCTCCTTACCCCTTCCCCCAGGCAAGAAGCATTGTTCCCTCTTGGTGACCTGGGCACCATGGAAGGCCTTTGGCACAAGGCATCCATCTTCGTTTTTGTGCCCTCCTCTCCCTTAGGGCTGAGTGTGGGTTTCCATCATCTCTGGACTCCCCTCAGCCCAAAGACACTGTGTGCTGTGGAGGAGCCCCCAGGAGAAAGCTCTGGACTGCACAGATCCCCCTGAGAGCAGGAGAGAGGTCCAGTGTGGCCGGATGTCGCCTCAGACACTGTAAAGTGAGCACCTCCATGCAAGCACCGGGGACTACAGACAGGCTGGAGGGGACGGGCACAGGAGACAGCTCAGAGTAGAGTATCAGAGACAAGGACAGGGACAGGGGATGCAGGACAGAGACAAGGACACAGGATAGAGACCAGAGGACACAGGGCAGAGACCAAGGACACAGGATAGAGACCGGGGAACATGGGTTAGAGGCCAGGGGACATGGGATAGAGACCAGGGGACACAGGACAGAGAGCAGGATCATGGGAAAGAGACCAGAGGACACAGGACGGAGACCAGGACACAGGAGAGAGAGCAGGAGACACAGGACGCCGAACAGAGATGGGACAGGCACGTGGGATCCAGGACAGGGACTGAGGACACAGGCCAGGGGTCAGGTGACACAGGACAGGGAACAGAGGACACAGCCCTCAGAGGGACAGGCAGCAGTGTCCCCATGGAGCTTGCAGGCTGTTGGGACACACACAGTCAACCAGCAGCTCCCACGGGGTCAGTTTCCCCATCTAATCCCCACCCCTGCAGGGAAGGTGCTGGAGTTGCCCCTTTGCAGAAGAGGAGACTGAGACACAGAGCTCCACGTCGGGCCCAGCAGCTGTGAGTGCAGGAACTCTGCCTCTACCCTGGGCCCTGTGCTGCGGACCCCCAAAGCCTACAGCTCCATGCGGCCCACTCGGTGCTGTGCATTCATTTGACGCAGGCGTGGCACCGCCAGTACACATCACAGGCGTCCTTGCCTCTTGACAGCCACCACCCTCCCTCCAGGTACCTGGCTCCGATCTGAGCCCCAGGCTGGGGATGGAAGGGAATGCAGGGGTCTCTGCACGGTGGGACCCACGAGGCCAGCCCTCTGGGGCGCACCCTTGCCCACCCCTGCAGTTCCCCAGACTGCCCATGCCCTCTGGGGCCTTGGGGGAGCAGGAGACACAGGAGAGGCCCTGGGGGTGGGCAGGCCTGCTATGCGCCTCGGTCCCACACCCCAGCCTGACAACCTCAGAAGGTCTCTGCTTCCCTGAGGCTCAGCGTCCTCCTGCACTGAACGGCAGTTGGCAGGGTGAGGAGGATGAACTGGGTGAAAAGTAAAGCTGGGTGGAGAGCGGAGGGTGCCGGGGAATGCAAGGAGGGTCAGTTCCCTTCCTCCCATCCCCTCATCTGCTTCTCAACTCAGAAACCCCCAGCTTAACATGGAGCCTGGCCCTCTGGGAGCTGGGGTGCTGGTCTCCAGCAGACCCCTGGAGGAGGGCTGTGCTTCCCGCAGACCCCTGGAGGGTGGGCTGTGCTTCCTGGGCTGTGCTGGGGAAGCCTAAGGTGGAGACAGCTCCAAAGAGGCCACTTCAAACGCAGAAACCCCTCGGCGGCTCAAGTGGGGGTGGCGTCCTCCTCCTCGAGCAGGAGTCCCGGTCCCCGTTTATGGATTCTCTGTGACTCGGAGACTGTGCTCTGCGCTTGACCTTCTGGAGGGAGGTTAAGCCGCAGCAAGCCCGGGAGAGCACTCTCTTCATCTTTTATGCCTGAAGATTTTCAGGTAGAAAACAAGGATCAACCTAATACGGAGGGTAATGAAAGAAAGTTATGGCCGGGGTGACACATCTGTGCCTGTGATCCCCCGGCTCCCAGCCGCGTCTGCACACGCTCATTACACATGGCCTGCACCGGCCAGCCGGGCTCTAACGTGTCCTCAGCTTTCAGGAAACCAGAGCCTCCGAGTAAGTATCAGATGAGTTGCTAATGTTGGAAAAAAAGCGAAAAACATGCTTGGGGGCTCTGTTTTATGGCTGCACTTGAAGTCGGAATCTGCGATCGTAACCCAATGCCGGCCTCACCAACGTGTTTTCGGTATTGTCGGGATAATTGAAAGTCCAGACAAATTTGGCTATTAGGGCTCCAGGCAGCGGAATCCCATGGTGGCCTCTGGTGTGATGGAGCTCGCCGAGGCAGTCTCAGGTCCTGCGCCCACCACGGTCTTCGGGAGCAGCTGCTGGCTTTGCAAAAGCCCCAGGACTTTCCGGGAGGACGTGGAGGGCTTGGCTTTGCCACCAGGACCTCTTGAAAGGCAGCTGGTCCTGGGCGTCTCATCTGGCCCCATGCCCTTCTTGGCCACCGATGTGGAAGGCAGGGCGCCCTGTGGGGTGAGCAGGACCGTCTGTGCCTTGGGGTCCGCCCTCTGCTTGTGTCACGGGCAGAATTATGTTCCCCGAGATGCACATGTGGAAGTCCCAACCCCCAGTATCTTGAAATGTGACCTGATATGGAAACAGGCTCGTTGCAGATGGTGAAGTTCAGATGTGGCCATTCGGGTGGATCCTACCCCGAAATGACTGGTGTCCTATGGAAAGGACGAAACTACGCACAGAAAGGGACACATAGGAAGCTGTGCGGATGAAGGCAGGGACTGGCCAAGAATCGCCACGATGGGAGGCTCAGAGCAGCTTCTCTCTTGAGCCTCAGAAGGGGCCCTTCCTGCGGCACCTTCATCTCCAGCCTCCAGCCCCCAGCACTGCGGGAGAGGGGGTTTCTGTTGCCAAAGCCTCATCTGTGGAGCTTTATGGTGGCCACGCAGTAGCCTTGCCAGGTTCCCAGCACTGAGCACACACTACAGACCCTCTGGGCGACCCTGCTCTGGGGGAAGCGCCCCACACCAGGGGTGCTGAGAGTGCCCAGCATGGCAGGCAAGTGCTCCCTGCTCCAGGTGCTTGGCAGCCGTGGGACTCACAGCCCTGCTTTTGTCTTGAGTGGGCCCCACCCCCAGGGGTTAGCCGGCAGCCTCCAGGCAGGTTGGCCAGGAAACATATCCGTCTTGTAGAAAGAGAAATGGTCTTGGAAAGGCGTGTGGGGGTACTCTGTGCCCTCCAGACCCACCCGGCACCCTCCACCTGCCTGAGGGCAGCCCTCAGGCCCGCCCTGGGGAGTAGGCTTCCCTGGCATCTCCTGTGTCTGCCTTGGTGGGGCTCAGACAATGAAGAGGCTGCAGAAGCTCTGAGAGGCAGGTCTGAGCCCCCAGCTCCTCCCTGCTGAACCACATGGGTGGCTGCAGTCCCTAGGCCTCCCTGGGCCTCCCCGGGGGCCTCTGCAGTGGTCTCCTGTGCTTCTCCCTGCTCTGGGCCTAGGGAGGCATCCTGCCCTTCCCCGAAGGCACCCATGGGAGAAGTCCTGGGGCCTGGACGCACTGAGACCTGCTCATCTTGCTCAGCCTCTGCAAGTGACCCCTGAGTATCCTTTCCCTCGCACTGCAGGGACTCCACCTGCTCCCTGGGCTGCAAACCCAGGCTGGGGTTATGATGGGACTAGTATTTTGCCTCCTTTTACTCCACACTTGGTCCTGGGTCCTGGGCTTTACAGACAGATAAGTGACTGGAATTCGGGGGTGATGCGCTGACGGGGCCTCCAGACTTTCCCTCCTCCCCAGTCCTCATCTTCATGTGGGTGGCGGCCACGAACTCATGGCAAGGAGATGTGGTCGTGATGAGATTGTAGACTCAAAGCAGCAAACTCTTGGCCAAGACCGGACAGGCTGCACCAGCCCCCACCCCTCTTGGGCTGGCTGTTGGCCAGGTATGGGTGGAGGGGAGGGGCGGGGAGAGCGCCAGCCTCAGCCCTGCTTCCTGGAAGTGACGCAGAAGAAGGTTTGGATTGCAGCAAAGAGGGGCCAAGTTGGCAGATGGGAAGGGACACTGCCAGTAGGCCCAAGGTGGACTTCATCTCAGAGGAGGCGTTGGGAACCGAGACCTGCCACAGGCACAGGGGCGCCCGAGACCCACCTGGATGACACTCTTCTCAGCCAAAGCCAGGCGAGGGATGCCAGCAAAGACCCTGCCTGCCATCCCCACCACCTCGACCGTGAGTCTGGCTCCCCACTGGACTCCAGAGGTCACCTTGGAGCTTAGGAAGGAGAGGGGCCAGTCCTGAATAGACCTACCCTAACCCTGAAATGACCAAATCTTTCCAGAACTGAAGATTAAATGGAGCTAAAGTTCCTGCAGAAGACGGATTGACAGCTCTGCTTCCCTGATGTCTCCTGGCCTCGGACTCTGGCACCCAATGATCTGTGGATGTTCTAACTGGGTGTGGAGGGTTGAATAGGCACAGTCTCCACATCCGAGCAAAACCATAGATGGCCGCGTTGACCTAAGGGGGAGATTCTGCAGTGAGGAGCGTGCTGAGGGGAGGCAGGGCCCCTCCCCTTTCCGCCTGAATCCGTGCCAGCATCTCCCTCGTGCTCGAGTTCACTCCCGGGAAATGTACCCACACAGGAGGGCCCACCTGGGCCACACGTTTTTACAATTAGCCGTTCTCTGTACACCTGGGTTGGGGAATTCCAGAGAGGGCCGGGAGGCCAGGAGAGAAGTGGGTGGGCAGGCACCCTCTTATTTGTGGAGGAGGTGGGAGAGGGGAAAGTTCGCTTTGGAAAACAGGCCAGGCGAGTCCACGTGTGCTCCTGTAGGGTCCTTGCCACAGACCGAGCCTCCCCCATCCCTGGCCTCCCCCAGCCCCCGTGGGGTAAATCCCACCAGCGCGTCCACGGGGCCGGCTCCTCCTGGGCGTGAATCGGACCTTTATGAGCACGGCAGCCGTGCCTGGGAGATTCATGGCCCTGGCGCCCTTTACTGTGGGTTATGAATAGGGGCCCTTAGCCTTTTCCTTCTCATTCAATTTGTCATTTTTGCCCTCTTTCAACACCAGGTACAGGCTAGTGATTTTGGAATGTGCGCCTGCCCAGAATCGCCTGTGCAGTGAGAAGTGTGTGGAGGAGAGGGAGGAAGGCCCGGGCCCTGCCCCTGCCCCTGAGAGGCCAGGCCAAGTGCAGGTTGCTTCGAGTGAGCTTGTGGAGGGGAGGTGGTGGCCTTTGGAGAGGCTCAGTCCCAGTGTCCAGGCAGGGCCCAGCTCAGCTTCTCGGGTCTCAGACAGCAAGGCTCAGACAGCCAGACTCTGGGTTACTGACATCCTCGGCCTCCTGGCTCCTTCGGGTCACACCCTCTGTGGTCATGGAGCAGGTCATCTCTGGGGCTTCACTCGCGACCCCCTGGTTTGGATGACTTTGTGGTTTTTGGCTTTAAGAAGATCAAAATCTCCTGTCCATCACTAATAAGTGGATAAAGAGGAAAAGCCTGGATTCCCAATATTTGGCTGGAGCAGGGAAGGTTCTAGGGCCTGTCTTCTGGGAAGAAACTAGAAGTCAGGCTGAGGCCCCAGGAGGGGCACTGTGCACAGGAGGGACCAGACTGGCCTTTCCCAATGCCAGTGGACTTTAATCTTCTGCTGATGGCACCATTTGACGAAGAGAAATGACATCAATTCTTTGTATTGTCATTTTGCCATTTCTGCCCATTTCTTGACACCTCAGTCAGCACCTGTGGGTGGGCTGAACACACACATACATGTGCACACCTACATGCACACACATGCACATGTGCACACAAGCTCCCACACATGTGCACACACACAGACGAAGCATACTTATGAATATGCACACACATCCATGCACACATGTACATGCATATACATCTGTGCACACACACATACACATGTGCACACACAAACATGCACTTGCCTGTGTGCACTCACTCCTTCAGCATCAGGACCAACCTCTCCTAGAGAGGACACTGTTGCTATAGAAGGAAAGAAATTGATGTGAACGCCCGGAGTGGAGGAGCCAAGCACATTTAGCAGCCGAGGGGTCAGGCCTCCAAGGGGCTGCAGAGAGGCCTTATGGACACCAACCCAAAGGCTCTGCCTGGGCAGCTACAGCCCTCCCAAGCCCAGACATGCTCCCCACAGACCCTCAGCCTCACCGTGAGCCCTGCTGAGGTCAGGTGTTCCAGGGCCTCCACCGTGTGGGGCGGGGGGCTGCTGGCAGTGCTTGTGCTCCAGCAAGAGTCTGGCTCTGCCCCTGGACACCCAGCATGGTGCCAGCTCTCCTGTGGCGTGGCTGTGCTGCAGAGCCTGTGAGTGTGACCGTGGCTCTCCAGGGCCCTGTGCAGAGGTGCCACAGGTGGCTGCCACGGCCTGTTGGTGTCAGGGGTTGGATCCTGGCTGGATGCTGTGGGGAGCTGTGTCCAAGTTGGAAGTTGGAGGAGCCGTGGCCCATGTGGGCCTGAGAGTGAGGACAGGTCTGACTCAAATCATCCTGAGAGTTGGAGGGGATGGGTCCCTTGCTGAGATGAGACCAGGATACCATGAGCCCTGGCCTCCGTTTGTCCGCATCCTCCCTTGGTGTCAGCTGGGGCAGTAGTTCCTCCTGCCCTAGGCCCCCTTCTTGCAGGGCTCAAGCCCTATTGCAGGCTATGCAGCCCCTCCAGGGTCAGGACCAGAGGGAGACTGCAAAGGCACTGCCTCAGGTTGCATGTGGTAGGGACAGCACTTGGCAGACGAGGTTGAGAATGCCTGGCCTTGCAGATTGGCCAGTGACCAGTGTTCCTGTCCATCCCCACAGAACCCTGGCTGCCATCAGAGAGGGGAGGGCCACACATCCCGCACACAGTGAAGCCTCGGTCACCTCTGCTGCAGACACACATGGAAGGCTTCCAAGAAGGGACAGAAAGGAACATCTGACTTCAGCAGGGCTCATGGTGAGGCTGAGGGTCTGTGGGAACCATGGCTGGGCTTAGCAGGGGTGCAGTTGCCCAGGCAGAAGCCAGTTGCCCTGGCTTCCTGCTGGCTGTGGCCCGGCTGCTGGTGTCTTGGGAAGCCCCCACCTTACACAAAGACCCCTTGACCACTCCCTGGAGTTTACAGTGGAGCTCAAACTAATATGGACTCTGAGTCAGATGGTAGGGCTGTATTTTAGGCAGTGAGGGAGGAGTGTTAATTTCAAGGACTGAAGTCTGAAATCAGGGACCTGCACCAAGGTCTCAGCCACGTAGAAGGCTGGGCTGTTTGGACATTCTGTCCCCTGACATCCCACACTGATGTGTCCCAGTTCTCCACTTTCTGACGTCCTTTGCCTCCTTGTCCAGAGGCATCTGCTGGCAGCAGCAGCTCCCAGTATGGTGGATGAAAATCAGTTTCTTTTCCAGCATTCCTGTATCGCTGAGGAGGCAATTCTGGAACACCTGCAGGTGGGGACTTAGGATCACTAGAGAGGTCTTGGCCCACAAGGAAATGCTCAAGATCAGCCACCTCCAAGGTGCCTGTACCAATGGGGACTCTCCCGCAGCCCTGAAATGAAGAACAAGTCCATGTTTTTCCACTTTCTTCTTTTTTCAATTAAAGTTTATTTCGTATCAGAATTCCACCTGTCAATATTTTGTCCAAGTGATACATGTATATAGTTCAGGGCTTATGGGGAATACAGACAATTTCAAAGATTAAAACTTTTCAAAAATTTACTGCCTGTGAACCTTTTCTCAGAAAGCTACTGGAGGATGTATCCCAGCAAATCAAGGATATAAACCAAAGGAAAAGTCAGGGCATGGAAAAGATTACGTAAGAAAGGAAAACAGGTGACCTCTCACTTCTCACTGATCCTCCGATTTCTGCCCCAGAAGCAGCCATTTTCAGTGGTTTCAGAGTTTTATCTGTATTTATCCGTATCTTATATGACATGTAGTGTTTTGATTTTAAGGATTTTCTATTGACCGCTGTTGAAGAGCAGAAGTTTAACATTTTTTAACACACACTTGCTGATTCAGTTAGTCCACAGCCTTTTATTACATCAGTTTTCTGCGCTTTTGTTCTTACGAATGTGTGGATAACATTCATTTCCTTTCTTAAGGAACCTTTTCCTTGGCGTGCATTAACAATTGGCTTACATTTTCATTTGCATGAGTGTCTAGAAAATTTCTCTGCAAATGGACTTCAGGGTTCTGTTTGTTTAATTTACTTATTTTTCTTGGAGGCATCTTTGTTTTTTCTCCATGACGTTCTGTTTTTTTTCCTAGTTCTTATGCTAATCAGGATGCATGAGGAAGTGAAAGGGGTGCTATTAAGAATTCCACTAAGAAACAGGCAGGAATAAGGACCGACTGTCACCCCATCTGTAGCCCACTGAGGCAGTGGCTGTCTTGAGACTTACTTGGTCATCACCCTGGGGATTCCTTGGCCTTTTCAGGTTTGCATTTTCTGTGTCCTGGTTTCTCCTTTGGGTCATCCCCTTGATTTGCTGGGACACGTTCTTCAGTAGCTTTCTGAGAAAGGGCTCATGGGAGGTAAATTTTTGAAATGTTTTAATCTTTGGAATTGTCTGTATTGCACTGACATTATTGATGGTGTGTTTGAACGCTAAATTCTAGATTGGAAATTATTTCCCCCTCAGCGTTTTGAAGGTGTTGCTTCATTGTCATCAAGTTTCTCTGAAGCCATTTTTAGTTCTCACCCTTTGCATAGGATCTGCTTTGTTTCCTCTCTAGAAGCTGTCAAGTGCACATCTTTCCCCCCTATCTTATAGCACATCATGGTACCATGTCCCAGTGTGGATAAATTCTCATTCCTTACGCTGAGTAGTCCTGGCCTCTTTCTCAGTTTTCCTTGCTCTCCCCTCCTGGTCAGCTGCAGGACTCCCAAATCCATCTTCCAATTGTATCCTATTTCACTTCTCTCACAGGGGGCTGAGCAGCGTGTCTGGGGAGAGTGTGGGCTCCTGGGTCAGATCCCAGTGCTGCCTTGCAGGACCTTTAGAAAGTTCTTGCAGGACCTTTAGCTCCTGCAGCTCCTTGCAGGACCTTTAGCAAGTTCTTTCAAATCCTTTTGCCTCCATTTTCTCATCTATAAAATGGGCTTAGTAGACAGAGCATTCCTGATGGAGTTCTTGGAAAGTAAGTGGAGCTTCTGCTGCTGCTGATTTTAAACGGGTTTCCATTAAAGCAGTCTCCTCACAGGCATCTGGGTTTTAAGAAGGCTCCAAAGGAGAGAAGCTCTGAAGGGGGCCGGGTGGGCTCTGTCCTCGTGTGTCACTGCCGGCAGCTGGGCCGGTATGGAAAGCCCAGCTGGTGGCTCCTGTTCCTGCAGTGGCTGCCCAGGCCGGTCCCCACTCCCAGGTCACCGAGGCACTGCCCTGCAACCCAGCTCCCCTTCAGAGGAGGCACATGTGCCATACTCCTCATGGGCATGCTGCTGTCTGGGCTGTCACGGTCAGTGTCATGGCAGGTGGAGAACAGGGCCAGGGGCTGAGTTTTGGTCCTAGGGCTGCTGAGTGACTATCATTTTCCTGCTGGCCTCAGTTTCCCCTACTCATAACAGGAGAAGCCTGGACTTGCTGATCCTGGAGGCCTCTCACCTCTGACGCTGGATTAGGTGCCCCTGGGGCCATGTTCCCAGCCAAGGGCCCCTCCATGTAGACATTCCTCTCCCTCGAGGTACATTCCTTCATTATGAGCTTCTAGCTGCATGCTGACCGCAAATTCTCACTGGAGGCAAATCTAATCTATTTCTGCTC
The DNA here is from genome assembly GCF_049350105.2 of Macaca mulatta. NCBI lineage: Eukaryota > Metazoa > Chordata > Mammalia > Primates > Cercopithecidae > Macaca > Macaca mulatta. Next base: position 237,841,526 of record NC_133406.1, on the reverse strand, counting down.
CCTCTCCTGCCACCCTAGACGCTGGCTACTGTGGCCCCTCATTGCTTGGCCCCTCCCTCTGCCTTGGCCAGGTGCCAGCCTTGAAAGTCTCATATTTATAGTCCCCGAAGCAACCCGCAGATGTGGGCATCCCTGCTGGCTGTTGCTGGTTACAACGCCGAGGGCACTGGTCCTTATGGTCCAGCCTGGCCTCCCTGCTTGGCTCTGAGAGGCCATTGGGATTGGAGTTTGGAATTGGACCAGTCACAGTGCTGGGTTGGCCATGGAGCAGTGAGTGAGGACTTGGCAGGGGCTTCTCCACGGAACCATTGGCCTCCAGGGGCCAGCAGGAAGGCGAGACCTAGGCCCTGACAGGAAGAGCCTGGCCGGCCAGCTGCTGGATGTCTTTCAGCAGCAGGTGCTTGCTGGCCTGGACGCCGCCTCCAGTGGCTTCAGTCTATCCTGGATGTCCACCTCCACCTCCCTTAGGACACCAGCGATGGGAACCACCAATTTTGATTTGGTGGCACAATTCCAACCTCAGGAAAAAATGTAATCAATGCGGGAGGGCTTGAGGATCAAATGCACATCTGTGTGCACGCACACACATGTGAGGCCATGCACAGTACCCACATGAAGCTACAAGAAGGACCCAGTGGCTTGCCAGGGCTCGCGGTGGTTGCCACAACCTCTCCAGGCCTTCTAACCCTCACGGTGCAATGCGGCATCTCTTGGCTGGTGCTGGGCTGGGCTTCTGGGCAAATACCACCCGCTACACAGGCACCTTGGGCCTCCCCACACCCGTCTCAGGTTCCTGCAACCTAACTTTTTTTCCTGAAACAGGATCTCGCTCTGTTGCCCAGGATGGCAGTGGCACAATATGGCTCACAGCAGCTTCAATCTCCTGGGCTCAAGTGATCCTCCCACTTCAACCTCCTGAGTAGCTGGGACTATAAGCATGTGCCACCATGTCCAGCTAATCTTACTGATTTTTGGTAGAGATGAGGTCTTACTATGTTGCCTGGGATTCCTGAGCTCAAGCAATCCTCCCACCTCAACCTCCCAAGGACTACAAGTGTGAGCCACTGCACCCAGCCAAACCTTATTTTTTCTTTTAAGTGATCCATTAAATAAATAAATGCTCATTAATTAAAAAAAATCAATGTGGCTTTTCATGAACAAATCCATACATCAGGAAATCCGTTCTTTGTCAGGCATCTGTCCCCTTGGGTTGACAATTGCCCCTGTGCAGAGGTGAGCTGTGTGGGATCAGCCTCCAGAGCAGGGGCACCCGAAACCCACTGCCACGCCTTTCCAGTCCCATGTTCAGGCCTTTCCTTCAGGAGAGATCATCCTTCCTTTGTACTGATTTAAAGGGATCCTTGGTTGTGGGGGCCCGAGCTGGTGACTGCTGTGGGGCCACAGGACTCCCCTCTGATGCCTGAGGCCCCCTCCTTGCTCACTTGTATAACGGCTTTGGGGAATTTCACTCACAACCAGGAGAAGGGGCATCCCCACAGGGTACTTCTAGGGGGACCCCTCAGATGTCCTGCCCTCCACTGGCCCCTAGAAGAGAGCGGACCCAAGGCTGCTGGCCGCTCCAGGAGAGGCTTCCCTGTGTCCTGCCCCAGGCTGGCTGCTGCCCTGCATGGCATCCTGGGACCAGGACCAGGTCAGAGTGCCCAGGACTGCACGGCCTGCCCCCAGCAACCAGAACAGCTGGGGGGCTTGGAGAACTGGGGGCTGAGAGCTGAACATGGGACTGAGCCTTCAGGACAGGGTGACCAACCTGCACTGCTGCTAAGATTCTCTTTAGGCTCTTCCAAAGAAGGGTGTGTGTGTGTGTGTGTGTGTGTGTGTGCACGCGCGCGCGCATGTCAGTGTGTATGAGAGTGTGTGCACATGTCAGTTTTGTGTTTGTTTGTGTGTGTGTGTATTTTGGCTTTTTGCTTACAGTGCTGGAGGCTGGAAGCCTCAGGTCAGGGTCGGGCTCAGGTGAGGGCTGCCTCCTGGCTGCTGAGGGCCACCATTTCCCTGTGTCCTCACGTGGCGGAAAGAGAGCTGAGTGTTAGTGCTTCTTGTGTGGACAGATGTTCCTGTGTCTCAGTGTATGTGTCCAGGTGCAGGTGTGTGTGAGTGTGCCAGTTTTGTGCATGTTTGAGCGTGTGCATGTGAGTAGGCTAGGTGTGCACGTGTGTCTGTGTAGGTCTGTCCTTGTATGAGTGCGTGCGTCTGTGAGCGTGTGTGCTGGTGCGAGCGCGAGTGCACGCGTCTGTGAGCGCATGTGCTGGTGCGAGTGTCAGTGCGCGTGTCTGTCGGCGTGTGTGCCGGTGTGAGTGCGAGTGTGTATGTGCATGTGTGTTAGTGTGTGCATGTGCATGTCCCTGTGCATGTGTGTCCGTGTGTGGGTCAGTGTGTTGGGTGTGTGTTGGTGTTGTCAGTAGAAGCACTTGTCAACTTTGTGCATATAAAGAGGTGTTAGTGTGTTTCGTGTGTTTGCATGTTGGTGTGTGCATGTGTGTGTATGTGTTAGTATGTACAAGCATGTCAGTGTGCACAAATATGCACGTTGGTGTGTCTGTGTATATGTGTGTTGGCATGTGCACACATGAGTGAGTGTGCACATCAGTGTGTGTGCATGTGTGTCTGTGTGTATGTTGTGTGACGATGCATGTATTACACATCAGTGTGTGTTACTGTGTGTGCGTGTCTGTGTGTGTGTTGGGGGCATGCATTTCTGTACATGTTAGTGTGTGCATGTGGTTCTGTGTGTATTAATGTGAGCGCACACAACAGTGTGCAGTGGCACCTGGCTTTTCTGGGGGATCCCTCCTGGCACAGATGTGACTTGGGGCTTCACTGAGGATTCCCTGCCCTGGCTCCTGTCAGAAGGAATCAGGAGTAGGAACTATCACCAGGAGATGCCTGAAATCTGATAACCTGGCCTGGCCAAAAGCTTAATGGTCACATGAAAGGCTTTTTAATATTTTTAAGATTTAGCAAGTATTTTGTTAGAAAAATGTGGTCATGCTTTTCCATAACTGAATAAAAGGGTTGGGTCCTCCATGGCCTTCTAGCCACGGGCTCTTGGCTCCCATGGGCAGTGGCTCGGGGCTGGCCTGGGCTGTGGGGAGGCCTGGGGGGCCCGTGTTGTCAACTGCTCACAGATCCTGGTGGTGCAGGATGGCTGCCTGCATGCAGGGGCCCCACCCTCATCTGGTGTGGACTCAAAGCTTCCTAGTGAACCCCAACCACTCACTCCCAGAGGCCCCACTGAAAGACTGTGGTCTGCACCAGAGGGAGCCTCCTATGCGCGGGGAGGGGGGCACCCAGCGTACCGGGTGTTCCCATCTCACCCAGGATGGGGAGCCACATGGATGGCGCACAGAGGAGGGAGATTCTAGCCCTGCCCACTGAGGCGCACGCACTAGGGTTCCTCGGTACCCCAGTGAGTGCCTCGGTTCCCACCCTCACTGTGCCCCCAGCCCCAGGCCCCATAGCCCTGGCCCTGCCCTGCAACACTTTCAGACCAGCAGACACACGCACCCTTCAGCCTGGCTCCAGGTTGGGGTGAAGCCCCTTCTCCTGGGCCCCCATGGATGAGGTTGGACAGCCCCAGACAGGCCACTGCATGGTACTGGTGAGGGGAACAGCTGGAGGGATGGGAGGCGAGGAGACTCATGTTCTGTGGCTGGCCGCCAGGGGCTCCTTTTCCCAGCAAGACCCGTTTTGTAGAGCAGGGAGGATGGACTGAGCCCAGATCTGGCCGCTGCACCTCCACGTGTTGGGCAGCGAGCCACGGATCCCGTCCTCGCCTGGTCACCCCCAGGGTCTGGCCGCCCTGTCTCAGGAACCTGCCCGGACAGGGGAGAGTGCCAGAGCCCCTCGGTCATCCCATCCTCAGCCTCTGACCACAGAGCAACCCACTTGGCTCTGTTAGAATTTTTTTTAATTGAGTTCATTAAGATTTTGCCTACACATACAACAAAAAGGTCCTCAAACAAACAAGCAAAGTGAAATAAAATTAAACAAGAGAAAACCACGGCCACCGCCCCAAAACAGCCTTGGTGAGCCCGCTAAGCCCCCAGTGCTCTATGCTCACATGTTTTTGTAATATTTTCAAAACTAAACTGTTTTGTAGTCTTTTTCTTAAAGGGGGTTCACAAATTGCATGCACCGAAGGCCCACAAAACCTGGGCCCACCCTGGTGAGGGGAGTTCTTGCCTCTCCCAGGCCCCCATGGCACGATCTAAGTGATTTATTTCCTTGGCCAAAACCAGTAAGAAATCTGAGGAAATGAAAAAAGGTTTGGTTCCTCGGCAAGGCTGCAGCCTCAGGACACCTTGGTCCCCTGGAAGTGGGTCCCCTCACCTCTGGAAATTAAAGTGGCGTTCTTAGTAGACAAGACACTGCCCCGTCTTCACTGCCCACAGGGCCGGGAGTGGGTCATGAGGGGCCCAGGGCCTGGCCGCTGCTCCAGGGACCTGGTTTAATGGCCCGAGTCACCGTTGACGGCGTTTGAACACCAGGAGGTGCGGGTGCCGGGACCTGGTTTAATGGACCCGGGTCATTGCTCGTGGTGTTTGAACAGCACCAGGAGGTGCGGGTGCCGGACAGCTGCAGCTTCTGTTTCTGATAGAGCCCTGGGCACCACGATTTAATGGATTAGTTAAAATGATGTGAAAAAATGGATCTCTGATTTATGACCTGCAAGTTTTTGCTGACTGCGGCATGTTTCCCCCAAGCCCCGCGTCTTAAAGTCCTGGGCACACACGGCCTGGTTTCCTGCCTGTGCCCTCAAGGCTCATCCAAGGTCCCTTTGCCCAGGGCCCTCCAGACCTTTAAAACAGGAAGTTTAATTTTATAGAATTAAAAAAGAGAAAACGGTACTTAATTATCTGGCTGTGAAACAGCGCTGCCCTGTCTTAATTTTAGTAGCTAATAAAAGGCCGTTCCCGGAGTTAACTACTTCTGGTCCAAACGCCCTGCGATTTTGGCTATTTGGATAGAATATTTTATGAACTGTTATATATTGCACTACGGTTTTTAAGCTCTGCTATGACATATTTCTCTCAAGATTTATTAGGATTTTTTATTTAAAACAATATATTAAATAGGGGAGAAAAAGTAATCTTAGGTAAAATTCAAATATTAGCAAAACAAAACATGGACCAAAACCTCTTTTATTTGAAGTTCTCCCTCCTTCCACCCCCACCCCACCCCCTTCCCTCCCACTGTTGCTGTAAAAACGGTTTGGGGAGCAACGGCCCCAGCTGCATCATTAATTCAATATGTCTTCCAACCTGCCTCCAATCAGGGGATCAATTTCAAGGCCAGTTGCCGCTTAAGTGACTTTATGGAAACAGAAAAATGAACGGTGCTCAGCAAGACCAGCCCAGCCTCCTGTAAAGAGCCCCGGGCGCCCTCCCAGTTTCCAGCAGACCCAGGACAGCCGCACAGACCCCTGGCCCCACAAGGCCCCCTGCCATGCGAGGTGCATTGGGACCGCCCGCCCCTGCTCTGGCAGGTCGTGTCTTCAGTGGCCGTTCCCTCTGAGCGGGAGCCTTCCTTCCTTCCCCTCCTCCACGGCTACTCCTCACTATTAAGGACCTACTCCTATAGGAGTTTCAAGGTTGCTGGAATGAACCTTGGCAGCAGAAGTGGGGACCCATCCACCCAGGAGGCAGGTGGTGGGACTGTGTGGGAGCTGAGGCTGCAAGCCCTGGCCCATGGGACTGCATTTATATAGCACAAGTTCAAAGCCAGAATGACAAGAATTTCAAGACCGCAAAGATGGAGCATTTTAAAGCTCAGGCTAGGCCCCTTTTGAGTGAGGATCCCCCAGGTTTCATGTGGTGACTGCCCCCGACCCCCAGTGCCGGTCGTGGTGCTCTTGGGAATAGGAAACCCCTGGGAGGCTTTGAGCAAAGCCCAGCTCTCAGGAAAACCGGGGCAAGCGATAGGCCTTCTCAGGGCAAAGCAGCCCCAGGAGCCCAGGGCCTCCTGCCTGTGCCCTCTGCTCCTGCAGCCAGGGCCAGCCAGGGAGCAGTACTGGGCAGGCACCTGCTCTCCTGGAGTGGACAGTGGATGCAAACAGCTGGAGAAGCCCACAGGTGCAGCTTGTGATTCTGTGCGATGGTGAAAACAAGCAGGTAACGAGATGGGATCGTCGCAGAGCCCCTGGCCTAGAGGGCTCGGGTCTTCTCTCTGAAGAGAGGACATTTCTATTGAGACATCAAACCCAGGGGAGAGGAGCATGAAGAGCTGGAAGGAGGGCAAGAAGGCAGGTGCCGGGGAAGGCAGAGGGCCAGACATTGGGGAAGCCAGAACTGTGACCTTCCCCTTGGAGACCTCAGGCCCAGCTGCCCTCCAGGGCCAGCCCGAAAGGCCTCCCAGGCAGGCTCTGCTGGAGACATAGTGGGTGATCTCCACCTGCCCGGCCCTCACAAGGAAGGCGTCCGTGGTTGCAGAAGGTTGCTCTGAAGAGCATCTGCTCACTGCCATCATTCACGGTCGCTGGGTGATGGGGCCGTGATTGGGGCCATTGGAAAGAAAATCACTGTGGTCGATTACAGCGATCAATGCTTCTGAGAAGCCTCCTTCCAGCTGTGTGCCTACCTGTTAGCCTTGTGTAGTTAGCTAATTCGTGGGCATTCAGGGGTTTGAGCAATTATCAATACCTGGAGCTGTGTGGGCCCCAGCATCTACCCACACGGCTTTATTGGTTCCCCCCACGCCTGCTCAGGTCAACCTGGCGTGACAGCTGCACGCTGCATGTTTGAAAGCAGCAACAAGGCTGTCTTTGTACGGCAGGGGTGGTGCTGGCAGCTCTGTGGCGGTGCTGGGCTGCTGGGCTGCAAGACTGGGCTGGCTCCACTTGGGGCGGGTGCAGCAGGCATGGGAGAAGGCAGGGTGTGTGCTGAGGGGACCATTCCAGAATCCCCGTAGGCCCCAGGGCTGGCCTCAGGAGCTGTCACCACGGCTCTGCTTGGCTGCCCATGCATGCTGGCAGCCAAAGGGAAGGAGAGTCGCCCAGTTCCCTTTCCTGCCAGGTACCCCCTACAGCATCCCCAATGCCTACGAGCCTGGCAGCCCTTCCTCCTTTTTCCATGCCCTTCATTTCTTTTCACACCCGCAGTGTCAGGACATTGCTTTTCTGGCCCAGAGCCCTGTAGTAATCAGGAAGGCCGGGCTCCCAGGATCCCCAAATGCAGGTGGGGAGGCAGGGCTGGAGCAGAGCCAAGGCAGAGGGTTTCTCTGGTGGGTTGAATAGCATCCCTCTAAATGCATGTCCACTCAGAACCTCAGAGTATAACCTTATTTGGAAATTGGGTCTTTGCAAATGCCACCTGTTAAGATGAGGTGTTATAGTGGATTAGGGTGGGCTCTGAATCCAAGGACTGGTGTCCTTCTGATGAGAGGACAGAGAAACCCCGAGGAGGAAAATGCACAGGTGATAAGGACGGCAGAGATGGGGGTGACGTGGCTGCAAGCCAAGCAAGGCCCGGGACTGTTGGGGCCCCAGAAGCTGAAAGGGGCGATGAAGGGGCCACAGCCCCAAACTCAGATTCTTTCTGTATGTTCCGCATCTTGCATTCTCATGACTTTTGAGCTCTATGTAAACATGTACCTGTATTTTATTGCAAAAGAGAAGTAGACAATCTCCCTGAATCTTCAAGCAGAACCAACTTTGTGTCTGTCCTACAATTCTCTTGTGCCTGGCCAGGGTTGGCCTGGGTCATAGGATGGTGTGACCAGCACAGACCCTGCTGCCAGCTCAGGACAGAGTGGCTGCCTTCCCTGGCCTTGGCCCTGACTCCCCAGCTTGCCTTCAGGTTGCTGGGCACCCTGGCTAGCTCTATGAAGACGCTCATGGCAGAGCCTGGTGCCATCGTCCAGCCCGGGAATTGCTGGTATCATTTTTTAGAAAGGAGGCAATAAGGAGCCCGCAAAACTGGCCACTTGGCCCCAAACCCCTTGTGGGTGGCCCTGCCTGCCCCTGCCTATTCTCTCGAGGGTGCTGTGGCAGGTGCCAGAGACACACAGGGCGCTGGGGAAAGGCCGGGCTGTGGGCGGTTTCCACTGTGCTGCAGGACACAAGGCCTTCAGGGTTTTGAAAGTTCAGAGCCTGGACTAGTTGTCAGGCCGAGAGTGTGAGTTTGTTCTCGGGAAGGAACAGAAGATGCAGAGGGGAGGAAGAGGAAGCCGGTCAGTTGTGGGGGGCATTTGCAGGGGGCTGCAGTAGCCTTAGAAGAACCCATCTGAGATCCCCTTGTGTTCCAAGCTTGTTGTGTGGCCCTCAGCATCCAAGGAGAGTCTGGGGAGACCATGCCCAGCAGCGGGCACCAGGCACTCCCACCATCCTCTTATCCAAGGGGGCTCCCGGCCACCCACTCCAGAGCCCTGGCTCTCATTACTTCTAAAGTGCACGGCCGTGCACTCCCACTGAGCCCAGGGGATTCCCCCAAATCTCAGTAAATGCTCCGCTTTGTTTGGGGCGATGCCTGAGGGCCTGAGGTTGGTTTTGATTTCATTCAAACCAGTGCCCCCATCTCCACTTCGAGGTAAATGGAGCCTTCCAAGATCTATTTTGGGTAACATCTGAGCTGAAAATGCTTCTGGGATGATAAAAGCCTCTTGGCGAGGCATTTAATGCCCTCTTCAAAGGCGGACTTGGAGTGGAAACAAGATCTGTGGCCCCGGACGGGACGGGTGGAAGGGGCAGGCGTTGGTGTGTTCACAGGCCCTTAGCGAGAAGTGAGAAAGATGGGTCCCAGCCACGGTGCAGCTGGAATTCCAAAGCTGGGGGAAGTGGAGGGTCCAGAAGTGCCATCCGAGATTAGAAACGTTCCAAAGAAACTGTGGGCAGCCGTGGGAAAGATGCTTGGCCTGCTCTCCCTCATTCCTCCAAGCTGCCTGTTGCTGGCCTCCGCCAAGATCAAACCTGCCTGGATGGGAAAGAAGCATAGGCTGGGCAGAGTCCACCTTCAGCAGAGGCAAGGGGCTCAGAAGTAAAAATAACCCCATTCAGACACTCACTCCCTATGTGGAGGAAGAGCTCCTGGGCCCCACACTAAAGCTCACAGGACCCTTCCACCCTCCCCAGGCATCTGGAATGTGCTCCATGGTCAAGAATGTCCAAAGGAACAGAGAGGGAGGCCCAGTCACACCCCCTATGGAGATCATCACTGGCCCCAGGGAAGCTAGGCTGGGGCTCTAGTGCCCAAGGTAACAGCCTGTGCAGCTGAGCATGCTGGGACGGCATGGAGGGTGGTTGCTGCAAGAAATGAGCCAGGCTGGTCTGCAGCCCCAACAACGCCCAGGGTTGGGGCCATGCCTGGATAGAGACTGGGGCTCAGAGGAGAGGCATTTTCCAGACCAGGGCCCCAGGAGGCAAGGCCTTGTCCATGAAGCCAGGATACTGTGAATGGGAAGAAAGGAGATGGGTTGGGAAAGCCAAGAGCACAGATGTGGGGAGTCGGCCCCATCCAAGTGCTTGGAGTGCACGCAGCTTTTCCCTTCTCTCTGACTCTTCCTCCTGGCTGTCCATGCTCTGCCTGCACTTCTCCCCTCTCTACGCTTCTCCCTGCCTGCTTGCTCTGCTCCCCTGACCCACACATCTCCTCTCTACCCTCTGCTTCTGTGCCTCTGTCCGCCTCCTCCCTCTCCCATTTCCAGCCCCTCTCTCTCTTTCTCACTCCCTCTGTCTCCCCCTTCCCTCTACCTCTCTCTCTTCCTTGTAGCCATGATGCTCAGAGATTTGGTTGGAAGGTATCTGTCAGTGATGAGGGAACATGATCAGGTAGCCCTGGTCAGTCAATAAAGCTGCTGTTGTAGCAGGCCAGTTGGGCAGTACCGGAGCTACCCATGGGCCAACATGAGGCTCTCTGGCATTCAACATTTATTGGCACAGGAATCCTTTTGCAAACCCAGGCACACAGCTAGATTCCACTCTCCTGCCAACTCCTGGCCACCCAACCCTTCCCAGTGGTTCTCATGATGCCTTGACCTCAGCAGATCATCTTCCTTCATCATCTACTCTTCCACCAGCCATCTACAATGCTCTGGGCTGCACAACGTTTGTAGCTGTGCCTCATAAAGTAAACCATGGACAAGAAAAAGGTTTCTGTGTACACCAATGACAGATTAGATGATTCAGACCAATCCTCCTACTGCAGACTACTAGGAAAGACAGGCAAAGCCAGCTTGAATTAGAATGGAAAAGGCAGTGATAACTCATAGAGGAATAAAATTAAAGATAATATCAAGGCCCAGAGAAGGGAACCTAGCATTTATGTGACTTTTCACCAGGGGCTTCTCCTAATTTCAGAAGATGTTGCTGGCAGACTCATCACTTCAATGCCTGACATTGGATTAAAGTGATCTTGGATTGCTAGTGTTTCTATCTAGTAACATTTAGTAGAAATTATTTAGTAACAAATTTCTAACTAGTTTTCTCCCAGAAACAAACATAAATTCTCTAGAGGAAGAAAACATAACTCTTAGGCTTATATTCCTTTTATAGTTTTAAAAGAAAAATAACTGGCACTCAACAAAAAAATAACTAGGTATACAAGGAGATAAGACAATGTAAATGAAAACCAGGAAAACAATAGGAAATATAAACAGGACTTCCAGAACCCCAAATATTGGACCTATCAGACACAGAAATGAAAATATATGTGCTTATTCAAGGAAATAATGCAAATGATTTAGAATTTCAACAGAAAATTGGAAACTATAAAAAGAGGAACCAAATTTAAAAATCAAGAACTGAAAAATTTAATAATCAAAATTAGGAACTTAGTGGATAGGGTGAACAAAACAAATTAGACACAGATGGGGAGATAATTAAAGAACTTGGAAATTGATGGGGAAAAAAAATCCAGACTAAAGCATGGAGAATACAAACTATGGAAAATATAGAAGAGAATTTAAGACTCACAAAAGATAAAGGGGAAAATTCTATAGACTTCTAATTAGATACAAGAGGAAGAAAGAAGAGGGAGAGAACAGAGAAGAAGCAATATTTGCATAGATAGTTGCTATAATTTTTCTAAAACTGCATAACACATCTAACCACAGATTTGAGAAGTTCTACAAACCCCAAATAGGTCTATGAAAGTTAGGGCTGTGAATATCGGGTGGCCTACAGAAAGATGGAGGGAGTAATCATCAGGGTGAGGACCATTTCCTACCCAAGTTCACTAGGCAAATGCTGTCTTTCTCCATATCTATACCCGTCTCTGTCTTTCCTGTCTCTATCTTTCCTGGGCCTTCATAGAAAACTACTCAAAACCAGAGAACAAGAGAAACTCTAAAAACAACCAAAAAGTGTTAGACCCATTACTTTCAAAGAAGCTACAACTAGACCGGAAGCTAGGTAATAGACACAATTGAAGCCCAAAGATAATGAAATGATGACTTAAATTTTTGAAATAAAATAACTGTATTAGTCCGTTCTCATGCTGCTATAAAGAACTGCCTGAGAATGGGTAATTTATAAAGGAAAGAGGTTTAGTTGACTCAGTACCTCAGGACTGGGGAGGCCTCAGGAAACTTACAATCATGGTGACAGTGGAAGCAAACACGTCCTGTTTCTCATGGGAGCAGGAAGAAAACGAATGAGTGACGAGCAAAGGGGAAACCGTTTATAAAACCATCCGATCTCAAGAGAACTAACTCACTATCACAAGAACAGCAGCATGGGGGTAAGCAGCCCAGTGATTCAGTTACCTCCCACTGGGTCCCTCCCACAATGTGTAGGGATTATGGGAACTACAATTCAAGATGATATTTTGTGGGGACCCAGCCAAACCACATAATTATGTCCCTGGCCCCTCCCAAATCTCATGTCCTCACACTTTGAAACACAATCATGCGTTTCCAACAGTCCCCGAAAGTCTTAACTCATTCCAGCATTAACCCAAAAGTCCAAGTTCAAAGTCTCATCTGAGACAAGGCAAGTCCCTTTCATCAATGTGCCTGTAAAATCAAAAACAAGTTAGTTACTTCCTAGATGCAATGGAGGTACAGGCTTTCAGTAAATATACAAGTTCCACATGGGAGAAATTGGCCAAAACAAAGGCCCCATGCAAGTCCAAAATCCAAGAAGGCAGTAATTAAATCTTAAGGCTCTGAAATAATCTCCTTTGACTCCATGTCTCACATCCAGATCACACTGATGCATGAGGTGGGCCCCTATGGCCTTGGGTAGCTCCACCCCTGTGACTTTGCAGGGTATAGTCCCCTGCCAGCTGCTTTCATGGGCTGGCGTTGAGTGTCTGAGGCTTTTCCAGGTGCACAGTGCAAGCTGTCAGTGGATCTACCATTCTGGGATCTGGAGGATGGTGGCTCTCTTCTCATAGCGCTACTAAGCAGTGCCCCAGTGGGGACTCTGTGCGGGGGACTCCAACCCCACATTTCTCTTCTGCACTGCCCTAGCAGAGGTTCTCTATGAGGGCCCCACCCCTGCAGCAAACTTATTCCTGGACATCCAGAAGTTGCTATACATCCTTTGAAAATTAGGCAGAGGTTCTCAAACCTCAATTCTTGACTTCTGTGCACCTGTAGGCTCAACACCACATGGAAGTTGCCAAGGCTTGGTGCTTGCACCCTCTGAAGCCATGGCCTGAGCTGTACCTTGGCCCCTTTTAGCCATGGCTGGAGTGGCTGGGACACAGGGCACCAAGTCCCAAGGCTGCATACAGTGGTGGGGCCCTGGGCCCAGCCCAGGAAACCATTTTTCTCTTCTAGGCCTCTGGGTCTGTGATGAGTGGGGCTGCCACAAAAGTCTCTGAAGTACCCTGGAGATATTTTCCTCATTGTCTTGCTGATTAACATTTGGCTCCTTATTACTTATGCAAATTTCTGCAGCTGGCTTGAATTTCTTCCCAGAAAATGGTGCTTTTTTTTTTCTATCACATCATCGGGCTGCAAGTTTTCCAAACTTTTATGCTCTGTCACCTCTTGAATGCTTAGATGCTTAGAAGTTTCTTCCACCAGGTGCCCTAAATAATTTCTCTCAACTTCAAAGTTCCCCAGATGTCTAGGGCAGGGACAATATGGTGCCAGTCTCTTTGCTAAAGTATAGCAAGAATCACCTTTATTCCAGTCCCCAACAATTTCCTTATCTCCATCTGGGACCACCTCAGCCTGGACTTCATTGTCCATATTACTATCAGTATTTTGGTCAAAGAATTCAACAAGTCTTTAGGAAGTTCCAAACTTTCCCACATTTTCCTATCTTCTGAACCTTTAAGTCTCTAGGAGGTTTCAAACTTTCCCACATTTTTCTGTCTTCTTCTGAGCCCTCCAAACTGTTTCAACCTCTGCATGTTACCCAGTTCCAAAGTCACTTTGACATTTTTGGACATCTTTATAGCAGCACCCCACTCCTTGTACTAATTTACTGTATTAGTCTGTTCTCATGCTGCTGTAAAGAACTACCTGAGACTGGGTAATTTATAAAGGAAAGACGTTTAATTGGCTCACAGTTCTGCAGGGCTGGGGAGGCCTCAGGAAACTTATAAACGTGGCAGCAGGGGAAACAAACACATCCTTCTCATGGTGGCAGGAAGGGGAAGAATAAGTGCTGAGCAAAGGGGGAAGCTCCTTATAAAGCCATCAGATCTTTTGAGAACTCACTATCATGAGAACAGCAGCATGGGGGTAACCGCCTCCATGATGTAATCACCTCCCACTGGGTCCCTCTCATGACATGTGGGGATTACAGGGACTACAACTCAAGATGAGATTTGGGTGGGGACACAGCCAAACTGTATCAATAACTATCTATTTAGAATTCTATAGACAGCAAAAGTATATTTCAAAAAAATGTCAGAAAAAGACATTTCTAACCAAACAAAATCTGAGAAGTTGTAAGCAGCAGATGCTCACTAAATAGGAAACATTGAAAGGTTCAATAGAAACAAAAAGACCTTCATATGGAAAGTCAAAGATACAGGAAGGAATAAAGAGCACCACAAATGGTAAATGTGTGATTCTGTTTATATGAGTACTGACTGTATAAACAAAAGTAACAAACATATGCAATTAAGATATATAATATCAATGACATAAAAGTTGGAGAAATAAAATAGAATTAATGTATTCTAAAATCTTTGCATTGTCTCAGAAGAGAGCAAAAGTATCAAGTAATATTATACTTTGATAAGGCAAGAATGCATGCTATAATCTCTTGGATAACCTCTAAACAAATAAAAATAACTAATATTTATATAAATAATGGAGGGTGGAGTAATTTTAAAATGGAATCATCCAAATGAAGCAAGAAAAGAGGTTAAAAGGAACATAGATTATTCGGTCCAAATAGAAAAATATATTTAAGCCCAAGTATATCATTAATTACATGAAATATAAATGGGTTAAATGATCTGATTAAAAGACAAAGGTTATCATGCTTAATTAAAAACAAAATCCAAATATATTTTGCTTATAAAAGCTACATGAACAAAATTCAAGTATATATTATTTATAAAAGTGACAATCTAAATATAAGAATCCAGACAAATTGAAATAAAAGTTTGAAAAAAGATGTGCTAGGAAAGACTGACATTACAAAGCTGTAGTAGTTACAATGAGATTAAACTCTAAGGCAAAAAGCATTACCAGAGAGAAAGATGAAAAGATTGGATTAACATTCTTAAAATTAATGAATGTAATTGAGCACATATATAGAATAGAGCAGAAAAGCATATGACAATATCAATAGATTCAGGAAAAGCACTTGATGATACTTAACACCAATTCATAAACTAGGAATAAATGGTAGCTTCATTTATCTGACAAAGTAAACAAACAAAACTTATAACAAATATCAACCATGATGGTAAATTGTTGAAAGCTCTCTGAGATTGGAAATAAGACAAGAATGTCTGCTACTATAAATTCCATTCAACCCTGGACTAGAGATCCTGGGCAGTGCAATAAGGCAAGAAAAAGTAACTAAAGTTATAACTATTAGAAACAAAGAAATACTATTGTCATGCTTTGCAGATGATATGATTAGGTAAGTAAAAAACCAAAAAGATTCTGCAGATCTACTATTAAAAGTAATAACATTATTAATTAATTCTCTATTTTTTTTTTAATATAGAATCTCACTCTGTCACCCAGGCTGGAAATGCAGTGGTATGATCTTGGCTCACAGTAACCTCTGCCTTCTGGGTTCAAGTGATTCTCCCACCTCAGCCTCCTGAGTAGCTGGGATTACAGGTGTGTGCCACCATGCCCAGCTAATTTTTGTATTTTTGTAGAGATGGGGTTTGGCCATGTTGGCCAGGTTGGTCTTGAACTCCTGACCTCAGGTAATCCACCTGCCTTGGCCTCCCAAAGTGCTGGGATTACAGACATAAGCCACCATGCCTGGCCCTGCAAATATTTCTCTATATAGCATCAAACTTAAAAAAATGTAGTCATTTATAGTAGCATCAAAAATATCAAATGCCCAGTAATGAATCTTGTGAAAGGCAGACAAAACCTCATCACAGAAAAATAGAAACCTTCAGAGACATTAACGAAAACAGACGTAAATTAAGGAATACCATGTTTATAGATTGAAAAAACCAATTAGGTAAAGTTGTCAATCCTTTACAGATTGATTTGTAGAGGTAATACAATCCTAATCAAAATCCTATATCATTTTCGATGAAAACTTACAGGCTAATTTTTAAAGTTGTATGAAAAATCAATGCATTTGGAGGAGCCAATTCACTCTTGAAGAACCAAAAGGGAGTTTGTGCTGCACAGATAGAAATGAGTCTTACACATCTGAAGGCATTAAGGCAGTTGGTATTGGCTCCAGGAGAGACACATGGACAAAGGTCAGAGCAGAGAAGCAGTCACCGAAGTGTGGACTCTTGACATATGGTACAGCCCTGGGCCCTGGGCCCTGGGCCCTGGTGGGGAAAGAGGCCTTTGTCTGGATCAGAGCTGGGGTCCCAAGGCTGCATTTGATGGTGCAGTGTCATGCTACTCCCTGTTGATCCTGAGGCAAGCTTGTGGACTTGAACCCGCTGGGAAGAAGCACAAATGGCACTGTTGGCAGCCTGTGGGGAGGGAATTAGAAGTGGAACCTCTGCCAGACCCTTGGCTGCCGTCTGCCTGTCTCTGGAGAGGGCTGCTATAAACGGATGCATCTCTATGACGGGGATGTGGGTGCACCTCCCTAGAGCTGGGCCTGGCTGAGAGGTTTGGGGGATGGTGTGATCCTTCTCCCTGGGAGTGCTGGACCACTTGGGGAAATGGTCAAGCAGGGTTCACAGACAGCAGCACAGGGCACGTCTGCTGGGACTCACCCTCATGGCCACCTTCTGCACCATCCCAGGTGCAATTCGAGCCATCCCTGGTCAAGGGGTGGTCACTGGTGGGGCGGAGATGCTGGGTTGAGAAGGATGCTGGGTTCTGGGGTTTGAAGGCCAAATTGATCACTGATGTCTGACATGGGTGAGGGGCAAGCAGGGGTGGCTCCAGTGTCCTGAACAGCCAGGCTATCATAGCAGCACCCAGGATGAGGAGGAAGAGCCACGCACGTGCCAGTGTCCATGCAAATGACCAAGGGATAGTGTGAAGGGCTCATGAGGCAGCTGGCAGGGAATACATCCTAGAAGGAATTCACTTTAGAAACATCATGGTAACCTGCTGTCCCTTAACTCTCTCTACTCTAATGCCAGAGAAAAGAGATGCTTAGGAGAAAAAGATGCAACTTTGCCTAACAAGAAATTCCAAAAATGTCAGATAAGATGGAACAGCTTTCTTCTCCTGCTAGGAAGGTCAAAATGTGGAGAGAAGCCCCCTCCTGAACACCCATGCACGTATGTGCAGTGCCCCACCTGCCCCAAGACTGGAGTGAAGCCTGGGGGACTGCCTTCCTCGTTAACATGCTTAGGGCAGGTGAGACCAGCTGCCAAAAGACACCCAGCTGGGTGAGCCCTGGCTTACTTAAAAGGGGCGGGAGGTACATTTTCATTCATTTGCTTTTTACTTTAAATTACAAACACCAGATGGGACATTTTATTAGGTATCATTGAACTAAGTATATTTAGTTAGCCAAAGTATTCAGCCAAAAACATCAAGAAACACGATTAAATTAAAAATTACAACTGTTAGGTAGGTGAACCTTTGAGAAGGGTGTCCGATTCTCTAAGGCTAGCTCTTCTGGGACAACTGCACAGAAGCCAAGGCTGGCCCTTCTGGTCTGATCACACAGAGGCCAAGGCTGGCCCTTCTGGTCTGATCACACAGAGGCCAAGGCTAGCCCTTCTATCTGATCACACAGAGGCCAAGGCTGGCCGTTCTGGTCTGATCACACAGAGGCCAAGGCTGGCCGTTCTGGTCTGATCACACAGAGGCCAAGGCTGGCCCTTCTGGTCTGATCACACAGAGGCCAAGGCTAGCCCTTCTATCTGATCACACAGAGGCCAAGGCTGGCCGTTCTGGTCTGATCACACAGAGGCCAAGGCTGGCCCTTCTGGTCTGATCACACAGAGGCCAAGGCTGGCCGTTCTGGTCTGATCACACAGAGGCCAAGGCTGGCCCTTCTGGTCTGATCACACAGAGGCCAAGGCTGGCCGTTCTGGTCTGATCACACAGAAGCCAAGGCTGGCCCTTCTGGTCTGATCACACAGAGGCCAAGGCTAGCCCTTCTATCTGATCACACAGAGGCCAAGGCTGGCCGTTCTGGTCTGATCACACAGAGGCCAAGGCTAGCCCTTCTGGTCTGACCACACAGAGGCCAAGGCTAGCCCCTCTGGGAGTTCCCACAGCCTCCCCTGGTGAGAGTGTTTGGCCAGCCATTCCTGGCCTGTGCATGGAGGAAACCTGTGCATGCCGGCACACAGGAGAGGGTGGCACGGATTGGGCAGGCATCCTTCCCCGCTGTGCTAAGGTGGATGCAGAGCAGGCACATCAGTAACCCCTGGCCCCCGGCAGGGTAGTCTTGGGCAGATCAGGCATTTCTGTGGCGAAACCTGGGGTGGAGGGAAGAATCCTGCCGGCCTCTGGAATCCTTGCAAGCAGCAGAGCATATGCCGTGGCTGGCTTGTCACTACAGGCTAAACGAACACGACTTCCCCATCCTCACTGGCCGCCCCACCAGCTGTGTGGGTCTCCCAGATGCTGGTTCCCACCTCTCTCCAAGGCAGGAGGTGTCCCTGTCAGGAGGGAAGATGGCCTGGAGGGGATCCATGGGGAGCAGGCCTTCCGTTCCTACTGAATTCTCCTCTCCTGAGTGGCACATGCTGGTGTGGGCACTGGTTTCATGGCTTCCTGGGCAGACTCTGGGGTCTGCACAGAGGCTGGGAGCCTTGGGTGGGATTCCCAACCCCACACCCTCCTTAACTCCAGAACAAAGTGTGGACGGAGAGGACACAGAGCAAGGAAACATTCAGAAATCTGCCTCAGTCCTCCTTTGAATTCTCGGCTTTCTGTGGCAGACTAAGGAGAAAGAAGCGGACATCAGGTGGGGGAAAGAAGGGGCTGGTGGCACCTGGGGTCTCCCGCCAGCTCTCACCTGGGGAGGTGCCCGGGGATCTCCCATCCTGTGGGCCCTCCTCCAAGGCGTCCCTGTTTGGTATACACGTTCCCAGGGACCTCCAACTTCTCCCAACACTTTGCAAACATAAGCCCGGTTTTGTAGGAGCACGAAGACAGAATGCCTGGGTGCTGTGAAGAGCTTACCAGGGACTTCCTCTCCTAGGGGGTCCTGGCCTCTGTCTCCTGAGTCGGCAATACAGGTCTGGTGTGGCTGTCCTCACTCCTGGCCCCTCCATCCCGGGGAACCAGCGGCCTCTGCTCTGTGGGACGCTAAGCCTCGCCTCCACTTTTCTCTCTTTGATCACGGCCATTTCATCTCAAATTGCCATCAAGGACCCTCTGGGAAGGGTCCTTGATGCTGGGAAGGCCAGGCTTGCATGCCTTGGTGTGCAGGGGTGTGTTTATTCCTTCCAAGTAACTGCCTCGGGCAAGAAATGGAAATAATCAACGGGAAAAGACCTCCAGCATTTAGAGGCTGTTCATGACTACAGCGACTGGCACAGGAGCACCCACCTCCCCAGACAGCAGCCTGGGCGCTTCTCCTCTGCAGGGCTGTGTGTGTTGTGGTGTCCTGGAGGCCCGGCTGGGTTTGCTCCTTGGCAGTGAAAGGCAGAAGCAGGGAGATGCTCTGAGACCTCCAACTCCCTCTGGGGGCAGAGCCGACCTCTTTGCAAGCCTCTGTGTGATGGACTAGGCTGTGTCTCCTCCAAAATTAATCTGTTAAAGTCCTAGCTCCCAAGACCTCCTTATGTGGCTATATTTGGAGACGAGCTCTTGAAGGAGGTAAATCAATGAGAGTGAGACCATTCGGGTGAGCCCTCATCCAATGTGACTTAGTGTCCCTAGAAGAAGAGTTGATTAGGACACAGACACGCTTTCTGCACACCCAAGAGAGGGGCCTCAGAACGAACCCACCCTGCCCACAACTTGTCCTTGGATTTCCAGCCTCCAGGACTGTGAGATGACAGAGATCTGCCGTTCCAGCCCTCAGAGTCTGCGGTACCTTTGCAAGGACTTTCGAGCTTCCAGGGCTGGACCAGCCAGAAGGTGTCCTGGTGCGGAGCCTCCAGCACAGCTGCTGAGAGGGCGCTGGGAGGGGGCGGGAGGCAATTACATCGTGTAAATGGGACCCTAGACATGTGGGTGTCACTCTCTGGTCAAACAAATATTTGCTCATTGCTTTCTAAAGGTGAACAACATAAACACAGCTCCTAGCCTCGAAGAGCCTCCGGGCTATTAAGGAAATTAATAGTCACTTAGAGAAACTGATGAGAACATATGTGATCGTTTGGATTGTTGCTCGGCAAATATTCCCCCCTCCTCCCCTCGCTGTGAGGTGGGGTGACTTCCCCATTGTGGACTTTGGGTTGGGTCCTGCAATTTCTCTGGCCAAGGGATGTTGGCCTTCTGCCTGCTGAGGACATGCCCTTATGAACGTGTGCCCGGGGTCCACCACTGTCCTGCAGCCCAGCCCCAGAATGCACAGACCTGTGGCAGCCGTGAGCCCGAGCACAGCCTCAAGCAGAGCCCACTGCTGGCCCGTGGGGGTGAGGAGCAGGGCCTGTGGCTGGGAGGCACTGACCTGGGGGAGCTTTGTTATGTGTCATTGCTGAATAAAACCCCCACACAAATGATGTTCATCTCAGCCAGCAAGTAGAAATGTGAAGGGAATATGACTACAGTCTATCAAATCCTGGAAGTTGCTTATAGAATGAGCACACAAGGGGCCAGGTGTGGTGGCTCATGCCTGAAATCCCAGTGCTTTTGGAGGCCAACACAGGAGGATCACATAAGCCCAGGAGTTTAAGACCACCTGGGCAACATAGTGAGACCCCACTGCTACAAAAAATACAAAAATTAACCAGGCGTGGTGTCATGGACCTGTGGTCTCAGCTACTGAGGAGGCTGAGATGGGAAGATTGATTGAGGCTGCAATCTCCACTCCAGCCTGGATGACAGAGCAAGACCTTGTCTCTAGAAAAAAAGAAAAAACAAAGCATGAGCACGCACTCATTCATCAGATGGTGGATGGTGGTGTATTGGGGGAAGAAGGAAGAGAGCAAATGACAGCCCATAGACCTAAGCAAGCCTGCCACCAGTTTTTGAATGTCCCATGAGCTGAAAATGACTTTTACAGTTTTTAGTGGTTGAAAAAAGAAAATCAAAGGAAGAATAATATTTTGTGACACATGAACTTTATATGAAATTCAAATGTCAATGTCCATGAATAAAGCTGTATTGGAATGCAGCCACATGCCCATTTGTTCTGCATTATCCATGTCTGCTTTCAGGTTCCAGCAGCAGAGTTTAGTGGTTCAGGCCCATGCCGCCTCAACAGTTTACCTTCTGGACCTGCCTAGTGAAAGCCACTGATCCCTGAAGAAGAGACAGTCTTAGGGCAAAAACAAAAGAGATCACCTCACATAGTGTGGAGCACAGCTGCACTGTGAGGCTGGGGCAAAGTGAAACAGGCTTAGGGGCATATTTCACAAACTTGTTCAGACCGCCAGCGTTTGACGCCTCCTACATGCCCAGGTCTGTGAAAGCCCACCTGCCCCAGCACAAGGAAGCAGAAGATTCTACCCTGTGCTTATCTGCAGGGAAGGATCCCTTTCCATAACTTTGACTTCAGGAGCCAAGTCCTTCCTGCTTACCCACTCTGTTCCTTCCTTCCTTCATGTCCTCATGACTCACCCATTCCCTGAGTATCTCCCATGCACGGTGTCTTGTGCTGAACATGAAGATACAACATTGAGTAAAATGGTCATCCATCTATCCACCCATCCATCAATCTTCCCATTCATCCATCCATCCACCCACCCACCAGTCTTCCCATCCGTCCGTCCATCCGTCCGTCCGTCCGTCCATCCATCCATCCATCCATCCATCCATCCATCCATCCATCCATCCATCCATCTTCCCATCCATCCACCCATCCACACACTCATCTTTTCAGCCATCCATCTCTCTACCTACCCATCTATTTTTCTATCTATTCACAATTCATTCATCCATTCACCTATCCATGCATCCTAACATTCATCTGTACATCCATCCATCCACCCACTATACATCTACATCTATCCTACTGTCTATCCATCCATCCATCTATCCATCCATCCTTCCATTTATCCATCCACCTATCATCAGTCTTTCCAACCACTCATCGATCTTTCTATTCCCCCTCCTTCTATTCACCCACCCACACACTCATCTTTCCACCTATCCATTTATCTATCCACCTGCCCATTCATCACAATTCATCCATCCATCCTACCATCCCTCTACTCATCTATTCATCCATCCACAATCCATCCATACTACCATCTACTACCCATCCATCCATCCACTCATCCATCCATCCACTCACCCGCCATCCATCCATCTTACCATCTACTATTCATCTATCCATCCATTCACTCATCCATCCACCCACCACCATCCATCTTACAAACTACTCTATCCATCCATCCATCCATCCATCCATCCATCATCCATCCATCCATCCACTCGTCCATCCATTCACCTACCATCCATCCATCTTATCTACTACTCATCTATCCATCCATTCATCCACTCATTCATCCACCCACCCACCCATCCTTCCACACATTCATTCAATGACTATTTCCCAAGTGGCCATTTGCTAAGTGCTGTGTCAGTTCAGAGATACGGTGGTGAACAGGTAAGTCTGTGCCTTTGTGGAGTCCACCGTCTTGTGGGAACAGGGAAAGCTTAACCTATCATTACAAACCGTGAGGGGAAAAGTAGAGAAAATAAGTTGCCCTGGAGGTTGCAATGGGAAAAGGACTTTCTGAGAGGGGGAGGTTAAGCCAAGACCTGTAGTTGACAAGTAAAATGACATTTGAAGGGTGAAACTCCCAAGGCTGGACTAAACTTGCCCTTGGGGTTGGGGACTTGGAAAGGGCCACAGCCAGGATGGGCCCTGGAGAGACTGGGGGTCTGGAAAGCAGAGTGGAGTCTCATGTTCACAACATATCATGATAGTGCCTTGTGCTCAAAGCCCCCAGAGAAGGACAGACCCAGCACCTCCGGGAAGTGGAGAGTGTCAGGAGATGCTCCTTGGGGGACTTTATGGATCATCTGTGCTGAGTGGAACAGGGCACCTTAAGATTCACATCCACTGGAGCCTGTGAATGTGAGCTTATTTGGAAATAGGGTCTTCGTTGACGGATGGATGGATGGATGGATGGATGGATGGATGGATAGACAGTAGGATAGATGTAGATGTATAGTGGGTGGATGGATGGATGCACAGATAAATGGTAGGATGCATGGATAGGTGAATGGATGAATGAATTGTGAATAGATAGAAAAATAGATGGGTAGGTAGAGAGATGGATGGCTGAAAAGATGAGTGTGTGGATGGGTGGATGGATGGGAAGATGGATGGATGGATGGATGGATGGATGGATGGATGGATGGGAAGATGGATGGATGGATAGACGGATGGACGGACGGATGGGAAGACTGGTGGATGGGTGGATGGATGGATGAATGGGAAGATTGATGGATGGGTGGATAGATGGATGACCATTTTACTCAATGTTGTATCTTCATGTTCAGCACAAGACACCGTGCATGGAAGATACTCAGGGAATGGGTGAGTCATGAGGACATGAAGGAAGGAAGGAACAGAGTGGGTAAGCAGGAAGGACTTGGCTCCTGAAGTCAAGGTTATGGAAAGGGATCCTTCCCTTCAAATAAGCACAGGGTAGAATCTTCTGCTTCCTTGTGCTGGGGCAGGTGGGCTTTCACAGACCTGGGCATGTAGGAGGCGTGATCAAGTTAAGATGAGGTCATATTGGATGAGGGTGGATCCCAAAACTAATGACTGGTGTCCTTATAAGAAGAAGAAAATTCAGACACACAGAGGAGACACAGAGGAGAGGCTCTGTGAAGAGGAGGCAGAAATTGGAGCCATGTGTCTACAAGTGAAGCACTGCTGGAGCCACAGAAGCTGGAAGAGGGGAAGGGTCCTCCCCTAAGGCCTCTGGAGAGACGGCAGCCCTGCTCATACCTTGGTTGTATACTTTTGGCCTCCAGAACTGTGAAAGAATAAACTTCAATTGTGTGGAGAAGTTTAGCACTCCATTTATGCTAACTGTTAGGGTACCCAGGAGGCCAGCACTTCGCCCCCAGCTGGGCCGGCCTCCCTGTCTCACAGCTGCAGGGCTCCTGGCTGGCGCGATCCATGCCACATGCCCAGGAAACAGCAGCTTTGGGGCAAGGCTGGCATTTTCGTTCACTGCCCATCCCACCTTAGGCCTGAACCACAGCTCTCAGGGGAGCCTGGCACCCTACCTGGCATGCACAGTAGGTGCTTTAGAATGTACAGCTGGTTACTTCATTTACTGCAAAACAACCATGGCTCTCCCTCTAGCCCATTGTCCATCTTGAGTCCTGTGGCTTCCACTCTCACAGCTCACAGCCAGAGAGGCCTCCAAGCCGTCCGCCACGCGTTCTGACCCAGACAGGGAGGCCTCCAAGCCGGCTGCCACGCGTCCCGACCAGCTGGTGCGGCCCTGATGAGGGTGGGGACTCCTTTATCGCCTATAAAAATGAGAAATCGCTAAACAAAGAAACTCCACCCACTTTGAAGCTGAGACTTGGGTAGAATTCAGTTTCCCACTCAATGGGAAATGATTTATAAGATCTGTGGAGGCCAAAAAGGTTGGCCTGGAAAGCAGGCTAGACAAAATAATTTATCAGAAAATTCCCAGTGACCGTCTGTAATGGTTAGAATGCGGCGTGGTGAGGGCCTTTCCCAGCCGGGTCAGGCACTGGGGAGTTGGGGGGCGGGGTGCTGCCTTGGCAGCCGGTGCCTGGTTGTGGCTGGGTTCAGAGCTGAGTGAATGGGCAGACGCACTCTGTCACTGTCACAGAGGGGCTGCTGCCTCTGCCGCCCGGAAGCATCTTTCCTGGGAGGACCTGGCACTCCCAACCAAACATGTTCTGGGTGAACTTGGGGCTCACCCGTCCCGCTTCTTAGGGCCCCTTGTACCGTGGACTCTGGCAAGCAAGGAGCCCAGGAGGATGGTGAGAAGAATGTTGAGTTGACAAACCAAGCAAGTGGCCTCCTCATGCGGAGCCAGGGAAGCCGTGAGAGGGGCTTGGGGCAAGTCCAGCTGTATCCGTGGGGCAGTGGGGCCCTCGGGTGATGGACGCCCAGGGGGACCGAGCCTCTCCCACCCGGGCTGTAACAGATGTGGCATGGGGGCTCGCACCATGCTCCCCAAGCAGTTGTACCCCCCACCGGCCGAGTGACTGAGGTTGCAGCACCAGACCTGTGTCCGGCCAGCGGCTGCACAGGGTGACTGTCTCTGGATATGGGAGCTACAGCCTTGTTCTGGGACCCTGTGCACTGACCCAGGGCATGGTCAGCTCAGTCTTCTGCCCCCTCCTGCCTAAAAGGAGCCCAGACATCCATTGAACTCAGCGGAAGAGCAAGGTCAAGTTATAGAGCCTCCCGAGGGTCCAGCCTGCTCTCCCATTTCGCGTGAAAGCAGTCCCAGCTACTCGGGAGGCTGAGGTGGGAGGATCACCTGAGCCTGGGAAGGTGGAGGCTGCAGTGAGCTGTGACTGTGTCGCTGCACTCCAGCCTGGAGGATGAAGCGAGATCTTGTCTCAAAAAATAAAAAAAGATCCGTTAGGTTGAGAACGGTTGGGTTTGAGCAGCCTGAAATCCCCAGAATCGGTGATTCCCTGAGTAGGGAACGGCACAAGGTGAGGCATCCCTGGCCCTGGACGCATCGACACTGCCCGGGGCGAGTGCACACTGGCCACACCCGTAGCACCCAGGCCGGGCTGGTGGACACAGGAGGCTCCCAGGCCCACGCTGCTACTGTTTCCAGGGCGGCGTGCCGCCTCATCGCAGGAGTCAGTGAATATATCACTCGGGTCACACTCTGTCCTCTGAAATGAACGCTGATTTGGAAACCACTCTCCCAATAAGACGGGTGAAAGTTTCCATTTGGAAAAGAGGTTTTTTTTTTTTTTTTTTTCCTTCTTGGCAGGAGCCACTTTCTCTGAGCATGGAGAGATGGCCGTGTGGTTCTTATCTTTGAACCCCATGTACTTAACGCTTATTAAAATCAATACCATCCATTAGCCAGCAACGTTTCCATTTTTAATCATCTATTGATATACGGCCTGTGCTTTTATAGGACTAAACAAATTTCCGCTCTCTGTGCCCCTCTGCAGCCTGGGGGCCGGCGGGTGCGCGGCCGCGGACGTAAATGTTTATTTACTGCCTGCTTCCTGATTGAGAACATACCTGGTCCGTGGCTTCAGATGGCTTTTACACGGGGGACTTACGGCCACTTCCTGTTCTCCAGACACACAACACTGTTTTTAAGGAGCGTAATGAATGCACGGTATTGTGGACGCAATCGCTGCCCTGGCCAAGCCCGAGTAAGGGCAGAGCCGGATCGCAGGGGTTGTTATTGACTTATTCATGGGCTGTTCTGGGGGGCAGGGTGCACTCGGCCCAGCTGCGGAGCTGCCGACTCCTCTCTGCTGCACGCTCCCAGGCCTCGCCAGGACCCTGTCTTGCGAGCGTTTGTCTGGGAAAGCGGGGCAGGACCGAGGTGACCTCGGAGAAGCTGTGGGTGCTCCTGCCTGCGCATCCATGTCCCCGAGGCCCATCAGCGTCCCGCCTCCTCTCCACTCCCCTTCCCCTCGCCTGGGCTGTGGCTCTGATTCCTTTGAGCTTCTTGGCTGATCTAGAGGCAGAGTCGCAACTGTTTATAGACAGAGCTTTAGAGCCCTGCACAGGGCTGGGTATGGGGAGCCTGAGACCACCCCTCTCTGCCCCCCAGGCATGGTGAAGAAGGGGCTCACGGACCCCAGAGAGGGACCCTGCGGTCTGGGTGGCATCTGGGGAGGCTGCTGCCGTCCTGACCTAGGGTGGCCAGTCTGGATGGAGGGCAGAAGGTCCATGGCCAGGGTCCGAGAACCAGAGGGATAGTGCCGCCCCGGCCACCAGTGCCTGCTTCACCCTGGGCCTCCCAGTTGCAAATCTTGCTTATCTGGAAGTTTCCTCTGGGGCGACCAGTTCCTGTCTTCCTCATCTTATAAACACCAGATCTGCTGGGAGAGTGTCCCTGGCAGGGCCAAGCAGGCACTTGGATGGCCGGGAAGGCTGCCTGGGGCTGGGGACTCAGCAGACACCTTGGGGAGGGGTGTGTGCCTCTCCAAAGTCCTGGGTCTCAACTTCAGAGAGAGCCACTCTTCCTGCTGGACACGTGGGCCTGGGCTTGGCCTGACAGGCCCCTTGACCACCGGTGGTGCAACCCAGGTGACCCAGGTTGACTCTTGGGGCAGGGCTGTTGTCCCCTCAACCACACTCACCGTTAGGGGCTCAAGGCACTGAGCTGGGGGGAGTCCCAGGGCACAGCCACCACATGGTTCCAAAGACTGTCAGGAATTTGGGGTGTCCCAGGGGCCTCCCAGGGGTGAGGGTGGAGTGGGGCACGGGGTGGCCGTTTTGCGCTGACAAAATCAGCTTCATCTCTGCCTTTTCTACTTTGATTTAGTGGTTTAGTGGTTTGTGGGAAAACAGCCCTGCTGCTAAAATAAGGTGAAAGGCATCTGTCTGCCAAGATGAGGAATCCGAGGCCCAGAGAGAGGAGGCCCTGGCTGAGCTCGGTCCCCACAGAGGTGTGAACAGGTGTCCTGACTTTCAGTCCCTGATGCCAGCCCCCGCCCGCTGGCTAAGGGTGTCAGGGAGGGGCTCCGGCTGCAGAGACAGCCATTGTAATAGACGCCTCTCTGTGCACTGGGATGGCGGACAGGCCCGCCGGCGCACCACCGGCCACCCAGCGCAGGACACTAGGCCCTGGGAGCAGCAGCTGCTGCGGCCGTGGGTTAGACGTGCGTCTGTGATCGGTGGCTTCATAAAACGCCTTCTAATGAAAGTAACACACAGCACAGGAGGGCGGCCCTGGGCGCGGGGCTGCGTCTCAGAGAAACGCTTGTTACTGTGTGTAATGAGGGACAGAGCAAATCCCCTGAATCGGGCAGAGCTGTCGTTAAATCCCTTAATGATGGCGGTGTTTTCTCTGGTGCGCCGAACAGTTCCTTATAAACCCCTTTGGTGTGGGAGAGGGGGTGATGGGGATGAGGGCAGGACAGAGCGGGGGTGTCTACAAATGGCCTTTCTGGGGGCTGAGACCTGGGGGCCCACTTCACCCCTCCCCGTCCTTGGTTCCTTCTCTGCAGTGGCTGGGCGGGCACCTTGTGCTCCCCTGCCAGGAGTCTGGGCAGAAACTGGGCTGGCAGAGAGGCAGCCTGTGGTCTTCAGAATGACCCTGTGGCTGGCTGTTGGGTGACTGGGCCACTGCATGCTGAGTGCTTGCCCTGTGCTGGGTGTGGGGTGTGCGCCCAGGGACTGTCCTCTGGTGGCCCTCAACAGATGTCCATGGGGCTCGGTGAGGAGGGCTCAGAAAATACTCCAGGTCTGATAAGAGCCTTGCCCGGGGTGGACAAGGCCCCGATGCCCCACTTGGGAAGGGCTCTCCTGGAGTTCGGAGATCCAGTCTCTCCCGGGGTGTGGAGATCCAGTCTCTCGGGAGTGCGGAGATCCAGTCTCATGGGCAGCGGCCGCAGCGTGTTGTGGTCACACATCCAGCTGGTGATTCCCAGCCCTCCTCCCAGGACTTTGGTCCTTCCCATCTGAGGACCCGAGCCTTGCTTGTCAGGGGCACTGGGTCCCTGAAGCCTGTGCCCCCTGCCCTCATGTGGGCCTGGTCTCAGTGGCGTTTGGGTTTTAGGGGCTTTGGAGAGTGGGAGACAGGAGGGTCCATGGCTTGGGAGTTTTGGTTTGGGAGCCAGAAGGCCAGGGCACCCAGAGGGTGACCTCAGGTGGACATGGCCTTCCCAACTCCCAGCATCCTTTCCTCTTCCTGAGACAGGCCCAGCGGCCCTCTGAGCAGACGCCCCTCTCTGTCCCCAGCCCCTCCCGTGGGGGCAGCAGGCCCCACCCCCACCTCTGAGGCAGAGACCTGGACCAGGCGGAAGAGATGGTCCCTGTGGTTCCCCGGCTGGCCAATGAGATCTGCCAGGCCTTTCGATGCCCTTTGAGGCCTGAAGCCTGGCGCGGGTTTGGGGGCTGAGGCTGGCCACCTTCTTGCTGCCACTGGGGCTGAGATGGAAGCCAAGATAGCAAACGAGGAGGGGAGAGCAGTGGTTGCTCATGGCTTCCTGGAGCCCTGGGGCATCCACCCATGCCCTGCCTCCTCCCTGCCTGGGTACACTGGCACAGACTGGCTTAAGCCGGTTTGGGTTGCAGTTTCTGTCACTTGTGATCCCCAAACCCTAGCAGATGAGCCTCTGCTGCTCTGAGCCTCTGAGCCGCAGCTTCCACCCTTCACGTTTAAGAAAGAGGCTTTTCCTGGACAGGCACCCCCAAGGGACAGGCCGGCCTAGTACAGGTCTGGCACTGTCCCTGGGGTGGACAAGCCCTGCTGACACTGGCCCCTGGGGGCCAGGCTGAGGCTGCCCCCGAGAAGGAGCTTCCTGAGCACCTGAGCCCCAGGCCGTCCCTGGGCCCTGGCGGTTCAGATGTTGACAGGTTCTGTCCACGGGTAGCCCTGGCCTTGCCGGGAGGCCACAGCTTAGGGGTTGAGCGAGGCGTCCAGGGCTAACTCCTGGATGGGCTGGACACCAGTACCCGGTCCTCCCACCACAAAGTGGTGGCCGACTTGACCTTGGAGGGTGGCAGCACCTGCCAGGGCGCAGGAAGGTGCTGCCCGGGGGGAGCCCTCCTCCTTCTCTGGGGAGGGGGTGTTGGGGGTTTCTGGCTACTGAAGTCCTTGTTTTTCACACCTGTGAGGTGGATCCCCCAGCACGGGGACCAGGGCTCCTCCAGGGTCCAGGTGGTGCCCGGGTCTTGCTCCCATCCTCCTGGGTGGACCTGGGCTGAGGGCTTTGGGGGCTGGGAAAGAAGAATAATTCACATCCCGGGCCCAAGGGCGTGCACTGGATGGCAGGACTCCATGCTGGGGGTTCAGAATGGAGAGGATGCGCCTGGCCAACGTTGTAGCCCCTTCATCCTCCCCTCAGCCTGGCCCCCACCACACCGCCACAGGCTCCTGCCCACATGGGTCCCCTCAGAAGTCCTCGCCAGCGTATTATCCTTTAGAGGCCTGGAAATTAAGGCCACCTGCAAAGCCCCAGGGCCCCAAGCTTGCTGGGCCCCAAGAGACTCGGGGTCTGGGTCCCACATTCACAGGAAGCCAGGTGGGAGGGAGTTCGACGGGGCCGCGGACTTCCCTGGGGCTGAGGCATGCCAGATACCTGCTCGGCCGGGTGCAGGCTGAGGTCTTGGGTTCCTGGGGCCCCCACCCATGCCACGGGCTCAGCACACACTTCACTGCAGCCGTCACACACGGGAGCTCTGGGCTCGGATCAACCGAGCAGCAGGAAAGTCTCCCTTGACAGGGGCCAAGGCAGGATCCCCAAGGAGGCTGCCTTCCAGAAAATGCTAAAGAATGAGGTCCAGGGGCCTCAGTTGGTACAGCCAGAGGAAAGTCAGGGCGGGGCTCAGCCCCCCATTCCCTCCCCTCAAAAGGGGGCATGAGCCCCTGACCCTCCATGCCCCCGTTTCCTTGCCTGTAGACTGGCAGTGAGGAGTAAGTGACATCATCGCCATGGGCAGAACGGGTTGGATGCGCTGAGCTCTTGCGATGCGGACGTCCTTGTTGAGGAGGGACTTTTACAGCATCCCCATCCACCGTCCTTCCAGAAAGATCAACTCAGGCCATATCTCAGCACCTGATACCCCACAGGGCCTCTCAGTAGGTCCTGGGGTCCTCCCCTACCCTACAGGAGAAGGGACCCCCCTTGGGAGGACCCTGGTCAGCGTGGTGGAGGCTCAGGACACAGTGTCCTGTGGGACAGACAGCAGCTGGGGAACCTGTGTTCAAGGAGGTGTCCTCTGTCCATCTACAGCGGGGTCCTATCAACAACATGAGTGGCCCCTGGACAGAGCTGGGATGCCCAGCCCGCGCGGGAGCTGCCCCTGCTGGCCAGCCTGCCTTAAGCACTCACCCACCTTGGCCATCTCGGGGGACCCCCTTCGTACATGTGTTCCCCAGACTCTGCTGGAGGATGAGGCTGTGCTGAGGCAGAGGGAAGAGGGAGAAAGGGGAGCCCCAGCCTGGCCACGGGCACAACTCTTGGCGGGACGCCCCGGCCCAGGGCAGTGGTTCAGCAGGCGATCCCGGGCCCAGGTGTGGATATTTTTAATAGTCTGTGACCTGCCATCCACTCTTGGCTGGGTGTTAATGGCCAAATGTTTTGCAAGTAAATTACCAGAAAGAATTATTCCTGAGAGGCAGACATTTGGGGGAAGGTGTTAGAAAAATGGACAACTGGCAAACGCTGCTTTCCATCCCTCCATCTTTCTGAGGCACAGAGGGCCGGGCGGGCCGTGGGCCAGGCAGGCTGGCTTCTGAGGTTCTGGCGGGATGAAGCTGGGCAGAAGGGGTGGTGGCCCCCCAAACCTCCCGGCCACAGGAGCCGCTTCCTCGGGGGGAGAGCCCAGAGCAGCACAGACGCCAGAGCTCCTGGAAAACCTCTCGCAGCCGGGGCTGGACAGAAAGGATCCTCTCCATCCCCCGTGGAGGGTGGTCCGGTCCCGGCCAGGGCAGGGGATGAGCTCTGGACTTCCCGTCTTGCCCCGCGGAGGCAGTCCTCTCCCCCAGAGTGAGCTGGAACCCCCACTTGGGAATTGGCTAGAGGAGAACTGTCTGTCCTCTCCCTACTGGAGAAGGGCTGGAGCTCAGGGGCTGCCCAGACAGGGCCCCCAGAATCCTGGAGGCAGGAGCCAGCAAGATGAGGGGCTGCCCTGGACCTGTACCTCCTCCAGGTGGACGGTCCAGGCTGATCTGTTCCAGCCAGCCCAGGGCACATGCTGCCTGGAGGACGAGGGTGGCAGTCCTGGGATGGGGCATTCTTCCCTCCACCCAGGGCACAGGAGGCGTCCCCGGGGAGAGGACAGCTGGCCTGTGGGCCGCCTCACCAACCCTTGCCTGGCCAGGAGAGCCGAGGGACATCACCTGGAATGACTGGCTCTCTGAGGGCCAGGTCATTGTGGAAATGGTCAGCAAAGCTTTGACCCTGGCCAGAAAGGAGGACACTGGCAGAGCCCTGGGCTGAGGAAGGCCAGGATGCGTCACACTTACCTGGGGGCGCTCACACAGAGGCTCCTGGATGGGCCCAGCACCGAGTTGGACAGACTCGGGACTGCGTCCCTGGGGACTGGCTGGGTGGGTGGACTGTGCCAGCTGCCCCAAAATGCCACCTAGAAAGTGGAAATTGCCCTGAGAAAGCTGCACAGGGAACCTGTCCCTGGCAGCCCCTTCTTTACCCGCCTCCCTCTATCCCTGGGAGCCCCAGTCCCTCCTCGACTTTCACCCCAGCCTCGGCTGCCTGGAGAGTGGCATGGCCAGCATTAGTGTTTCCTGCCACGGCTCAGAGACGGACCCCAGCAGCTCCATGCTCGGAGTCTCCACGCGGTGGCTGACCGACCGCCCTCACATTGCTTCTCAGAGCTGGAGACCCGGTGGAAAGGCCAGGACGTGCTGCGAACCCAAATCTGGAGAGAGACGGCCCTGGGGCCACAGAGAGGGCACAGGCTGGGGCCTGCAGATTCCTTGGGACACCTGGAAATTAAGGCTGCCCACAAAATCCCAGGGCCTCAGGCTCGCTGGGGTCCGAGTTCCTGACCAGCGTTGGTCCCTCAGCAAGTTCCTCAATCTCATTAAACCTTGTCGTTCCCATCTGTGAAATGGGGAAGGTGCCCACCTTGGAGGCTGTGTGAACAACAAATGAAATATAGTTAAAATGCCTTGCCAGGCACTACACATAAAGCCAGGTGGCAGTCCCCCTGGGGCTGCCCCCCATGTCCAGGTCCCAGAGGCCACCCCCACTCCGACACTGGGCCAGGGCTCAACAGACACCTGGACGCCAGGCCCCTCCTGGACACCCTTGCATCCTGGCCTGGGCCTGGACAGTGAGCGTTCCTGCTACACCTGGAGATGGCCTTGTGGGGGAAGACTCGGGCCTGGGTGGCCCTGCGAGGGGGTGAGCCCTAAGGAGGGGTCTGGGCACCTGCACGGGGAGGACACAGGATGGACAGGCTGGCTGGCGAGACCCAAGGCTGCTCTCCACCCCTCGCCCTCCGCCTGCGGACTCGGCTCTGCGTCTTTAAGACACTAATGGGCCCTCTTAAAAAAATGACAGTCTGCCTGCACACTCACAGGTTCTCGTCTGACATCAGCAGGGAATCAAAGATATTTTATTATTTGGAAACTCCATATAGGGAAGGCAACCTTGAAAATCTGTCATTGCTCCAAAACCCACACCTCCCCTGGGAGTTAATTATTTTCTTAAAATGCAACTTGTACTGTTAGTTTAAAACATTCCAACTGTGTTCACACTCTTTAAATCTTCAGTAAACCTTAGAGTTTAAATCACTTGCAGATAAGAGTAATTCTATTAGGGAGAGAGTGGAGTGAGCACTCAATGGAGGTGAAATAGAATGAAATAAAAAGGCCATTGATTGTGGGCTCTCGTGCACCTCCATCCACACCCTCTGAATGTGTCAACCACACAATGAGACCTGGCACGGCCCGGACATGGTGCCCAGCAGGGCTGCCCACCCAGCTCTTAGGGGGCCGGACACAGGCCTTGGCTGTCCAGCTGGGGCCTGATGTCTACCTGGGGCTGATGTCCACCTGGGGTCTAATGTCCACCTGGGCCCTGGTGTTCACCTGGGACTGGTAGCTACCTGGGGCCTGTTGTCCACCTGGATCCTGGTGTCCACCTGGGGCCAGTGGGGGTGCTGGTCTGGATGGACAGCCTTGGTGGTCTGCATGGGTTTTCCTTTTCTCCCCTCCAACACGGTGGCTCAGATGTGGCCTCTGGTACCTCCCGGATTATTCCTGGGGGCTGGTGTTCCATCCAAAGGGCCCCACCTTAAGTCATGGGAAAAAAGATGGCGACAGCCAGGAGCAGAGAGCCAGGGCCTTGTTTCTTGCTCTGGGAGGTTCTTGGTTTCTGAGTGGGTGAGGGGCTCCTTAGCGCTCTCTGCCCCTCCCCATCAGGCTCCGCTTCTGGCTCAGGGGCTGCCCCTGCCTCGGGGTGACATCTGTGTTCCTGGTGCATCTGCCCAGCCCCAGGGATTTTGTTCACTGAGGGTGTTGGCCACCAATGCTTTCCTGCGTCCTTTCCTCACTGCCAGGCCCCATCAGAGGGGAGGTGGAGGCCACCTCTTCCTCCCAGCCCTGGGGGTCCCCTTCCTGGCCCCTGTCTCACAGGACTGTGACTGCCTGGCCACTGTTCACCTCCCCACTGGACTGAGACCCCTGCCCCAGAGGTTACCAAGGGACCCCCAGGCCTGAACAAGCTGGGCCACGAGGGGAGGCGAGGGGCTGAGGGTATGTTCCTCAAAGGAGGGCACACGGATAGGAGTGGGACAGGGGCCTGAGAGGCAAGGACACGGGGCTCTCCCCAGGCTCACTGGCAGCCCATTGTGCTGGGCTGGAAGGTCTCCCAACCTGAGGACACCCAGGGGCAAGGCAGCCACTGGCCTGAGCCTGAGATCTCCAAGTGGGGGCAGGCAGCCCTCGCCATGCCAAGGGCATCCCTAATCTACCCCTACATGCCAGCAGAAGCCACTGGCAGCGAGGGCACAGGGCCACCAAACAAGGCTGGGGCAGGAAAGGCCAGCAGGTGCAGCTGAGGGAAAGGGGGATGTCATGGGGCTGGGGGCCAGGGCCGCCCGTGCTGGCCTCCTCTGAGGGGTCCATCGGGGTTCCGGGTCCTCAGACCCCGGCTCTGCAGCCTCAGGGCCAACTTCCCACTGGGAGAAAGGGCAGCGCTTGTCCGGGCACCCACCACACTCATCCTTGTAGGGGGCTGTCCCTACCCAGGGTCCTCCCCACCCCCTCATTCCTCCCAGTGGTGAAAGGACGGTGAAGGAGGAGGGCAGCCCAGGAGTGGACACGGAGTGACGGGGAGCTTCCTGGGGGGTCCAGGTGGGGCACGCCTATCGCACACCTGGCCTGCAGGCCTCGAGGGGGCAGCAAGATGAGCCCCAGGCTCGCACTGTGTGTGTGAAGGTGCGTGTCGTGCATGGAGCCTGGTAGCGTCCACTCCTGCCTGAGTCCAGCTCCTGTTAGGGGGGCCTGCATGTCTGGCTGTGTTCAGGAGCCAAGGAGGCGGCCCCTGACTTCCCACTGCCCATCAGGGCTCTGCAGTCCAGATCTGGCAGTGGCCTCCCCGTGGTCTGGGTCTGGCAGTGGCCTCCTCGTGGTCTGGGTCTGGCAGCGGCCTCCTCGTGCTCTAGGTCTGGCAGCAGCCTCCCCACCCCATGCCCACACACGGTGTCTCGAAGGCCTCTCGGCCCCTGACTGCCGGCCCTGTGAGCACGAACGCTTCATGCCCCATTTCCAGCAGCTCTCAGCTCCTTTGGTGTGGGGGGTGTGCTGGTGCCCGGCCACTCCTGTCATGAGTGGAGACACACCTGCCTCATCCCTTCCATTCTGGTGGCCGAACCTGCTCTGGCCCACAGTGGCCAGCAGAGCCGTCCACCCCAGCTCTGTCTGCTGGCCTGAGGCTGGGCTGCATGTTGGGCCCCTGTGGACACGGCCCTCCTGCCTCCTTCCTGAGAATGGCTCCTGTCTCCAGGAGGAGGCCTCAGGCATTAGGGGCAGGGCCAGCCTCCCGCTTCCACCTCTGCGTGCTCAGCCTCGGCCACACGTGGGCTACACCTGGGGTGCAGGGTCCAAGCTCCAGGATCCCCGAGATTCTCAGTGGGAAGGGGGACCCCAGCTGGCTGAGAAGGGCGCAGGCTCTGTCGTGTGGGACCCGGCCCGCAGAGACCTCGTGGGGAGGAGGAGCTCCTTGGAGCCGAGCTGTCCCAGACTCAGCGCGTCCTTCCCGGGTGGACCTGGCTGTGTCC
The DNA here is from genome assembly GCF_049350105.2 of Macaca mulatta. Lineage (NCBI taxonomy): Eukaryota > Metazoa > Chordata > Mammalia > Primates > Cercopithecidae > Macaca > Macaca mulatta. The sequence goes on along the minus strand of NC_133406.1, from coordinate 237,806,002 downwards.
GGCGAGCCCCACTCAGCCCTTCGCAGGCAGACTTGGCAGGCACCCTGGGCCTGGTCCCACTCTCACCAAATAACATTTTGATGAGTTAAGTGTGAGAGAATTAAAAACAACCCGATTAAATTTCCTTTATAAATACACGTGGGTTTGGAAATCAAGGGGAAAAGCGGCTTTGGGCTCATAAAACGCTGCGTACGCTTCCCCTGCAAGTGTGAGAGGAGGTGGCTGGCAGGTCCTCGGCACGGGACTCCCTGCTGAACCGAGCTGAGCCAGCTCAGGCCACGACCCAGGCAGGCTCTCGTCCTGCTCCCAGCCCCAGTTCCCAGCTTAGACAGCGTAGACGCAGTTCCACGCAGGTGCACACCCTGCCCATCCCCCCAACCCCCAGCCCCACCAGTACGATGCCAGTGCCTGCAGCGCCGACCTGTATACCATTATCTCATCCTCACGACCGTCAGCCATGGCAGCCGTGCTGTGACTGCCCCCACCGTGCAGGCAGCGGGAGCTCCCAGGCGGCTGAGTTAGTGGCAGGGCTGCCTCCCTCCCCAGGCACACGGCCTCTGTCGCCCTTCCTGCTATCAAAGTTGTTGCTCGGGCACTTGGGAGCAGCCTGGCCTGCAGTGGGGAGCCCAGGTCCTAAGCCCCTTGCCTGTGGGTCTGAGCTCCAAGGGAGGGAAGGGGGGCAGCTGGGCCCACGTGGTGGGGAAGGGGTCCAGGCAGTGGAACGTTTGAGGTCATTGGAAATGCAAACAAAATCATTAACAGCTTCCAAAAATAACCCAGCAAGAGTGAGATTCCCAGGAGGCTCTGCCAAGCAGCGGAGCTTCGACTAGGGGGGTACCTCTAGTCGGTCCGGGGCTGGCCAGGTAGGGGCAGCTGGGGGTGGGGCAGGGTGGGCTCCAGTGGGTGCTCCTCAGGCCATTTGGGCTTTGCCTGCAAAATGGGTCAACAGGAGGTCTGGTAACAGGAGGTCTGGTGCCGGATGAGGCTCCACTATTGGCCCACTCAAGCCCTGTCTTAAAAGCTCACTTTTAATGCTCCTGTTTATTGGCCGTGAGCCCTCACAGGTCACGCAGTGAGCGTCTCGGATCTTCTTTAATAGCTTTATTGGGGGACAGTTGGCTTACAAGAAATGGCACCGTTTAAAGCATGCAGTGTGATGAATTTTGGCACAGGTATGAGCCTGCAGGACCCTCCCCACAATCAAGGCCATGAGCATTGCCATTGCTCCCCAGAAGGCCCCCCTACCCCCCACAAGCAAGGCCGTGAGCGTCGCCATTGCCCCTGGAAGTCCCCCCCGCCCCTCTGCCAGCTCTCCCTCTTGCTGTCCCCCTTCCCCAGGCGACCACGGACCTGCTGCCTGTTGCTGCAGATTGGTTTGTGTTTCCTAGAATCTCACAGGAGGGGAATCACAGGCCTGCAGTCCTTTGTCTCCTTTCTCTCGGGGTCTTCCTTCAGAGGCTGGTCCTGTTGCAGCATCTGTCTGTAGTTCAGGCCCTCGGATAGGATATTCCTCTTAGTGTGAGCTGCTGCTCATGAACTCTCCCTGCGTTTGTGTATTCATTCAAACAAGTCTTCATTTCGCTTTGGCACTTGGAGTAGGTTTTTGCAGGGTGTGGAATTGCAGACTCACAGGTTCCGGTGTGTGGGGTTTGTTCCCTTTCGGGACTTTAAAGCGGCCCCTCCACGACCTCCTTGCCCGCGCTGTTTCTAGCAAGAAGCCATCACCATTCCTCTGTAGCAACACCTCTTCCTTCTCTGGCTGCTGTGAAGACGTCCCGGGCCTCGCCTTCGGGCAGCTTTATCGTGAACATATTCTCTTTACCCAGGTAAAGACCATTGACCCCCACAGCCTCCCTTTCAGGTTAAAAAAATAAACAAACTGGGAAGTGAGCTGCCCTTTCCAGGGTCACTGGGCATCGGAATCAGCCACATCCGCCTGACTCCAGAGCCTGCGCCCACAGCTGCTCTGTCGCCCGGGTGGACTGTGGCAGGCCAGCCAGTGTGTGGGGGTCCTGGGTGGGGACACAGGCTCTAAGGACCCAGGCCCAGCCCTGGGGTGCTCAGACGTGCGGCTCTGTGAGCACAGAGGAGGTTATGTCCCAAGGGCTGCAGGGAGGGAGCTGCCAGGCCTCCAGATCCGTCACACTGTGGGGCAGCAAGGCCCTGGGGCGTTTCTACAGCCCTGTCTACAGATGGAGGCCTGGGGGACCCTCAGCCCCCGTGTGGCAAGTGCTGTGCAGACGCATTCCAGTTTTCACAGAGACGTTTCTTCCCTCCGGTGTCCTTTCCTCTCACCATCGGGCTGGAACCTTGGCCTGATCAGGTCGATTTGGACCAAAGTCTCTGCTGTGGCCTCGCTGGGGCCAACGGGCTGAGGGACAGGTCACAGCTGTCGGGGTGAGCAGAGCGCCTGGGCCACCCCCGGGGGCAGTCTGGGGGTCAAGTGTGACCAGCTCCGTCCTCTTGCCCAAGGACAGAGGCTGCATGCTGACCTGCAGGGGTACCTCTGGGGCCTGCGCAGGTGCCGTGAGACCTGGCAGGTGCAGAGCGGGAAGCAGACCCTGACGAGAGGGACACCAGCATCTGGGTGCCATGGGAGGCACCCGGGACTCCAGCTTCCTCATCAGCAGCTTCAGGAGGGTCAACCAGCCTGGGGTATGCAGGGTCCTGTCCCAGAGGGACGGCCTGGGGCGCCAGGGAGTGGGCCCCTGCGGAAGAGTGTGCCAGGGCATTTGGGCTTGCTGGGGCAGTTTCTTCCCAGACTTTCTGGTCGTGAGCCCCGGATGGGGCCATGGGAACTAGGAGAAGGAGTTCTACACCCCGGCGAGGGGCAGCCCCAAGGCAGGGAGGCTCAGCCCCACTGGAGGCCGGAGTCCTGGCCCTCACGTGGCTTCTTCTCGCTGACAAGTCACTGCCTCTACAAGGGCCAGGGCCAGGGCCAGGGCCAGGGCCGGGGCCGGGGAAAGTTCACCCTCCTGCCAACCACAACTGGCAGCTCTGCTGAGAGTGCAGAGAAGGCTTTTTTGGAGCTGAATTTACTTGATATTTCCCCGCTCCGCTGGGCCGGTTCCAGGGGCTGCAGTCCACGAGGCTGCAAGTCAAGAGGCGTCTTTGTTTCTTTAATTTTGCCCGTTGGAAAACTCCGGTATTAATATTTATGAGAAATGACCTAATATCCACGCCGCCTGCCGCGTGTTTGCTTAACATATTTAATGTGATTTGGGGGCTGCGTGCACTTTTTTAACTGCCTCGGCGAGGGGGGCCTGACCTATCTCCTCCCCATCCCCCTCCATGGTAAAAAGGCAACGTTCTCTTCGAGGTCTCAAAAGTTCATTTTCTCTGTAGCTTTGGAAAGGCCTCACGGTCCCCGCCTGGCCCGGGCCCTGGAGGGGCAGCCTCACTCCACGCAGGCACCCGGGGTAGGAGGCTGGGGGTCTGCAGACCTGTGCCTTCGAGAGCCTGAGCCGGCATACTCCATGCAGGAGCCCGGAGCAGGAGGCTGGGGGTCTGCAGACCTGTGCCATCCAGAGCCTGAGCCGGCATACTCCACGCAGGAGCCCGGGGCAGGAGGCTGGGGGTCTGCAGACCTGTGCCTTCGAGAGCCTGAGCCGGCATACTCCACGCAGGAGCCCGGGGCAGGAGGCTGGGGGTCTGCAGACCTGTGCCATCCAGAGCCTGAGCCGGCATACTCCACGCAGGAGCCCGGAGCAGGAGGCTGGGAGTCTGCAGACCTGTGCCATCCAGAGCCTGAGCCGGCATACTCCACGCAGGAGCCCGGGGCAGGAGGCTGGGGGTCTGCAGACCTGTGCCTTCGAGAGCCTGAGCCGGCATACTCCACGCAGGAGCCCGGGGCAGGAGGCTGGGGGTCTGCAGACCTGTGCCTTCGAGAGCCTGAGCCGGCATACTCCACGCAGGAGCCCGGAGCAGGAGGCTGGGGGTCTGCAGACCTGTGCCATCCAGAGCCTGAGCCGGCATACTCCACGCAGGAGCCCGGGGCAGGAGGCTGGGGGTCTGCAGACCTGTGCCATCCAGAGCCTGAGCCGGCATACTCCACGCAGGAGCCCGGAGCAGGAGGCTGGGGGTCTGCAGACCTGTGCCATCCAGAGCCTGAGCCGGCACTCGGGGAGGACTGGAAGTGGCTTTCTTCAGGAAAGGGAGGAAAAGCATTTGAATGGTTTCTGAAAATAGCTCCTTGGGTAGTTATAAGACAGCAATTTAAATAAGTGCTTTCTGCCTGTTTCTCTTGAACATAAAGGTAATTGTTTTTGCCCCAAAATAGATGGCCAGTTTCACTGCAACTTGATTTTTCTCCACCATCCCTTTGTGGACTGCATTAGCTAATGTGGGCCACAGGTGAGCCCCACGAGGCAGCCTGGCCTGGGCCATTCAACCCCGGCCAGGCTATTGACCGCATAGAAAGAGCTGGGCTTTTGCCGCCAGAGAAACGCCAGCTCAAAATCCAGCTCTGCTGATTAGAAGCTGTGTGACTTTGGACTCATTATTTCACCTCTCTGAGCCCCAGTTTCCTCAACGTGAGAACAAGAGCATTCACAATTTCTGGCTCACAGAGTCGTGGAAGGCTCAGAAAATGCAGCCGGTCTGTCCTTGACCTTTCTGCAAGGCAGCAGGTCCAGCCTCCCGTGCAGTGGCTCAGAAGCCCCCCAGGGCATTCCCGGGGCTTTATGGTGGGTCCTGGATGCTCCCTGGGAAGCTAGGAACATGAGGCATCTCGTCCCTCCTGGCACACACAGATGCTGACCCCTGGGCCCAGCCAGTCAGTCCCCTTGGAGAGTCAGACGCCATGAAGTCAAGGGGCTCTGGTCAGTGAGGGGCCTTGCTCGCCCAGCCATCACCACGCACCAGGACCACAAAAGACCTGTACCTCTGCGTCGTCTCTCAGGCCCTCAGCGGCAAGGTGTCCAGGGCACTCTGGCCCAGAGACCTGTGTGCCAAGAGCTCACACACCGAGAAAGTAAAAGGGGCCACAGAGAACAACCCCTCCCATACCAGAGGTGCTCCTCCTGGGGCTGAGACAGGCCCTGCCCTTCCCCTGCTGGAGGTGGGGGAGGAGGATGTCCAAGCACAGCCATCCTGCCGGGGGTCCAGTGGCCAAGGGTGGGAGATCTGTGTGATCCCTGAAACCGATCAGACAGAGGCTCTGAGTCCTGTTCCAGGTGACCAGGCAGGACCACTGGCCAGTCACTTTCTGGGTCCAGCCATCAAGTTAATACTCACGTTGTTCCTGCGACCACCCTTTCGAGGTGAGGTGGTTTCCCATTTTACAGCCTGCAACACTGAGGCTTCAAGGCATTCAGCAGTGAGAGCACCCAGGCAGCAGGTAGAGCCAGGCCGAGAAGCTCCTTGGGCCTGCCGCACGCCTGGTCTGGCCTGTCAGATGCATCTGCCTGTGACCCAGCCTCAGATGACAAAATGACAGAAAACAAAGCTGCCGTTCCTCCTGCGTCCACAGCATCGGCCAGGCAGCCTGGGTCCCATCCTCCTCCCGACCCACCAGTGTGGACCCATCACCCACAGATGCCATGGACAGCATCCCCCAGCCCTCTCCACCTCTATCTTCTCTGTGGGGAAGGGCCACCCAGGGAGCCGGGCAGGGGCAGCGAGTGAGGGGTGAGGGGAGAGGTGGGGCCGGGGGAGACCCTGGAAGGGACCCTGACCCTGTGAGTTATTGCAATGCCCTGGCAGTGGGCCTCAGTGTGCTCATCGAAAAATGAGGCCCTGCCAGGATCTTCCCCCGATGCTGCCCGGTGGAATGAAGATGCTGCCCCCCACCCTGAGTGCTGGTGAGAGACACAGCCAGCTGCCACCTTAGCCCGGCCCCTCAGCCTCCGGGGAGAGGACACCAGCACGCGTGATCAATCAGTCCCAACACTTCCCAACATGCTTCTCGAGTTACACGCCGCGGGAATGATGTCATAGCGGCCGCCAGCCGGATCTAGGGGAGAAAGAGGCCCCTCTGTTTCAAACCCATGGGCCAGGACAGGCCAGCTTCTCGGGAACTGGAATTTCTCTCCCTGCCTTGGCTTCAGAAATGAGAGGAGTGCTGACACCTTTGAGGGTTTTTTCCTTCAGATTTTGAAAGCTATATATGTTTACCCTACAGAGGAAGAAATAGAAAATATTCCAAATCTCACTTCATTATATTTTCTTCTGTTTCCATCACGTACCTCTACTTACCTACTCACCAGCTCATTGATCCATTGATCCTTCATTCTGTCCATCCATCTACCCATTGATCCATTCATGCATCCATCCATTCACCCATCATTCATTCATCCATCATCCATCCATCCATCCTCCATCATCCATCCATTCATTCACCCATCCATCCACCATCCCTCATCCAGCCGTCATTCATCCATTCACCATCCATCCATCCACCATCCATCATTCCAACATCCATCTACCATCCATCCATCCATCCAGCCATCCATCCATCCATCCATCCACCCATCCATCCATCCATCCATCCACCCACCCTCTATCCATCCATCCATCCACCCATCCATCCATCAATCCATCCACCCACCCATCCATCCATCCATCAATCCATCCACCCTCTATCCATCCATCCATCCACCCATCCCTCCATCCATCCACCATCCATCTACCATCCATCCATCAATCCATTCATCCATCCACCCTTCCATCCATCAATCCATCCATTCATCCATCCATCATCCACCCTCTATCCATCCACCATCCATCATCTATCAATTCATTCATCCATCCGTCCACCCATCCATCTATCTATAATCCATCCGTCATTCACTTATCTATTCTTCCTTCCTTCCATCCATTCACCCATCATCCATAAATCATTCATTCATCTATCTTTTCTTCCATCCACCCATCCATCATCCACTTACCTATCTTTCCTTCCATCTATCCTTCTTTCCTTCTTTTCTTTCATCCATCCGTCATCCACTTATCTATCTTTCCTTCCTTCCTTCCCTTCTTCCTTCCTTCCTTTCCTTTTTCCATCTATTCACCCATCATCCATCAATCGTTCATCTGTCTTTCCTTCCTTCCTTCCTTTAATCCATTCATCCATCTATCCATTCAGCCAGCCATCTCTCACATCAAACCATATGGAATTGCTGATACTCAATGTATGAAATATTGATCATCTGTTCTCATCCTTTTTTATTTTGGAAAAATCTACATGTGCCTTTTGCAACCTGCTGCTGCCCCTTAATGACATTCCTATGACAATTTGCTTGAGAACCTTTTGTTGTGAAGAACCTTCAGGAAACACCCATCTGGCAGCGCGGTGGATGTGGAGGGCCTCAGCTAGTCAGCGGAGTGCAAGGCTGCCCCATCGGGCACAATAGAGCAGAGGCGGGAGGAGCGTGTGCCAGCCATTCCCATAAAGCAGCCCATGTTTCACAGCAAGGCAGCTTGAGTGAGTGCCATGTTCACCTTGGTTCACAGCAACAGGTCAGGCAATTTTATAATGAATGGCAAGACACCTTCAGAGCAGCCTGGGCCCCCAGAGGCTGATGGCAGGGGACTCCCACCTTGCCACTCCCTGCCATGCAGTCCAGGGCCAACACCTGAACTTGTCGGGGCCTCCACTTGCTCTGCTGTGAAATGAGACTGCAGGTGGCAGCTGTCTCCAGACGAGAAGGATGGCCCTGGACCAGACCAGGCCGGGGCCAGCTCAGTGTGGGCTTAGGGAGAGCTCTTTCCACCCTTGTTCTTCCTGACCCAGAGGGGTCAGAACCATGGCTAGACGGGAAAGGAGGGCAGAGCCAGGGGCTGCCCCCATTCCCAGGGGTGACCCGCCAAGCCAGGGAGGCAGAGATGATTTGGCTATAAACAAAATGCTCAGCATGGCCTGTTACACGGGCCAGGCACTTTCTGCAAATCTGGTGGCATAGAATAGACATGCAGAGAGGTGCCAGGCCACACCTGGATGGCTGGGAAAACAATCCCCAGAACCCAACCACGGTTAGCTCTCTGAGTGGATGCGGAGAAGGTGTGGGGTGGACTCCCTCCATCCGTGGGCAGATGCACCGGGAGGGCCCTGGGGGCGGCAGGTGCCGCTTTTGGATGACGCCCATGAGGCTGAGGCTTCCTTGTCGGGAAATGGTTCCATAGGACAAAATCACTTCCCCCAACAAAGAAAGCCATGCGTGGACCCCGACCGACCAGGCCCTTCAGTATGCCAGGGCCTGTGTCTAGATGTGGCATTAAAGCAGACAAAAGGCAGGTCATAAAATAACGCCCTCCTAACAGGGATGGTGTGGCACCTTCAGTTTCGTGTGTGTGTGTGAGTGTGTGTAAGTGTGTAGGAGTGTGTGGCCGTGTGTATGCATGTGAGAGGGTGCAAGAGGGTGTGAGTGTGAGCCTGAGACTGTGTGCTGCTGCAGGGAGGACAGGGCCCCTGCCTGGCCTCCTCCGATCACAGCATCCTTGGCCTTGCATCTCAGCATCATTCCCATGGCTTCTCCCTGCCCGATGGAGCTCTGCAGTTGTCCCTCAAAAGGGATGTGCCTGGTCTTTCCCTGCTGCGGAGCTGAGGCTGCACATGCGGGACCGCCCTGGCTCCACGTGGCCCAGGTTGGCCGCCCCCACTGACTGCAGCCAGAAAGCCTGTGCCTTGGTGGTCAGTCCCCGCCCCCACCTCCAGCCCACCTCCACTTCTAATTGGGCCGCGAAGCCGTTTAATGGTGTCTGCCACGTCTGCAGGGCTGCTTGGGGCAGAACAATGCACCATTCATGTCCCACACAGCACACTAGTGATCCGGCTAATATCTTTAAGCTAAAAAACAAGGCTTAATTGGAACAGATGCTGCAAATTCCAGTGCAAAAGGCCAGCTCCCATGCGACCTAAACCAGGTATGTGCCAGGACTTCGCGTTTAATAGCAGCTTTTATTTTTTTATTGGCATGTACAAAACTCACTAATACTCTGCACGGTAGACTGGTGACGGGTCTCTTAGAAAACTTCCGTGGGTGCGAGGCCTGCGGAGCGTTGTGGCCGTTGTTTGGGTTACAATAAAAAGGTGCCCGGCCATGTGGCAAGCTGTTTCCTCGTGGGCACTGGTCGCTCCTCTCCTCTGGGTCGAGGCTCTTGTGGCCTTTCCAGGACTGCCACCAGGCTGTTAGAACTCAGCACGGAACCCTCCCGGTGAATCAATCAGGCCTGTTCAGCAGCTGCCAGCCTTTGTGGCCATGGCCTCCCCTAGCCAGGAAGCCTCTGTCCTCCGGACACCGCCCAGCCTTTTCCCTGCTGCTGCGCCACCACCCTGACCACAAATTCCTGCATTTTCTCTAAGAATACAGCTTTTTGGCAGTGTACTCCTATTTTGAATATATTTGCCGAGTCTTCCAATCTAGAAGAAAACTCCCTGAAGTCAGGGGCTGGCTGTGTTTTACACATAGATTCTAGTACATTGCTGAGCAGAATGGGGATTTTTTTTTCCTTGTCTTCCACTTTTTCAGAGAAAGAGCCAGCCCTAGGGAGGCCCAGAAGCAGCCTTGTCCAATCCCAAACCCTTTCCAGTTCAGCCAGCTGAAGCTGTTGCTGCTAGAACTGTTGTATCCAGGCCTGGAAGCTGCTCCTGGTATCTCAGGACATTGCTTCTGTCACAGAAGTTAAAATAGGTACAGCTCCCTGGCTAGTGAGGACTCCCATTTGCTGGAAGTACTGAGCTCCCAAGAGAGCTATTGCTTGGATTTATCTGAAAAAATGCATCAGAAGGAAACCTTGGCTTCAGATAGAGTCCAAGGCTGCAATATCTGCCATCTATCCATCCATCCATCTATCCATCCATCCACCCATCCATCTATCCTCCATCCATCCATCTATCCATCCATCCACCCATCCATCTATCCTCCATCCATCCATCCACTCATCCATCATCCATCCATTCATCATCCCACTCATCCACCCATCCATTCTCCATCATCCATTCATCCATCATCCACTCATCTATCCATCCATTCTCCATCCTCCATTGATCCATCCTCCATCCATCCATCCTCCGTCCATACACCCATCCACCCATCTATCATCCATCCATCCACCCATCCATCAATCCACCCACCCATCCATCATCCACTCATCTATCCATCCATTCTCCATTCTCCACTGATCCATCCTCCATCCATCCATCTTCCATCCATCCATCATCCATCCATCCACCTAGTCATCCATCCATCCACCACTCATCCATCCTCCATCCATCTATACTCCATCCTTCATCCATTCATCCATCCTCCATCTTCCATCCATTTGTCCATCCATCATCCACTCATCCACCCATCCAATAAATACCTGGCCCTGATAAATGCCAGCCAGTGTGTGGACTCTCTTCCTCCCCCACCTCATGTGTACTGCACATGCTCCTGTGGCTGCTGGAGGGGCTCTGGAGGAGGCTGGGGAGCCTGGCAGGTAGTGGAAGCTGAAAGGGCAGGGACGTCCATAAGCAAACTTTGCCCATGCAGAGTCAGGGTGAAGGATGTCTGTCTGGGCCTCTGCCTTGCACCTAGAGGGCTTCCCTCCCACAAAAAGGCTCTCCCTGCTCAACCCGAATCCCCCTAAGAAACTCTTCCTTGAGCACAGGGTCTTAAAAACCTTTGGATGATTAGCGAGCAGAGAAACGGGAGCTTAACACTGGAGAAGTGAGAGTCAGGGGCCATTAACTGGGGGCCGGCCCACCCTCCATGCCTTCCTCTGGGTGACCAGGTGTGCCCCCTGCCCTCTGCTAGTACCCAGGCTGAAATGTGGGTGGGGTGGGGGTGGCCTTCCCATGACCCCAATCTGTGGTCATGGCTGCTGGACCTGGGCCAGCATTCCAAGATCCTCAAGGTTCTCTACCAGGTCCCTCCTTAGTGGCAGCAGCAGAGAAGATGCCCAGGATCCTGGCGGACATGGCCAGTCAGCCAGGAGCAGAGCCCAGGCAGCCTGGCCCTCGGTTCAGCTGAATGAGATCCCAAGCTTTCAGCTCTTAAGGCTGTCAACTCTCCACCGTGGGTGGCAGACGGCAGAGTCAGTAGCCAGCGTGAGCCACGAGCTAACCGTGCCTGGCTGTGTGGGGTCCTCCAGGCAGTGGCAAGTGAGATGGACTGGGGAATTTGCAGAAAGCCAGGGGACCAGAACTCAGGTCTGTGCCTCTCAAGACCTGAAAATCCCCTGAGGAAGATGTACGCCCGCCCCCATCCACGTGGGAGAAGTGTGAGTGACACCATCACGGCTGTGGCTCTGGCCTGAGGGTGAAGCAGATACACGAGGCTGGAGGGGGCGGCTGCCCCACGGGACGCAGGACTTGATCGGGGCCGGGGAGGCGTGCAGGGACGGAGACAGACCCTGCGGAGCGTCTGAAGTTCACCTGAGTTTCTGTTTCTGTGGCCTTCTTGGAGGTGCTTTTTAGAAGCATGGAATCTTTTGATCATTGAGAAGTGTGAGGACAGCAGGTGGAACACCTCTGACGCTCAGCTGTGTGGTCAGTCGGGTTCACGGCCATGGATGCTGCATTGCCCTGTCCCGTTCCCACTTGGAGCCCTCACATGTGGCATTTATCACCCTCACACCGGGATTTCACTCTTCCCTTCAGTAATTCACAGGCAGGCCTGGTGGTCTTTCAGCACATGTTGAGAAGTGGCCACATTGCTCTGCGTCGCCGTGGCCCATAGTGAGGCCATCAGCACCTGGTGTGAGTAAAACTCTTGTTGTGCCCATTGAGGCCTGAGAGATAGGCGGTCACTCCTACTTCAACTAGCATCTCCCTAGTGACGGGTGACGAGCGTCTCTGCCTAGGTGCCCGGCGTTTGCAGTTCTGCCACTGTAAAATGGCCCTTTACAGCCTGTACCTATTTTTCCATTGGATTGTCTCATCATTTCTATTTTTTCTTGTTGCAGTTTTTTATTTTATTTTATTTTTTGAGACAGGATCTCACTGTATCACCCAGGCTGGAGTGCAGTGGTGTGATATTGGCTCACAGCAGCCTCGACCTCCTGGGCTCAAGCGATTGCTGGGACCACAGATGCACCCCACCACACCAGGCTAATTTTTGTATTTTTTGTACAGTCAGGGTCTCACCATGTTGCCCAGGCTGGTCTTGAACTCCTGGGCTCAAGTGATCCTCCTGTCTCAGCCTCCCAAAGCATTGGGATTACAGGTGTAAGTTGTCGCACCTGGTTTACTGTGGTTTATTTTTTAATGAACAATTTTATTTTATTTTTTATATTTTTTGTTTGTTTTTTGAGACAGAGACTCTTTCTGTTGCCCAGGCTAGAGTGCAGTGGCACGATCTTGGCTCACTGCAACCTCCACCACCTGGGTCCGAGTGATTCTCATGCCTCAGCCTCCTGAGTAGCTGGGATTAGAAGTGTGCACCACCGTGCCTAACCTAATGAACATGTTACTAAAAGACAACATACATACAGAGAAAATGCAAAAATAAGTGTGCAATTGGTTGAATTTTCACACAGTGGACATACCCATGTATTCAGCAACCAGGTCCAGAAACAGCAGCCTAGGCTCCAGATGCCCCAGGGACTCCTCCCACCACTCCTCACCTTTCACTCCAAAGGCAGGAGCTATTGTGACTTGAGCCAGCGTGGCTTCCCCCTGCCGTCTACAGTTTACCTAAGTAGAATCATGCAGCGGCTGTCTTTCAGGTTCGACCTCTTTTGTGCACATCACGTGTTTGTGAGGTGCACTGCGTCACTGCAGGGAGAAATCATGCTTGTTCCTCTGCAGTATCCCCTCATTTCAATGTCTATTCATTTATCCATTCTAATATTCATGGACTTTTAACTAGTTTCCAGTTTTAGACTACTTTGCTTAAAAGTCTTACTGACATTCTTGTAAATGCCTTTTGATATGCATTTGTGCCATTTCTTGAGTTTAAGCCTGGGGTGGAATTCCTGGGCCGGGGCACACGTCCTGGTCTGGGGGGACTTGCAGACAGGCTCTCAAAGCTTCTGCCCCCACAGACACACTCACGCGGTGTGAGGAGCTCCTGTGGCTCCGTGTACTTGCCAGCACCGGGCTTCCCAGTCCTCTGAATTTAGCCAAGGTGCAGGTCTGTGGCAGTGGCTTAGGGTGCCCATAAGGTGCATGTTCCTGATGGCTGAGGCTGGGAATTCTTAAATGTTTATTGGCCGTTTGGTGCTCTTTTTCCATAAACAGCGTGTTGGAGACTTTCGCCCGGGCTCATAGGAGGTTGCCTGTGGTTTTCTCATTGGTTGGTGTGGGCCCCACCTGTGTTGCTGACGCAAGCTCTTTGTCAGTGACCTGCTGCGAGTGTCCCATCCTGGGCTGCAGCTTGCCTTTCACTCTCATACTAGTAACGGGCGAAATGCCTTCATTTTCACCTAGTTCAATTGATTCAGCTTTATCTTATAGTTAGCGTTTTAGGTATTTGGTTTAAAATCTTGTCCAAGATCAGAAACTTGTGATCAAGAGCTGCCTAAGGTCATGAATACATTCCATGATATCCTCTCGAGGTGTTTTTCCTTTCACGTTTAGCTACAATCCACTGGGAATATTTTGTTTGCCTGTTGGGAGGTGTACAATATTTCATTTTTTCCTTTACAACTGTCTAATGGACTCAGTACCATTTATTAAAAATGCCATCGGTTTCCTCAAAGACCTAGAGACAGAAATACCATTTGACACAGCAATCCCATGACTGGGTATATACCCGAAGGAACAGAAGTCATCCTATTATAAAGACCCATGACTGGGTATATACCCGAAGGAACAGAGATCATCCTATTATAAAGACCCATGACTGGGTATATACCCGAAGGAACAGAAGTCATCCTATTATAAAGACCCATGCAGACATATGTTCATTGCAGCACTATTCAAATAGCAAAGACATGGAATCAACCTAAATGCCCATCTATGATAGACTGGATAAAGAAAATGTGGTACATAAACACCATGGAATACTATACAGCCATAAAAAGGAATGAGATCATGTCCTCTGCAGGGACATGGATGGAGCTAGAGGCCATTATCCTTAGCAAATTAATGCAGGAACAGAAAACCAAATACTGCATGTTTTCACTTATAAGTGGGAGCTAAATGATGAGAACACATGGGCACACAGAGGGGAACAACACACACTGGGGCCTATGAGACGGTGGAGGGTAGGAGGAGGGAGAGGATCAGGAAAAATTGCTAATGGTTACTAGGCTTAGTACCTGGGCAATGAAATAATCTGTACAACAAACCCCCATGACACATGTTTACCTGTTTAATAAACATGCACATCCTACACATGTACTCCTGAACTTCAAATAAAAGTTTGAAAAAAATGCCATCCTTTCCCCACCATTTGGAACCTCCACCTGTGCAGAATTGATTTGCCATGTTTGTCAGAACCCATGTAAATGTCCATCTGTTTCTGGACTCAGTCCTGCTCCATGAGTCTGTAAGGATGACAATCGAATCAGGATGGAGCTTGTCAGTAATAAACAGAGAGAGAAGGCAGCTTTGATTTCTATGCTGTGTAACAAAGCAGTGAACGTCTCATGGCTCAGAACATCGCACATTTATCATCTCACTGTTTCTGTGCGACAGGAGTCACGGTACAGCTTGGCTGTGTTCTTGGCTCAGGATCTCACAAGGCTGTGATTAAGGTGTCAGCCGGGTCATGTTCCTTTCTGAAGTTCAGTATCTTCTTTCAAGCTCTTGAGATTTTTTGGCAGAAGTCAGTTCCTTGTGATAGTAGAACTAAGATACTCATTTTCTTGCTGGCTGTCAGCCAGGGTCTGTTCTCAGTTCTTAGAATCTTCTCTGATGCCCTTGCCATGTGGTCTCTCCATCTTCAAAGCCAGCAGCAAAGACCATCCCTGCTGTTTAATCACTCTCATGCTTCACGTCTCTTCTGCCAAAAGAACTCTGCCCCTTTTTGAGTGCTCATCTGATTAGGCGAGGCCCACCCAGGGTAATCTCCCTCATGACAGATTTGCCACGTTAACTGCCTCTGCAAACCCTGTCCTGTTCCTCTCCCCACTGCTGTGTGTTGGGCGTGTTGGGAGTGGATGGCTTGTCTTCTGCTGGTCTCTGGGGAGTCTGTTCCAGACCTGGGAGAGGAGCACTCATTATTGGCTCCTCTGTTATCAGCTCTGAGACAGCACGATAACAACATGGAAATTCATCCTCTCATAGCAATACAATTCCTTGTTGTGAGTTCAGCACATGATTGCCCAGAATAAGCCCCACGACCCAGCTTGCCTTGCAGCTGGTTGTCACCATGGTGGCAATTTGACTAATTGGAGTGGGAGTGCTATGTATAATTTCTTGACTGTGTTCTCACAGGTGTTCTGACCTTTCTTGTCACTTCTGTCCTGTATATTGACATATGATTGTAATGTTTAATCATCTTGGAGCAGACGGTTGAGGGTCATACCCTAGAGTGCTGAGAACAAAACTGGAGTCTAACTCCTCAGATGACCTCCTAAAATGGGACCATCCTACCAGTGTTGGATGTGGCCTCTCCACATTAGGTGAGGAACAATGAAAATTTATGTGTTTAAACCATTGTATATTTGACATTTACCCCTCTCAAATGCCGTCAAACCGAAGTCTAATTAATACCCATAGCAACTGACTTGAATTAGACTCTCTAATGTTAAACCATCCTTGCATTCCTCTGACAAATCCAATTTGGTCATGATATTTTGTTTTTTAATTTATATTTGCATGTTTCACATTGCTGGATTCAATTTTTGGCTATATTATTTATTACTTTTAAGAAATCAATGTTTATAAGTGAATTTACCTATAATTTCTCCTTCTTACATTGTCTTTTTCTGATCCTGAATATCAAAGCAATTTTAGCATCATTAAGTGGTTTGATGAGGGCATTTCCTTCTTTACATTCTCTGAAGCCGTTTTTTAGAATTGAGACTTTATAGAATATTTTGGAGACTACTCTTTAAAATTCTCTGATTCTAATGGGGTATTTTATGGGTATATTTTGAATAATCCTTAATGCTCAAATAAAAAAGTGATATTTATATCACAGATATTTATATTTCTCTTTTAGTCAGTTTTTTAAAAATTTACAGAGTTCATTTGAAAGTCATAATTTTTCCCCAATGTTCTATTTTTTTGTTTTGTTTTTTTCTTTTTTACAATCTAGATTCTACCTTGTATTTAGTTTTCATGTCTTCTTGGTCTCCTCCAATCTGTGACAGTTCTTCATTCTTTCCTTGTTCACAGACATTGGCACTTTTGAAGAATACAGGTCAAGTATTTTGAAGAATGTTCATAAACCTGAGTTTGTTTTGCTTTCTAATAAAATCAAGGTTGTGGATTTAGGGGAAAATTCCTTAGTCCATCATAATGGGGGCATGTGATGTCACATCATACTGGTAATGTTACATGTGAGCCCTTGGTTAAGGTGAGGTCTGCCAGGTTTTTCTACTGTAAAGTTACTGTTTTCCATTTGTAATTAATAAATATCTGAGACGAAATGCTATGAGACTACACAAATATTCTGTTCCTTCTTAAACTTTTACCCAATAATTTTAGTATTCATCAGTGGACCTTGCCCATAACAATTATTACTGTGGTTTTCTATTAGTGATTTTAAAAATTTGGACTAATTCATTTTACATTTATGAATTGAAATGTTTCCCTAAGGAAGAGTTTCCAATTCTCTCATATTTACTTATTTATTCATCATTTATTTATGGACCTGTGGATATTTTTCTCTTCTGGACTTTAGTCCAATACTGTTATTTTTATTTTATTACTCAAATTGTCCCAGTTTTGGCTAGTGAAAGTTGAAAGTGAAAGAAGAAATTTTTCATCCTTTTTGAAGCTGTTATAAATGGAATTGTTTTCTTAATTTCATTTTCAGATAGTTCATTGCTAAAGTATAGAAACATAATTACTTTTCATATATTGATCTTGTATCCCAAAACTTTGATGAATTTGTTAGTTCTAATAGGTTTTTTTTTAATCCTTAGGATTTTCTACATACAAGGTTATGTAATCTGTTAATAGGCATGGTTTTGCTTCTTATCCAATCTGGATTCCTTTTATTTCTTTTTCTTGCCTAGTTCCCCTGGCTAGAACCTCAAGTCCAATGTTGAAAAGTTACGAGAACAGACATACTTGTCTTGCTCCTGATCTTAAGAAGAAAGTTTTCAATGTTTCCTCACTAAGTATATTAGCTGTGGGTTTTTCCTAGACGTCCTTTATCAGGTCGAGGGAGTTTCTATTCTTAGTTTGTTGAGTGTTATCATTAAAGGGTGTTGGATTTTGTCAAAATGCTTTTTCTGTATCTATTAAGGTGATCACGATACTTTTGTCCTTTATTCTACCAATATAGTATATTAGATTAATTTAGTTTTATATGTAGAGCAAGTCCGACATTCTTAGAATAAATTTCACTTGTCATTGTATATTAAGCTTTTTATATGTTGTTGAATTTGAATTGCTAGTATTTGTTAAGGATTTTTGCGTTGGTATTTATAAGGGATTTTGGTCTGTCATTTTCTTGGGATGTCGTTGCCGAGTTTTGGTATCAGGATAATACTGACTTCATAGAATGAGTTTTATTTCTGTCTTTGTCTTTGTCTTTGACAGCTTGACTATGAAGTGTTTAGTGTGCATCGCCTTCGAGTCTATTCTACTTAGACTTCATGGAGCTTCCTGAATGTATAATCATTTCACAAAATCTGCGAAGTTTGGGTCATTATTTCTTCACATTTCTTTCTTGCACTTTCTCTCCTTTCATTCTGAGACTTCCATCATACATATGTTGCTATATTTGATAGTGTCCCCACAGATCTTGGAGGTACTATTCATTTTTCTTTCTGTTTTTCATACTGGATTATCTCAATTTACTTAGCTTCAAGTTCACCAGTTCTTCTACCAGCTCAAATCTGCTGTTGAGCTCATCTAGTGGGTATTTCATTTCAGTTATTGCACTTTTCATCTCCAGAATTCCTATTCGATTTAAAAAAATAATTTATATTGCTTTATTTATATTCTCTACTTGATGACACATCATTCTCATACGTTGCATTAGTTCTTTAGATATGGTTTTCTTTAGTTCTTTGAACATATTTATGACAGCTGATTTAAAGTCTTTGTCTAATAAGTCCAACACCTGGGCTTCCTCATGGGACAGTTTTTATTGACTGATTTTGTATCCAATGTATGGGCTATACTGTTCTGGTTCTTTGCACGTTTCATAATTTTTTGTTGAAAAGTAGACATTTTAAATAGTTTAATCTAGCAGCTCTGGAAATTAGATTCCTCTCCCCACAGATTCTGTTTTTGCTATTTGTTTTGCTGAATTAAGTCTATAAAGTATGTATTTGTTTCATGTATAGCCACTGAAGTTCATTTTGCTTCGTGGTCAGCTAATGGCTAGGGAGAGATTTCCTCAAATACCTTGGAGCAAAAAGTCTCCCTGATTTTGTGGAGGAGGACTTCAGTTCTCCAGCATGCAGGCTGCAGCTCTGCCTTAGCTTTCAGTTCCTACTTGTGCAGAGTCTCAAGGCTAGCTAGAGGTGACAGGCTAGCGCCTCCTCAGGTCTTCCCTGGGCATGGGCACAGCATGACACATGCATGTGGCCCTCTAGAATATCCTGGAATATTTTGGAATTTCCCCCTCCAGTAGCTGTTAGGCTGCCATTTGTCACAGCTATCATGATCAGCAGATTGTTAATTTTCAAGGCCACTACACAGCTTGGGAGAGGGAGATGAAATAGGGCAAGCTGAAATGTCACACAGCTCTCCATTCTTACCAAGATATAATCTTTTTTCTTAAACAAATGCTCTTCAAATTGTTGGAGGCTGTATTAGTCTGTTCTTGCATTGCTGTGAAAAAAATCGAAGAATGAGTGATTTATAAAGAAATGAGGTTTGATCGGTTCATGGTTCTGCAAGATGTGCAGGAAGTGTGGCAGCATCAGCTTGGCTTCCGGGGAGGCCTCAGGAAACTTACACACATGGCAGAAAGCAAAGGGGAGAGTGAGCACTTCACACTACTAGAGCAGGAGGAGGGGCAGGGAAGTGTCACACACTTAAACAACCAGATCTCATGAGAACTCCCGCACCATGCAGTGGCTGGTGAGGGGACGATGCTAAACCTTTCACGAGAACTTACCTCCCACGAGGCCCCACCTCCAGCACTGGGGATCACAGTTCAACATGAGATTTGGTGGGGACACAGATCCAAACCATATCAGAGCTATTCACCACTGCCTCAAGTCTCCGTCCATCCTTACCTCGGGGCCACTTCTCTCCACTCAAGATGAACGTTCAGGTGCATGGCCCAGAGCTCCTCCCACCAAGAGGATGTCCCCTGACCCTGGTGAACTTCCAGGGCATCTAAGAAGTTAATTTTGGCCATTTTATTTGCAAGGATTCTCCTTGCTTTTATGGAGGGGCGGAACATGGGGATCCTTATTCCACTATTCTGGAAATGCTTCCCTTCAGGAGAGTCTTGCAAAAAGGTCAGTCCGGATCAAGACAGACCTGCTTGTTTGTTATATTCCTGTGCTGGTGGGTGGGTTTGCTATACCCATTCCTTTCACTCAGGCTGTAGCAGCGACCATGGCTCTATACAGAAGTTTCCATTCAGATTCTTGCCTCTTGGGGATCTAAGGGCTTCATCCCCTGTCCTAGGAGCCCGTTGCAAGCTCCCTGCTATCAAAAGCGGCATCTGGGAACCACCCCCAGGCAGCCCAAGCATTAGGTCACCACAATTACTATTTTGGGTCATGTTATTCATTTTTGGGCCTCTTGAAATTTCCATTACTCTTTTGCAAGCTCAGCTTTCCATTTAAAGCATGCATATCCTATTTTACCTGGCATTGCTAAGCTATTTAAAAAAAAAAAAAAAACCACAAATGATCTCGGGTTATCTTGATCAAAATTCTCCCTGGAAAAAGTTGCTCTCTGTATATTTTAAAACTCACAGAAGCACGCACATACACAAGTGGCCAAGTGCAACACACAGAAGCAGGAATGTCAGCTATGCTGAGGGTGGTGCGTGGGGGCATCTGGCATGAAGACAGGTAAGAGGGTCTGGCCTGGGCCCGGGGGTCTTCAGGTCCACCTCATCCACTTGCAGCCCTCACTGGAGGTGTTTAGTGACACAAGAGTGGGGTGTCTGGACTGCCGGCAGCAGGACTAAGGGAGCCTCCTGTTGCCCAGAGCCTCTGCCTGTCCACACTGGGCCTGCCGTTCCTAGGCAGTGGTCTGGAACCCCTGGGACTATCATTAGGGCCTTGGGTGATACTTGCAGAGGTGCCCCCTCCAACGCTCGGGGAAAGTGGAAGGTCCACAGGCCCAAGGTCCAGGACAGCAGGTGCCAGGAGGAGTGGGAGGAGGAAGGGATGCGCTGGGAGAGGATGGAGGAAGTTGGTGGTTCCGAAAGTGGATCAGTTTGTAAGAGAACTTTATGGGCTAGAAATGAGGGTGGGGCTGAAGGGAGAGTGGCCAAGGGCTCCCGTGTGAGAGGAAGACGTGCATCTATCCAGCGGGGTTCGAATTCCCCAGATAGACCAAGGACAGACTGGCGGGAGAGTCCTTCCAAGGGCTGTGGTTTTCTTAGAAAGTGTGTCTGGGGCTTTCCCAGCCATCAAGATGCACCCACATCCCCTCCCAGCCTGCGAGCCCCACACCTAGATGGACCTGCATGGCCACAGGGTCCGCTTTCCCTTCTTTCCCTGCTCCCCAAACACTCAGTGATCCCATCGGCTGCAAACTTGGCAGCAGCAGGGCTGGGACTGAGCTCCCGGAGTTGGGGTGGCTGGGCCCCTTTATACCAAAATCTAGTTGTTAGAAAGGTTGGTGAGAGCGTGGAGCGTGGAACACCTCTCCCTCCTCGGCATCACTGTAACGTCCGCGGCCGACCCTCCCCAGCACTTCCCCACGTGCAGGTCCTAAGAGCTTCATGGTACCACATCACTTCGACCTTCCAGCCGCCTGGGCTTCCTTCTCATCATTCTCTCTCCTTTATTAAAAAAAGCAAGAAGAAACTCAGAGAGGCTGAGGGAGCCAGCTGCTTGTGGCCACAGAGCCGCTAAGGTGAAGACCTGGAGTTTGAACCCGGAATTTTTCTCACCCTAGAGTCCATGTTCTTAACCATCATAGTTTATCCCGACCTCTCTTTTTTGAAGGGGGAGTTCCAGGCATCCAGCGAGCCAGCAGCAAGGACCTGCAGAGGATCATCCTGAGTCAGGCTCCCTGGACATGGGAATCTGCGTGTGTGTCATTTCTCCAGGAAGAGCTCATCAGGAAAAGCCTTTGAGGGTCATGGTGAAGCAGGGTAGGGGAGGGTCAAGAGCTGATCGCCCGGTCTCAGAGCATCTCTGGAACATGAACTGCACTGCAGAGAAAAAAATCGAGCCGTCTGTGCCTGGACAGCCAGTCACTGGCCAGGGGCCTCTCCAGGGGGTTCACCACTTCCTGGGCAAGACGGCTCAGGTTGGTAAGAAAGACGTTCTCCCAAGACAGGGGATGCAAGCCATTTGCACCCTTCACTCCAGCAGCTTAGAGGTGGAGTCACTGAGCCTGTGAAGGGGATCTGGAGGGGCTCTAATGGCACCTGTAACAGTCTGCCCCTGGCCAGCCCACAGTCACCTGCTGCTCACAGGTCAGTGAGTTCACTGCAGCCACGCAAGGCACAGGCTCTCCACGGTTCTGCAGCCTCAGTTCCTGGGAGGTTCACCAGCAGGGGGCTGGCGTATGAACTCTGGTCCCGCTGTGGTCTCCAGGCCGTAACTTACCCTCACTCACCCCTTGACCCGCCGGGCGCTCTAGGCTGCCTCTGCCTCTGGTCCAGCAGGCCTGGCTGGTGAGGGATCTGCCAGGAGTCTGAGTCCCAACTGCCATACCTTAACAAGGCTGTGGTTAGTGGACTTGCTGGGCACTGGGGTAGCAGGAGGTGTCCCGTGGGACACATGGACTCCAGGCACATCCCCACCCTGTCCTGGGAGCAGCAGCCCTGGCCCCATCTCCACCCCTCAAGATCAGGGCCAGCGACCCCTGCCAGGACTCTTTTCTGCGCCTGACACAAATGAGGCAGTGGTGACCAGATGGCAATGCCTTCTCAATCCAGAGGGACTCGTTCTGCGACCCCGGTGGAAATGTACCATTCAGGCAGCCACAGAGCCACAGGGTGAGGGCGGCAAACCCATGTTCCCACAGCGAGCTGCGTGGAACGATGGCGAGGGGACCTCCTCTGTGTCCATTCCTTGGCTCCCAGATCCACGAGTTCTGCCTGTCACGGACATGGCACCATGTCATCGTCACTGGCTCGAGAAATATCCTGAAAACTAAAGGACAGCACCCACATTCTCGGATGCCCACATTCTCGGATGCCCACATTCTCAGACGTCATCTCTTAGCCAAGCCTAGGCTGCTTCTGGAAGGACACTCCGTCCCTGTTGGCTGGGCCAGTTCTGGAGGGAGGTCCACGGTGGGGCCAGGAGATTCACGGTTGTGTACCCCAGCCCCTTCCTCTGACATCGTGGGGTCCTGTGGTCAGTGGCCATGTGGCTGGGGACCTTCTGTTAGTGAATCTGGGCTCTTGGCTGTGGTGCATGAAGAAAAGCAAACCCTCATCTGGCACAGGCACCAATCCCAGTCCCGACAGGCCCCTGTCCTCTCCAGTGCAGAGTGGTTCTTTGTAACCAGTTTGCCACTGAAGGGCTGGCTGGTGTCTTTGAGGGACGATGTCAGGACATGAGCTGCGGTCTGTTTCTGATACAGCAGTGACAGTGATCACAATGACCTTGATGAGAAGCCTGTGCCACTGAGGGGACGCATAGCTTCAGATCCTGTCACCTCGCCTACTGCCACCACATGTTCGTCACCCCAACCCTGCAGTGGCCCCGGACAGAGGCTGCCTGACACCTGGCAGAGCTGCCCTGCCCACGCGCTCATCCTGGGCCTCTTCCACACAATGCCCGCTGGAGCGTGGGGATGTGGGACACAGGGACCTCCCCGTCCTCCAAGCCATTCACCACTGCGCCGACTCCGCGTCCATCCTTATCCAGGCTCACTTCTCCCCACTCACAGGGGATGTACAGGTGCACGGCCCAGAGCTCCGCCCACCCAGAGGGTGTCCCCTGACGCTGGCTTTCAGGTTGGCCTCTGCGGAGCAGTCACACAGCAGCAGCTCCTTTCTGGCTTGTCCTGAGAGCTGAACCGAGCATCTGAAAGTCAAGATTGCTTCTTCCTCTTTTGCCCACTAGTCAGAGAGACCCCGATGAGGCCAGTGGTGTGAGTTGGGGGAGAGACGTTGGTGCGTGGTGGCAGAGGACACGGAGGTGGGTTTCCTGTTTGTGGAGCCTCCTTGTGCCCCCTGGACCTGCCTGGGCCTGGTCACAGATGACCCCGTCAGCGAGGGTGGATGGCCACTGCATCGTCCAGCCTTGTCACTCGGGCCTGGCGGTGCACAGCTCTCCCTGGGTGAGACTGGCTCCATGGACAGCTGCAGTCCCCTGGCCAGAGGCTTCCTGCCTGCCGAGGTGCGGGAGCTCGTCGGGGACTGTTCTGGAAAGATGGTCCGTTCTCTCCCACAGAGAGCAATAACGGAGCCTGGCTCCCGCGCTCCGGGGTCTGCACGGCTACTCTCTTGGTGGGCATCGTGCTCCACCTCGCGGGGTCTCCCAGGCTGTAGGGCCTAAGAGACAGAGCTGCTTATACACAGCCTGGGAGGATTGCAGCGCCCGCTGGGGCCTGGGCCTGCGGAAGAGGAACTGCCTGGGTGGTACCTGACGAATGGCAGGATCAGGGTGCCAAGCACAGGCCATGCTGCCTCCATAGCCGCAGGGGCCTCAGGATGTTGCGGCAGGAATCCAGTCCACAACAGCCACCTCTGGAGGGGGCGTGTCCCCCACCCTGAGTCCCCTCCAGGTGTGCACCCCTGCCGAGTCCCCAGCTCCATCTGCGTGCTGGCTTCAGCGTATGGGGCTGCTGTCAGGGTCTGGGCCATGTCCAGGTGGTTCCAATGCCTCCCTTCCTTCTCATCATTGTCAAAGCAGGAGGTTCCACACAGCCCCAGGGTGAAGCTCACTGGGGGTGCTCACCGAGGCCAAGCCACGTGCACGTGGACGGCTTCTGAGCCTCACCATAGGATGGACGTGGAAAAGGATTAGCTCGCAGATGGGCCCCCACAAAGCGCGTAGCCAAGGTGTGCGGGCTCGAGTGCGACACTCCCTCCATCCTCAGGGCTGCAGCTGTGCTGTTTCTCAGCTGTGATTGTGACCAACTCACCATGACCACAGCTCATCCGGCTTCCCGGGGGCCACACTGGTGACTTAGATAGTGACAGGGCTTGAGTGGGGCATCCTGTCCCCTGTTCCTGAATCCCAAAAACTGCAAACCCTCACCCTGCTCCCTCGGCCGGCAGAGGCAGAGGTGATGTATTTTAGCAGGAACGGCCATGTGGAGGCCATGGAAATTGTCCTCAGGCCTGCCCCGGCCCAGAGAGCAAAGTGAAAACAGTAGAAAAGGCTGTGGGGAATGGTGGGAATTAGAGCCACTTCCCAAAACTCGAAGGATGCAGGAGGCTGTTAGCAGTGAGTGGCAGCCCCTGGCAGGTTGAGCCCTGTGCATCACCAGGGAACACAGAATGCCAAGCAGTGCAGCCAGTCAGCCACAGGAAGGTGCCTGAGGGGGCGTCTAACCTGGAAATCTCACCCCAGGACTCGCCCTGCGGAGCTGAGGACACCGCGTGCCAGGATGTCCTATGCACAGGCACCACTGCAGCCCTGGTTACCATTGCTTGTAGCAGGTGAAACTGGTCACTGCAGTGAATTCCAGACACAGAAAGCTGTGCAGTCTCCGTCATACGGCCAAGGCTGTCATGGGCCCTGAGAGGCAGGAGTCCACAGGAGCGATTCCACGTTGGGATGTGCCCTGTGCCCGCTCCGGCTCAGCTTGGCTCTCAGGCTGTGGGGAGATGTCCCCAAAGGGCGCACAAGCCCTGCCCCTGCTCACCAGACTGAGCAAAAGCCAGGCTCTTGACAGAGCTGAATGGCCGGCACAGACAGAGCCCCTGGGACCGAGGCTTTTCTCTGGAACCTCCCACATTCTGGGGGCAAGGACCCCAGCTGCGGCTGTGTCCACAGGCACCAGGGGAAGGGACTGGCACCAGGCAACCTGCGCCAAAAGTGTGGGGCCCCCTGCCGAGCAGGGCTGCCTCCAACTGGGATTGCGTGGCACTTCCCTGGCAGGAACCTCTCTCGTGTACCAGGTCAAGGCTGGTTGAGAAACACAGAGCCAGGGCTTGGGATGAGCCGAAAACCAGGAAGGGCTGACAGCGCTCCTCCCCAGGGCTTTGTCTGGGTGTTCCCTCCCCGTGCAGGAATTTGCTGCTTCCTGGTCTCCCCTAGCACCCTCCACCTGCCCACCCCATGTAACTCGCCCTCAGCTCAGTCTGTCCCCTGACTGTTTCATTTTCCTCATGGGGCATATCCCACTTCAGCACTATCTTGTTTTGAATTTGCTGACACCTCCCTCACCCCACCCCCTTCCCTTGCTCTCGACTGCAGGCCAATGACGCAGGGGGTGTCCTGACCTCATCCCCAGCATCTCAGCACCTGCACGGAGACTCAGACACACGGGGTATGGTGTCCAGTGATGGGAAGGCAGCTCAAACCTGGGGTGGAGGATGGAAGAGTAGGTGGGGAAGGAGCTATGAGGGTGCAGGGGCACCTGGGACAAGGTGGGGACCTTGGCCTGGTCCACACGAAATCATTTAAGCAGCATCCTTGAAGTTTCAGCCACTGGAGGAAACAGCCAGGGAAGGGGGTTGTGTGCTTTATCTCCTGTTTCATTTGGCAAAAGAGAACCACTGCTCTCCCTGCAGCATGGCAGACCCCTGCCCCGGAGTCTGCACCTTCCTTCCCCCTGCGCTGGGCTGCTCTGGCTACATGATCTCGCTGATACCTTGGGAACTGGGTGATAAGGCTCGTGCCTGAGTAATTTCTACCTCCAGGCTCTCCTGAGAATCACAGTACAATGTGGATATTGCCAGGTTCTGCCAACACATTTTCCAGTCGGTCCTCTCTTGGGAGTCTGGGTGGGCAGGGCAGGGGAGGGGAGAGAGAGAAGGCGTCAGCCTCCATTTTTAGGTTGAATTCCCTTTTGGAAGGTGCCCTGTCTGTCTTTGGCAAGGATGCAGAGAGGGGTGGAGCACCACCCGCACAGGGCAGCTCGGCCACCCACACAGGGCAGCTCGACCACCCCCACAGGGCAGCTCGACCACCCCCACAGGGCAGCTCAGCCAGCATCTCCCCAAGCTCTTCCTTGAGTATTCCCTTCAGCCCTGGGCAGGTGGAGGCAGCCACAACTCCATTCTGATTAGTTTGATCCAATGTTTCTCTGTACTTAAAGACCCGTATTTGGAAAACTCCAACTCTCTGCATACCAATCACTGTATACTTGAGAGACGGCAATTTACCATTGGAAGTCTGACCACATAGGTAGGGTGGCCAAGCTGAGCAATACTGGACGCCCAGTGACACAGTTTGAATGCATGTCCCTGCCCAAATCTCACGTTGAAATGTAATCCCCAATCTTAGGTGTGGGGCTCGGTAGGAGGTGTTTAGATCATCCAGGTGGATCTTTCATTAATAGCTTGGGCCATCCCCTGGGTGATGGATGAGCTCTTGTTCTGAGTTCACATGAGATCTGGTGGTTTTAAGAGTATGTGGCATCTCTCCCCATAGTACTCTGTCTCTTGCTCCTGCTCCGGCCATGTGACATTCTTACTCCCCCTTTACCTTCCACCATGATTGTAAGCCTCCTGAGGGCTCCCTAGAAGCCAAGCAGATGTCAGCACCATGCTTCCTGTAAATCCTGCAGAAGCATGAGCCTATTAAACCTCTTTTCTTTATGAATTACCTGGTTCTCAGGTATCTCTTTATAGCAATGCAAAACCTGCCAATACAGAAAATTGGTGCCAGGAGTCAGGTATTGGTATAAAGATACCTGAAAATGTGGAAGCAACTTTGGAACTGGGTAACAGGGACAAGTTGAAAGAGTTTTGAGGGCTCTGAAGACAGGAAGATGAAAGAAAGTTTGGAACTTTTTAGCAACTGGTAAAATGGTTGTGACCACAATGCTGATAGTGGTATGAACACTGAAGTCTAGGCTGTTAAGGTCTCAGATGGAAATGAGAAACTTATTGGGAAATGCAGCAAAGATTACACATGTTATGCCTTAGCAAAGAGCTTGGTTGCTGCCTTCTGTTCCTGCCCTAGGGATCTGTGGAAGTTTGAACTTCATAGTGATGATTTAGGGGATCTGGCAGGATAAATTTCTAAGCAGCAAAGTGTTTGAGATGTGGCCTGGCTGCTTCTAACATTCTATGCTTAGATGCAGAAGCAAAGGAATAACTTAAAGATGGGACTTATATTTAAAAGGGAAACAGAGCATAAAAGTTTGGAAAATTTTCAGCCTGACCATGTGACAAATTTAAAAAAAAAAAAGGCTTTTTTCAACAGAAGAATTCAAGCAGGCTGCAGAGCAACCACTTGCTAGAGAAATTTGTATGAATCAAAAGGAGCCAAGTTCTAATATCCAGGAGAGTGGGAGAAAGGCCTTGAGGACATTTCAGAGATCTTCCTGGTCTCCACTCCTATCACAGGCCCTGAGGCCTATGAGAACTAAATGATTTTGTAGGTCAGGCCCAGAGCCCTGCTGCCCTGTGCAGCCTCAGGACACTGCTTTCTATATCCTGGCAGCTCTGGGTCCAGTCTGGGCTGGAAGAGGCCCAGTTATAGCTCAGACTGCAGCTCCAGAGGATGCAAGCCATAAGCCTTCCACATGGTATTAAGCCTGCAGGTACACAGAGTATAAGAGTTGAGGTTTGGCAGCCTAGATTTCAGAGGATGTATGGAAAAGCCTGGATGTCCATGCAGAAGCCTGCTGCAGGAGTGGAGCCCTCACAGAGAATGTCTACTGTTGCAGGGGAAATTTGAGGTTGGAGCTGCCACACAGAGCTCTACTCTGTGGGGCACTACTTAGTGGAGCTGTGAGAAGGGAACCATCCTTTTCCAGACCCTAGAGTGGTAGAGCCTCCTACACAGCTTGCCTCCTACACCTAGAAAAGCCACAGGCACTCAACAACCTGTGTGAGCAGCTGTGGGGGTTGTACCTTGCAAAGCCACAGGGGTGGAGCTCCCCAGGGCCTTAGGAGCCCACCCCTATCACCAGAGTGTCCTCAATGTGGGACATGGAGTCAAAGGAGATTATTTTGGAGTACTAAGATTTAATGACTGCCCTTCTGGGTTTCAACTTTCACAGGGACTATAGCCCCTTTCTTTTGGTCAGTTTTTCTCCCTTTTGGAATAGGAACATTTACTCCGTGCCTCTGCCCCCATTGTATCTTGGAAGTAAATAACTTGTTTTGATTTTACACACTCATAGGTAGAAGGAAAACATCTCTAGATGAGACTTGGGACCTGGGACTTAAACTTTTCAGTTAACCCTAGAAATTAGAGTCAAGACTTTGAGGGACTGTTTGTAAGGTGTGATTATATTTTGCAATGTGAGAAGGCCATGAGATTGTGGATGGGTCGGGGTGGACTTACATAGTTTAAATGTATGGCCTCACCCAAATCTCATGTTGAAATGTCATCCCTAGTCTTGGAGGTGGGGCCTGGTGGGTGGTGATTGGGTCATGGAGGAGGATCCCTCATGAATGCCTTGGGCCATCCCTTTGGTGATGAGTGAGCTCTTGCTTTGAGTTCATACAAGATCTGGTAATTTAAGAGTGTGTGGCACCCCTCCAGGCCCTCACTCGCTCCTGCTTTCACCACATGCCATGCCTGCTCCCAATTTGCCTTCCACCATGATTGTAAAGTTTCCTGAGGTCTTCCTAGAAACTGAGCAGATGCCAGCACCATGCTTGCTATAAAGCCTGTAGAATAATGAATGAGTTAAACCTCTTTTCTTTATAAATTACCCAGTCTTGGTATTTCTTTATAGCAATGCAAGAATGGCCTAAGACACCCAGTTAAATTTGAATTTCAGATGAACAAGGAGAAATATGCTGCATAGGCATGTCCCACTTGGGGCAGTGGGAATCAGGCAAGCCCATTTGGGGCAGGCTCAGGACTGTGCACCAGGCTGGCTCTCTGCTCGCCCGCATTTCCTGGTTCCTATGCAAGTGGGCGTGGCCATGTGACTCATCCTGACTGATGAGGTGTGAGCAGAAGTGACATGTGTCACTTAAGCAGAGGTAGTATCCTCCCACATCTGTCTCATGGACTACACTATGGTGCCCATCCCCTGGGCTCTGAGTGACCACGTGGAGCCGAGTATACAGACTCAGCATGTGGAGGAGGTGTGTCCTGGCCCAGCCTTCCATGCCCACCTCCTGTGGGATGATGGAGCTGTACCAGCTGCTCCACAGCTGTTGTTGGCAGAATCCCTGAAGAGAAAGGTAATTATTGACTGCTCACATAGAAGGCCCAGAGCACGGCGCCCCTGGGCAAGAAAGTAGGGGATGATGCAAAGCTCCAACAGGCAATGCCAGCTCCTTGGAGCAGCTCAGCTTGGCTCACGTGTGGCCCTTCTTCAGAGCAGAGTTCTTTCATCCTCTCCAACAGAATGGCCACATCATCTGTCACAGAGTCCCCAAACATGCCCCTGTTGGAGCTGCCTGCCCCTCTGGAGGTGGAAGCATGGTCCCTGGAAATGGCAGAACCTCAGAAGCTGGGTGGGGAGCCTGAAATGTCTCTTTTTGCCACTTGATAAGGCCAATGTTGGGTTTGTTTCTAAATAAATCATCCCCATCTCCTAAAATCCTAAATCTGTTGACAGTTGCCCAGAACCTGAGAATACAAGCCTGACACAGACAGGCTTTCCACTGAGATATCTCTGGGGGAGAGATATTGAGCTGCAATGTGAGGCTGAGACCTGCTTATGTGGGGAGCCAACCTTCTCAGCTGCCCAGAGCCAATGGACCCCCAGCCTCCACTTCTCCCCAAAGACTCCCCAAGGCCGCCATCATCCAAGCTGGGAGTGAAGTCTGAGACTAGCAGCTGCCTTTGGGGTACCTTCCACTCAAAGGCCCTGCGGGTCCTCTTAAAAAGAATAACAGCCAGCAAGAGGGAAAGTTCATAATTTCTAAAAGGTGAGTTGGCAAGTGTGGTTTTCTCTCTGTGGACAGTGGACAGTGGGGGATCATAGGGAAAACTGGCTGAAGAAGGGGATCTGTGGGGCTCAGAGCACCCAAAGGCCACCTCAGAGCAGAACTGGGGGGAAGGGTAGTGCATTTGTCTGTTTTTATGATGCTAGTAAAGACATACCTGAGACTGGATGACTTACAAAGAAAAGGGGCTGGGCGTGGTGGCTCACGCCTATAATCCCAGCACTTTGGGAGGCAGAGGAAGGCAGATCACCTGAGCTCAGGAGTTCAAGACCAGCCTGGCCAACATGGTGAAACCCCACCTCTACTAAAAACACAAAAATTAGCTGGGCTTGGTGGCTCATCCCTGTAATCCCAGCCACTTGGGAGGCTGAGGCAGGAGAATCACTTGAACCCGGGAGGCAGAGGCTGCAGTGAGCTGATATCACGCCACTGCACCCCAGGCTGGGTGACAGAGAGAGACTCTTTCAAAAAAACAAAAAAGAAAACAAAGAAAAGAAAAGGAGGTTTAATGGACTCACAGTTCCACATGGCTGGGGAAGCCTCACAATCATGGCAGAAGGCAAAGGAAGAGAAAGTCACATCTTACATGATGGCAGGCAAGAGAGAGCGTGCGTAGGGGAACTCCCCTTTATAAAACCTTCAGATCTCGTGAGACTTATTCACTATCACGAGAACAGCACAGGAAAGACCGGCCCCCATGATTCAATTACCTCCCACCGGGTCCCTCCCACGACACGTGGGAATTATGGGAACTATAATTCAAAATGAGATTTGGGTGGGGACACAGCCAAACCATGTCAAGTAGGGACACAGCAGAGAGGTGGAGCATGTTGCAGCTTCGCAACCTAAGAAAAGCTCTGACAATCAATCTGTGGCTCTGATGAACCACTTCATTCGTTTTCTGTGGCTGTTTAAAACAGGATCTGGAAAATGCTAGCCTGACATGGATGAGCTTTCCGTGTCATTATGCTCTCATGGTCTGGAGACCAGACGTCCCAAACTGAGGTGTGGTCAGGGCCTTGCTCCCTCTAGACTCTGGGTAGAATTGGTCCTTGCCTCCTCCCTGTTTGTGGCCAGCCATTCCTGGAGTTCCTGGGCTTGCCGGCACATCACTGCAATCTCCGCCTAGTTCCTGGGCTTGCGGGCACATCACTGCAATCTCTGCTTCCTTGTCACGTGGCATTCTCTCCGTGTGTTTCTTCTGGGACACAAGTCATCGGGTTTGGGGCCCACCCTAATCCGGTATAGCCACATTTCAACCTACCTAGTTACATCTGCAAAGGCCCTATTTCCAGATAGTCATTCCGAAGGTGCCAGGTGGACGTTATTCAACCTGGTACACCCAGGTGCACAGATCCTTCAAAACTGAATGTGGATTCTCAGGCTCGAAGGAGCTGCAATTCCAGTCCCTTGGGGCCCAGCCAGGGTCCTGATCTCTGGAATGAGGGGAAGCAGCAGGTAGGAAGGGAGCAGCTCGGCCGGGAGCCCCCTCTTCAGATGGCCTTGGCTGTGCAGGACGTGTTAGACCGGCCATCCAGCCCCTGATGTGCCCCCACCTGTGACAGAGACCAGGCGGCCCTGAGCCGGCAGCACGTGCACTGTCATCCAGGACACAGCCCAGGGCCTGCAGCGGGCAACGACTTCTGCTGGGAGCACTTCCATCTGGAAACCAGAGAGGTGTCCACAGAGAAGGGGCAGGACCTTCCCCTCCCCGTCAGGGCTGGCTAGGCGGCAACCTCGCCGTGGAGGAAAATCCTTCCACCTGGAGCCGAAAGTCCACGGAGATGATAAATCTCTCCTCGTGTCGGCTTCCAGAAACGACGCCTGCCATTTGCAGATGAAAAATGTCGGCGAGCCAGTTGGAAGCGGCAGGCACATGGCAGAAAGGTTAGCTCTCCTGCCTCTCCCCCAAACACAAAGCCTTTTCTTTCTCCAGCTGGAAGTGAGCACGCCTCATGAATGCAAAGCGCTCTTTCAACATTCGATTTTAAATTCTTTGAATTAAATCTGGATCCTTCCAGGCCCTGTGTTCTCCCGGTTATTTATCACTGGCTAAGTGTAGAAGTCTGTTGAGCGTCTCCGGGGACTGCTGACTTAGGAGCTGCATCTGAAATGTTATAAACTATTTAAAACCAAAAGCTCGGCTGTGTCCAGTCGGAGGGAGCGCATTTGCAGGCCGTGCTGGGAAAACGAGCGCTGGCCCCCTGCACACACACTCATTCTGCCTGGCCTTCCTCTGGGTAATCACTTTAATACACTTGAAAATAAACCTTTTCCCCACCGAGGCAGGGCGATTTTTTCCCCTTATTTAGCAAACATTGATTTTTATTCCCTCCCCCATGGTCCTGCCTCTGTGAAATTAGCAAGTCAGCTTTGTCCCCGCATCCCCACCGCCCCCACCCCGCCGCCTCCCCAGGCCGTGGCAGTCCCACCGCGCGCCGGCAGGGGGCGAGAAAGCCTCTCTTTTGAGGGCCCCACGCGGCGCTCCCGCGGGACCCGCCTGGCTCTGGGCTCCCGGGACAGGGAAGCCAGGCTTCTCCCCGGATGCAGGGGCAGAGGAAGACCCAGTTCCTTCCGGACGTCGCACATCAGGACCTGCGATGCTGAAGAATGAGGAACTGGGTGGAAGTCGTGGTTTGAGGCAGGGAGAGCCCCCCCACCAATCTCTCAGGAGCCCTGCCAGGTGCCCCTGCCACCTGCCCCGTGCCACGGGAGCCACACTCCCCAAAAGGCTGTGTGTGGCGGGCTCGGCCCCCAGCCCTGCCCGGGCACTGGCTGACAGCGCTGGAGGGGCTGGAATTGGGTAGGAGCTCCCAGGGGGTGACTCTGAGCCTCAGTCCTGGGGCCCTGGCCTACGTCCTGTCCAGGGGGCCTCCAAGATGGCCCTCGATGTGCCATTTCCTTTGGATGACCTCTCTGCCCCTCAGCTGGGCTGACCAGAGCACTTCTGATGGGTGGAGAGCAGCACAGGTGATGCCACTTTCCAGAGAGGGTTCTGGCCTCTGCCTCAGCTGGCTGCCTCCTCCTTCTCTCTCCCCACCTTTTGCTCTGGCTCTCTCTTTCCCTCTTCCTCTCTCCCTGTCTCTGTCTCTTTTGCTGTCTGTGTCTCTGTGTGTGTGTCTCTCTCTCTCTCGGTTTGGTCTCCCCAAGGGAAGCTTATGCCATGTGTGAAGCCACCAGAAGAGGCCCGTGTGGCAAGGGACCGAGACCAGACAATGGCTAGATGAGAGCTTGGAGGTCAAACTCCCCTCTCACTCCCCACTGAACCTTCAGATGAGACCGCAGGCCCTGCCCACAGCTCAGCTGCAGCCTCGTCAGGACCTGAGAGTCAAAGGCACCCACACAAGCTGTGCCCAGATTCCTGGCCCTCAGAAATGTGAGATGAGAAACACTTGTCTTAAGCTGCTAAAGTGTGGAGTAACTCCTTACCCAGCTGGAGAGGACTGGAGAGTAACTCCCTACGAGGCCGGACAGGACCATGGCCCCTCCTTCTCCACTCCACATGCAGCAGCTTCTCCTGAAATGCCCACCAGGCTCCCGCCTCTCACTGGGTGCTATGCTGTCACCTGGATCCCCAAGGCAGGAAGCACCGCTGCTTGCTGTGAACAAACACAGCTGGTTCCCAGCGGGCAGGCAGCACCTGCTGAACTCTGGCTCCCTCTAAAATGCACGTATTCCCGTCCTAGCCCCCAGCACCTGGGAATGAGACCAAATAGAGTCTTTGCAGATGGTCAAGGCAAGATGAGATCATTGAGGTGGGCCCTAACCCAAAAGGACTGGTGTCCTTGGGAGAAGGGGAACCAGATGCAGAGGCATAAACAGGGCCCACTAGAGTGATGCCACCCACACAGCCCAGGAGTCCCAGACACCAGGAGCTGGGCCCGGAGCAGGTGCCTCCTCAGTGCCCTCAGAGGCTGGCAGCCCCATCCACACCCTGATGTTGGACTTCCGGTCTCCAGGACTGCGGGAGGATGAGTTTCTGCTGTTTCCACCGCTGAGTTTGCGGCACGTGCTTCCAGCCGCCCCAGGACACGGGTGCAACGGCTGCCAGAATCCACCCCTCCATTCGCCCTCGAGTTTTCACGTGGAAATTTTAGAAGGCCTTGGGAGGAAAGCAACCCTTTGAGGAATTGTCCCGTGATTCTTCACATAGCGGGTGTTGGACCCTGGGAAAGGGAAGGAGGAAGCTGAAAAGCATTTTTCTGCCAGTTTCTGTCCACGTTGTGAGCACGTGCACCCCTGGATGGACCAGCCCTGAGTTCCAGTGCAGCCCCTAAGTACACAGCAAGCATGTGCAAGTGGATGTGCGATGCAATTGACGGCACTTCATTTCTAACAGAAAAAAGAAAAAAACAGAAAAACCTCAATAATTGAACAATTATTAAATGCAAACACCTCAATAGCGGGTTGGTCTAATAAAATGGGCAAAGCAGACAACAGGTCACTGAGCAGCTGTTCGGAAGAGCAGCGCCGTGCTCCACACGCTCGCTCGGAGGAGGAGGGGCAGGGACACGTGGGGGACGCGCCGGACCCAGGTTACCTGCAGTGACACTGGAGCAGCAAGCGGGGCTGGGAGGGGGCTTCCTGGCACCTCACACCATGCTGGGCGCTAGTGCTCCAGGTCAAAGCCCAGTTCCCCTTGAAAGTCATAATACAAATGCGAGCAGAGCTCTCCAGAGGGAGGTGGGCGTGGGCAGGGTCTGTTCTCATCCCTCAGGCCCCTGTGCCTGTGGCCCTGCCCAGTCAGCCTCAAGCCTGCTCCAGCCTCACCTGCCGTGGATGGGGCAGAGACCTGGCTCCCACACCCCCCACCACATGTGTGCACAGAGCAAAAGATTTCCGAGTCCGGAGGAATGAGGCTGCCCTGTGCGCTGATGCCACCCTGTCCCAGGCAGGTGAGCAAAGGCACTACCCAGCCTCCAGACTTAGTGTCCCTGCAGCTCGGTCCTCCCGCCACCCTCCTGCCTCTGTTCCTCCGGGCAGAGGTGCCTGGCAGCTTGGCAGTGTCCGGGCTCACTCTCCTCCTCCCCTGTGCCAGGGTTGGATGCTCCCCCCGGCCCTGCAGTGAGGCACTGAGTCCTGGTCAGGGGAAGCGCCGAGCCCCTGCATTGGAAAATAACAACAGTACTCATAATGCTGATGACTGAGCAGAGCTCACCTGAGGATGTGCACACTCGTGAGTGCTTTGGGGCTGCAGTGGCACTCGAGCCTTGGCGACGTTGCCCATGAGCCTCACTCCAGGCCCCTGCATGGAGAGCTGAAGAGGGCCGGTCCCATGTGGACTGAATGTTCCCCTGCAGAGTCCTCTGTGAAGCCATTTAACACCCAGCATGGTGGGGTCAGGAGATGGGGCCTTTGGGAGGTGGTTAGAGTCCTTGTGAGAAGAGAATGAGACCAGAGTCCCTTCCCCCTCTGCCACTGAGGATGCAGTCAGAGACGACCCTCACAGACCCCGCAGTGCTGGCACCTGATCTCAAACTCCCAGGCTCAGAACTGTGAGAGGTCAGCAACCTCTGTCGAAGTCCCCAGGATGTGGGTTTTGTGAGGATGCCCTCAGCGGCAGCAGCCATCTCTGGGCACCACGCGGAGCTGTCTACCAGCATCTGTCTGCACGTGGATGATGCCACTGAGATGTGGGCTTGGGCCCCAGGGCTTAGTCCACCCTCATGGCTGGCACCTACCCGACACCCCATGAGGGAGATGGTCCTGGGGTCTGCGTTTTCCAGCCCAGCCTGCAGTCGGGGAGCAAGTCACAGAGCCCTGGAAGCTGCTGCGGGGAGGCCCCTTGTCTTTTTAGCATCCAGAACCCAATATTCCCAAACCTCCATCTCAGGTTCCTGCCACACCTGTCCCAGGTGACAGGCCACCTCTGCACCCAGTGTGTGCCTAGGTGGGGCTTATCCCCTGACCAGGGAAGCTGGAGCCCCCACTCACCCTAGACCACCCCTGCTGGCCACTAATTGGTTGAGGCTCTGGGCACCACGGAAGGAAAGAAAAGAGGGAGGGAGGGAGGAGAAACAAGAGGAAGGAGGGAGGGAGGAGAGAGGAAGGGAAGGAAGGAGGGAGGGGGGAGAGAGGAAGGGGAGAGGAAGGAGAGAGGAAGGGAAAGAGGGAAGGAGGAGAGAGGAAGGTAAGGAGGGAAGGAGGAGAGAGGAAGGTAAGGAGGGAAGGAGGAGAGAGGAAGGTAAGGAGGGAGGGAGGAGAGAGGAAGGTAAGGAGGGAAGGAGGAGAGAGGAAGGTAAGGAGGGAGGGAGGAGAGAGGAAGGTAAGGAGGGAGGGAGGAGAGAGGAAGGTAAGGAGGGAGGGAGGAGAGAGGAAAGGAAGGAGGCAGGAGAGAGGAAAGGAGGGAGGGAGGAAGGAAGGAGAGAGGAAGAGAAAGCAGGGAGGAGAGAGGAAGGGAATGAGGGAGGGAGGGGAGAAGAAGGGAATGAGGGAGGGAGGGGAGAGGAAAGGAAAGAGGGAAGGAGGAGAGAGGAAGGGAAGGAGGGAGGAATGAGAGAGGAAGGGAAGGAGGGATGGAAGAGGGAGGAAGGGATGGAGGGAGGAAGGAGAGAGGAAAGGAAGGAGGGAGGGAGGGAGGAGGGAGAAAGGGAAGGAGGGAGGAAGGAGAGAGGAAGGGAAGGAAGGAGGGAGGAGGGAGGGAGGAGAGAGGAAGGGAAGGAGGGAGGGAGGAGGGAGGAAGGGAATGAGGGAGGGAGGAAGGGAAGAGAGTAGGAAGAAAGAAGTGAGGAAAGGAGGAGGGAGGGGAGGGCAAATGGAGGAAGGAGGATGGGAACAGGGGAGGGAAAGAAGGAGGAAGGAAGGAGGGAAGGAGATAAGTAGGAAGGAATGAAGAAAAAGGAGGAAGAGAGAAAGGGAAGGAAGGAGGGAGAAAAGGAGGAAGGAAGGAGAGAGGGAAGGCAGGAGGAAGGGAGGGAGGGAGGAGGGAGAGTGGGAGGGAGAAAGGAGAGAGGAAGGGAATGAAGGTGGGAGGGAGGAAGGGAAGGAGGGAGGGGAGAGGAAGGGCAGGAGGAAAGGAGGGAGGAGGGAGGGAGGAGGTAGGGAGAAGGGAGGAAGCGAGGACGGGAGGGAGGGAGGTGGGAGGGAGGGAGGGGGAGGGAGGAGCCAGGAGAGGGTGGGAGGCTGGCTGCATGAAGTATGGCTGGAAGGACGGATACTGGGTGGGTGGCTGCGTGGGTAGATGGATGGAGGGGACTCGGATTCCATCTCAGGGACTCACAAGGGCTGAGCTGCCGGGGAGAATGCTGGGGCTTGGGCCCTTCTGGTTGAGCTGCCAGGGAGAATGCACGGGCAGAGAGGTGGGGGAGCAGCCGCACCGGGTCCTCCTGCGACCGCCTGTGGGCCCTGTGCTCCCCACACCCTCCTCACTCTTTCGAGGACAGTGTGCCTCCTGCCATCTAAGAGTCGCCTGTTGCTTCACTGCCGACACCGGCATGGAACCCGCAGCCAGCGGGATCTGGCCACCAGATGTGGGCCGGCACTAATGAGCCCTGTCCACTGGTCAATAATTGGCTGAGGCTCTGGCCACCAGTGACAGATGGAACCAGGGACAATGGGGCCGACAGAGAGGCCCCTCGCCCAGGGTTTGGGTGACCCAGGCACCCTGAGCCAGGCTGGTGGGGGCAGGGGGTGCCCAGCAGATACAGGGCTACCCACTCCAAGCTCACATGCCTGGCAGCTTCCCAGGGACACCCATGTCCGTCACCTCCAGCTGCAGTCTCGGGGCCCCTCCCCGGGGATGGGAGGTGGGTGGGGGGTGCTGGGGGAGTGGGAGGGGCCTGTGCTGGGTGCGACTACTCCAGCAGAAGGAAGAATGAGGCTTTCTGTGTAGGACGAAATGATGGCCCCAGAATCATCTCAGGGTGAGCCCTGCCCTGGATGGGGGACGGCGGTGCGGCCAGCTTGCCCATAAACTTGTTCAAGCGATTTATGAGGCTTGGTCAGCATGGGTCGGGGCGGGCCAAGGTGGAACTGTGGCCTCTAATTGGAGCAGGGAAAGGAGGACGTCCTTGTGTTAATAACAACCTTCACCACCAACGCTCCCCTTGAGCTCCAAGTCCGCTCAGTTACTTGGGTTTCTGTCCAGTTGGACATCAAACCCCTCCAGGTGACAAGGACCCCTGTGCGTCTCACACGGGCACCTCCAGGAGGTGTAGACCAAGTAGTAAGAGGGTCGAAGATGTTTCCTCGTGGACGGCGAGCCCGGCGTCTCCCACCACTGCCGGGAGGAGGCCGAAGTTCCCAGGCACCTGAGAACTGAGAACCGCAGGGAGGAACCTCTGCCCCAGGGCAGCTGGAAACCAGTACAAGGTCACGTAGGCTGTGGCTCATAAACCCACTGGATCTTCTCGGTGGCCACGTGGTGCCAGCCCCAGACAGTTGCCTCCTTGGTGGGGGGTCTTCAGGGTCCTTCCTGCTTCTTCTGGCTCTGCCCACATGGCGGACAATCTTCAGCCCAGTGAGACACCGAGCATCTAGGACAGAAGCGCCTGCCTAGCCAGTGGCCGGGCCTTGCCCCTGAGGTTCTCGGCTCCAACAGCAAACCCAGATATGACGGTGATGGAGCCAGCCTCGCCCCGGGTGTCCAAGCATCCTGATGGTAACTGGGGCAAGACCACCCTGCCTGCAAATTGGTTCTCCCAAATAGACAAACAGCAACGTGGTGGGCTTCACAGGGCCTGCTCTGCCGGGCACGTGGCACCCCGGCCACGATCATCTGAGTTACCAAGATGGGTCAGGCCACCAGACCCAGGGCCAAGGGCACCACTGCTCCCAGGCTCAGCAGGGAGAGAAAACATTTAGGGAAAAAGGACTTGGCCAGTGCTGCCTGTGCCCCGGCTTTCCCAGCTATGTACTTGGGGGTATGCCCTTGTCTCCTCCAAAGCGGGGACTGGCAGGGTCATGGAGGGACCGAGAAGAGCTGGAAACAGGTGGAAAGTCCCAGACCTAATGCGGAGGCTGGGGAAGCAGCTGGGCCGGGCAGGGCGGAGACAGGGGCCTGTGTGTTTTTGCAGGACGTGCACAGGGTAAGAGGCTGTGCCCGGGATGCTGTGACTGTGCCTTGTGACAGTAACAGGGGACGGAGGAACGGAGAAGCCCCACAACACCCCGCCAGGAGCTCAGCAGCCCGGGCATAGTGGGTCTGTCTCCTCCTCTGTCCTGCCTGCAGATGCCCAAGACCCCAGCCCACCCAGGGCCACCTCAACGTGTCTCTGTGCCTGACCCAAGAGCCCTCCCCACCCAGCATTGTCACCGCCTCCCACTGTGGCCACCGGCAGAGCCAGAATCTAGGAAGTGTCAGAGCCCGTTCCTCCCGGCTCAGCTCAGGCAACACCGAGGCACTTCCAGCCACACCTGAGAACCGAGGATGCAGACCGTCTGTGACGGCTGCGGGCTGGAACCCCAAGACACAGCAGCCAGCCAGGGAATGCTCTCCCCAAAACGTGAGACTCGAAACCTTAGCAATCCCTGCAGCTGATGGTGGATCTGGGCTGTGCAGAGCCAGGGTCTGTGAGACAACACAGCAGGCTCGGTCGTCCCAGCCTTGGGGGCCCTTCCCAGGCCGAGACCACCTCTACAAGGTAGAGGGGGCTCAGCCGGGGGCTGTGGGCAGAAGGCTCAGCCGGTGGGGACGCATACCATCCCTGAGTGGCACTCTGTCGCCCTCCTGGGTAAACCTGGTGTCCATCTGGGGCCATCTCTGGCAGCATCAGCTGATGTTGAGCCATTGTTCCGCAGGGCATGTGACGGAGGGGGTCCTTGCCCCTTTGCAGGGCCAGGACAGAACCACCCAGATCCTGTCCCAGGGCTTCAAAGGGCCAGCCTTGTGGACAGCCACACCTCTGCCAGGACCCCCGGCTGTGCAGGTCAGCAGGGATGGGCCCACTTGTATCTCCCAGGACTGGTGCCTGTGGTCTCCCAGTTCAGCGTGGGGGGAGCTCTTCCCGTGCAGGGTGGCCCTTCTGTTGTGAGTGTGGCCGCACCGTAGAACCGGAAAGGCATCGGAGGACAACTCACCTTGCAGCCTGGGACGTGCCTGGAAGACGGCGTTCGAGGGGGGCACCCTCTGCCCGTGCACGCTATCAAACAGGAACAGGGTCGGGATGGTGCCTGCCCCTGTCCCAGGACACTCTCCCCGTCCCCCAGCACTGGCCAGGCCTCAGGTGACCTTCAGGAGGACCTGCGGGGTGACCTTGATGTGGGCAGGGAGGACCTCCAGGGCCTGGCTCAGCAGGTTGCGAAGGAGGCCACAGGGCCCCAGGCCATGCCCATGGGTCAGTGCCTCCGTCCACACCTACCGCCGCGGGGAGCCTGGAGGTCTCTGAGACAACTGCAGCAAGCT
Organism: Macaca mulatta; assembly: GCF_049350105.2. Classification (NCBI taxonomy): domain Eukaryota; kingdom Metazoa; phylum Chordata; class Mammalia; order Primates; family Cercopithecidae; genus Macaca; species Macaca mulatta. The sequence continues at coordinate 237,765,532 of NC_133406.1, read as the reverse complement.
GTGGGGTGGCTGCCACGGTTTCCAGAGAAATGGAGATTTAAAAGCCACAACCGCCCTGGCATGCATTTGACTCAGTTTCCCTCTGGGGGGGTGCCCTCTAGGAAAATCTTTCAATAATCAAGTTTTTGTTGACTCCCGCCCAGGGATCAGTGGTGCCCACAAAACCATGTATCAACAAGACACATCTACACCACACATCGAGTGTACAACGCGTGTCTACACCACCATCTATCCCATGTGTCTATACCTTGTGTTTACACCACTTAGCTGTGCCACGTGCCTAGACTGCCCATCTACGACATGTGTCTACACCACCGTGGGTTTAATGCCTGCTGCTGGGTCAGCAGGGCAGGCAGGACACACAGAGGGGGCCACCAGCAGGAGCCGAGGGGCTCCAGGAGGGGAGTGACCCCGGGAGGTGTCCTCTGGGAGAACTTTGGGAGACCAAGCTGGGCTGCAGGGTGATTGTGGATATGACAGGAGAGAGGGAATAAACCTCATATTCTCCAAGGCCACCTCCACCCTCCTCAGGAAAAAAGTGAAGCTGGTTCCCACGTTGGATCCCCTCCCACTTTCTCCCCAAGCAGAAGATCAAGTGGGGGTATGAGTGCCGGGCACGCACCGTTGTGGGTCCTCTCATAGTCCGGAGCTGCTGCCCTTGGCCTGGCCTAGTGCCTCCTTCCTGGTTGTGCTCAGACCTTGACCCTTAATGGCCTGGTCATCTCTGAGCGTTCCTCTGTGGCTGTGGCCTGACTGTGTGGCAGCTCGTAGACACAGAGAGGTGTCACAGGCTGCAATCCAGGCTGCCCGTGTGAAACCAGTGGACCATATCTTCGGGGCTGTTGGGGTTCCCAACTCTGTGGCCGCTGCACTTTGTTGTGTGCCGGCACTTCAGAGTCTGCAGAGAGGAATGAGGGGCCTTGGCCTCAAGCCAGAGCAGAGATGTATTCCTGGACAAAGGGCCAGCAGCCCAGAGGGCTTTGAATAGGGTCCACCCAGTGGGACAGACAGCCGGGACTAATGGGATGGAGGGAGGAGAAATCCCTGAGAGCTTCCTGGAGGAGTCACTATTCAAAAGCACGTTCTAAGTGTCTGTTGGGACAGAATTGCTTACAACACCCCTCCAACCTGGTGCTTGGTTCTCCCCCTTAGCACAGGTAAGTGTTGTCACCCCAGAGGTTGCAGCTCAGGGAAGCTGGTTTTCTGGGGTGCACCCAGGTTGGGCTGCTTCTCTCCACTCTAAAGCTAAGTCTCTGCCTCAGCCCACACGCTTGTCCAGCACCACCCTAGGATGCGCTTGCCTCCCTCTCTTGAGCTCCTCACCCTGTGGGGGATGGGGGACTCAGAGCCCCGCCCCCTGGGCCGCTGAGGCTCAGGACAATCGTTGCCTTGGCTGGATTGTTACCTAGGAGGCAGCCCCCTAGAAGAGGCCTCAGCAGGCGGGGGCCCCCTGAAGGGAGAGCAGACCTGAGCCTGAGGATGGAGGGCTCCCTGGTGCGGTGCTAGCCCTGCCTTGAGACACCCCGAGAGCCGTGGGATCCCCTATTGCATCACAAAGTGGCCCTGGAGGGCTGGGCTTTATTTTGATGAGGCTGAGAAGGGAAGGCTGCGGGCATGTTTAATCCGCACGCGTTAGACTCCCCCGCTGTGATTTTCGACAATGGCTCGGGGCTCTGCAAAGCGGGCCTGTCCGGGGAGTTTGGACCCCGGCATATCGTCAGCTCCATCGTGGGGCACCTGAAATTCCAGGCGCCCTCAGCGGGGGCCAACCAGAAGAAGTACTTTGTGGGGGAGGAGGCCCTGTACAAGCTCGAGGCCCTGCAGCTGCACTCCCCCATCGAGCGTGGCCTGATCACAGGGTGGGATGACATGGAGAGACTCTGGAAGCATCTCTTTGAGTGGGAGCTGGGTGTGAAACCCAGCGACCAGCCTCTGCTCGCGACGGAACCCTCCCTGAACCCCAGGGAGAACCGAGAGAAGATAGCGGAAGTCATGTTTGAGAACTTTGGCGTGCCCGCTTTCTACCTGTCGGACCAGGCGGTGCTGGCTCTCTACGCCTCGGCCTGCGTCACGGGCCTGGTGGTGGACAGCGGGGATGGGGTCACCTGCACTGTCCCCATCTTCGAGGGTTACTCCCTGCCCCACGCAGTCACCAAGCTCCACGTGGCGGGCAGGGACATCACGGAGCTCCTCACGCAGCTGCTCCTGGCCAGCGGCCACACCTTCTCCTGCGAGCTGGACAAGGGCCTGGTGGATGACATCAAAAAAAAGCTGTGCTACGTGGCCTTGGAGCCCGAGAAGGAGCTTTCCCGGAGGCCGGAGGAGGTCCTGAGGGAGTACAAGCTGCCCGACGGGAACATCATCAGCCTCGGGGACCCGCTGTACCAGGCGCCCGAGGCCCTGTTCGCGCCCCAGCAGCTGGGCTGCCAGAGCCCCGGGCTTTCGCATATGGTCTCCAGCAGCATCACCAAGTGTGATGCCGACATCCAGAAGATCCTCTTTGGGGAGATCGTGCTGTCGGGGGGCACTACCCTGTTCCACGGGCTGGATGACCGGCTTCTCAAGGAGCTGGAGCAGCTGGCCTCCAAGGACACTCCCATCAAGATCACGGCTCCCCCCGACCGGTGGTTCTCCACCTGGATTGGAGCCTCCATCGTCACCTCTCTGAGTAGCTTCAAGCAGATGTGGGTCACCGCCGCAGACTTCAAGGAGTTTGGGAGCTCCGTGGTGCAGAGAAGATGCTTCTGAAGGCCGCTTCTCGAGGGGCACAGTGGGGGGTGAACCCGAGCCCCAGCTTTGGGAGGATGTTCAATAAAGGACAAATACCGGAGCACCTGTGGCCGCCTCCACTCAGTTCCTTTTTGGGGGCAGCAGAGTCATTTCTGGCCCTGGTGGTGAATCTGTGAAGTGGCTTGGTCCACACCCACTCCCCTTTGCTTCCTCCCAAGACAGCCCGGGCTGAGTCCAGCTATTCCATCTCCAGTTTGTAGGAAAGTAGGGCCCTGGACCTCAGGCGAGTAGGGCACTGAAGTCTGCATTCTAAACAAGGGTCTTAGGTGGGCCGAGAGAGTCGGCAGGGAGGGTGGGGACTAGTGGGTGCGCCTGGTTCTGAGGGCTCAGCAAGAAACCCCTACTCATGTGGGCCCTTAGCTAGCATGCCAGGGCCTGGGCTCTGCTCGTGAGAGGCCGGGCGGCTGAACAGGGTGGAGGTGTCGTTCTCAGCAGATAGGAACAGACAGGAACAGAAGTCACCGTTTGCTTAGGGCCCTCTAAACTCAGGGGTCCTGCTCCCAAAGGAAGTACAAAGAATTAACACTTCTGTTTAGTGAGTGTGATTCTTCTGTTTGTTTTTACTTTCAAGGATGTTTATAGCATCGTTGTTTGGGGGGAGAATGCTGGAAACAGAGTTAATGGCCATCACCAACGTTAACAGTTGAGTAAATTATGCATGGAGGGAATTTTTCCACATTGATGTGGTGGAATTAACCCAAAATATTATTGGGAGAGAAGTGGAAAATACAAATAACTCTTTATACATGGTCCTTCCCTTGGTTTTTTGGAAAAGCAACAGCGCCCCTTCCCCGCGTCTTTGCCTGTGTCCGCAGCTTCGTATGGACCCATGCCTGTGTTCTATGTGGTTACCAAGTGCACGCACTGTGGGTTCCAGCATGTCGCAGGGGGAAGAGGGAGGGAGAGGCAATGCAGGCGGAAAAAAGAAAGGGAAAAAAAGGGCTCAAGAAATTCAGCCTGAATGAAACAAACCCATTTACCTGAAATGCGTGTGTTTTTCAATCTTTACAAGGTGTATCTTTTTCCATCATTTCACTTTCAACTGACCTACGCTGTGTCGGAAGTGAGCACGGGGCTGGGCTGAAGACAGTGTATAGCTGGGTCATTTTCTCATCCACCCTACCAGTCTCTGCCTTTCAATTGGTGTATTTGGTCCATTTACCTGGTAGCCCATCGATATGCGGAATCTCAAGTCTGCCATCTGATCACTCTCTGCTGTGTCTTCTGCTTCTCATTCCTGTTTCTCTTTCTTACCTCCCTCTGGGTTACTGGAACATGTTTCAGGATTGTGTGTTGATTTATTTAGCATGTTTAGAGTACCTTATTTTGTAGGTTTCTTAGTGGTCACCCTGGGTATTACGCCGTATATGTGGAGATGTATATGACGTCACGAGCTACAGGCATTGATGTGGTACCACTAGAGGGAAACGTGAAACCTTCTTCTGTCCAGGACCCTTCTCCCCTCACCTCTAAAACACAGTTGTCTTGTCTGCTGTGCGTGCACTGAACGCAACACCAGAGGGGTCTGAAATTTTTCCTTCAACCATCAAAAATGATTTAAGAAGCTCATCATATTGAATCTATTGACCCCTAATCTGGGGTTCTTTTGTCCTGTCTGAAGCCCAAGACTCATTTTGCTGTTATTCCTCCTGTGTTTAGAGAGCTTACTGCAGCCATTCTGCAAGGAAAGGACACTGGCAACAGAATCTTTGCCTTCCTTCAACTGAGGTGACTTAATTTCTGCCTCATCCCTGAAGGCTGTGTCCACTGCACGTGGAATCTGCAGGTCACAGTTTCCTTTCAGCTCTCGGGCTCCCCAGCCGCCTGGTTTCAGATCAGGCATCCTCTGTTATTTGCTGGTTTCAGATCAGGCATCTTCTGTCACTCGCTGGGCTCCCCAGGTCAAGGGTCAGGTCTCTGTGGCTGCTTCAGAGTTTTCACTGTCTCTAGATTTCAGAAGTTTAATTTTCATGCGTCTTGGGGTGGATTTCTTTGGGCTTATCCCTTCACCTTTTCCCACCTCATGAATGCTGGGGGTTCACCTCCCTGCAGGGAGCCCACTGACCCTAAGGGTCAGGCTGAAGTGGTGGCGATGAGACTGGTTCACACCACCTGGCTCAGCCTCACTGCTGCTGCTGGGGGTGGTGGGGTGGGGTGGGGTGGGGGGTGGAGGGAGGTGGGGATAGGATGGGGGTGAGATGGGTAGGGAAGGGGATGGAGTGGGGTGAGGTGTGGGGGTAATGTGGGGGTGGGATGGGGTGGGAGTGAGGTGGGGGTAGGGTGTTAGATCAATCCCCCACTCTTCCCACCGAAACGCGAAGGTGGGGTGAGGCGTTTTCATCGGTGTTGGGCTGGACTAAGGCAGGTATTTCCAAAAAGCTATTCTTCTGGGTCACCCTGCTCCCAGTGGGAACAGGCTATACTGGGAACTTTTTGTGTCTGTGCCTTTTGGAGATTTGGGTCGGAGGCTTCTGAGCACCCTATTAGGTATGTGTGGGAGACAGTCAGGAAGCCTGGGAGCCCCAGTCCCAAGGTCCCTGGGCGGCCTGCCCGCCTTCCACCTCCCAGTCTTTCTATGTGTGTTTGCTGTGTTACATCCAGCCTTTTAAGGGAGGACCTGGGAGGAATGGGGTCCTTGAATGAGGTTTTTATCTCTTTCCATAGAACCTGAAAGTTACAAGGAAATGTAGTGAGGTCTTCTGGCCTCCACCATCGAAGTCCTTCCTGTCAGGGTCACTCCAGTCTACAGGTGAGAATGTCAAGGCTCAGAACCTATGACTTTCTAAGGCCACACAGGGAGTTGAGAGCAGAGCTCAGTCCAGAGTCGCAGACCACGGCTCTTTCTTCTTTGTATACTCCTTCTAGACCCTTCTCCACTCTAGATGGTCCCCATGTTACTAATAAACTACACCATAAATAAAACAGAACTAAAAGAAAACTTCCTTTTTCTATTCAAGATACCCTGCTTCTCTTCTTATGGTGGCTTCTGCTACTGTTGCTGTTGCTATGGTGGTAGGAATGTGATGGTTGCAGTGATGATGGCAGTGATGGTGGTGGTGGTGGTGATAGTGGTGATGGTGGTGATGATGGTAATGATGATGATGGTGACGGTGATAATGATGGTAATGACATGGTGGTGGTGATCATGATGATGGTGAGGATGGTGGTGGTGATGACGGCAATGGTGATGATGGTGGTGGTGGTGATGATGGTGATGATGGTGATGGTGATGGAGGTGATGATGGTGATGGTGGTGATGGAGGTGATGATGGTGATGGTGGTGATGGTGATGATGATGGTGATGGTGATGATGGTGATGATGACAATAATGATGTGGTGATGGTGATGGTGATGGAGGTGATGATGGTGATGGTGGTGATGGTGATGATGATGGTGATTATGGTGGTGATGACAATGAGGGTAATGATGATGGTGATGGTGACGATGATGGTAATGACATGATGTGGTGATTATGATGATGGTGAGGAAGGTGGTGGCGATGATGGTGATTGTGATGGAGGTGATGATGGTGATGGTGGTGATGGTGATGATGATGATGGTGATTATGGTGGTGATGACAATGAGGGTAATGATGATGGTGATGGTGACGATGATGGTAATGACATGATGTGGTGATCATGATGATGGTGAGGAAGGTGGTGGCGATGATGGTGATTGTGATGGAGGTGATGATGATGGTGATGGTGATGATGATGCTAGTCATGATGGTGATGATGGTGGTGATGATGGTGATGATGACAATAATGATGATGGTGGTGATGATGATGGTGATGGAGGTGATGATGGTGATGGTGGTGATGGTGATGATGATGGTGATGATGGTGGTGATGATGGTAATCACATGGTGATGGTGATCACGATGATGGTGAGGATGGTGGTGGTGATGATGGTAATGGCGATGATTATGATGACGGTGGTGGTGGTGATGATGATGATGGTGCTGATGATGGTGATGATGGTGATGATGGTGGTGATGGCAATGAGGGTAATGATGGTGATGGTGACGATGATGGTAATGACATGATGTGATCATGATGATGGTAAGGAAGGTGGTGGTGATGATGGTGATGGTGATGGAGGTGATGATGATGGTGACGGTGATGATGGTGATGATGATGTTGGTAATGATGGTGATGATGGTGATGGTGGCGATGATGGTAATGATGGTGATGATGGTGATGGTAATGACATGGTGGTGGTGATCATGATGATGGTGAGGATGGTGGTGGTGTTGATGGTGCTGATGACAGTGATGGTGACAATAGTAATGACGATGATGATGGTGGTAATGATGGTGATGATGACCACAATCAAGATGACTGTGGTGATAATGGTGGTGAAAATAGTGATGGTGGTTTTCTGACTTCTAGTTCTTCAGAACTATGTTCTTCCTGGGGCACTGCAGTGAATAGATGGTAAGCAGTCCCCCAAGGCCCTGATGGAGTTTCTAGAAAGAGCATTGTAACCCAGCTGGCTTTTAACTGTGGCTTCCTTGAGAGGGGTGGAAGGTCCAGAGCATGTCAAGCAGACGAGGCTGCTGCTAGCAAGGGAGGAGAATTGGGAGGAACTGTGAGGTCAACCTTTGCATCTGAGACTTGACCCTGCTTCAGCCTGGAGGTGTTCAAAGTGAAGGGCCAAGGCCAGGGGGTGGGCTGGGCTAAGCCCTGGAGGAGGAGAGAGAAGCCTCCCTCTGGCTTTGAACTGTTTGACCTTGCCTAGCAGGCATCCACAGGAGCTGGCTTGAGCCCGTTTCCCTATCTGGAACATACATATTCCCATGCCCAGACTCCGTCAGAGGACTCCACGAGCCCCAATCAACTCTTTGCTTTGGTCCTAAACAAGATCTTTCTGTGAAGTGCCATTTGGATGCTGCCCTCTGGGAGCTCTGCTGGAGGGGTTTCTGTTTCAAAACTTGCTGGCAGAAGAGAGGACATGGAGCAGAGCCCAGAGAGCATGAGGCCTGGTTCTTTCTGAGACTGGCCCTGTAGCAACACTGCTGGGGCCCAGAAGCTGTCGGCTCCTGCCCCTTGCCCAGGGGGCGTCTCAAGCTGTGGGCTCCTGCCCCTTGCCCAGAGGGCATCTCAGAAGTGACTGCTGTGCCTGCAGGTGGAGGATGATCAGGGATACCCCATGCTTAGTGCTCCTGCCTCCATCATCTCCTCCACCGACTTCCAGTCCTGGCTTCCATTATGGACCCTCAGAAACAGGTTGCACAGGAGCCCAGGAGCCTCATCTATGGCAGTGATTAGACACAAAAAGTGCCACTCTAGGTGAGGATCAGGCCAGGAGGGCACCCCATACTCAAGCACCCCATGCCTCATGGCATGGTCGCCTCCTGGGACATCGGGAGGCTATCTCAGGGCACCTCTGCCACCAGGGGCTCCAGAGGCCCATGCCCCAATGGAGGCGCCATGATCCTTTGCTGAATGGCACCACCATGATGATGCTTTCTGGAGGCCCTGGTGTTCCAGGGTCCTACACTCCTGCAGACTCATCTCCACCGAGGGAGGCAGTGGGGGGCCATGGCGCACAGTCCTGAGAGCGGCTGCCTGCCCCATGGCATGGCTGCAGCCAGAGGGCAAGACAGAGCCTGACGCCTGGGCCAGCTTCTGTGAGAGCAGGACCTTCTGTGATCTGGGCTGAGGGTGAGTTGGGCAGGACACTAGGAAGAGGCTCCCAACAGACTCTGGCAGAGGATGCGGGAGGATCTGAGGAAGACAGGCATGACTCTGTCCTCTCCAGTGACCACGTCATCGGGGGTAGAGTCTGGCCCTTCTAAGCCCTAGAGCTACTCGGTATGATGAAGGCCCAGGTCAAGGTTCCAGGAATCTACAGCTGGTCCTCGTGGAGAGACCGAGTGCAGCCAAGAATCCACACAGGAGGAAACCAACCCTCAAACCCCCAAAAGTCCACCGAGGAATGGAAGCCTCACAGGCAGCTCCACACTCGGCCCCAGAGGCACCACGGGGCTGTCCCTACTCAGAGTGGTGGGACGCTGCTCTGCTCAGTTGCACTCAGCCTTCCTGGATGGCAGGGTCACCTGTCCCACCTACAGGGAGCTCGGTACAAATGCTCTTCCCAGGCAGGCACTGGCCCTCGCATGTGGGGCAAAGCTTGGCAAAGCTCCGGCCTCTGCCGCAGCCGCCACTCTCCACCTGGAGCAGCCACCAGGCGGTCCTGGGCATGGACCTCAGCTGGGTGGGAAGGAGCCCCCAGCCCTCTCCTCACACCCACTGCACCCTGGTGTCCGCAATTTCCACCCTGAGGGCCTCTAAGGCCCTAGACCCCTCCATCCAGCCAGCAGGTGTTTAGAGCACAGGGCCCTGCCATTCCCAGGCTTTTGGGGGCTCACAGAGAGCCTCTGTCACCCTGACCCCTATCTCCGGGCCTCCGCCCCTCCAAGTGTGTCCAGGCATACAGCCGACTTAGATAAGTGCCCCGACCACTGCACTCACTCTCTCCTTTTGCAGGGACCCAGACCCCAGCTTGGGAGGCCAGAGTTGACCCAGGGGTCACTGCTGACTCTGGGGACCGGAGTGGGCGGCCCACAGCAAGGGACAGAGCTCTCAGCTCCCTTTGCCTCACTCCCCTCGAGCCGATGGTCTGGGGAGGCTTTGGGCCCTGGATCCACACCCCTCAACCCTCCACCTTCCTTCCTGAGGGTAGGACGGGGCTCCTCTGCCTCCAGGATGGTAAGGGCAGGACTGGGCCTTCCCGGGGGTCCCCAGGAAACCCGATGCAGGGATGTGAGTCCCCCTGAACCAGCGCAGGAAGCTTGTAAACAAATGAGGTGTAACTGTCGACAGTTTAAATGCTGTGCGGCTTGCCGGCTTCCAGATGAGAGGGGATTTACGGGCCCTTAGGAGTTCAAGCGGGTTCCCGGTAATCCAACGCAGATAAGGAGTGCAGTGCAGCTGCGGGCGGAGCCCCTGCCACCTGGGAGGGGACCCCAGGGGTCGGCACACAAAGCCAGAACCCTTCCCACAGGGTGATTTCATCCCGGCCCCCCTTGCCCTGTCCATCCCGATGTGGAGACAGCTCCCTTCCCTGTGGAGGGCATGGGGGATGCTGTCCCTGAGACGGGCCCCGCTGCAGGGCGGATTCATGGTCCTGGGAGCTGGGCAGGCACCTGCAGGCAGAAGAGACCAGCCATGAAAGGAAGGAGTCTGGGTCCCACGCTGCTCACGGGCCCCACGAAGGAGTTGGTGGGGTTCCCCGGTGCTTGTAGCCCCTGGTACGCAGGCACGTGGATGTGACCCTAAATGTATGGTGATAGACGCTGTGGGGTGGGGTGGGGTGCCCCCGTGCCATGGAGGGGCCATGGTGCTCCCTTCCCGCCTTCTAGGCCAGGAGCCTAGAAGTGATTAGACACAAAAAGTGCCACACTGGGGAGGCTCGGGCCAAGAGGGCACCCCCACCCTCAAGCACCCCATGCCACATGGCATTCGCCTCCTGGGACATCAGGGAGGCTATGTCAGGGCACCTCTGCCACCAGGGGCTCCAGCAGCTGCTGGTGGGAACTCACTTGAACTCCTAAGAGCCCATAAGTCCCCTTTCATCTGGAAGCCGGCAAGCTGCCCCGTCCGGCTCCAGAGTGTGAAATTGTCAGCACCCCACAAGCCGAGGCTCCCGGGCATGCCACGAGGGCTGCACAGACTACAGTGCTCCCGGAAGGTGAAGTCCACGCCTGTGGTCCCGGGGGCAGGAAAGCCCTGCAGTGCGAGCATGAGCCAGGAGCCCGAGGACGGTCTGGCCAAGGCCAGGAGGGGCCTGGAGATCTCAGGTCATTCATTGGCCTGGTAGGTGCTCCCAGGAACAGCGGGTCCTCCCGCAGGCCCGGCCCTCTAGTTAGGTCTGTGCTGGGTGCCGGGCAGAGTCGGCAGTGCCCGTCCTGGGATAAGCAAGGATGTCTGAAGTTGCAATGGGCCAAGGTCAGGGCACAAGGCCCAGGTCTCAGGGTGGACCTGGTGAGGACCCCGAGATAGACTCCATGCTCTCAAGGCTCCCGCTCAACCCAGAGCCCAGTGCAGGGGCGAAGGGAGGCAGGGCCAGGGTGGCCGCATGTGCTAAGGTTGGCTCACTTGGCACTCGTCACCAGGACGACTCTTTAGAGAATTTCTGTGAGTGTGGGGCTGCCCCAGAAAGAGCAAGGGGCACTTGGACTGGTGGGATGAGGGAATGCCGGGCTCGCCAAAGGGAACCTGGCGCAGTGCCCTTCCCTGGCCCTTGTTGTGGAACAGGGAACCAGGGACCACCAACCCTCTCATTCCCTGCTCTTGCCCTAAGAGTAGGCCTCTTCCGGCAGGGCCGGGCCCCACAGCCATCAAGATCCAGTCCTTCACTCCGGCCCCAGCGAGGAAGCCGGAACTCCTCCAGCCTCACAGTTTTGCTAAAAGTGAAAATCTCTTCACCCCACGGGCGATGGCTGCCTGTCTGCCAGGGCGCCTGGTACCCCCACCGGCCCAGGGCTGTGTCCCCACTGGGGGCAAAACTGTCACCAGGCCACAGCACAAAGCCAGGAGCAGCAAAAGCCACCACTTCCCTCCTCCACATTTGCTTTCAAATCTAACCACAGTTTTCGGCTTTCTGGTAGGGGTCCATGATCTGCCAGCGCATGCTAATCCCTGTGCGCCATGGCCCGTGTGTCTGGGGCACCGTCCTCTGGTGACGATGCCCAGCACGGGAAACAACGCAGACATTGTCACGGCTGGCCCTGGCTCAGCACGGGGAAATGTAAGACATCCTCAGTTATCACACCCACGGGGGACGGGGCTGGGCTCCAGCTTGCCAAGACAGAATAATTTTCTCCTATTATTCAAATCTCTTTCTCTCACTCCACCTTTGGGTGTCAGCAGCACTGGAAGGGAGAGAGTGGCTGGGCTGGAACCCAGGGCCCTGGGACATCTTCCTATCTGGGCTGGCATCCAGGGGCCCACAGGGGCCAGGGAGCCGGGTACCGCTCCCCGAGGGATCCCTCAGGGGGCCGGCCAGCAACAAGGACTCCCAGCAGGCGACTCCTGGATTCACCCCCTCCTCACCATTGTCTCTGGACCCGAGGCCCACAGTCTCTGGCAGGGCCAGCAATGACGCTGACGCCGGGAGAGATGTGATCAGAGGGTGGAGACACGCCCGCCTGCCACCACCCTTGCAGGCCAACTCTGTCCAGAGGTGGCCACTCCTGGCTCCCACAGGCTGGAGGCTCCATGTACCTTTGCCAGCCCGGCCTCGGGGTCAGGGGACATGAGAGCCCCCACCCCAAGCCTGGCAGGGGTGGGCCGCCTCCCAGAGAGGGAGCATGGAGCCTGCTCCACCCGCCATGGTGGGCTTCAGGCCTCACTGAGAGGCGTCGGCCGGCGTAAGAGGATACCTCACAGTTAAGCAACCCGGGCCAGCGAGGATGGGCCTGCAGCCCAGCCAGCCAAAACAAGCACCGTCCGGCTCCAGAGTGTGAAATTGTCAGGCCCAATTAAAGGGAGCTCAGGGAGCCGGCTGGGGGCTGGATGGGGGAACAGCCTTCCCGGGAAGGCCTGCAGGCTGTGAGGCCTGACCCAGCCTGTGGAGGTCTGGCCCTGCTGCCACCCGGGCACCCTGGGGAGGACAGGGGGAGGCGTCCGGAGCCTTCTCCTCTTTCCCCCAGTTAGACTGGGACATTTCACACACTAACGCGGTGCGAGATACAGGGACAGCCAGAGACACTCTTGCTCCCTTTTTCTGCCTAGGGATTCCTGGAGGCGGGTCCCCAGTGGGACATGGGCTCTCCGAGCAGCCAGGCCCTGTTGGGTTCCAGAGATTCTGACAGGAGCCCAGGCTTGGCTGTTACCAGGAGTTCACAGTGCAGGGGCAGGAGCCAGGGTCAGCTCGGGGAAGGAAAGGGCATCCCACCACCTGGTTCAGGGCCTGGGGCAGAGTGAATGCCCTCCAAATGTTGAGGAAAAGGAGGACCATGTAGGCTGTGCCAGGCTGCCCTGGGGACATCTCCAAGGCTTTGGGGTGACTTGATGTTGAGGATGGCCCAGGGGAGGGGAGACACACACAACAAGGCACGTTACCCTGGCGTGGCACCCTGCATCTGTAGAGGGCACAGCCCGCTTTCTTGCTGGCCATCTCCAGGGCCAGCCAAATGCAACAAGAGTCACCACCAGCCCCGAGAGGAGGTGAGGGGGACATGCTCCATGGCATGCACCCCAGGCTGGGGCCCCACAAGTAGGACATGACTGGCCTGGAGCTGGTCCCGGATGAGGCCGACCCTCCACGGTGGTGAAGGGGCAGCAGCTGGTCAGGAAGTGGAGCCTGGTAGAGACCACGAGGGGAGCGAGGGGCTGTGCGGCTGAGCAGAGGGTGTGTCTCTTATCTCACGGAGCCCAGGAAATGGTTCTCATAAAGCCCATCCCCAGACACGGGAAGGAGAAAAGCAAAAGTGAGGCTGGAGGAAGGCCTGGAGGCACTGGCTTCGTTCAGTGGAGGGAGGGGCTCAGCAGGAAAGCCTGGGCCTCTCGGGGGGCGTTTCCGGGCTGGGAGTGTTGGGAGCTGTGAGCTTGCCATGGCTTTGTCGCGTGTGTAAGGCGTAGGGAGTGGGCGAGTTTGCACATCACCTTGGCTGGGCCACCTTCACCCAAGTTCACCAGATGTTGTGGTGAAGGTGTTTTTAGATGTGGGCAGCCCTGACATCTGCGGGCTCTGAATCACGCATGGGGGCCCTTCATCCAATCAACGGAAGGCCTTCAGAGGAGAAGACCCCCCCCAAGGAGGGGGTCCTGCCCTCAGACTCAAAACCCCAGCATCAACTTTTCCGAGATCTCCAGTCTGCCAAGACTGCCAGCGCCCCCCACAATCACCGGAGCCAGTTCCTTAAACTACCCCCCAACACACACACGTACAGAGTCTAGGCTGCCAGCGCCCCCCACAATCACCGGAGCCAGTTCCTTAAACTACCCCCCAACACACACACGTACAGAGTCTAGGCTGCCAGCGCCCCCCACAATCACCGGAGCCAGTTCCTTAAACTACCCCCCAACACACACACGTACAGAGTCTAGGCTGCCAGCAACCCCACAATCACTGGAGCCAGTTCCTTAAACTACCCCCCAACACACACACATACAGAGTCTAGGCTGCCAGCGCCCCCACAATCACTAGAGCCAGTTCCTTAAACTACCCCCCAACATGCACACATACAGAGTCTAGGCTGCCAGCGCCCCCCCACAATCACTAGAGCCAGTTCCTTGAACTACCGCCCGTGCCACCCATACACATAGAGTCTAGCACACTTCCTATCGGTTCTGTTTCTCTGAAGAACCCTCGCCAACAAGAGGACTGTGATGGGAAATATTTATGACGTTTCATGCACACGTTTAATGCAACACGCCCTCTGCTCAAAAGACCCCTTGTTATCAAGCACTTCCTACGGTGCAGGGGTGCCATATGAGAGCCCAGGAGGGCCCCGAGGCCTGACTGGACAGAGCCAGGCAGGGGCTTACTGGTGTCGGGATGGACACTCAGGCTGCCCATCCAATCAGGGTCCTCTTGGAGAGGAAGACCTCATGCAGGGAGTGCCAGCTCTGCTCTGCAGTTCAGGCTCACGTTTTTGCTGTGAGTATTTTGGACGTGTTGTCTGGCTTGCTGGCTTTGGCAAAATTCCTCCCATTTGCACACAAAGCTCTGAGTGCTCTAGCCCCTGTCCCTGGATATGAAACACAGGGAAGTGACATTCGGCCAGGGACACAGAGGCATCCCTGAGAGAGGTTGGGCTGCGGCATGGATGGAGGATGGATGCATGTCCCAGTCCCTAAGCCCAAGTTCACAGAGATGCTAGCAGCAGACTCACTAAGCGCCTGCCACTTTTGTAGGATGCTAGAAAACCAGCTTGCTTTTCTGAAAACTGGTCAATGAAAGGTAGGAATCCTTTCTGGATACAATTCTTTTTGAATGCAAATACAAATTTAAAACCAAAACCATAGCAAAGGCCAGATCTAGGAAAAAAAAAAGATTCCAACGTTGTTGAAAGCAATCCACACAGTGTAAGTTGCTGTGCACTCTCTGACCAGTTAGAGAGAAGCTGGTGATTCCTCTGAAGACAAATCCTGGGCAACTCACCCTGGGGCTGTGACACTGACCCTTGGGGCTGTGAGGTGTCAGGCAGGCTCCCAACCCTGAGTCGTTGTCCTACCCCAGGTCAGCCACCTGCAGTGTGGTGATCCTCTGTATTGCACAGCAGGCTATGGGGTAGACACATACATGCGCACACACGTGGATATGTATGCTTGCATGCAAGTAGACAAATGTGCACACACGTATATGTGTGCCGCCATGCACACACAAACATGGAGGGAGGAGAAACAGCAATCAGCTCCATGTGCAAGTCAGCCTCTGACTCTACCCAGGCTTCCAGATGGCCATTCCTTGCTGTGCAAATTAAGTGCCAGAGATTTGCAGGGAAGACTCATGCGTGACCTTCCAGGGATAGTAAATACATGAAATCCTCGGTCTGATCCAGTCCTGCAGAAGCAGGATTTCCTGGACAAGCCTGGAGTAGAGAGGGTCCCTGGAGGGGAGGAAGCACTGTGTCCTGCCCTTCTCTGGGTTTGTTGACCAGGGTGGGAGGGCCCTCCTTTGTCCCCTGCACCTCCAGAGTAGTCACCCACAGGAGAATGATGAAGCAGTGTGTTCAGACCGACCACATGTCCCCACCCGGGTGTCTGCCTCAGGCCTGGAGATCCTGGTAGGGGAGGTGCTGGGAGGAGGTGCACGTGGGCAGCTGTGTCCATGACCCAGGTGGGTGTAGGAGATGCTCAGGGAAACCAGGACCCCAGGTATCTTCTGCAGCAGCAAACTCCAGGGCTTCATCCTCAGGATGGTGACTTGCTGTGAGGGTGGAGGTGGGCATGGGGTTGGGAGGACCTAGGGGTCAGGGCCTAGCCCATCAGGAGCTTGGGCTCCTTGAGTAGGGAGCAGCACCCATGGGCCCAGCCAGGCCACAGAGCGGTGGGATGAGAAGTGAGCTGCATGCTTGGCATTCAGTAAACCCAGATTTTCCAGGGCAGCAGAGCTTGGAGCATAATATCGAAGCCCATGACAAGTACTGGGGGCATCAAACCTCAGGATGGATATCTTTTCTGACCCTGGGGAGCCTGGGGCGCCCCATCTGGCTTCCCTGCCTACGATCTGAAAAGGTACATACCTCCCTCCCTTCTTCCCTCCCTTCCAAAGAGGTCCCTCCTGGGTGGTGCCTGCTCATGGCCAGCAGTTTGGGCAGGGGCCAGGTGTCAGGCAATAGGGGCTGTGGAGCCCAGCCTCCTTCCTGAGGTCTGACTCATGCGAGGAGCCGAGTGGCTGTGACTGAGCTGTCCTGGGGGGCCTGAGAGATCCCCTTCTAGAAGCCACATGTGTAGATGGAAAGCAAGGCAGCTCAGCTCCACAAAACGACTTTGTAGCTCAGCTTCTTCGGCAGGGTCTGGGGGATTCCTGCGCTCGCAGCTCCGTCCAGCTGGCCCCCTCACCAGCGAAGCTCTTACACAGCCAGAGTCTGAAATGACTCCAGCTTTTCTGCCGGGGATTACATGAAACCAAAATCATTCTTTCCACGAGGATTACACAATAGCTTTTATTTTAAATGTTTCTCTCTCTGTTCCGGGGATAAGGAGTGAGACCTTCTGCCCCAAGCCCTTGGCCAGTGAGGACAGAGGCCATTTCATGGAATACAGCCAAGGGGGACAGTTGAAGACTGACCTGCTTTCTACAGGAGGTGGGGACCCTGAGTGCTGGTCTCCATATGAGGGTCCTCACCGCCCCCACACAGCCTGGCCCCTGCGCATCTCCACTCGGCCTTGGAAACGGGGTGGGGCCCCTGCCCACTGATGAGCTGTGAGAGTTGGATGCCATCAGCCCTACCCCACGCAGGACACATCCTAACTGCCAAAGTGTGCTTTGGGGATGCTGCGGCCACGTCCAGGAGGCAGAAGCACAGAGAATGTTTGGAAACACGCAGCGAGCAAAAGCATCCAGGCCCTTAACAACCAGGAGCTCTCACTGTTAGGCTGTGGAAGTGGCTGGTGCTCATGGCCTGGGAACTTTGTGAGGCATTGTCGGCCCTCCTGCAGGCTGGAGCCCAGCAGCCTGGCTGGGCACATGGAGTAAGGCAGGGGCAGAGTGATGTTCAGGCTTTTGGGGAGGGATGTGAAACCCATCCGAATGCCCACTCTAGGGGCCATGTGCCTGGGCATGGGGGGTGAGGGCTGCCTGTGGGAGTGGCAGGGAAGGTCATCACAGCCAACCCAGTCACTCCAGGTCTCAGCACCTGGGGAGGACGCATGAGAGGGACCCTGAGCCTGGCTTTTATGGGTGCCCCAGGCCCATGGACAGGAAGGAAGCCCCACCCCCGGAGAAGGGCTCCTTCCTCAACCTTGGAGGCTCTTCTGATGAAGCCTTGACTTTGGTTTGGCCTTGGTCAGCTCTCTTTGGCATGCCAAGCCACTTTAGCAAGAACCCTGCTGAGACCGTTTATAAGAACCCCCACCCTTGACACCAAATCGATTTCTTGCAGGAGCTGTCCCCTGTCTGCCGGCTGCCCGCAGGGTCCGGAGGCATTGCTGTGTTCTGAGCAGTGCTCAGCTCTGCGCAGCGCCTCTCTCCCTGCTGCTCAGTGAGATCCACCTGGCTCCTCCTGATGGGTGCGTTCTCTATGACACCGCCCAGAACCCAGGACCCGGCAGTGTCTCCCCTGACTCTCCCTGTGGGCCAGGGTCTGCCTCCCACTCCCCTGAACGCAGCCGAGTACATGGAGCAGCGAGCTCTCCCGGGAGGCCTTCATCCTACCAGGAGGAAGCTCCTCACACAGCCCTTTCCAGTGTCCCCACCATTCACTCGGCCCCTTCACTCCCACTCACCTTGCAGGAGGCTCTTGAGTGGGGAGGTAGGAACCCTGACTCCAAGGCCAGCCTGTGGGTCTCAGATCCCACCTGCCCTTCCCCAGCACGGGAGGACAGTGGTGATGGAGAAGCTGGTTGGAATTTCTCCTTCAGCACATTGTGGGCAACGCTAGTGTCTCTGACCTTAGCCTGAGGGGAGCGCTGCCTAAGGAGTGCTCGCTGGGGTGGCTGCCATGGTTATGGCTATCCCAGGCCCAAGTGAGAGCGAGATGGTAAGGAACACAGGTCCCCACTCTCCCGGGGCTTACTGTCCGCTGGGGAAGGAGGCCACGACCAACAGGTACCAAGGGTAATGACTGAGGTGACAGGTGCACAGGGGAGAGGCAAAGGCAGCATTTGGCCCCATCGGGCAAAACCCAACATTGAAACAGGCAAACACTCACTGGCTGTCATTCCAGCGAGGCTGCCCAGCAGACAGCCCCTCCCGGCTCATCTGAATGACAGGCTCCGTGCCTCTGCTTTTCACTGGGCTGTTCTAGAGCCCTGTGCCTGGGAGAACAAGGAGGGTAATGCAGAGGACCCCTTCCCAGAAGGAGGTAAGGGGATGCCACATGGAGCAGGTGCCACCAGTCCCACCCAGAGCGAGGTGCAGATGCCAGGGACCCTCTCCCTGGGTCTCGTCTGCCGCAGATTGCTCTCCGTGCTCCCGGCCGCCTGTGCAGCTGGGGCTGGACTCCGGATAGCCCTTTAATTGTTTTTTACATCTGATTGGTGTCTCATAAATTAACAAACTAAGTGGAATTGTTGACATTGTTATTTTGTGTTTCTCTCAAAGTCATGATTTCAGCCCTGAAAAGATTACATTTAACTCCCCTCAGAGGGCGATCAGCAGAGGCTCCCCCAAGGTCCACGGAGCTGGCATCTGCAGGACGAGCAGGCGTGACTTGGAGAAAGGGAATGGAAAGCAGGGGCAGAAGTTCCGAGGCCAGGAGGTGGGAGCAGTCCCAGAGTCTTAGCCAGCCCCCTTCCTGCCCAGCAACCTGGCCTGGAGTCTGACCGGGGACTCCCTACCTCCGTCTGCACATCAGTACACCTGCCCCGATGCCCGTCACATGACCTTGTTCCTGCAGCTCCTGCGTCTCCTCACCCATTTTTTCTGCCTGTGCCAGGCAGTCAAGGACAGTGGTTGCAAAACACGCATGGGGGCAGCCAGTCTCGGATCCAGACTCGGCTTGGACACTGCCCGCTTTAGGCCTCGGGCGGTAACCTGGGCTCTGTGACTCTGATACCTCACATAATACATAAGGAATGTGAAAATCCATACAGCCTGCCAGAGGCCCACGAAGGTGTCAGGCAGATGGGGTGAAAGTAGAAGCTTACGGCCCATCAAAGTGGGCGCTCGTCCCACCCAACCTGGGCTCCTTCACAGCCCCACTGCCCCCAGTTCACCTGCTGGAACCGCCCCCGGGAGGGTGGGTGAGAACCTGCCTTGTACCTGCACCATCCAGGGGTAGGGGTGCTGTGCGGTCCCTGCACCCCAGGCCAGCCTCAATGAGACCATGGTGGTCGGGAGCTGCTACCCCAGGCCCTCAGAGGGTTGGGGCAGGGACAGGGGCTGGAGGCTGAAGGAGGCCCTTCTCACGGTCTGTGTCCTGGGCTGAGCCTGCTGAGCCACAGCTGGGACCAGCTGGTGCTTTTGGCACCACACCTGCTGCTGAGCTCTGTGCCCCCAGAGACATGCCCGCCACAGCCGTGCTTGGGTCCCCAGATCCCGCAGCCTGGGGCTGGGAATGGTGCCACTTTCAGGGCTCGAGGAGCAGGGCTGGGGGCTGCCCACCCTTCACTGACAGCAACCTGGACGGCCACACTCAGTGGAGGACATCTAGCTGCTCCAGGCGGGGCCGACAGGGGCCTTGTGGACCACCCAGAAGGCCACGTCTGTCTGGTTCAGATTCTGGGAGCGAAAGAAGAGGCAGCACTGTGCCCTGCAGCCGGGACTCCCTGTGGCCCCAGCAGCTCTCTCCTCTCCCTCCTCTCTCCTGTTCTTCCTCACTCCCTGCCTGAGCAGTCCTGGCCAGAGGAAGGGACAGGTGCAAAGGCAGAGGCCACTGGCCAGCCAGGGAAGGGGCAGCGCAGACAGGCATCGTGCGCTGTGGCACCCCTGGCACTCATGGCAGGTTGGGCAGGCTGGGCCATGGCCCAGGTACTCTTGCCTCCTCTTCCCCCTCCTCCTCCCTCCCCCTCCTCTCCATCCTCCCCCTTCTTATTTCCTGGGTTCACAGCACTTTTGGAGATTGCATTTTTATTATTTTCTACTTGCGTTCCTCTTCCCTTCTCTAGAACATGAGTGCACCTGCCCTTGGGGCCAACACGACTGAAGCAAGGGGTGACTGCTGGTGTTGGAGGTCATGGTCGGGTGTTTGCACTTACGTGTGTGTTGTGTGTATATGTCTCATACTTATGCTACGTGTATATATGCTGTGTATATGTGTTGTGTGTATATGTGCTGTGTGTAGATAGGTTGTGTGTATATGTTGCATATATATTCTGTGTATATGTGTGGCCTATTTGTGTGTATACGTATATGTGTTGTGTTTATATATGTTGTACACACATCACGTGTGTGTATATGTTGCATATATGTTCTGCACATATGTGTGGTGTGTACACAGGTTCTGTGTATGTATAGACGTTGCATGTTTGTGTGTATAATGTATAATATGTGTATATGTATTGTGTTGTGTGTATATGTGCTATGTGTATACATATGTTCTGTGTATATGTGCTGTGTATATATATATGTTGTGTGTATATGTTGTCTATGCGTTCTGTGTATACATGTGGTGCATATACATGTTCTGTGTATAGCTGTTGCATATTTCTGTGCATAGTGTGCATATGTGTATTGTGTGTATATGTGTTGTGTATACATATGTTGTGTGTATATGTTGCATATGTGTTCCATGTATGGGTGTTGCATGTTTGTGTGCATAATGGTTTGTGTATATGTATTGTGTGCATGTGGGCTGTGTATATATATGTCATGTGTATATGTTGCATATGTGTTGTGTGTGTAGGTGTTGCATGTTTATGTGTGTATTGGTTTGTGTATATGTACTGTGTGCATGTGGGCTGTGTATATGTATGTTGTGTGTATATGCTGCATATGTGTTCTGTGTCCATGCTCTGTGTACACACATTCTGTGTATGGGTATTGCATGGTGTGTGTATATGTACTGTGTGCATATGGGCTGTGTATATATATGTTGTGTGTATATGCTGCATATGTGTTGTGTGTATGGGTGTTGCATGTTGTGTGCATGGGGGTTACATGTTCTGTGTATGGGGGTTGCATCATGTGTCTATAATGGTGTGTCTGCACATGTCCGGTTTGCTCCCATGGTGCTGGTTTCACAGCATTGCATGTATGTTTCACTGAACAGCATGTTTGTGTGGACCCACCCACCCAGCAGTGCCGGCGCTGAGGCCATGGCTCCTCAGTGCTGCATGCGGCCCACCCTCTCCTTCCTGCCTCCCCTCAGGCCGACCCCAGCTCTGCACCTGCACAAACAGGGCTGAGTCTGTCCCAAGCCTGCCCTGGCAGCAAATCTCCAGAATTTCCCTAAGCTCTGCCAGGTCCCCTTAGAGGAGGAGGGATTCCATTCCCCACACACTCCACACACTCACCAACACTTGGAATTATTTGACTTTCAAATTTTTGCAAATTGGTTGGGTGTGAGGTGGAAAATCACTTCTCAAATTTGCATTTCTTCAATGATGATTGAGGATGAAAATCTCCATGTGCATGCTGGCCACCAAGGTCTCCCCTTCTCTAAGAGCTTGTAGTTGTAGGATTTCCTTTCATCTCCCGCACTGATCACTCAGTAGCTTCAGCCAATATCCTCCCCTCGGCTGATTTTCTCTACTGTGCTCTTCCCTGACCAGACATCTTTATCCAGATGACAAAGATATTTTCTCACATGTTCTTTTCTTGATAAAATTGGGGTAGTTTTAACGGTCACACCTAGGACTGACTGCACACATCTGAGGTCACTTGGGTCTGGAATTGACTTTTTGTCATACAGCAAGCTGTTTTCCAAACACAGCCACTGAACCATCCATCCCTTTTCCAGAGACAAAACCTCCACAGCTCACGGGGTTTCATTCTCAGCTTGCCCTGCCCTGTGTGGCTCTGCACCTGCCCCATAGCCACATCACATAGATTCATTTCCTTACTGCGGCTTCATAGATATCTCATCCTGACTCTTCTTGTTCAAAAATGTCTTAGCTATTTGTTATCCTTAGTTCAGCCCTGCAAATGTTAGAATAAGTTCATTCTGTCCTTTAAAAGCTCCAATGAAATTTTGATTGAAGTGGAATGGATTCTGTGATAGGAAGAACTCGTGTCCTTAAAATGATTACAGTTGACAATAATACACGGTGTATTTCAAATCAGCTAAAAGAGAAGCTTTGAAATGCTTCCAACACAGAGAAATGATAACTATTTGAGGTGTTGAAAACACTCACTACTCTGGTTTGATCGTGGCACATTCTATGCATGTATCAAAATACCACGTGCCCCCTAAATATGTTGAAATATTATGATGAAGTTGTTCATCCCTCAGCATGTTTCGGCTTTTCTACTCATCTTGTTTTATCTTCTTTAATGGAGGTTAAGCATTTCTGGAAAGGCCGCATTAATTCTTTATTAGAATATTTTCTAGGTACTTTACAGACGTTGCGGCAAACGTGAATAGCAGCTTTTTAAAAATTGCTTTTATGATGATCAAAGCAGAGAAATTCTAGCATTTTTGTGAGTTTTTCCTTTATCTAGAATCTCACTGACCTCTCCCACTATTTTGCTGCTGTTGTTTGTCTGCATTTAGGATTTTTATACAGGTGACTACTCTTCATCTGCAAACATGAACTCTTTGCAGCCCTTATTTCTTGTTTGTGTCTGACTGAGAGGACAAGACTAGCCGTCTTTGTTGAGTGATTGTGTGAGTGGCAGGGAACCTTGTCTTCTAGGCATCTCAAAGAGAACTCTTCAAAGCTCTGTTGAGTGTGGTATCGGTTATGGGTGTTTTGAGATCACCTTTATCAGGTTAAGAAAGATTCTTATTCCTATTTTTCTGAGAAACTTTAGAGAGAGAGTTTCTAAACTGAGCTGAGGACTGAGCTTTGTCAAGTTATTTTTTGCACGTGTTAATCACCTTTGTAGTCTACGAATGTGAATTCTCCTTTTTCTTTTCTTTTCTTTTATTGATTGATTGATTGATTGATTTTTGACAGAGTGTCGCTCTGTCAGCCAGGCTGGAGTGCAGTGGTGTGATCTCGGTTCACTCCAACCTCTGCCTCCCAGGTTCAAGTGATTCTCCTGCTTCAGCCTCCCGAGTAGCTGGGACTACGGGCACCCGTCACCACACTTGGCTAACTTTTTTGTATTTTTAGTAGAGATGGGTTTTTTTTTTTTAAGTAGAGATGGGGTTTCACCATGTTGCTCAGGCTAGTCTTGAACTCCTGACCTCAAATGATCCACCCTCCTTGGCTTACCAAAGTTCTGGGATTACAGGTGTAAGCCATCACACCCGGCCTCCAATTTTCTGAATTTAAGCCTCCTTTGCAATCCTAGTATGAAACATTTGATTATTATGTGTTTTTTCCCAACAGTTTATTATGAAAATGTTCAATATTCATTTTACAGTGAACACTCATACATATACTTACTATTCAGACTAACATATTACTAATAAAATTTACTAATATTTTATACCATTACGGTAATATTTTGCCAAAATGCTTGATCACATTTTCATCTATTCATCCATCTTCCTATTCATCCATCCGTTCATCTTTTTAAATGTATTTCCAGGTAAGTGGTGGACCTTAGCTCCCTCAGCTGGGACCACGGGCACGCACCAACACACCCAGCTAATTTTTGTATTTTTTGTAGGGACAGGGTGTCGCTATGTTGCCCAGGCTGGTCTGAAACTCCTGGGCTCCAGTGACCGTCTTACCTCAGACTCCCAAAGTGCTGGGATTACAGGCGTGAGCTACCACACCCAGCCTGGAGTTAACTTTAGCTGTTTTGGTGAGTGTTTTAAAATACACTGTTGGATGCCAGCATTTAATATTTTATTTGAGATGTTCATAAGAAAACTGGGCCTGTACTTTCTTTTCTTTCATTTTGTTGCCCTGGTCCAGATATGAAACCAAACTGACACCAGTCTGTGAAAATGAAACAGGCTGCTTTACCTATATTATTACTTACCAGAAAAACTTATACAAGACATAAGCTTTTTTTGTAAGACAGATATATCTGTCCCTCAAAAGAATGCACCTGTTAAACGTCTTGCCACACGGCTCTTTTTGAGAACGGTGGGGTCTTTGATTCCCGCTTTTGACCTGTGTAAGTTTCCCGTAGGCCTACCTTGGCGATATTATGGGTTCAGTTCCAGACTACCACAATTAGATGAGCCACAGAAATGTTGTTCTATTAAACATGCCATAGCATTATATCAGAAAAGGCAACATACCTATCCTAATTTAAAAATACCTTGCTGCTGGCCGGGCGTAGGGGCTCACACCTGTCATCCCAGCTCTTTGGGAGGCTGAGGCGGGCAGATCACCTGAGGTCAGGAGTTTGAGACCAGCCTGACCAACATGAAGAAACCCCGTCTCTACTAAAAATACAAAATTAGCCGGGCATGGCAGCGTGTGCCTGTAATCCCAGCTACACAGGAGGCTAAGGCAGGAGAATCACTTGAACCTGAGATGTGGAGTTTGCAGTGAGCCAAGATCGTGCCATTGCACTCCAGCCTAGGGAAAAAGAGCTAAACACTGTCCAAAAAAACCCCAAAAACCAAAAAACAAAAACAACCTTTACTGCTAAACAATGCGAACGCTCACCGGGCCACCAGTGAGTGGTAATCCTTTTGCTGGTGAGGCTTTCGACTCCATGTTGGCACTGCTGACTGATCAGGGCAGTCAGTGGTTGCTGAAGGCTGAGGTGGCTGTGGCAAGTTCTTAAAATAAGGCAACAGTGAGGTTTGCTGCATCCATGGGCCTTCTTTCATGAAAGATTTCTGTGTAGCATACAGTGCTGTTTGACGGCATGTCACCCACGAAAGAACTTCTTTCAAAATTGGAGTCAATCCTTTCCCACCCTGCTGCTGCTTTATTAACTAAGTTTATGGAATATGGCCAGGCGTGGTGGTTCACACCTATAATCCCAACACTGTGGGAGGCTAAGGTAGGTGGATGGCTTGAGCCCAGGAGTTCAAGACCAGCTTGAACAACATAGTGAGACCCTGTCTCAACAAAAAGTACAAACATGAGCCAGGCGTGGTGGTGCACGTCTGTAGTCCCAGCTGCTCAGGAGGCTGAGGTGGGAGATTGGCTTGAGCCCAGCAGGGGGAGGTTGCAGTGAGCTGAGATTGTGCCACAGCATGCCAGTCCCAGTGACAGAGCAAGACCCTGTATCAAAAAAAAAAAAAAGTGTAAAGAGGCCGGGTGTGGTGGCTCACACCTACGATCCCAGCACTTTGGGAGGCCAAGGTGAGTGGATCACAAGGTCAGGAGTTCGAGATCAGCCTGGCTAACATGGTAAAACCATATATCTACTAAAAATACAAAAATTAGCCATGTGGTGGTGGGCACCTGTGATCCCAGCTACTGGGAAGACTGAGGCAGGAGAATCTCTTGAACCCGGGAGGCGGAGCTTGCAGTGAGCTGAGATCACACCACTGCACTCCAGCCTGGGCGACAGAGCAAGACTCCATCTAAAAAAAAATGGGTACAGAATATTCTAAATGTTTTGTTGTCATTTCAACATTATCCACAGCACCTTCACTAGCAGCAGATTCTGCCTCAAGAAGCCACTTTCTTTGCTCATCCATAAAAAGCAGGTCCTCCTCACTTCCAATTTTCCCACAAGGTTGCAGCAGTTCAGCCCCATCTTCAGGCTCCACCTCGAACCTAGTTCTCTGGCTGTCTCCACCTCATCTGCAGTTACTGCCTCTGTCAGAGTCTTCAACTCCTTCAAGTCACCCCTCAGGGCTGGAATCCACCTCTCCCAGACTCCTGTTCATGTTAATATTTTGACCTCCTCCCATGAATCCCCTGGGTTCTTCACGGCATCTAGAAGGGTGACTCCTTTCCAGGACGTTATCAGTCGACTCTTCCCAGACCCACCAGAAGAATCGCTATCTTTGGCAGCTATAGTCTTGTGAAATGTATTTTATTTTTGACTTTTATCTTAGGTTTGTTATATAGGTAAGTTGTGTGTCTCAGATTATTTCATCACTCAGGTAATAAGCATAGCACCTGATGGGCAGTTTTTCCATCCTCTCCCTCCTTCCACTTTCTGCCTTCAAGTAGGCCCTGGTGTCTGGTGTTCCCTTCTCTGTGCCCACGAGTACTCAATATCTAGCTCCCACTCATAACCAAGACCAAGTGCTATTTGGTTTTCTGTTCCTGTGTTATTTCACTCAGGAGTATGGCCTCCAGCCCCATCCACGTTGCTGTAAAGGACATGATCTCATTCTTTTGTATGACTGCATAGTATTCCATGGTGTATATGGACCATAGTGAAATGTATTTCTTAAATAATAAGATTTGAGAGTTGAAATGACTCCTTGATCCATGGGTTGCAGAATGGATGCTGTGTTAGCAGGCATGAAAACCGTGTCCTTGTACATCTCCATCACAGCTCTTGTGCATTTCTTCTTGACCAGGCGTGGCACTTTGCATTTTTTCAGAAATGTACCCATTGTACCCAAATTATTCCGTAAATATCTGTACCTGACAGTATGTAGTGGGCATTAAGGAAAGACCTGGGCCGGGTGTGGTGGCTCACGCCTGTAATCCCAGCAACTCAGGATGCTGAGCAGGGAGGACTGTTTGAGGCCAGGAATTTGAAACCAGCCTGGGCAACATATCAAGAGTGTAGCTCCGAAAATTTTTAATTAAAAATAAATAATAAACAAATAGAAGGAAAGAAAGACTTGGGCTTAAGGCAGCAACAAAAATTATCTAAAATGATATGCAAAAAGAGAATTACCGAGAACATGAAGAGAACAGCAGTGATCAGTGAAGTCATATAAGGCAGTCTAATATATATCTATTGGGCTTTGCGAAGGGCAGGAAAGAGATGCAGGACAGTAAAACAGCTGAAGAAATACTTGCTAAAAGTTTTCAAAATGTGATTTAAAAACTGTAAACTCACAGATTAAGAATCTCAATGAACTCCAAGCAGGAAAAAAAGAATTCCATGAAAGAAAACCATTCCAAAGCATATCATAATCAAATCATTAAGATGATAAAAGGAAAGTCTTACCCTCTTACAGAGGGTAAAAGTCATACTACATACAAGTGAACAAAAGTAAGTATGTAAGTAGATTTCTCACAGAAACTACGTAAACCAGAAGACAGTGCCGACTTCTTTAAAGTGCTGAAAGAAAAACAAGAAGGTCACTTAGAATTCTATACCTAATAAAAAATATCTTTCAAAAATGAAAGCAAATAAAGAATTTTTCAGTCAAATAAAAGCTGAGAGAATTCATGGTCAACAGACCAGCACTACAATAAATGTTAAATAATAGCATTCTTCATAAAGATATTATGCCAGGTGGAAATATAAACCTGCACAGAGAAGTGAAGAAAACTGGAAATGACAAATATGTGGATAAATATAAAAGCATTTAAATTAATTTTTAAAATATAAAACATAACTTCTCAAATGAAAAATAATAATATATTAAAATTTGTAATATACACGGAATTAAAAATGTATGAGAGTAGCACAAAGAACAGAAGAAGGGAGGTGGAAGCCGCTAAACTATTCCAAGGCTTTTACACTTTCTGTAAAGCGGTTTAACATTATTTGCAGGCACACTGTTACAGTAAGATGTATTCTATAAATTCTAGAACAACCACTAAAGAGAAAAGGTATAGCTCATAAGCCCAAAATTCAATCATACCTATAATCACATTAAATGTAAACGGCCAAAACATTCCAATTAAAAAGCAGAAATTGTCGATGGATTTTAAAAATTCAAGACCCAGCTATATGCTGTCTACAAGACACTCACTTTAAAGACAAAAACAAAGCAGATTAAAAGTTAAAAGATGGGAAAATATATACCATGTAAACACCAATAGAAGAAATCTGGAACTGCTATGTTAACATCAATAAACATTGATTTGAGAGTAGGATATATTAGCATAGATAAAGTAGGACATCTCTTAAGAATAAAAGGGTCAATTTTTCAGGAGAACATAGTGATCCCAAATGTATAGAGACCTAACAGCAGCAAAATACACATCCCTTCCAAGTATACACAGAACCATCACCAAGAGAGACCATATCCTGGACCATAAAATAAGTCCCAATGCATTTAGAAGGATCGAAATCTTTCAAAAGACTAGAAATTAATAACAGAATGATACATGAAAATCCCTAATTATTTGGAAACTAACCAATACACTCCTAAATAACTCACGGGTCAAAAAATAAATCACAAAAGGAATTTTAAATATTTTTACCTGAATAAAAATGAAAATATAATATTTTGAAACTTGTGGAATGCAGTTAAGGAGTGCTTAGAGAAAAACTTGTAACATGAAATTCTTATGTTGGAAAAAAATGAAAAATTTCCAAGTAAAACTCTATGCTTCCTTCTTTGAAAACTATAGAATGAAGAATAATTGAAGCCCAAAGTAAGCACCAGGAAATATTAAAGAAAATAACAACGATAAATGAAATAGAAAAAATAGAAAAACAATAGAGAAAAATTCATAAACCCAAAATCTAGCTCTTAAAAGGCTTATTGAGAAACCTCTAGCCAGACCCATCTGTAAGAAAAGAGAGGAGACACAAATGGCCAATGTCAGAAATGAAAGAAGGAACATCACTAATAAACCTACAGGCAGTGGAAGGATAATAAGAAAGTAGTATGAACAATTTTATGCCAATAAATTCAAAAACTAAGATGAAGGAGGTAAATTTCCGAAAGGCACAAACTACTTATGCTCATTCAAGGAGAAACAGGTGCAGGTAACATATTCGTGTATGTAGAAAATCCAAAGAAAACTACAAAAATGCTACAAGAATTAGTGAGTGAGTTTAGCAAGGTCACAAGACAGACGGTCAATGTATCAAAATTAATTGGACTTCTACATGCTAGCAATGAATAACTGGAAATTAAAATTTTTTAAAAATCATAGAATAAAAATATTACATACATAGTGATCAATGTAATAAAAAATGTATAAGGCTCATATCATACACTGTAAACTATGAAATATTGCTGAGGCAAATTAAATATGACTTACATGGAGAGATATAACAAGTTCATGGATTGGAATGCTCAGTATTCTTAGAATGTCATTTCTCCTGAAATTGATCTATAGATTCAAGGCAATACCAATAAAAATATCCCAGAATGCTTTCTTTTAGAAATGGACAAGTTAGTTTTAATGTTTATGTGGAGATGCAAAGGACCTAAAATGGCCTAAAACGTTTTTGAAAAACAAGACAAAAGTTGGAAGACTTACACCTTACACTATATCTCATGGCTTTAACACAGCTGTAGTGATCGAGTCAGTGTGGAATTGGCAGAAGGAGAGACACACAGATCAACAGAGCAGAGTCCACATATAGGCCCACACATATATGGCCAATTACTTTTTGACAAGGTTGTCAAGGCAATTCAATGGGAAAGTCATAGATTTCTCAACACAGACAACTCAGCACAGACTGCTGCAACAATTGGGTATTTAAATGCAAAGCAATTAACTTCAACTCTTACCTCACGCCACATAAAAAACTAACTCGAGGCCGGGTGCAGTGGCTCACGCCTGTAATCCCAGCACTTTGGGAGGCTGAGGCGGGCGGATCATGAGGTCAGGAGATCGAGACCACCCTGGCTAACACGGTGAAACCCCGTCTCTACTAAAAATACAAAAAATTAGCCAGGCGTGGTGGCAGGTGCCTGTAGTCCCAGCTACTTGGGAGGCTGAGGCAGGAGAATGGTGTGAACCCAGGAGGCGGAGCTTGCAGTGAGCTGAGATCATGCCACTGCACTCCAGCCTGAGCGACAGAGTGAGACTCCGTTACCCACCACCCCCCCACAAAAAAAAAACTAACTCAAAATAGATCCTAGCTCTAAATATAAGAACTAAAACTATAACTCTACAAAACATTAAAGGAAACATAGCAGAAAATCTTGGTGACCTTGAGTGAGGCAAAGGTTTTTTAAACAGCACAAAAACAAAAGCACAAATCATAAATGAAATTAAAAAATAGGATGTTGCTAAAATTAAAATGTTGGTTCTTCAGAAGACATTGCTAAGAAAATGACAAGGCAAATCAAATACTAGGAGAACATATTCACAAATCATCAATCTGGGGAAGGAGACGTTGGATGGTACCATGTCTGGGAATGGGAAGGAGAGTTCTGCCTGAGGTCCCCACTCCCTCAGGCCTCCTGCCTTAGGAGCTTGGAAAAAGCAGTATAACCTTCTGGTGTTATACTGAGAACCATTTAATCTTTAAATACAGTCCCTTTTTCCAAGCTCCTAAACATCTCACAGGCATACTCATTGACCAAGGAGCCTGGCCGGCTGGATGGGATACCTGCTCTCTGGACCACAACCATCCCAACGGGCACGGTTCTGGCCATCAATGGGACAAAGCAGGCAGGTGAACCTTGGTTCCCCTCCTTGCTCCCAACCCGAGGAGCAGCTGGCTGCTCTGCCAGCACGTGGACTCCCACCATGAACAGATACTGGTCCTCCTGGACTCCCAGTGCCACCCACCAGGCATACCTCTGGGATGGGCGTGGCTCCCACTGCTGGTCAGGGTCAGGCTGAGAGGCAGCTGCACCAATGTTTGGGGCATCCTCTGGAAGAAATCCACCTCCAAGAAAGAGGGTAAATGACCACAGTGTGGTAACGTTGGCAGAAATGGGAGAAAAAAATAATGTCGCCTTTATAAGGGAGTCAGCTGAACATTTTACAATTCTTCCCCAAATCAACTAAGCCATTTTCACAACATAAAACGAGCAAAAATGTAATTATTTCAAGGTGTCCTTCACCTCGAACTCACTCGAGGCCCACAGCTTAGGGGTTTTAAAAAATACATATATTTAAAGCAAATATTATTGCAAATGACTACTCTGTAATTTGGATTAATTGCTTTCGGTTTTTTCTGGAAATAAAATCTTTAAGGCAAACTCATAAAAATTCTGGAGCACAGAGCAGCTGCTCCTGCAGTGCCTCATTCAGAGAGTCCAGTGCCTCCCCACAGAGGACCACGTTCCACAAAGTTGCTTGTTTGACAAAAGACCCTGGGGGTACCTGTGACACCGTCATCAGAAGTCACAGCCAAGAACAGCCCCGGCCCCCACCACAGTACCCATCATATGCTGCTGGCATGGCAGCTTGTAAGCCTCAGGGGTGGCCCCAAGATGCCTACTCAGGGAGGGTCCAGGAAGCATCCAGCCAGATTCATCACTGCTCCCTCTACGGGGTGAGGTCAGGGTCTCAGCTGGGCCCTGCTGTGTGGCTTCAGGGACTCAGCCAAGGGAGATGGGCAGGACTGGGGAGAATTGGCTCTGGCTGTTAATGAACTTATATGAAGTGTGTGTCTGCGTGTTGGGGCAGTGGGAGGGTGGTGCACAAAAGGGGGTTAGAGGAAAGACCCTCCCACTCCAAGCAGCTTCCAGGGTTTCCCATCCTCCTCGGAACAATTGGACTCTAGCCTTTTCCTGACGTAGGATCCTGGCAAGACCCCGCTGCAGGGAGAGACCTCATGAAAGCCATGAGGTGTGTGTCCATTTTCAGGAATGAGCTGCACAAGCATGTTGCAGGGGGCCTAGGAGAATGAAGATGGGGCAGGGCCATTCAGGCATCTCTGGGGACCCTGGGGAGCAGTTTCAGCAGAATGAGGGACAATGGGCAGAGTGTCTGGTGGGGCAAGGGCATGGATGTCATCTGCCTGCCACTTACCTGTTTCCATAAAGCCCATCACTTTATTTGTTGTGTGCAACAACCCTGAGAGGTGGGCATCACCTCTCTTTCTTGGGTCATATGCCCAGAGTCACATGCCAAGGAGTGACAGACTGGGGACTGTACTTGTACCTACAGATGCAATAAATGGAGGTGAGGAGGATCAGGTTTCTGCCCCTGGAGAGCTCTGCCCTGGGTCAACAGCAGACATGGATCAGACCTGCTTGTCAAGGTGAAACTTACCACTGCACCACAACTGGGCACAAGAACAGAGATCTGGGGTCTCAGGGCAGCTCTGTGGCCAGAGTGCCCTGTGACTTGGAGCAGAAGCCATTCTCCTACTAGGCATCAGTTTTACAATCAGTTCATTGGGTGGAGGGATTCATCCATCCATATATCCATCCACCCACTCATCCCTCCACCCATCCACCCATCCATTCATCCAACCACCATCCATCCACCCACCCACCCATCCACTCATCCATCCACCCAATGCCCACCCACCATCCACTCAACCATCCAACAACCCACTCATCCACCAACCCACCCATCCAACCCATCCACCCAACACCTGCCCACCTATCCATTCACCCACTCACACACTCATCCACACATCCACCTATTCATTCCCCAACCCTCCCACTCATCCATCCACCCAACACCCACCCACCCAGCATCCAACCATTCATCCACCAACTCACACATCCAACCTGTCCACCCAACACCCACTCACCTATCCATTCACTCACCCATGCATCCACCCACTCACCTATCATCCATCCACTCATCCATTCATCCACCCACCCATCAACTTGACACCCACCCACCATCCATCCATCCATTTACCCACCCACCCATCTATTCACCCAACACCCACCAACCCACACACCTACACATCCACCCACCCATCCATCCATCGCCCATCTACCCACCCACCCACCTACACATTCACCCACTCATCCACCCATCCATCCACCCACCCATCCACCCATTCATCCATCCATCCACTCACTCACCTATCCATCCACTCATCCACACACCCACCCATCCACCCAACACCCACTCACTCATCCATCCATCCACCCACCCATCCACCCATTCATCCATACAATCATCCACCAACTCACCAATCCATCCATCCATCCTTCATCCACTCACCCACCCATCCACCCACTCATCCACACACCCACCCATCCACCCAACACCCACCCACTCATCCATCCATCCACTCGCCCATCCATTCATCCATCCATCCACCCACCCACCCATCCATCCACTCATCCATCTCTTCACACACAAACCCATCATCTATCCATCCTCCATCCACTCACCCACCCATCCATCCACCCAACACCCACCCACCCATCCATCCATCCATCCACTCATCCACCTATCCACGCATACACCCATCATCCATCCATCCTCCAACCACTCACCCACCCACCCACCCATCCACACAACATCCACCCACCCATCCCTCCATCCACCCACTCACCCACCCATCCATCCACCCATCCATCCATCCCTCCATGCACACATCCATCATCCATCCATTCATTCATCCACGAATCCAGACTCCATTCTTCATCCATCAACCTCTATCCGTCCATCCATTATTCACTCATCTTCCATCCATCTGTTCAACAACCATTTGTTGGTCATCTCATGTGTGCCATGCTCTCCTCTATACACTGGGGAACAAAGAAAAACAGAACAGGCAAGAAGCCCCCCTGTCGTGACACCCTCAGAGTTGTGTTGGCGGGGGAGGTTTTGGGACCGTTCAGGAAGTCTTTGAGGTGACAAGTGCAGGAAAAGGTGGTGGCAGTGGACACAGAAGGCAGCAACTGCCCTGGACGGAGGAGCTGCCGCTCCTGTGGGGATTAAGGCCTGTGTTCTGGGCCCCTCCAGGCCACCCCTTGCAAGGGAGCAGAGGGGCATGGGGTGTGGGAGCAGAGCCAGCTCAGCCCAGGGTGTGTGGGAAGAGGAGTCTGTGCTGGCTGCCTTGACCTGAAAGGAATCAGGAAGCATTCAGGCCCTTGTGGATTCTGGGGACTGTGGAGCCGCCACACCCCTGCCCTGGAAAAGATTGGGAATCTGTGCATCCAGGCCAGGAAAGACACCAAAGGTGCACCCCAGGCTGAGTCTGCAGGGGAGTGGTCAGAGTGCCCCTGATCCTCGCCACAGATGGGGAAGGGCATTGGAAACTGATTTAGCCCCTCAGGCCACCAGACTCCCCCACCCCACCTTGAGGGAGGCTTAACTTCAGGACACCAAGAACTGCCTCAGTTTACTTCTCCGTGTGGGTCTCTTCTGACCACACGGCCCCACACAGGGGCATCCGCTGGTGCTGGTGTCCCTTCTCTGTGCTGGGGGCAGGGGTGCCCGGGCTGTGATCCCCTCCTGTGGGAACCCAGCTGTGCCTGGGCTCATAACTGCTGTCCACATGGGTACTGTAGACACAGAGAGCAAGAGGCAAACCCCACTGGACTGGAGGGACGAGGGCTTTGGGAGAAGGTGGCTGAATTTGTCCATTCTCGCACTACTGTAAAGAAATACCTGAGACTGGGTAAAGTATAAAGCAAAAAGGTTGAATTCGCTCACGGCTCTGTAGGCTGTACAGGAAGCATGATGCTGGCATCTGCTCAGGCTCTAGGGAGGCCTCAGAACACTTACAGTCATGGCAGAAGGCTAAGGGGGAGCATGAGGCGTCTCACATGGTGGGAGCAGGAGCAAGAGAGACAGCGGGGAGGTGCCACATGCTTTTAGGCAACCAGATCTTAAGAGAACTCACTATGGTGATGACAACATCAAGAGGGGATGGTGTTAAACCATGAGAAACTGCTCCCATGATTCAATCACCTCCCACCATGAGAAACCATCCCTGTGATCCAATCACCTCCCATCAGGCCCCACCTCCAGCATCGGAGATTACATTTCAATAAGAGATTTGGGTGGGGACACAGATCCAAAGCATATCAATGGCCTTTCAGCTCTAGGAAATTGCCCCCTGCAGTACCTGGGGGGCCGCACTCTCCTTGTCCACGTGCAGAGGGGCTTCCCTGGGCAGCAAGAGGGCTAGCCGTCTCTGGGTGGGTTGGTGCAGAGCCTACCCCAGCCTCAGACTCCCAGTGGCTAAGCAATGTCCCTGAAGCCTGGGCAGTTTCCACACACACGAGACCCTCATCCAGTGCCCTCCAGCCCAGTTTATGAAATCTGTCTTTATGGCATAGAGTGTGCGAGTGGCCCCATGGCTCTGTGCATATAATTCCTACACCGCAAATCTCAGATGGCTAGATCTCCCTAACAAGCGGACAGAAACTCCTCCAGCCATCCTCTCATTTCTTTCTTTTTTTTTTTTTTTGAGACAGAGTCTCGCTCTGTTGCCCAGGCTGGAGTGCAGTGGCACGATCTCGGCTCACTGCAAGCTCCGCCTCCCAGGTTCACGCCATTCTCCTGCCTCAGCCTCCCGAGTAGCTGGGACTACAGGCGCCCACAACCGCGCCCGGCTAATTTTTTGTATTTTTAGTAGAGACGGGGTTTCACCGTGGTCTCGATCTCCTGACCTTGTGATCCGCCCGCCTTGGCCTCCCAAAGTGCTGGGACTACAGGCGTGAGCCACCGCGCCCGGCCCATCCTCTCATTTCTAAACACTGCCACCATTTGTTTTGAGAAAGGGCCTTGTTTTGAGGATATTTCCAAGGATCTGTTCTTTCTTGAGAGCTCTGGGGTCCGGAGTGTAGCCATCCTCCCCTTGAAGCTGCCTGGAGGCTGAGGGTCAGGATCTAGTGGGGCTGGGGGCTAGGTTACTGCCCCTCCGTGAGTCTCCGCAGGATCTGCAGGAGCCATGTCCCTGGCTCTCTGGGGGGACACACCCAATTTTAGGGGTGTGAGGCCAGTCACTGTCCTCAAGTACTCAGCAAAGAGCCCCCAATCCCTCTGGTGTAGTTCTCACCCCATCCCCTGCTTCCTCATCCAATCAGAAACAAGGTGGGGACAGTGACCTAGGAGTTGCTGCAGCCCTGGAAATCCCGTGGGGCTTAAGCCTCAAATGAAAAGTGAGTAAAATCTCAACAAAAAGGCAGCATTGTCCATTACTGACTCGCTGGGGTCTTCTGAGAAGGCGCCCAGTGCACTCCTCCTGGGGAACAGGGAAAAAATCAAATCAGACCCCACATAGCCCCCGAGAGCCCCAAAGCAGGAGGGGACAGAGAAGGCAGGTCAAAGAGGATGCCTTGAACCCCCAAAGAGGCCCGTAGGCCCTACCAAGGGCAGCACAGAAACAAGGCTCAGAGGGAGGGCACTGCTGGAGACAGCGTGGCAGAGGCAGAAGCAGCTGGGACTGTCCATGGAGGAACACACAAGGAAGATGTGGGCCAGCCATGTGATGCAGGATGACTCTGTCTTAAAAAGGAGGGAAATTCTGACATGTGTGACAACACGGCTGAACCTTGAGGACATGAGACAAGTGAGATCAGCCAGTCACAAAAGGACAAATCCTGTGGGACTGCACTTCTATGAGGTCCCTGGAGTGGCCACGTCCGTAGAGACTGAAAGCAAAAAGAGGGGTGCCAGGGACTTGGGAGGGGCTACGGGAAGCGACTGGAAATGAGGGTGATGATGGCTGCACAACTGTGTGAATGTGCCCAATGCCACTGAACTCTACACTTAAAAATGGTTACGACGTGAAATTGTATGTGGCTTGTATTTGACTTCATTTACAAACACCTAACCTGGCAGTGGCTGGGCTCTGCACTCTGCATGGAGCACGGTCCTCAGCCCTACATGGAGTCAATGACCCTCTCCCTCAAACTGGTCACATCTACAGAAGGGGAGACTGAGGCCAGAACAGCTGTGACCAGCTCCAGCCCAGAGCGAGGGCATGATGGATCCAGAGTCACTCCAGAGCCTGCATACTTACTCACCTGCCCACATCTCAGGGCTGGGAGCCTGCGTGCCTCTCCCGTCCAAACATGTGATGTGCTCAGAGCACATCTCCAGCTGTCCACACCCCAGAAGAAGAGAGACAAACCCAGAAATCAAATTGATATTTAGAAAATGCAGTTTATTTAATGTGATGCAGGAAGCATTCCCAACAGTGGGAATACGGGAGAATCCCAGGAGGTAGCAGTGGCTGAGCTGGTTATTGAAGGACAGATAGGATTTTCTTCTCATTTTTATTTTTATTTTTTGAGACAGGCTCTTACTCTGTCACTCAGGTTGGGGTGCAGTGGTGAGATCTTGGCTCACTGCAACCTCCACCTCCTGCACTGAAGAGTTCCTCCTGCCTCAGCCTCCTGAGGAGCTGGGACCACAGGAACATGCCACCACCACTCTGGGCTAATTTTTTGATGTTCTCGTTTTTAAACATTGTAACACTTCTACCACTAACATATAGTCAGTGGAGAAAAATTAAATGCAGAGAAACATAACAGAGAAAAAAGTTTTGATATTATCAGATCTCATCACCCAGGGAAAACCTCTGTTAATATTTCAGCTGACATTCTTAAAGGTCACCCCCATGTCTCAGGGACAAGTCAGCAAGGTGATAAGCACGCCCTCTTGTCCCTATGTTCACTGCCGATGCAACGCCCCATTGTAGGAAACTAACAAATTTCATTTATCAGCTGTTTCTGTGGCCAGAAGCAGGTCATAGGCGAGGCTCTAGAAAGATCACTGATCAGAACCCAAAGAACCCTGTGGGGTCAGAGCCCCTGTGTGTGGACACTGTGTATGGTATCAGGCCTGGACCTAAGAATGGGCATAGTCTTTCTAAAACAGCCACAAAAGCCTCTGGGTTAAGATGGCAAATTAAGTACACACCCATTCAATAGCGTCCCCTCTATAAGCCCCACTTCAACCACAATAAAGAGATTTTAAAAGACATCTACCCATAGGGTGGGTCTCCCTTCTGAAAGCTGAATCGCTGATGGACCTGTGGCAACTGGGTCAGAGACAAGAGAAAGTCCCGAATAGAGAGCAGAAAGGTGAGATTTTACCAGATTTATAACCAAGGGGAACCCCAACACTCAGGACTGAGTATAAGAGTACCTCTAGGGGCCTGGTACAGTGGCTCATGCCTGGAATCCCAGCACTTTGGGAGACTGAGGTGGGCGGATCACCTGAGGTCAGGAGTTCAAGACCAGACTGACCAACATGGCGAAACCCCATCTCTATTAAAAATACAAAAAATTAGCCGGGCATGGTGGTGGGCACCTGTAATCCCAGCTACTCTAGAGGCTGAGGCAGGAGAATTGTTTGAACCCAGGAGGCAGAGGCTGCAGTGGGCCAAGATTGCACCATTGTACTCGAGCCTGGGCAACAAGAGTGAAACTCTGTCAAGAAAAAGAAAGAAAGAAAGAAAGAAGGAAAGAGAGAGAGAGAAAGAGAAAGAAAGAAAGAGAGAGAGAAAGAAAGAAAGAAAGAAGGAGAGAGAGAGAGAAAGAAAGAGAGAGAAAGAAAGAAAGAAAGAAAGAAAGAAAGAAAGAAAGAAAGAAAGAAAGAAAGAAAGAAAAAGAAAGAAAGAAAGAGTACCTCTAGGACTTGGGGTGCAAGAGTGGCTATGATCAGGAAGGCTAGAGTGAAGGGGACCTGTGATCAAGTTAGATTCCTATCCCCTCCTTATCCTTCCCTGACACCAGCAAAAGTCCAGAGGTTTATTTCCCAGAATTCAGGCAGCTGACTGCAAAGACTCCTGCCTTTAACTCCAAGTTGACTCCAAGAAGACTGGCAGCCAGACCCCTCCCTTGCTCCCTTAGTAACTTCTCTGGGAATCAGGTCAGTTCCTAAAGATACTGACATCCAAGGATCAAGGATCACCCCCATCCATGAGTCTCAAGGGCAATGAACCCCTCCTCTCTTACTGTCAGAACTTCCAGTCAGGTCCTCATCATGGGCAGAAAGCCAATAATCAGCAGATGCCTCAGGAAAGACAGATTGAAACAGATAGAACAAAGCCATTTGGAGGACACACAGATCATATCTGCAGAAGAAAGCTCATATAAATATCACCTTCCAAAAATGAAGAAGAAACAAAACAGAGTGGAAATAACTAACAAAGTATTTCAAGAAAATTTCCCAGAGCTAATGGGCACAAGTTTTCAGTATGAAAGAACTCACAGTGGATGAAAACAGACACATTCTAGGGCACATCATTGTGGAATATTGGACCACTTGGGACATAGAAGATTCTATAAAATTCCAAAAAGGAAAAATCACATTGCACACAAAATCCGAGGAAACAGAATCTTCCTAGACTTCTCAATAGCTGCCTGGTAGCAAGAAGATAATGGGGCAACATTATCTAAAATTCCGAACAAAAAATTCATCTCCAATCTAGAATTCCATACCCAGCTCAACTACCATTCTGGTACGTGGAAGTCCTAAAATATTTATCTCCTACACATCTTTTATCAGATGTTACTAGAAGATATGCTTCATGAAAATGAGAAAGTAATCCAACAAAATATGTAGTCTGTAAAGGTCGCAAGAGATGCAAGGGAATTTCCTTAGAGAATGGCCATGGACAGGACATAGAAGGCAGCCAATCTATATTGGCATGGGTGGCTATGGAGCCAGATGTGAGGATGGCCATCACCACTATTCTGTGGTCATCATGCTCTCATTCTCATCTACGTGAGATGGGCTCAGATTCTTACCACCCCCA
Source organism: Macaca mulatta (assembly GCF_049350105.2). Classification (NCBI taxonomy): domain Eukaryota; kingdom Metazoa; phylum Chordata; class Mammalia; order Primates; family Cercopithecidae; genus Macaca; species Macaca mulatta. Next base: position 237,726,184 of record NC_133406.1, on the reverse strand, counting down.
AGATGTCTTGACCCTGGACAGATGAAATCCCTATTTCCTCCCCATATTAATTTCTGGTGGCTGCTCTAACAAATTACCACTAACAAATTACCACAAACTTAGCGGCTTCAAATAGCACAAACTTGCTAGATTTTGGTTTTGTGGGTCAGAAGTCCGAAATGGATCTCAGTGTCCTAAAGTCAAGGCATGGGCAAGGCTGCCTTCCTTGCTGGAGGCTCTAGAATCCATTTCCTTCCCTTTTTCAGCTTCTAGAGTCTGTCGGTATTCACATACATTGGCTCATGGGCCCTTCCTCTGTCTTCGGAGCCAGGACAGCCAGGGAAATCTTCCTTATATTCTCACATATCTCCTCTTCATCCTAATCCTGACTCTCCTGCCTCCCTCTTCCACTTTTAAGGATCCTTGTGATGACATTAAGGCCACCCAGATAATCCAGAATTATCTCCCTACTTTAAAATCTGCTGAGAGAGCAACTTTAATTCCATCTTCAGCCTTAATTTGTCCTCTCACTGCCACTCTACAGGGCTTTCCCCTCCTCCCCTCCTCGTCCTGCTGTACCAGCCACACTGGTCACTGGAGCCTCAGGGCCTTTGCACTGGCTGTTCCCTCTGCCCCAGTGCTGTTCTCCCAGACTCTTGGGTGACTCCCTCATTCCTCCGTCATGTCTCTGCCCAAATGTCGCTACTTCAGTGAGGCCTTTCTTGAACAACTGATTGAAGACTGTGCTTTCACCTTTCTCCTCCTTCAGGTCCATTGCACTAGAATCATCTAGCCTGGCACGCCAGACCCACATGTATTTGGCTTATTGCTGCTTCCCCATCAAAACATGACCTTGATGGGAGCAGCATCTGTCTCCATCACTGCTGCAGCCTCAGGGCCTATGGCTGTCCCTGGCACATAGTAAGCGCGCAGTGAATGTGCATTGCTTGAACAAATGAAAACCTCACACTGCAGCCTCCTGGACCCCTGTCCCTATTAGTCAGCCCGACTTCCCACTGGCTTCCAGCTAATGGTCTCCTGTCAATGCCTGGAGGGCCGGAGCTGGACTCTGGTGTGGCCCATCTGTTCCCAGTGCCTTCACTGGGCCAGGGTACTACTGCCTCTACTTCTACAGCCAGGCAACCACTAATCTGTCTTCAGTCTCTATGGATTGGCCCATCCTGGACATCTCATATAAATGGAATTACACAATGTGTGACCTTTTATGACTGACTTCTTTCATGGAGCATCATGTTTTCCAGGTTCCTTCATGTTGCAGCAAGTGTCAGCTCTTCACTCCTTTTCATGGCGACATAGTATTCCATTGCATGGATATGCCACATCTTATTTATCCACGCGTGCTGATTTCAATGCTCCTCACTCATTTCAACTCGGTGAAGCTTCTGCAGACGCGTTACTCTGCAGCGACATTCGTTCTAGGCTCTGGGAGACCTGCGAGGACCATAAACTTCTGCTGTGTCCTGCAAACATTCTTAGGGAAGGTTTAACAGTCTTTTCATCTCAGACTTACGGTTCAACAGCAAAGGCTTTAAAAGCAGTCTATGGAGTTAAAACCATTTTCACCATTTGGCTCTATGGACTGGCCCAGGGAGAAACCTTTCTGATGTTCTGGGCCAAGCTGAGAAAAGACAGCAGCAAGGATGACCGAACGGGTTTTTCCTATTTAGCAAAAAGCACACCCACCAAAGAAAAACCACTAAACACGGCTTTGATTGGGAAGGCAGCCTTCAATGAATGACATCATTCCAAGAACATAAATCTTAGTTTGTATGATTTATTTATGTTAAAAAATCCACATATGATGCTGGGTTTTCAATGGCTTTGTTTAAGTGATAGTTTTTCCTTTTTAGTGAAAGTTGGAGCGATGATAAACAGCTCCAGCTGTAAAAATGAAAGGCGGAGGTGAAGCTGAGGTGATTATTAGAGAAAAATGCTGAGTGGGGAGGGGTATTTGGCCCTTCCATCCTCTAAAATGAAAATTACCCTCTGCCACAATGTGCCATGAACAATTACCTGCTGTTTATTAATTAACCTCTTTTAAAAGCACCACATTTCTACAAGAAACTGTTATTTCTCTAATGTGAAAACTGGCTTATTCGTGTTTATTAGAACAACTATGTCCCATGTGGTCCAGGCTTAGTGCACACTTAACTGACACCCATTTTTTTTAGTGGCACATTTGATGATCGGAAATACCTTCCTAGAAGAAGCCCAGACACTCAGCACGACTTGCTTGGCGTGTTAGTCCTAAACTGAGCCCCTAAAGCCCCTGGCTGGAGCATGGGGCCCTCTCCCTGACAGCAGCAGCCACAGCACAGCCCTGGAGAGCTGCTCCAAGAGTGGGTGCTGGGAAGGAAGGGGGCTCAGGACTTACCAGTGAGAGGCGGACTCAGGAAATACAGACTCCAGTGCCTGAGTCTTCCTGGACCCTGGCAAATAAGTGTATTGGTCATTGTCAGAAGGACACGGGTGACCAATAGGCCAGAGCGCCCTCTGGGTGGCATCGCTGTAGTGGGGCTCTTGTGGTGCTCACACTCCCAGCACCATAAGAGCCCCAGGAAAGGGTCCCAGGCAGAGATCTCTTCTCAGAGGCACCTCTGCCACCCTGCACACCCCGGAGAGCTCTATCCCTGCAGTGTAAGTCATCTGGGGCTTTGTGGTCAGGGAGCTCTTCCTCTGAGTACTGCTTCTGCCTCTAAGGACAGGTCCTTGCCTAGGTTGCTCAAGTCTCTGAGCATCAGTCTTCCCATCTGTAAGGTGGGCACAATCACAGCAGCCACCTCACAGAACTGGGAAGGCCACACAGCCCACAGTTGCAGCCCAGGGGTGGGAAGCGAGCAGCACAACGCCTAGCACCCTGCCTGGCGCGGCACTCAGGCCAGGGAGCCTGTGGGTGGACCAGCTTCTCTCCTAGAACTCTCGCTCTGCCAGGGTCCCCACCCCTGCTCCCCATCCTGCTGGGGACCCCAGAACAAGCCAGCTTCCTTTTCCAAACACAGTGCAAGCGACCTGGGCAGCTCCTCACTGCTGTGTCCTCGTCATATGGTGCTGGCATTAGCTAACTGAACATAGGACAGCCCTCTGAGACCTGATGGATTATGGAGGTTACAGAGGGGTGTCTCGGCCTCAGGCACTCAGCACAGTCCCTGCCCCAGGCTGCTGCCTCCACACCATGACATCCTCATCTCCCTGGGTCTTCCCCTGGGCTGAAACCGCCTGTGGAAAACCCAGGGAAACCTACTCGTTCAGCTCTCTCCAATCACTCAGTTATGACTCATCCATTCTTTCACTGAGGACAGAGCACAGCCCAGCCTTGGGTCAGGTGCTGGAGCTTTGGGTAAAATGCCTTGGAAGTTCCAGGTCTGAAGGAGGAGACACCCTCCTGTAGAACTGATGGAGGAGACACCCTAACTCATATCATAGACTCGAAGCTCCAGGAGCACTGAGCCTTGCAGCGCCTCCTGCGTGAGGGAAGGAAGGAATGAGTGAATGGAAGGGAAGTGTGGGCTTCAGTTGCCAGGAGACCAGCTGGCCCTGAGACACCTCCACCCGACTGGCAGCACCAGGGCAGGACAAGGTCAGGAGGGCGGGGCTTGACTGAGAGCTCAGGGGCCCCTGAGCCAGTTAAGGCCTTCGTGGATGAGTGGAGCAGGTGGCTCTTAGGGCACCTATCCTCACTCCTGGCCCCAACTTGCCCTCTCTGTGTCCAGCCAGGAGGTGGTTACCTTCTAGGGCTCCAGTTCAGAGCCTCTGGGAGTAGCCCTGGGTTGTGGGAGAGGAAGTGCACGAGGGCAGGTGGGAGGAAGAAAGGCTCCCTGACTCTCCAACAACCTGCAGGGCTCCAGGAACTGCAAGCCACTCACCTGGGTGCAGCCGCCCCACACGGGGCCAGGCTCTGCCGCCACTTGTTGTACCTTGGGGAATTGGACTCCCAGGAAGCTGGAGGGGCTGCTCAAGGGTCCCAGGAGACAGGAGGCAGAAGCTGAGCTTGAGTTCTTCCTGTCTCCCCGCTCCCCCAGCTGTCTATGGGCCCTGGGGTCCCAGCAATGAAGGGTGGAGAGGGGAGGGAGGCTGATGGTGTGGGAGGGGTGAATCACTCTGTCTCACCTCAGTAGAAGCCCTCCCCTCTTCCCTTCTGCAGCCTATGGGAGCTGCCCTGGGTGTTCCCCTTGTAATTCCACTGAAGTCATGGGGGAGGGGCTGCTGAAGGCTGGACCTGCCCTCTTCACCCAGGGCAGGCCCCACCTAGGTCCTCAAACAGGTGACCTGTGGGGGCTGCAGGGGGCATATTGTGCACACAGGGGTGTCCCTGCCACTCAGGGCCCCTGCCTTGATGAGGAGGCCCAGGGACACAAAGTGTGGGGGTGAGGGCGCCCCACAGCGCAGCGCCGGGTGAGGAGACCAGAGTTCCTGAGTTACCTGTGCCTGGCTGCTCTTCCAGCCCCGGGGGCATGGACGCCGGCAGCCTTCTGGCGGCGGGGGCAGGCAGCCCTTTCCCAGGAGGACGCCCGAGTGATTCCATCACCTTCGGGTCACTCTACAGAACTGGTCATTTTTTCCCTGCCTGGGGCGATCCTGGTGTCTGCTCTATTCTTGCCGGCTCTTTGAGCTGTGTCTCGACCGCCACCACCACTACAGTTACTGCTTTAGTAGAAAGCAAAGCTCGCAGGGGTAGACCCTTGGGTGTCCCTCGGCCACCTCACTCCGCTCCCGTCCTTCCCCGTAGGTCCTGCCCCAGGAGGTGGGAGGCCCGGAGGCGAGAAGGTATGCTCAGACCACGGCCCCTGCTTCCCCCACCCCACCTCCTCCTTCTACACCCAGAAAGGTAGTTTGTGTCAGATCCAGAAGCTCAGCTCCCCAGGCCATGCTGCGGGTCCCCGCCCAGATGTGTGGGAACGCGGCCCGCCGGTACTAAAAGACCTACGTCCTTGGAAGTGGGTACGGGGATGGCCTATTCCCTCCCGCGAGGTTCGTTGTATCTAGGGGGGCCTGGGTCTCCAGTCCTCCCCCACCCGCTTCTCCCGCAGGCCCTGTCCCCCACCCCCAGCAGCCAAAGCGCCCCTGGCAGCCCCTGCCTTCTCCCCCAAATCCCCTCTGCCCTCCGCAGGATTTCGGGTGCTGGATGATGCCATCTCAGGCTCGAGTCTGCGCGAAACCTCCGGGTTTCTGGAGACCCAAAGGGACCTGAGAGGAAAGCCCAGGGCGGGCCAGATTCTGCGGTGGGGGTGGGAGGAGAGCGACCCCGGGGACGGCGGAGCCGGCCCTCGCCCCTCCTCCACCCAGCGGGCGAAGAGAGTTCCGGGAAGGCCGGGGCAAGGGGAGCGAGGGGAGGAGACAGGGACGGGCAGGGCCGGCTCCAGAGCCTCCTTGGGGCGATCCCTGCCTCGCAAGCCTTTGACCCCCGCCCAGCAAATGAGGCCCACGGGGTGGGCGACCATGGGCCTCCACCTGGCGGCTTCCACCCCGCCATTCTCTCCAGCCAGCCCTGCAATAAACTCCCGGAGGAGCACAGGCGCGCCGGGTCCCATTTCACAGACGGGGAAACTGAGGCGTAGAGAAGAAACCCACCGCAGCTCCGTCTCCACGGTTTCACCTGTGGGGTATCAATCTCTCAGGATCAAAGGCAAAATTTGGTTTTCAAGCTAAGAGGGCCGGCAGTGTGGGGCAGGGCGCTCTGCGGAGAGACGGCCGGAGGGGGCCTTGCAAGCTGAATATGGATTCTGGCGCAAGCCTATGCGGGGAACCGGCTTGGTCACCCGGCCGCCGGCCCTTGTCCCGCGCTCTGGGCGTTTGGGGACGCGGAAGGCGGACTCCCACCTGGCGACTCCCGGAATGCGGCCATCAGGCCCGGAAGGCTACGAGACTCGCCATTTTCGTTGCTGCCAGGGCCCCGCCCGCGCGCGGCCGAACTGCGATCTGAAGACAGAGGCAGCGTCTACGCGAGCAGCGTTCTGGAGCGGTCCCTCTGCCACCTTCCCGCGCGCAGTTCCGCGCGAGCCGCAGGACGCGGGCGCTGTGGGTAACGAAGTTGCTGCCGGTGTGCGCAGACCGGCGGCCCCGGGGTTGCGGCGGCAGGAAGGGACCGCCACTCCATGGCTGCGGGTACGCGTGAACACACGGCTGAAGGTCACACGCAGCGCATCCAGGCAACGACATTCGTTGGCGGATTTTTAAAGGTTCTGAGATCAAGAGGGAAAGCGTGGGAAACCGATTCCGTTTATTGCCCCCAGCGGCGGGGGAGCTCCCGGTTGCAGACACCCAGCGGCTCGACCACTGCAGCGTCCCGGCCCAGTAAGGGCCGCACACGAGTAGGAGTCGTTGGGGGCTTCCTGCACCTTCTCAGTGAGCCCGGTTGGGCCTGGATTAGGCTCCCTCCTGGGCCCAACGGGAGGAGATCAAGGGAGTTCAGGTTCACAGTCTCAATCTCTTAAAACAAAACAAAACAAAAAACTCCGAATTGGGCCGCTGAAGTGCCCATGGGGCATCCAGATACTCCTGACATCTGCGCAGGACAGCGGGGCACTCTGGTGGGGATGCCAGGACACAAAGCTGGGCAGAGGGGTTCCACTGGGATGGCCACAGCATCGTGCCTGCTGATGGCAAGCCGGTCCCCGGAAGCTGCCCATCTGCAAGGGACAAGGATCCTCTTGCAATCAAAATAAGTCAGTTTCCACACATCTGGGGTTTGTTCGAAATCAGCGACGTGGCTCACATTCCTGGGAAGTCCACTCCTCCCAGCTACCCACTCTGGGACCTGGAATCGGGTATCGGCTTTGGGAGGTCCCTACATTTGAGCAGTGCAGGGAACGGAACCTTGCCACCACTGGGCCAGAACTGGGACCTGTGTCGTGTCCTCTCCAAGTATTCCAGGGCACAGGAAGGCTTCCCAGGCCTCGGGTGAGAAGAAGGTTCAAAGGGACCCAGAAATATTGACCCCAGAGTCTGGGGGGGATTCCTATGGCCCCAGTGTGCAGCTGAGGCACAATGCTGGAGGAAGCACCCACTTCGGGTCATTTCAGAGGCCTGAATAGGGAAGAAATGGCCTTTTCGATGACTTGTGTCTCCCACCCACCCCCACCATTCTAGACCAAACGCAGGCTCCTTCCAGCATTCAGCCCCCATTGAGACCCTGCGAGGTACGGGGTCCAAGCAGCCCTCCTCCATGTTCCCCTCTGTCTAGTGGGAGCCAAGTCAGCCATCCCCAAGGGCCCCTGTGGTCTCCTGCCTCCTGCTGCTCAAGTCTGGGAGACATTCCCACCAAGTGTGGGGCAGGAGAACATGCCCAGAGAGTGAGAGCCTCATCCTGGCCTGACTCAGTGGCCCAGATATTGGGGGTGGGGTGAGTGCTGGCGGTCTGGATCCCACCTGGGGCATTTCCAATCTCCCAGGAAAGCCCGTTGGTAAACCAGAGGCTATGTGCTTCCTTGCTACCTGGAGGAACAAGGTGGGGGTGTGGAGTGAGTAAAACCTTGACTTGGAATTCAATAGAGCCTGAGGCCAAGTATCTGAAAACCCATGGCCAAGTTCAAACCCCACAGAGGAGCAGGAGGGAAAGGGGTGAGAACCTGGTGAGGTCAGTCCATCTTGCAAGGTGCCGTGCCCACCTCCTGTCCTGCACACCTCCTGTCCTGCACACCTCCTGTCCTGCACACACAGCCCAAAGCAGGGCTCTCTGGGACCTGAGGGGCTGGAGGTGGGGGCAGCTGGGGCAGCTATGATCCTGCCAGTTGGCATGGGGCACAAGACCTGGCCAAGCGAAGGGGCTCTCTAGCCCTAGAATGCATTTGTAGATTCAGGGAGTGCAGGGTGGGCCGACATGGTAGTTCTGCTACTCAATGGGCTTCTGGGGAACCCCTGGGGCTTGGGGCCCTCCTACTCGATGTCTAATAAGATGCTTCCTCCAGCGCTGCAGGACCAGCATTTCTGCCTCTCAAGTCTGCCCTTTTCTCTAAGGAATTAACCTGGTCATGGGTCTGCAGCCGCTAGAAACACTGGGAGCCTGCAGGGCTCATGGGGAAATCACGTTTCCATGGACTCCCTCTCTGCCCAGACCCCAGCAGAAGTAGGTGGTTAGCTAACCTCCAAGACCCCAGCTATAAGATTGGTTGTGGAACTCGACAGCAGCGTGCAGTTGTCCAGTGTAGGAGCCTCTTTGTGGTCACCCCACACTCACTGTCCTTGGACAACTCAAGGAGGTCAGTGGGAACGAGTTCACAGCACTCACACTGCCAGCACAGGGGCCCCAGGGCCTGGCGTCTGCCCCAAGGCTCTGCAGACCTAGACTTGGTTTGAAAATTGCCCTTAAAAGTTTTAATACCAACCTTTTCCCCACTGGGCCTCCACTTGCCCTACCTGTTCCCCAAGCCCCCCAAAGCCCTTGCCAGACAGGAACACAGACCTGGGCCCCAGGGAGGATCTGCATGTCCTCTTCCCTGCTTCACTCTTTTTCCTCATGGGACTCCTCAATCCTGACCTGCACTCCGCTTCTAAGTCTGGCCACGCGGGGGCAGGGCCTGGCCAGGCCAGGATGCAACCCCGGCCAGGGCCCTGGCCTTGGGGACAGCCTGCCTGGGCTTCTCGAGCAGGCTGGGGAGACACTGACCCACCGGAGCCAGGGCTGCATCAGTGCCTTGCGGGTAGGCAGCCCAGCTTCTCCCTGGCCAGGCTTGACCGGCAGCTACCCCTCCCCAGGCAGATCCGTGACCTCATCCCTACCCTACAGCCTGGAGGAGGGCAGGGGCCAGATGGCACAGACCAGCTTGCTCCCATACCTCCTGCCCTTCTTCCCTAGGTGCTGGCAACAGTGCCAGGGATGGCTGTCCTGTCCTAGCCTGGTCAGGGTTCTGAGAATCACCTCCTGAGCTGGAGGAGGAGGCATGGAAAGGACCCGAGAGAGCTGGGGCACCCCTACAAGAAGGCCAGGACTACACAACCTTGGCATCTGTTGGCTACCTCCAGGCCACAGGCGAAGGAGGCCTTTGCTGGGCTGCAGGGTAAGGGTGGGGAAGGGACCCTCTTTGCAGGTGGGAGTGCTTTGCAGGCACTATGGTAACTTCCCCAGGCCTCCTCCCAAACCTGCGGAGGCTTCAGCAAGGGGGAACTGGGTCCAGAGATACGGGAGTGACCTTGAGTCCTTTCTAGCCAGCAGCTCCAGCCAGGTTGAGCCTACCATCGGGAGTCTGCCCTTGGTAGGGTTTAGGCAGGACAGCGCCTGTGTTCTTGGGCTCCAGCACCTCCCGCCCACTCGGGTGAGCAGGTTCAGAACCGGCCTTGGCCGTCCAGAGCTGCAGCAGTGCCCTAGTCTGCTATGCTGATCAAGACCTCCAGAGCTGGGCCTGTAAACTGAGCTGTTCTGTGCCCCAGCCCCTGTTGAAAGATGGTCAGGGTGTGGGGAGGGTGGGTAAAGGGGTCGATAGACCCTCAGAAGGATGGCAGGGAATGGGGCTGTGCCATTGCTCATGGCCCTTCCCTGGGCAACACTCACCTGGTGCCAGAAACAGCAGAGGTAGCGGCCAGTGAGCGCTTCTTCCATCCAGGGTTCGGGCGGCGAGCTGGCTGCAAGACTGGGCACCCTGGAGCCATGGGAGCCGTATCTGGGTTCGAATCTGAGCAGGGAAGTGGTGCCGACTGCGGAGGATCCAAGGCAGAAGGCCCAGCGCACCGCCGCCACCGGCTCCTGCCCAGCCCAGCTCCGCTGGGCTTTTCCTCTGGGGTAGCGCCGGCCGCACGCCCTTCCCCATCCGGGGCGCCTCTGCTAGGACACCGGGGTCTCGGATTTCTCAGGGCTGCTGCGTTTCACCTCCTTTAACGCGGAGGCGCGGAGTTCCACGTGTGGGTCTCAGTGGAGCCGCCACAGGTCTCATTACACAACAAAGGGCAGGGAGGGCACGGCCAGGAGCCTCGCGGGGCGGCGGAGAGACCCCACATCGCGGGCGCGACCCCTGCCTCGAGCTCAGGCTGACTCTGCGGCAGCTCCAAGTTCCGTTCCCGGGCAGGACCTCGGTGCTCCGGAAGGGTGCGGGGGAGCAACCCGGCCAGGGCAGCGCCTCGGTTTCCTTCCAATTCATTCTCGATTCCCAGATACTCAGATGAGAAATCCGCACTTGGACCGTCAGGTTCCTGGGCCGGGGCCACCCTGCCTGCGCTTAGCCCGGCCCCTCCGCCGCAGCGCCTCGGAGTTTGGGGGCTGCAGGGGAAGAGGAAGCGTCTGGTCGGCTCCTATCCGCGCTGCTCCACCTGCGCCGCCGGCCCTTCCGCCCCCTACGCACCTGGGCCCGGAGAGGCCAGAGGGGAGTGTCCCCAGAGGCCCAGGTCCCCGAAGGTGGCCCAGCTCGGGCGCTCGCGCAGCCGGGTACTCACCTGGGGGGCGCGGCGGCAGGAGCGCGCGGGCGGAGAGGTGCGGGCGCCCTGGGACAACCAGCCGAGGACGCCTGGTGTTTGGACGGCCGCCCCCGCGCTGTCCCCCCTTGCGAGGCGTGTTGGCCTCCGCGGCCTCGCGAGGGACCGAGGGCGGCGGGTCCGAGTGCCGCCCGCCGGCCTGGGCAGTGGCGGAGCGCAGAGCTGGCGGCGCCTCCGCTGTTGTTTTTGAGCCGCGAAGCCCGAAGCAGCAGCCGTTGGGTGGGGGCGAAGGGGAGGAGGCGGGGGCCGGGAGGCCCGAGGGGGGCGGCGGGGCCCGGAGGGGCTTCGGAGGAGCCGGGTTCTGGCGCGCGAGCCCCGACGCCCCCTCCAGCGCCCCGCGGGGCGGGGACGGGGGCCGAGGGGAGAGTGCAGGAGAAAAGCGGGCCGGGGCGACTGGGAATGCAAAGCTTTTTAATTAGTAATAAAACGCTGTAAAATGGAGCAAAACCAGCCCGGACCCGCGTCCGAACTATCGGCGCGTGTGCCCCGAGATCCAAGGAAGTCGTGTGGAAACCCGCAGCCGCCGCCCCATCTTCGGCCCCGACTGGGGCGGGAGCAGCAGTGCGACGCGCCGCGACGCAGGGGCAGGGTGGGGGGATAGTCACCTCGCCTCCGGGGCCACCTGGGTCCTTTTAAAGTGTCCGGGGTGCGGGCCCCGGGCGGGAGCGCCGAGCACGGAATGTTTTCTTAAAGGGCCAGTTCCGAGCTGCGCTGAAAAGGGGGGGAGAGGGGGGAGAGATAAGTGAGACGAAGACCGAGAAGGCCGAGGAGAGCCCCCCAATCCCGCGCCGAGGCGGCGGCGGCGGCGGCGGCGGCGCGACGATGAGGATGATGAATACATTGCAAAGTTTTTTTGGCCCCGGCGAGGGGTGTCAGATTGAGTGCTCTGTGCGCATGTGCGAAGGTGTCCAAACTGACAATGCTGGGGAGATGAAGATAGTGTGTGGCTGCTTCTGGACTCAAGGAGGAGGAGAGAGATTCCGCGAGCCGACACCATGCGATCCAAGGCGAGGGCGAGGAAGCTAGCCAAAAGTAAGTCTCCCGCGCTCGGCCGCGCCGCGCCGCCGGGGCCCGGGCCGCCGGGCCGGGGCGCCCGGGCCAGGGGTGCGCGTCGGGGCGCGGCCGGCGCGCCCGCGGCTCCGGGCCCCCGGCTCGGCCGCGCGGCCCGGGGGGCTGCTCCGCCTCTCGCGCTCCGGGGCGACCGGGCTCGGCGCGGAGGCTCGGGGCGCCCGGGCCGCGCGCTCCCCGAAGGCGCCGGCCCCCTCCCCGCCGAACCCCCTCCCCCCCCACCAGTGTCAGGCGCTCGGGCCCGGGAACCCGAGGCGCGCGGTGGGGGCCGGGGAGGGGGGCGGAGGGGGAGGGCCGGGGGTGGAGGGGAGCGAAAAGTGAAAGTTAGCGAAAAGTTGACGAAAGGGGAGAGCAACTTTTTCCTCCCCGCTCGCTCTCTCCCTCTCTCTCTCCGAGTGGCTCTCAGTCCTGGTCAAATCATATTCCGGGCTTTTGAAATAGTGGGCGCTAGAGCACCGCCTTTGGCGTCCGCCAGCCGGGCGCAGAGGAGGGAGACCCCGAGCCGGGGAGGGGCGGAGGAGGGGGCGCGGGCCGGCGCCCACCCGGTTCCGCGGGCGCAGGAGCAGGGGTAGCAACGGCGGGACAGCCGCAGCCACTTGGGGAGCAAAATGGAGACTTTTGCCCGGGCTGGGAACTGTGGTCGTGAAGTTTATCCCCCGGCGGTGCCCCGCATGGTGGAGGGCGCTCCTCTGGGACGCCGGCAGCCTGCGCGGGCCGCCCGGGCGACCGTGCCTCCGACAGCAGGGTCCCTACCAGGCGACCTCCCGACCCACCGCTACCGCCCTCGGGCCCGCGCGGACCCCTCTGTACCCGCTTGCCTGGCACAGCCGGGCCCGGCGGGGACAGAGCTGCCCCGGCCAGACTGCCTGGTCCTCGGTCTTACTTTCTCTTTCGCTCCGTCTCGGCCGAGCCCCGGGCTCCGCGCGCCCCGCCTGCCGCCAGCCGGTCCTTGCCGCGGGCCGGTTGCTCCAGCCACCCGCGCCCTCGCCCGCCACTGCGCCTCCGAGCAGCCCGCGCGCAACCCGCAGCCCCGGCTGCCGGCGCCATCCGCGGTGAGGCCGGCGGGCAGGTGAGGACGGGCGGCGCCGCGGCCCGACCAGCGCGGCTCCCGCAGCCCCGCCGAAGCCCCGGCTGCAGCGAAGCGGCCAGTGCCGCGCGGAGCGGAATCGGCGCCGCCTGCTCCCGCCGCCCCCTCCTCTGCAGGCCGCCCGCCCGCCCACCCGCGGAAGAGGCGCCCGGGCCGCTCCCCTCGAGGTCCCCGCCCGACCCACGCCGTTCCGTTCGCGCCTCCAGGGCCAGGTCCCGCCAGGCCGGCCTCGCAGCTCCCGGGGCCGAGACCCCAAGCGTGAGCCGGGTGGGCGCAGGACTCTCGGAGGTTTTCCGAACTCCGCTCCCTCGGCTTGGGACCCGCCCGGCTAGTCCCAACAGCGGCCCGGCGGCCGTAGGCCCCGCGCTCTGTGCGCCAGGGAAAAGCAGCTCCCGAGTTATGCCGGACGCCCCTGCGCCCCGCCGTCAGCCGTTCCCGGCCCCTCGGTGAGGCGCCCCCTTCCCGCCGCGCTCTGCTGCCGGGTGCCCTTGGCCTCGGCCTCTCGTGACCTCTGACCCCTCTTGGTGCGAACAAGGCCAGGCGTTTCGCCGCCGACGCGAAGGGGCTGTCTGTGCGCGGCGTTGCGGACCCTCCGCGCGTGGGGTGTACGTGTGCGTGTTCGGGTTCGGTTCTGTGTGTGCACCGCGGGCCTGCTCAGAGTCGGGGCCACCGGGCTGCGTGTGGGCCACCAGGTCAGGCCCTAGCCCAGGATGGGCCCGAAGCTGGAGCGAAAAAGGGGAAAGCGGCCGCGCTGACGCCGGGGCCTTCGCTGCAAGCGAGAGGCGGACTCGGCGCACCCGCGCGGCCTCGGAAACTTCCAAGAGGCCCCGGCTCTCCGCTGGCTCCACCTCTGCCAGGTGGGGAAGATGGCCCGGGACCGGGTCCGCTCAAGACCAGAACTGGTGCCTGGCAGCCGTCTGGTGGCCTGGCCCGGAGGCCGGAGAGCCGGGCCCAGGGGGAGCGCCGAGCGCTGGCTTCCTTTTCCCGAGAGTCTTTAGTGAGGAAAAACCCCATGAGAGGTGATTGCAAGGCCTCAGCCCTCTGCCCACACTTGGCCGAGCGCTGGGAACCCCTCCTTCCGGGCTCCACAGCTGGGACCGCTTGTCCCCAGGCCCCCCAAGGTGGCTGAGGCAGGTTCGGGATCACACTGCCTGCCCTGAGCAAGGCAGGATCCGCTGAAGAATTTCATTTCATCAGGCGATATTTTAAGCAGATGTGGACTTCCCCAGGGACCACAGTCCATTACCCGAATCAAAGGCGGTAGGGCCAGCACTGCAGCCAGCAGGTCCTCCCCTCCCCACAATGCTGACCAGGTCAGGGGACTGTGGGGTGGGGCAGGGGCAAGGTCATGGTTACCAGGCTGGTATTCAGGCTGGGCACAGAACAGCCACCAGGCCAGTGGAGGCGACCCCATGACCCAGCGTTTTGGGGGCCACCGCCGAGTGTGCATCTGGAGGTGTAATCTCGTTTGTGTTTCCCTGGAGACGCCATTCCAAGCCTCCTTCAGGTGGGTTGCTCCTCTGGGCTGGGTCTGGTGAAGGGCTGAATAGTGGCGGCTCTGGGGGTGACCTGGGCTCCTAGCTGAGCTTTCCAAGGACAGAGGTGGCCACTGGGGCACCCAAGCCGGGGCTGTGGCTGAGCTGACGGGAAACCTACAGCCTCCTCCACCTGAGCCTGGGGGCCAGGAGCAGAGTGAGGACAGTTCAGGGACAGGGTCCCCCTACCGAAGCCAGGGCAGTAGGGCCGGTGGGGAAGGGGCCGCTGCGGCCCCACATCACAAACTCAACGCTTAACAAAAGCTTATTGTTTCTAGGGCTGTTGTGAGCCAGGTGGGCAGGTGGGGGGTTAGCACCACTAAGGTGCCCTCTGGACCACCATCCCCCTCACAGCACAGCTGGGGACCTCTGTGCAGGAGAAGGATGTGCCCGTCGGTGCCCCCATCAGAGCTGCTCCTTGAGGCCTGATCCCCACCTAGGTGGCAGACCCCATGTCCTAGACGCCACATACTCCAGGGCAGGGGGAGTGTCCTCTCCACAAGTGCCATCTAGCCCCTGGGGTAGGGGAGCTGCGGCCCCCCTAGATGGGGACTGCGTGTGTCCTGCTTGTTTCTGAGGGTGATGTGTGTGGAAGGTGTGTTGGAGACAGGGTAGAGGTGAGCGGGGCTGGAGGCCCAACTCACAGCCTCTTTCCTTCTTCCTGCAGAAACAGGCCAGGCTGACTGGACCCTCCCCTCTCCCACCCTCCCTGGGGAAGTTGGCCTCTTCCACCAGTCCCCTCCCCGGAGCCAGGACGGCAGCCTTCCGTCTGGAGGCGGGTTAGGGCAGCAGCGCCAGGACGTCCGGCGGGAGTCCAGCCTCTTGCCCCGCTTCGGACGAAAACATAGAGGCTGCGGTGGAGGGGTGGAGTGCAGGGCTGGCCGCCAGGGCCTGGTGCCCCACGGCAGGGGGCTGTGTGTCGCCCACAGGCCCTCCCTGTGCCCCTGGCTTCGCAGGTGTGCCATGGCTCGGAAGCTGGCAGGAGGGGGCTTGCCAAGCTGGCTTTGGAGCAACTGCTGGGTGGGCTCCTTGGGGACAGGCGCTGGCCATGCCCTAGGCTCGCCAACCACCAGACACCCACTGGGGGCGTCCTGCTTGTCCTGTGAGCGGCTCTTCCAGAGCAGGTGCTGGCCAGACCTCCTGGCCCCTCCTGGCCCCAAGGCTTCCTCCGCTCCCAAGCCGTCCTCTGGGCAGTGCGCAGAGCAGGGCACCAGGGCTGCCGTTTCTGCCGGGAGGCTGTGGGGGAAGGTGGCCCGGCAGCCAGGGGCTCCCCCCACCAGGCCCCTCAAGGGAGGCGAGGCTGGTGGCAGCTCGCTGGGACGCCGTGGGCCCGATTAGCCCCCTGTTTTATTCAATTAGGAGGCAATTAGGGATCCTTGGGGGGCTGGGGCTGGTAATTAAGGTGATGTATAATTAGAGTTTCAACAAAAATTATCCAGGATTAAAAATCTTTTGAATAATTTCGTTTAAAATTTTCAAATAGCGTTAAATACAATTTATCAGGTTTTGAATCAAACCCGTGTAACAAGTCTTGGAAGCTGCAGCTCCCGTCGCCGGCGCGGGAGGACCAGGAGCAGCTCCGGCGACTTGCCCGTGCGGGAAAGAAACTTCGCGAGCGAAGCCAGCTGGCTGGGGCCTCGCCGCGGTGCAGCGGCGGCCGCGGGCTCAGAATCGGGCCGCCGAGGGCTGCAGACGGCGCGGGCCGGGTCGGGGAGCGGGGCCTGGGAGACCCCTGGCCGGCTGGTGGTCTAGGCAGACTTCCCGCTCCCCGCGCACAAAGTCGCGGCCAATTACCGCGGAGCAGCGCCCGCGTCTACACAGCGCAGCCTGGCGCCCCGACCCTGGCCGGGCGGGAGCGGCTCTCTCCCCTTCTAGAGCCCCAGCTTGGACCCGAGGGTCCCCTCCTCCTGGCCTCCCTTGCGGAGGAGGGCAGCCTCCGCGTCCCCAACCGCCGACCCTCGACCTCGTGCGGGACACCGTGGGCGCCAGGCCCCTTTTTGCCTCGGTTCCCTGCGGCATCCCCGACCCGCGCCCCGAGAGACGCGGGAGCGCGCGCCGCCTGAGTTTAAGTAGGGGCTGTAGGGAGAGGGAAGTGCAGAGAAACCGAGGCAGAGGGTGGGGATCCGGCTTTCGAGGGTAGACCTGCCTGCCCAGTCTGATCCGCAGCCTGGGCTCCTGCTGGGCAACCGCGGGAGACTGGCAGGGCTTCCTAGCGTACTTGGAAGACAGGACACCTCCTCCCTTCACTGACCCCGGGAAGACAGAGTGCAGAGGAGCAGGCACCACTTTTGGAAGTGAGAAATCCCAGGCGCAGAGAGGTGGAGTAACTCTTGGGAGGCCACACAGCAAATTGAGGGCTCCACTGAAATTCAGTGAAATGAAGACCTCCAGGGTTTCTTATGTAGCATTCCCCTCCCCCACAGAGCACTGCAGGCTGCTGCTAATTCCATAGGGTGTGCGTGTGTGTGTGTGTGTGTCAGGGTTTAAGCATTTTCTCAAGGCCAGTGCTCAACTTGTAGCAGGTCTGTTCTTAAAAAGCAGGCAGGACGTCACACGCGTCCAGCGTGTAAGTGACCTCACACCTGTAGGCTGGATTCCTGCTTCGCAGGGTCTGGACTCCTGCTGGGCTCCATCCCCCACCGCTCCTGCCCCTGCTGTGGGTGTCCTGCCCCCAAAGGCAGGCACAGAGGAGCAGAAACCTTGGTCAGGTGGCCTGGCCTGCGCCCTCCACACCCCCTCGCTCACTGCCTTAGGAGAAATGCAGGAGGTTCAGGTTGGTCCAGGAGGTGTAGGACCTGCCCCTTGCCACCCCTCAGATCTGGAGGCGAATAACCACCCCCACCCCCTCCCCCCTCCCCACCCGCATCTCAGCAATCAAGGGGAGGTGGAGCTGCTGCTGCCCTGTTGGTCTGAGCTACAGGGCAGAAAGGGATGGCAGCCGACGTCTCTGGTCCAGCCTGGCATGGGCCGTGACTCCTCAAGTCTGGGTGTCTCCTAGGCTGCAGCAGGGCCACGGTGGCCGTTCTGGGCCAGGAGTGCTCCCAAGCTTCGGTGGGCCCAGAGCAGGGGAGGGATGGCCTCTTCCTGCTCTGACCACTTCACTCTTGGGCTTTTGCCATCAAATCCTCCACGGTCTGGAGGTGCCTGGGCTGGCCCGCCTGGCGGGCCTAGCCTGAGAGGCAGGAACAATGCCCTGAGGCCTGAAGACAGGAGTGCCGGCCCCTCCAAGACCATATTTGTTTAATAGTTAACATTTTGGACAAAAAAGGAGGGAAGTCAGATTCTGGTGAAGGTTTTGCTTATTTTATATCCACTATAACTATTTCTGTCCATGAAAATTGGCTTAATTATATCAATGGAATGTTTCTTTTTCAATTCTGTATGCAATTAGTCCATCTTGCCGGCTGCAATTTATTTTAATAAAAAAATAAACCAGTGGTGTGTTCAGTTCCTCGTCCCCTGGGGACAAATGCGATTGGTGTGTTTAATTTCATTAACTACAATGCGGCCTACTGGAAAAATGTATAAAATCAGCTTTATACAGCTTAAACACTGGCATTTGAAACAAATCATTATTGCATTAGCTGTCACACTGGTAATTCTAGAATCTAAGGAAAAAAATATATTATGGCTGTTTTTATAACCCTTTGCAAATGCACTGTTAAAATAATTTATAATCATTTTAAAACATGGCTGGGTCCTAGTGACTATTTCATCTCCTCTGAATAAGGCTCTGTGCCATCCCATGCGCATTTTCCGCGCTGATGGCGGTGCTGTTTCCAAGCCTGCACACGCACCTCTCAGGGCGGAGGCCGTGGAGCCTGTGTTGAAACGAACCCGGTGACAAGGAGTCACTTTTTCATTCTGGCCTGAACCCCGCTCTTCAGGCGGAGTAGTGGGTGCGGTGACAGGCTCATGTGCGATCCACCTCGGGCCAGAGGGGACCCCAGAGGCCAGAGGCTGCAGAACCCTCAGCAGCTGCTGCTCGCCATCTTCCTGGGGGAGGAGGAGTCACGTACCAGGCTTGACCGAGAGTGAGCCAAGCCCCCCACGCATGGGGTGCCCACTTCAAATGTATAGAACCAGGAGCAGCCTCTGCTCTGCCCACCTCGAGGCCCTGCTTGGCAAAGCGGCTCTCTGAGCCCGCTGTGAGGAAACCCACCAGATCGACGGTCCTCTCGGGATAACAGGCTTCCCAGCACACTGTGCCGCTCCAGCCCATGCTCCGTCAAGCGTGGGTGTGCGAGGGGGTGTGTCCAAGCACGTGTGTGTGTGTCCAAGTGTGCGTGTGTGTTGCGATCCGTGTCTTTACTGCAGCCCTGGCCACATCTGCACTGACCGCTGGATGCAGGGAGGGTGCGGGATACATGCTCCCTGTCCAACTGGGGTGGACCTGGGGCTCTCAGAGGATCTGTTGGGGCCGGGAAGACGAGGGAAGGGTTTGCTTTTCCTGCTTCTGAGATGTGCTCTGAGGAGGCTGAGTTGTGCCACAGACGCCCTTGCTAGTGGCCGCCGGCTGGTCCCCCGCGTGGAGTGGCTCAGGGAAGGTGTCTGGGTGTGCAGGAGCAGGGACACATGGGCTCAGCTTCTGTCTGCTCCCAGCATCTCTGGGCAGAAGCAGTGGAGCCCGGGGCTTCTCCCAGGGTGTCTGTCTCCTTCCTCGCCCACAGGTAGTGCCAGGGGGGCATTAACAGGAAGGAAAGGGCTCAGGTGACTTAGCTGGAGGCCAGGGGCCAGGGCTGCCTTCCCTTAGGTGTGCAGAGGAGTTAGCTGGAGGCCGGGGCCAGGGCTGCCTTCCCTTGGGTGTGCGGAGCAGAGGATTTCCAGGCTTTACGGGTGCTTCTTAGGTAATTCCCAGAAACCTGCTCGGTTTGCTTGGGCACATTAAGGACTATTCCCTGTCCCTCCTCCTTAGCCTTTCGACTTACCTTGATGGATTTACTTAGGTTTGGTTTTCTCCTCTGATACCAAATGTGTATTCTATAAGGAACTTCAGCTTGGGGTGATGGTGGGTGTTTTGTGGGGGGACACAGGAACTCCACAGAGCACACATCTCTGGGTCTGAAGCCCCTTCTTGCTTCTCAGAGGGGCTGGTCTGCATCTTGGCTGGCTCTCCCCAAACCTGTGGCTCTGGGGCCAGTTCCCGTTGAAGTGGCCCCCCACAGGGCAGGTCTCCAGGCCTGCAGTTTGCTTTCCGTGGGGTGTGCTGCGGCGTTGGGAAATCAGCAGCTTTGTCTCCTTTCCCACTTTAGAAGAATCACAAAGCTGAATGTTTGGGGCAAATATGAAGTCCTGGTCCATGGGCCTCCTAGAGGCTGCTGGCGAGGTCTCCCGTGGGGCCTGGCCCTGTCCCATGACACAGGCCCAGGAGTGTCCCACATCAGCCCCAGAAACCCAGGCTCTGTTCGCCCCAACTCTGCATCGTGTGCGTGTCCTGCTCTCCCAGGGTCCCCAGCCCCATGCTGGCCTGGGTTTGCTGCTGGCCCCCTCCCTCATTGCTGCTGGACTCTCCCCTTTGTGAAACCAGGTAAAGGTGAGGACACTTTGGACAATAAAAGTGAGTTTGAACTTGGTTGAAGAAGTGCGGCCGTGTCTGCACGCGTGTGAACCGGTTCCTCCAGCGGGGGTGTCTGCACAGAAGGATCTGGAAGGTCCACCAGGGTATTTAGTGCGTGCTTTTTCCCGGACGTCGGGGTCCCAGAGCCAGGCTGGGGTGCTTCACAATGTCTCCTCCAATCAGCCAGGCGGCCAGCTGGGGAGCTTCGTTTTTGTCTCCTTGGTCTGTTTGGGAAGCTGACTGGTCAGTCCTCAGCCCCAGCCTGTGTGTGTGTTGTGGGGGGTGGGTGTGCAGGCCGCAGGGGCTCACAGGCCAGGCCCGGTGCGTGGACCACCAGTACTGCGGCATCGCTGTAGGCAGGGCCCGGACCACATGATAAAGCCAAACCACACGGGGGTCTTCCCTAGGCTGCAGCAGAAGAACCGCTCTGACTCCTGCCTTATAGCTCAGCCCTGAAATAAAACATGCAATGATTATTAGCTGCTCATTTCAAACTAGGAGGCGCAGGTGCCGGAATCTGTTCTGGCCCCTGCCACATGCAGTGGGTGCCTCCCCCGTCCCCGCCGCCTCCCCACAGTCGGCCTCCCTGGGTCTCCTCCGTCCTTGCCTCTGTCCTGGGGTGGAAACAGCTGTTGGCACGTGCCACTTTTTTTCTTATCAGAGGCCTCCTAGTTCTTGCAGGGGGCTTGGGGCTTCTGCAAGTTCCATTCCCATCCGTCCGCTCATCTTTCCTGGTGCCAAGCATAGTGTGGTGGGATTCCTGTGCGCCGGGCTCTGAGACCTGCATGTCAGGGGGCAGAGGACCTCTCCAGCTGCAGGATGCATGCTTGGGGCCCACCTGGAGGGAGACAGGGTCCCCGAGCTCTGGGTGGTACAGGCTGCCTCCCGCTGTGGCAAGTCAGGGGCTCAGCAGCTCCACAGCAGGCTCTGTGTCCTCACTGGGGAGTGAGTGGTCCCTCGCCTGGGGGTCCGGACCATGGTGTTCTAAGATGGCAGGAAAGCCAGAATCTGACCAACAGCTCACCCCAATCCCCGCCGCTGGAGACACGAGGCTCAGGGCCTTCTCTCTGCAGTGGCGTGGTGATGCCTGTTCCCAGCCCTGTTTCACATTTGAAAGGCCCAGAAGAGAGGAAGGGAGGCTGCCAGAGAGGAGGGTTATGTAATTTTCTTTGCTGCCATGAGCCTCTGTCTCTCTCTCTTTAATTCGGTAGTTCAAATGAAATTCGTTTCTCTAGTACCTGTGGCAGGCAGGACGCCGCCAAGGTTTTAGCGGAGGGAGGAAATGATGAGGTGCATGCGTGAGGAACGGGCTCTAATGTGACCGGGAGCTCTTGCCCGTGACATGGTTGAATCCTGTATCTGATCTAGACCTGGCGGCCGATAGTACGGCAGCTGTGGATTTCCATAACAGACTCCGCCATGGCTCCTGTAGCTGGGTCTCCCAGGGAAAGGGGAACGCGTTGAAAAATGCCCAGACATTTCTCTCTGCCCAACGGGCTGTAACAGCCTCGTCAGAGAGGCTGGTCACATCAGTCCGTAAAACACTTAAACAAAGACCAAAAGTGACTCTCACCGGAGGAGCCCAAATGGTGACCGCAGGGTGGCCGCGGTGGTCCCCGGGCAAACAGGAAGTCGGCGTGACTGTCTCTGACGGCTCTGGGCATTAATCCTCATTTTACCCCCTGCTGCCCACCGCTTCCCTGGTGGAGCCACGTCCCGGAATCTCCGCTGCTGCCTGGGCCTGTTTGGCCTCAGACTATGCTCCCGAGTGAAGGCCGTGATAGGGAGGAGAGGTCTTGGCTATGTCAGCATCTCTCGGCAGTGCTGGCCTGAGAGCCCCTTCCAGCCCCTTCCAGCCCCACATCAGAGGGTCTGCTGTCATCCCTCTCCCGAGTGCCGCCCTGCTGGCCCAGCCCCTGTGTGTGCACCGGGCTCCTTCGGGGTGCGGTTGCAGGGCTGTCAGGGGGATTGCCCCAAGGTCCGTGGGTCCCTTTCGGAGGGAAGCCTGTAACGCAGAGAGTATCTATTGACTTGGTGAAAATACTGCTGCTTTAGGCAGCAAGCCGCATGGAGCGGCCTGGCCTGAGGGACGTGCCACAGGAGCTGGCTCCCTGGGAGATTTCTGGCCTTCCTTGCGGGTGACCCGCAGGCTCTTATTCCTGGAAAAGCCGATGCGTTTCTGAACTACTTGAAAACCAGAGGGCGTTTTCTTGGCCAGAGCTGACACTGCTTCAGGGAGAAGTGGCCCCTCACATACCCCTTCATCTGGCTGGCATGTTGAGATTGTCTCCAGGGAGCGTGCGGACGCGTGTGTGCTCTGTCTGTCCACAACACACACACCTGCAGGCAAGTGTGCTTCTGAGGTCGGCCCGAGAGGGCCCGCCAAGCTACTCTGTTTCTGTTGATCAGCGACATCGCACGGCTCCCTGCCCTCTTGCACCTTGAAAGAGCCACTTGCCTCCGCTGCACCTCGGTCCTTAGCCCTCCACGGCGCCAGAGTTGGTTGCCTCAGCAGCTCGTGCGCACCCGGCCCAAAGCTGTTCTGCAGCTGGTCACTGTGGGAGAAGAGACTGGAAAAGTTCAAAGGTGGAGAGGCAGCAGCAATCTGGAGCACTTTTCTGAACGCTGTAACCCCTGAGAAGAAACAAAGAGGAAACGAGGCTGTTTAGATAATCCCGGGCCCTGGTGCTTGCATTTAGAAAAATTAGGCCCTCTTGAAAAATTACAGAATTATGCTGCCAGTGTCAGGTTCCCAGATAATGATGTGTCTGTGTGTGAAAATATTAAATTGCAATAACACGCCGTGCGAGTGCCTCTCTGAATGGGGTATTCAGTTCCCAGCCCAGGCTGAGCGTACAGCGAGTGACTGACAGAATACAAATGGTGCCACGAAGCACCGGGGATTTACGGCCGACCCGCGCTTTCCGATCGGTTTCTCTACCCCGGCCCATCCAGCCATCCTTTTCTTTAATGAAACAGCCCGACAATGTGGCTAATTATTTATTTATCACATTAGCAGGAAGAAAAGCTATCAGAGACAGATCAATTTTTCCCTGGAAGTGATTTGACATGACTTTAAAAATAAGATCTACTAAGATATGCTGAGCGGTGTCCTCTGAAACCCCAAATTTTGTTTCATCAACTCGGCTGACAATCCATTTTGCAAAAACGGGAGGCCCGGGCCCCTAAGCCTGCAGCCTGAGAAAAAGCAAACTTGAGCAAGGCCAGCTTGCTCTCCCCTCGGACCGGGCAACTGCTCCTGGATTTCTGTTCTGAGGAACATGTTGGGCAGCTTCTTCCGGGCCAGGGAAATCTGAGCAGCCGCAAGCGAATCTGGGACGATGGCAGATTGTTAATATCTCAGAGCCCCGGAGACTCGGCGTCTCTGACCGTGAGCCTGCGTGAGCAGCGGAATCCGGGCCCGAGCACCCAGTGCTTCCTGGAGAGTGTGTGTGCCTGAGAGTGTGTGTGCGTGGAGCGGGTGGCCGGCCGGGGGGGTGTGCACATTCCGCCGAGTGTCCTCATGAACAAAAGGCCTAAAAAAAAAAAAGCAGAGAGTAAGAGAGCTCAGAGAATCGGGGGGCAGATAGCATGGCCACGAGGGGCTCTCTGGTTTCACGGCTGGGAATCGGAACCTCAGGGCGGAGGCCCCGGAGTCTTAACTTTCCCTCCGTCGGAGGTGTTAGTCTTACCTTCCCGAGGTTAGATAAAGCCGCTAAAAGCCGCTGTTTGTTATTGAATCTCATCTGCTAATTACGGCGGCGGGACTTGGGTTCGAGGCCCCTCGCAGCTGCACCCCGAGTCCCCTGTGCTGGCGGCTGATAAGGGGTCATTCTGTGCTCTTTCCAGAGCGTTTTAGGTTGCGTCCGCTCCTGACAGGTGACCCTCGTTCAAAGGGAACGAGGGGCTGGTGGCCACAGTGGGCGTGAGAGGCCCATTCCTGCAGCCCGGCCCCGCCGGCCCCTGGAGAGACTCCTCGTTTTCCCACCAGACCGAGCGTGGCCGTGTGAGGAGCAGGGCTGAGGTGGGGAGAGTGCCGTCTTGCATTTTCTGACAGTCCCCAGCTCTCTCTCTGCTGGACCTCCTGGCCATACAGCTGCTTCCCACCCCCCGGGTGTCGGTCACTAGAGAGCGGGTAGAGCCTGGCCACAGGGCACATGGGAGACCCCCATGGAAGGCCCGTGTCGGGGGCCAGGGAGACCACCTCCTCGCTGCCCTGGCTAAACACCGGCTTTGCAAAAGCAAAACCCTGCCAGCCCTGCTCCCCTGAGAGACCCAGAGGCAGAGGCCTTCAGAGCCAGCGACAGGATGGGCAGATGAAGCCACGGTGCCCCAAGGTGGCTGTGAAGCCCCCGTGAGCACTGCCCTAAGCTTTCCTGCAACCCTGACGTGTGGAGGCTTCTGAAATTCCCTTGATGCCTCAAAGTTGAGCGCCGCCAGCCTCCAGCCTCAGAGACGGCACCTGGCTTTCACTTCCCAAACCAACCGAGGCTCCACCACGTTCGATGACCTTGGACCCAACCACAGGAACTTGATGGGCAGGCGGCTGGCCCGGGGGCTCTGGTGTGACCAGGAAGGTGGGAGGCCTCCGCGGCCAGGCCCTCTGTGGTCAGGTCCTGTGCAGTCTGGCCCTGTGTGGTCTTCCTTGAGGGGACATTTTCTGTTCCTTGGGTTCTGCAGGAGCAAGCAGGAGGCCCTGTGGGTCCAGGAGGGCGCCTGGGGCCTGCCTGGCCAGTGTCAGAGGGGTCATGGCCTACCTGCAATTGGACCATTGTCCCCTGCTGTGGCCACAGGATGGGGACGGGAGAGTGGCCACTCGTGGGAAACCCAGGGTGAGAGGCCTCGCCCTCCAGGGTCTGGGGACCATTCCCAAGGAAGCCCTGAGCTGGGCTGAGTGGGGTTCAGTTTTCAGAGATGGGGTTCCGGGGAAACCTCCTTCGCCCCAGCCAGAGCTCCGAGGGTCACTCCTAGACTCCCTCGCTGGCGTCCATGCCTCGGCTGGGTCAGGACAGAGCCAGGGTCGGGGGCCAATGCCCAGCAACCCCCTCCCCCAGGACCTGGAGCTGAGCCTGGGGAGCTGGAGGCACTCTCTGGCTGCAGCAAGTAGATGTAGGGGGTGCGTTTCATCTCAGCTGCCCCAGGGCCGAGCTGGAGCACTGGCCTTTGCCCACTTTGTGCGGAGTCCAGCGGGGGGGCCTGGGGGAAGGGTGAGAGTGGAGAGCGATGGGGCCGGTGCCTGGGTGCTGCGTGGGAGTGAGTACCTGTGGTCCCTGGGGCTGTGGCCGCTGCCTTCTCTTTCCCCCCATCTAGGGCAGGATGCTTGGCCCTCTTGACGCTTCTGGACGGGGCAGATGAAACACAGAGGAAGAGGTGGGGGCACTGGAGACCAAGCCCCCCTGCCGGGACAGTGCACCCGGAATGCTCACCTGTGGCTGTGATTATTGCTATTATTGTCCTTAGGATCCAGGCAGTCAGGAGCTATTTTGGGGTTTCTGGAACTTTCACTGGCCAAAGACAGGCTTGTGTGTGTGAGAGCAGAGCTGGGCAGGCTCCTCTGGTTGCGGCCTCCAGATTAAACATCTCGGCCGAGACCATTGGATGAGCGGAGTGCCAATGGCTAGGAGACGCACGGGTCGGGCCTTCTGGCTACGCCCCACGGAGCAGCAACCTGGCGGCTGGGCCCCTGGAACAGCTCATCCCTCCCCATCACAACCCTGTCCTGGAGTGGGTGGCACGCTCATTGCAAGGCAGTGCGGCCTTCTGGGCTGGGCCTGGTGCTGGCGGGGCCTGCTGTGTGCCAGGCGGGCAGATCGTCCAGGGGCTGACCTGGAAGCTGTGCTGCGTTTATGGCCCGGGGAGACACCGTTCTAGGATTGGGGGTTTCACTCACAGCCTGGGCTTCTTCACTGTTTCCTTGAAGAGGAGAACCAAGGAATGTCACCAGCCTGCTGCTGAGGGGTACCCTCAGGTCAGGACACAGCGCCCGCTCAGGCGGGGAGGTGGGCGTCAGCTCCATGCTGGGTGGGGAGGGGCTTTTGAGCTGGATCCTGCTCTCGGGGGTTTCCTGTTAGTTTTGTTCCGGGGGGTTGGGGGTAGTGTTTATCAGAGTGGCAGTTGCCACAGCTGAGAGGGGAAGAGCTGTTCCTCCCCACCCTGCCATTATCCACCTGACGTTCCGACTGCTGAGATTGTGTCTGTGATGTCATTGAGGGGACACCCTTTGGACTTGCCCAGGGAACTGCAGGAGACGGGCTTCACGGTAATCAGCGCATCGTGCCCACACACGCACGCACATGCAAGCACACATACGTGGAGCACGTGGATGACACAGAGCACGTGGATGACACGTGGTTGACTCCATGAGCCGGACTGGTTTTACTGTGGAGACTTATGCAGAGATCAGATCGGGAGACCCTGTTCGCGAGAGAAGAGAACAGGACCCTTGTTTGGAGAGATGTCCCTGGGTCTTGGCAGCCCCACAAACTTGTGTAGGGAGGGAGGGGAGAGCTGGCTTGGGACGACCGAATCCCAGCGCCGCGGGCTCCCTGGAGGAGAAAGGGCCTTGGTGTCTGCTGGGCCAGAATGCAGGCCTTTCACTCCTCTCCTTGCCTGGGACTGAGGTCCTGGCGGGCCCTGGGGCATCTGGGGGCCTGTTCCCCTCGGGTGGGGCAGGTCAGGCTTGAGCCCCCTGGATCTGGTGTCAGGCAGACCCAGAGGCAGGGCACAGGGGCCGCCTCTGGCCCTTTCAAAGGGACATTCGATCTGAAGCGTGGGGCCCAGTAAGAAGATTCCAGGGAACACAGTGCTGACGGGGCCGAAAGCGCTCGGCGGCCATAGAGAGCCTCTCTACAGTCCTTGCTCTGGCACGAGGCCCTTTGTGGGATTATCTGCCCCCCTGGGAGGCATGGAATGCTGGGGGCGAGGGGCCACAGCAATATCGAGCTTGCACGGGCCCCCGATAAAGCGGCTGCTTGCTGCAATTGCTCTGTCGCCGAAATTCGAGGTGCAGCCCCAGAGTGGAGGCCGCTGTCCCCAGACATTTGAGCCAGGGAGGCACCGTCCATTCTGCACTTGTCCTTGAGAATTTGAGTCGAGGCCACATCTGCCAATGCTTATACCTAAGGCTCCCACCCGCTTCAAAAAACAAAGTGGGGCAGAAAAACATCCAGAGGGGCCCGGGCAGCATCTTCCCTCCCAGCCTCACTGTTCTCGGGTGTCACCCTTGGATCACAAATGCTGAGCCCTGTAGGCTGTCGGGGGGCAGGCCAGGGAAGGGATTCTTTGGGCCAGTAGCTCCCGGGTGCCCACCTGGGGCTGGAGTTGGGCCGCCTGTGGGTCCAGGGCAGCTGCCAGGAGCGGAGCTCAGCTGCACACCCTGCGGCAGGTGTTGCAGGCAGGTGGGTGCTTGGGGTTTGTTTCCAGCAGCTGGGATGGTTTCTGCCCAGCATCCAGCCCCTTTTCCTGCACCCCTTGGTCCCCAGTCGCACCCATCTGGGTCAGTGGGCAGCCTAGGCAGAGAATGGGTACTTCCCACTGCCCCAGGCTGGTGCCCAGGACCTACCCTGACCTAGAACGGTTGTGCAGGTGGAATCTGGACACCACCATGGGCAAGGGCAGCGCAGCCTCGGGAAGACCTGCCTGGCCAAGGCCTATGAAGCCTGGGTGTGTGCTGGGAGGGTCTCAGAGTCTCCTAGAGCCACGGCTATGGGGGCCTTCGCCTTGCTGGGCTAGGATCATTCCACAGCCAAGAACCAAGGTGCGGCTCGATACTCGGCAGGACCTGGGGACTATAGAGGCTCCGAGTTCCCTCACTGAACAAGCTGCGAACTGCTGAGACCTGACCCTGGGCAGCAGGGCCCCCCAGGGCTCCCCATTCTCGTGGCGTCTGCCCTCTTGATCTGGCTGGTAGTGGACAGGGCAGGTTTTGGCTCAGGCCGACTTGGATCGAATCCTGGCACCCACTCTTCAAAAGTTGAGTGACCCTGGCTCCTCCCGGGCCTCTCTGAGCCCAGTGTGCCCATCTGCTGAGTGGGGTGATCCATCCTTGTGGGGCTGTGGTGTCATAAAGAACAGGTGGTCCCTTGAGGACCCCCAGCATCCTGCCCATGTGTGTGTCCTCCTGGAGGCCACGGAAGGGCTGCACTCGGGGTGGCCGTGCCAGGTCTCTTCCTGCGACCTGAGTTGACCTTTGGGGACACAGGGCCAGCAGGCAGCAGGCAGCCCTCGGCCAGGACTGCCTCCCACCAGACCTTCAGGGCCCCAGCTGGGCACAGCTGTGGGAGCCCCACCCAGGTCTTGTCTCCCCAGAGCTGCTTGGGGTCCAGCAGGGTGCCCGGCCCTGAGAGTTGGTGCCCCTCTCATGTGGGTTCACATTGACAGAGGGGAGGGACAGGGTCTGCACCTGACCCCACGCCCTGGTCTGGGCCATAGGCCGGGCACCTTCCTTTGGCCTAAGTCAGTCTCAGAATGCGTACACAGCTGCAGGCACACAGATCTCTGTTGAAGGTCACCATGGCCTGGGGTGGCTGGATGCTGGTCTCCTGTAAGGCCCCAGTTTGTCTATACACTCCAGATCCCTCTTCTTAGGGCAGGACAGATGGGGAACCTGAGGTTGCTTAGGGTGAACTCGTGAGTGCATGAGGCCTTAAAAGCCATAAGGCGCTTGGCTGGCTATGACAGCCAGGGTGGCTGGGCCTGGCTCTGCCCTGGTCGTACCTGCTCTGACCCCCAGGCTCAGTGTCCTCTCGGCCTGCAGTTTCTGTTGCAGGCCAAGGTTCTCTGCCCCCTTGTGATGGGCTCTGAGTTTCTTGGTCAGGAAAGCTGCCACGGGCGCTGCCCGCATGCCCACCCTCAGAGCCTGTGCTGGAAAACGCCCGAGGGGTGGGTGCAGGGTCCTCCCTCCGCTCCCGGCCTCCTCCTGCTGGGCTGCCTTTTCATCGGGATGTCTCCTGGTCCTGTCTGGAAGCAGAAGGGCTGGGAAGGGAGACCAGGGCTCCTCTCCCCCAGCTGCAGCGGCCAGACCCAGGCCCGGCCACTGACGTCCTCCCCCGGAGAGTTTTTGGGTGGAGATTTTCCCAAGTTACTCCGCTGCTTCCTTTCGGAGCTAACGAGTGGTTCTTGGCGTCGTCTGCCGGGGCTTGCCGTCTTCATTTCTTTATTTTTTTTATGGAGCATGCCGTTAATTAGGCAAAAGATCTGCAGAAATGCGCTCGCGCCTGGAGATTTCAGTGAAAAATGAGAAGTCTCCTGAAATTTCCAGTAGTGAAGCAATTCAGCGACGGAATTCCGCAATCTAAACATGGTATCACTCACCTCCAGTGAAAGTTAGAAAAAGAAAAGAAAGAGTGAAAAAGAAAAAAAGGAAAGAGAAAGGCTGAAGTCCAAGTGACCAAAGTTCTCAGGCCAACACCGACATGCTCGTAGTTCATATGGAAACTCTGCAGGTGCTGCCGGAGACCGTCTTGGGAGCGCCTGTTCCTTTGGAGGTGAAGGGTTAACGTGAGGATTCTTTCAGAAGAGGAGGCCTCACCATGTGCTTGTCAGCCCCACCTGAGACCAGCCCCACCTGAGACCAGCGCCACCTGAGACCAGCCCTACCTGTGACCAGCCCCACCTGAGACCAGCGCCACCTGAGACCAGCCCCACCTGAGACCAGCCCCACCTGTGACCAGCCCCACCTGAGACCAGCGCCACCTGAGACCAGCCCCACCTGAGACCAGCGCCACCTGTGACCAGCCCCACTGAGACCAGCCCCACCTGTGACCAGCCCCACCTGAGACCAGCGCCACCTGAGACCAGCCCCACCTGTGAGCCAGCGCCACCTGAGACCAGCCCCACCTGAGACCAGCGCCACCTGTGACCAGCCCCACTGAGACCAGCCCCACCTGTGACCAGCCCCACCTGAGACCAGCCCCACCTGTGACCAGCCCCACTGAGACCAGCCCCACCTGTGACCAGCCCCACTGAGACCAGCCCCACCTGTGACCAGCCCCACCTGTGACCAGCCCCACCTGAGACCAGCGCCACCTGAGACCAGCGCCACCTGAGACCAGCCCCACCTGAGACCAGCACCACCTGTGACCAGCCCCACTGAGACCAGCCCCACCTGTGACCAGCCCCACCTGTGACCAGCCCCACCTGAGACCAGCCCCACCTGTGAGCCAGCCAGGGCCTCCCACCTTCACATCCCTTCTACAGCAGCAAGAGACCCTGTGATCTCAGCACCCAGTGCACCCCAGAGCATGGGCCAAGGAACGTGAGAGCAGGTGGGCAGTAGTCCTGGACATCCCCCTCTGGATCGGCTGGCAGGAAGTTGCTCCTGCCTTGAGGTCAGGTTAGGTTAGGGTCCTTCCTTGCCTGTGGTGGGCTGCCCAGCCCTAAAAGAGGAAATTCACATTTTCTGGGTCTGTTGGGGGTAGTTTTTAGATCACAGGAGGAGATTGAAACCAACTTTGATTTCCTTATCTGCAGATACATTCTTAGTCAAAAATGCCCAATGCACCCTGTTTCCTTGGACATGACCAAGGAATGCCGTGTCCAGATGATCAATCCAGGGTTGGCCAGTGGTCCTCATGATGGCTGGAATCACTCTTTTCAAAAATCCCATCTTGAGTGTCTCTGCCAGTACCATATCGTTTCCATTTTTACTCTTCTTTTTTTAACCACCTTGAGATGCCTTTGGACGACGAGTCTCTGGTTATTGACAAATCAATTTTCCAGGGAGGCGCGTTTCTGTTTGTGCTCTGGGGTCTGGCCTCCTGTTTGTGGTTGAGCAAAGATTACACTACATTTCTCAGTGAGCTGTTTCCCTCCGTCCCCTGAGACGCCCCTGCTCTTTGGCCCTGGTGCCGCCGGCTTCTTGCCCTCCTTATTTCACTGCTGTTTCTCTCACCTTCTAAAGTCAGCCAGCAGCCCGGTGGAGATTTATGAGGCCTAAACTTCCAACAGGATTGTCTATTTTCTACATTCTCCCTGTGCTGCTCCGTTGCCTGACCTCCGCCACTGCTGCCAGTGCAGCTTGCACACACAGGAGTTTTGTTTGGCTGAGAAATCTCCTCGTCGAGGACTTGCTGGACTCTGGAGTTGCAGTTACATTCAGTCAGGGAGCTGGGGGCCGAAGTCACTGGGCACAGTCTAGAAAGCAATAAAAACAAAACAAAACAAAACAAAACAAAACCATCTTTCCCTTCTGTTGCATTCAACCAGAGAGCTGGGGGCTCAAGTCACTGAGAACAATCCAGAAACCAGTAACAACCCCTCCCCCCCAGCAAGCTTTCCCACAGAGTGCTCTTATGTATTTGAATAAACTTAAAGCTGGACCCTTGGCTACGCTGGGTGGAGAGGAATGAGACACATTTCCAGAACTTTCTCCATGTTCTGGCCCCACCCCGACCCTTCCTCTGGATAAGGACGGACCAAGGGATGTTTTTGTCTGGAAGAGGCGGAGGATCTGCTCAGTGACACCTGCACGCTGGTTCCCAGGTTCCCAAGCCCTGGGCCACTCACTAGGGCTGCGAGTCTGTGGCTGGACCTTCCCATCCCCTCCTATCTCCTGCCTTTCCCTGATTGGAGTGAGACCAGTTTCTAGTTTAGACCCAGGCCCACTTCACAAGGACCCCTCTCCACACATGTGCTGGGAGATGCAGGGATTCTTTTATTATTATTTTATTTATTTATTTATTTATTTTTTGGAGACGGGGTCTTGCTGTGTCACCCAGGGTGGAGTGCAATGGCGTGATCTCGGCTCACTGCAACCTCTGCCTCCTGGGTTCAAGCGATTCTCCTACCTCAGTCTCCTGAGAAGCTGGGATTACAGGTGCGCGCCACCACGCCCGGCTAATTTTTGTATTTTTAGTAGAGACGGGGTTTCACCATGTTGGCCAGGCTGGTCTTGAACGCCTGACCTCAGGTGATCCCCCGCCTCGGCCTGCCAAAGTGCTGGGATTACAGGCATGAGCCATCATGTCAGTCCGAGATGCAGGGATTCTAAGAGCTGCCTGGTACCTGGTCCCTTGTCACCCCACCTGTACTCAGCGGTGAGGGTGTTTGCAGGCCTGGGCCCCTCCCACTCGATGTTTGGATGGAGGTCATGCCTGCACCAGCCTCGGCCCCTGCCTGGAGAAAGGGTGTGGACCCCGAAACTCCTTGCACCCAACCCCTGCACAATGGGGACAGCTGGTAGCCCAGGCGGAACCTCGATTCTGAGGGGTGTGGGGATCCCCAGGACCCACCCCACACCGGGGCTGTGGCCACGTGCACCGTAGGACCGTAGCTGCTTCCACCTGGCTGCACCCTCTGTGATCTGGGAACTCGGAGCTGAGGGAGGCAGTGCGAGCTGGTTCTCAGGAGGCGGAAGCGGGTGGAAACTTCTCAGAGCACAGTAGCCTGTCAGCCTTCCCATGTGGGGAAAATAAAACCCCCACCAAGCATCTCCAGGCCAGAAAACCAAGACTGTTCATTCCGGCCTTTCTACAACAGCGTTTCCTAATTTAAACAGAAATGCACCTGCTGGCCTGGGGCTCCCCGCGTGGCTCGCTCTGGGACAGCGGCCACTGCTCAGGAAGTGCAGCGAGCCTCTGGTCTGGCGTTGTCGAATTCCCCTGGTCATTGCGTCTCCTCCGGGCTGAGCCTGATCCAGGATATTTGTCCCGAGGCCGGGTCTCCCACCCCCACCAGGGATGCTCCATTTGATTTCCTGAAAATAGGAACACCAAGCTGGTGACTTGCTCCAACTTCCTCCGGCCGACCGACGCCAGCTACAGAGAAAGCTCCTTGGAACCACTATGTCCCAGCGTCTAAAATCCACTCATTCATTCACTCATTCATTCATTCCTGCCGCACTTCCATGGCTTTTTATGGGTGGCCCCTACTCTGCATCTCCCAAAGTTCCAAGAAGCTCTATTCCAGCCTCGTACTTGCTCATAGCTTCACCTGACAAATAAGATATAACCTCCCCGCAAAGTAGACTGCCATTCAAAGGCAAACCAACCCCGCAGCCAGGATGGCCCCGTGTGCTCATTCGTGCCATGGGGACTGGAGAAGAGAATGCCAGCAAGCTCCCTGGTGCCCAGATGTGCCCTGAACGCTACCGCGGAGCTGGTCCCCCACAGGACATGGAGCATCCAGATCTGGCCCGGGACTGCCCAGCAGACAGGGCTTGACACTGAGGGCTGTGACTGCCGCTTTCCCGAGGCGCTGCCGTCCGCTTCCGAGGGAGTCCAGCTGGGGGACTCAGGCACCGGAGCTGGCCCAGTGAGAAGCACCACATGCCCCCGAGGCTGGGTGGGGATTGGTGACCGCCGTTGGGCAGGCCTGGTGGAGCTCCTCTGAGCCTGTGCACACAGGCCGGGCACCTGGCTCCCACGAAATGTGGACATTCCTCAGGCAGCCAGTGGCTGTTTTCACCCAAATGGAGGCAAAGGCCGGGCTTCTTGTGCTCTCTCCAGGTGCGGGTCCCCACGAAGAGGCAGATTGCACGCCCACGCCCAGGGGCTTCTCACCTGACTCTGTCCCTGGGCAGACTCGGACACACAGCCTGGATACTCCCCAGTCTGACACCAACAGGTCACGTCAGAACCCCAAAGCCTCTGACTTTGAACTTGGCTGCACCACTGCCTGAGCCCAGATTGAAAGGGGCCGGGTCTTTGCCTGGGCACCAGCCCCTGAAGGCCATACTGGCCATCTAATTTAGGTTCCCAGAAGCAGCAGCTGACACTCCTGCCGGGCGGGAGACAGGACCCTCAGGCTCCGAGCCGAAAGCACAATCTCCAGGACCTGCTTCAGAGGCGCACAGGCCTGGGTGTCCTTGCGTGTGATCTATGGGAAGCTACGAACGAGAAGCAGACAGCCCCCGGGACTCCAGGGTCTGGCTCAGGAAAGTCACGTTTCTCCCCACAAGTCTGCCCGGAGACCTCACCTGCCGACTCTCCCTGCAACCCCAAGCTCTGGCTCTGGACGGGGCTTCTTCTCTAAATGCCAAGGCGCCATGAGGAGATACGAGGGGAAAGACAGGAATGACTGCTAACAGGGAGACCAAATCCAGTCCCAAGGAGCCACTGACCAATAGCAGCTTAAACCACACAGAGCACTTCCATCAGACGTGACCTGGCCAAGCCAGACAGGCTCTCTGAAACCCAGGGCGTCTGGATGGGGAAACTGAGGCCCAGGGAGAGGCTGGTTGGGAGTGGAGGTCACCTGGGACGTTACCAGCACTGGGCTTCACTCAGGCGGGTGCAGCCAGGCCCGCACGGAGATGACAACTTCTCCTTCATCTTCCAAGGCCCATCTTCCTGGCAATGCCCAGGCTGGCAATGCTCAGCTTTGCAGCAGGACTCAGATCCAGGGGGAGTTGGTGAGAAGGGCCAGGGTTGGGTCAAATCCAATCCTCATGCCAGCTCCTCTCCCCGCCTGCCCCCTGGCTGTGCCATACTTCTCCCTGTATCCCTCATTACTGTGGGAGAGTCTGAGGGAGGCTGGGGTCCCTGCTGCGGAGGGCACCTCTGCCAGGCAGGGCCGCAGCTGCCTTCACTGAGCACCCACTCCACCAGCAGCTGTGCTGAGCTCCTTGCATGATCACCCCACAGCCCTGGGGGGAGGGGATGGAGCTGTCCCTCCATAGACATAGGGGCCGCGAGCTTGGAGTGGAGCCGGCTGCTCCAAGTGGACTCAGGTTGATGGAGGGGCCCCCACTCACCCCGACTCTGTGAGCCCCAAGGCCTAGTGGGGACCCAGCCTGGAGAGAAAGGGCCTGTCCCCAGAGGGCCTCCCTCTAATGGGGGTGATGGATGGTTGGCAGGTGGTCAGATGCGAGATAATTCACATTGTAGAGCCTGGCTGGAAAATCAGTGGGACCGTGAGAGATGCTGGGTTTGGGAGGGCCGCGTGAGCCCCAGGATGGCTTCGTGGGGAGCGGGACGCAGGTCTCAGTACAGAGGATAAGATGGAGCCAGCCGGGGATAAGGGTGGACCATGCAGGACACTCCCTGGACCCCCGTGTCATGGCACTGCTGCATGGTGCTGGTGTCACCTGCTTGTAGACGTGGACGCCAGGCTCAGAGAGCACCGTGACTGTGCCCGGAGCCCCAGGTGGTGGGAGACGCGGTATGGCCCTGCAGCAGGGCCCGACCCCAGGGGCTCAGAGAGGCAGTCTTGCAGGGAGGTGCCAGGCACGAGGGCTGCTGTTCGTGAGCCCCGAGGCAGAGGCTACTGTGTGCTCCTGAGGGTGTCAGCCACCAGGGGCAAAGGCACCAGGTCCTGCCGCACTGCTCATCCTCACACGTGCCCATACCCTGCAGGCACCGAGTGCCACCAGCACTTGGGTCCATGAATGGAGCAGGTCTCAGGATCGGGGCATCGTGACCATGGACATGCTGGGAGCTGTCTTTTTATTTCCTTGGCAAAATGTACTGTTTAGTTAGAAAACATCCAGCACTCACCATTTCTGATCAGCAAGTGGGAAGTGAGTGGGAGGCACACACTACATCCCCCTCAGGCCGGCCGGGCGTCCTCAGGGCTCTGTGGAGGGGTCTGCACAACCACGTGCTGGATGTACGCCTGGTGCAGGGAGCCTCCTCCCTCTGCCTGGGCACCCCTGGTCTGGGCTCTGACCCACGAGCTGGGGGCTGATGCACTTTGGGGTCTCCCGGCAGCTCCAGGGTGGCAACCTGGGCTGGGGCTGGGGTCAGGGGCTGTCTCAGGGAGGACATGAAATCTCAAGGCAACATCTTAGACCCAGGGGCAGAGGGGAAAACTTGCAGCTGCGGCCCCTTTCCACGACTTTGACATAGACAGAAGTGAGAGGCAGGCAGGGCTGCTACCTCGGACCCCTGGGGCCCCTTGGGCCAAGTGCTCCCTGCTGCAGGGACGGAGGTGGCGTCCCACCTCTGGAATCACTGTCTAACGCCTGTAAAGCCAGGAACATGGGGCCAACCCTGGTTGACCGCCCTCAGCAGCAACTTCCCTGAGCAGACCTCTTCTCCTGACCCGGCTGAGAAGTGAGAAGTGGTGAAAAGAGGAGTTCTCACCCCTTAATACTGTTTTCCTCACCCAGACCTCTTGAAGGGCCCAGGCTGCTGATGTCAGGAGACCCCAGGCTACCCCTATTTCACAGGCAAAGCCCAGGCTAGCCCAGTGTCAGAGCAGAGCCCAGGCTAGCTCCATGCTGGAGGCTGAGCCTGGGTACTGTCCAGCGTTGGGATGTTTGGGAGCACCAGGACAGTCTGCCCTCCACATTTCCGTACAGCCAGGCTGCAACACGGTCAGACTGGGATGCGGCTGGGGCTTGGTCAGAAACCATCTGCCCATGAAGAGTCCCCTTCCAGAATCGATTGATTGTTTCTCTAGACTTTGGGGGCCCTGGAATCAAGTGGGGAACGAGAGCCTCAATGCCACAGGTCATGTGCTTTCTGCCTCTGGGCGCCCTGGGACCACCAGTGTCTCCACTGTGTGTCTGGTTGTGCAGGCTGAGGTCGCAGTGCCCGTGGGCCCCTTAGATTGTGGGGTTCACATGAGTTCTCGGAGGCTGCATGCTGTGGTGGTGGTAAGGTAGAAAGGCGGGCCCTAGGAAAGAGATGAAAGCAGGGCAGGGAGGGAGAGTGGACAGCGTGAGGCTAGCCCGCCAGAGCTCGGGGCAAATGCCCACTCCCACCTGGCTATGGCTGAGGAATGGCCAATTTGGCCCAGCCCCAAAGCGCAGAGAAGGAGGGGGAGCGTGCGGGGGTCTGTGGGGCCAGGCCTGTGCACCCCAACCCACCCGAGCGGAGAGCAGGTGAGACAAGGAAGGAGTTCCTGGCAAATTTCCCTGAGCCCCGAGAAGTTTTTAGAAGTTGCCACGAGTGTGTGGGCTTCTGCGATTCTGTGGTCAGGCTGCTGTGTTTCAGGAAGTGCCAAACAGAAGTGGTGACACCAGCCAGCAACTTGGTCTGGGGAAAGTGGTGGCTGCAGCCAGTGTGGTCTGTGGCTGCTGGTGACCCAGAAACGAACACCTGAGTGTGCAGGGCAAGAGGCAGGCCGGGCCACGCAGGGCAGAGCTGGGGAGGGAAAGGGGAACTGTCGCCGCCCAGGCCTGGATCAGCAGAGGGGACAGGTGACTGGTGGCACGGGGGTGCACAGGTAGCAGGCACCCGCCATCCCCCCCTGCCTCCACAGCTCCCGGGTGGCTCCTAAGCACCCCTTGGGCGGCCACAGAATTGTCAGAGTGGAACGACTTAGAAGTAAATTTGAGTTAAGTACCAGCCACATTACCCTGCAGGGACATGGGCTCCCAAGGTCAATGCCGGCCCCCAGCCCCAGCCTGTCTCAGGCCTGTTCATGCCGGACTGGCAGCTATTAGCTTGGCATCGTGATCCGGTCAGTCAGAGGGCAGTTTGGGCACAGGAGTGCAGACATGGCTGCCCTTCTCAGCCCCCGGCAGGTTCAGAGCCGGGTCTGGGATGCTATAAAGCATGGCCGTCATTTCCACTGGGCCCTGGTGAGCTGTGATGAGGAGGTGACTTCCATGCTGATGACCAGGAATATGTTTTGCTTATTGGTGTGAACAGACTCGTTTCACAGAACACGCCGGCATCCCCTGAGCACCGGCCCAGCAAGGAGTGTCAGTGGCTGCGCCGTTCCTGCCTAAATGAGCAAGGCTCCCCCGGGTGCTTCCTGGGCTCCCTGGACTCCCTGTAGCCAGGCAGGCGGGGGCCTTGTCCCTGCTATGGTCGCTATGGGACTCCTGGTGGGAAGGAGGGGTCTGCATGAGTGCCAGGTGGGTCTTCCTTCCTGGTCTTTTCTGATGTGGGTGGAGCCACACAGCCTGGAACCCCTGGTGCTCGTGACCAGACCTTCTCACGGCCGCATGGGGGAATTGCCCGTGCTGGGTGAGATGAAGCCAGCGGGAGGGGACGGCTCTGCTGCCCTGGCCCACTCCCCAGCTGGGGAGATGCTGAGCCAGGATCCCATGGCTTGTCTTGACGGGGCACTGGCCCAGACGAGCGGCCAGGGGTCTCCCAGGGCCCTGCCCACCTGCCTGTGACGAGAAGGCCCCTCTCCAGCTCAGTGCGTGAAAAGCCAGGCTGGAGCCCCACCTTCCTGACCGCCAGCCCAAACCACGCTGGCACTTGGTGACCAGGCCTCATCCAGCAACCCTGCAGCTGGGTTGAGGTGGCCCAGGGCTGTCCAGGGAGGCAGCTGAGAAGAGGGCTGCAGAGGAAGCGGAGTAGCGAACTCAGTGTGTCTCCAGTGGTGCCAGGTGCCGCTGGGGTGCCAGATGTCCTGGGCTCAGACCTACCCTCACAGGTCATATGGACATCGGTGTCCCCCTCCTGGGGTGGGGGGGCACTTCTAAGGCAGAAAACCCATAGGACCTCGAGCACAGCCCTGTGCAGCTGTGTCCCAGGGGAGCCCAAGCACTGCGTGTGTGCCTTATGGGGGGCCGGGCTGGGCTGCTGGTCCGTTTAGTGCCCCCTGGACTCAGCTTCCACATCCACAGGATTGACAGGACGGTCTCCTCCTCCAGACACCCTCGGGACCCCTGTGCTGCCCTGAGACACAGCCACCTCAAGACACAGCCACATGGTGTGTGCTGCAGGCAGCCTCTGGCCCCGGCCAGGAGGGTAGGATTTGAGGGGGCAGGGGTCTGTGTGGGAGATGACTCTGTGGAGTCCGGGGTGACGTGTGGGGGTCCGTCTTCCCCTTGGAATGCCCTGGGGGGCTGCTTGGGTGCCCCGGGGGAGCCTCATATCACAGCTCACTGTGTGGGTCCTCCTTCACAGTGGGTGGCCTCTGCCTGCAGTGTGGACTTGAGGTCCCCTCAGCATGTGACAGGGGTCTGGGGCCAGTGGAACGTCACACTCCCTGTGTCCTCTCCTCCAAACAGCTCAGTGGGCCCTGGCTGGGACACCCCACTTTCCCGCAAAGCCCTCGGGACCTGCCCCACAACAGTCCTGGCTGCCTGTCATCCCCAGTGTCCTGGTGCCTGTCTATTTGGGGTGCAGGGTGTGCACCCCATGCTTAGAATATCCTGGACGCCAGGAAGGCCCTGGTGCTTTGAACCCCCACGTGGGCAGGAACCTCTGCTTTCCTACTCCTCTTCCACCTTATCTGCCTTCTTTCCTGCCTCTCCCTGGGTTCTCAAACCTCCCTGCTCATGGCAGTTCCCCCCGAGGCAGCCTCCTCGCCGTCCTGTCCTCTCCAGCCCCAGAACCCCGCGGGCCGCTTCCTCAGGTCTCCTGCCCGCAGGACCCCCAGGAGCTTCTGTGCGCCATCCCTGGTCAAGTCGGAGCCGTAGGGGAAGGAATGAGGTCATGGGAGGAGAGGCGGCTGGGCTTGAGTGCAGAGGGCGAGGGTCTGTTTCGAATCCACACCTCGTGGCTGATGCTGGAAACCACTGGCAAAGCCCGAGCTTCCCCTCTGCACCTGCCTCTTCCTCTTTTGCTGGCCGGGGCACCTTCCCTCCCTCAGTGCCTCGCCGCCTGTGCATTGAAGGGTCATGAGGGAGGGACGCCGGGGACTCCCTCTCCTGTACCTGGACCAGCGAGGAAGACACAGCCCTGTCCCAGGGCTGCCGAGCCCTCCGAGGCTTCCAGAGCAGGGGCGGATGGTGAGTGGGCTGTCTCTCCCTGCGAGAGCCGAGCAGCGTGGGTGTGCTGTGGCCCTCGTCTTCCTCAGTTTCCCCAGTGCCCATCTTTCCTTGTGCCAGCATGGGAGCCTGTGCGGCTTCTGCCCACCCCCAGGTGAGACAGCGCCGTGGTTTCTGGGAAGAAGCCACCCATGGAACCACGTGGGGGATTTTGTGCCCATTTAAAACTACGCCGAGGCTGCTGTCTGCGCCCCTTCTCTCCCAGGCTTTCCAGTAGAGTCTCGAGGGAGCCGCCTGCTGCAGCCATGGGTGCATGGGGTGCGTGTGCTCCCAGGGGACGCTTTGGCTGGGGCTGGGGTCAGACAGCACATTACCCAGGTCGGGATTCTAGGAGAAGCTGCCCTCACAGCCAAGGTCATGGGCAGGGTTGAGGGTGGAACTGAGGAGCCTGTCTCCGCACCCACAGCTGGATGAGGTTCAGCCGGGTCCAAAAAGCTCTGGTCTCTGATGGGTCATCTGTTGTCCAGGTGACCTGCCTCAGACGAATTTCTCAATTTCTCTGAGTATGGAAAGAACGTGATGGTGTCTGCCTGGCAGGGCTGCCGAGGGCCACGTCTCCAAAGGGGCTGGTGCCCAGTGAGCAGAGTGGTTGTGCGTAACAACAGCGGCCAGGCTGCCGCCCCTGTGCCCTGACTTGGTGTCTCCCCGCAGGTGAATGGTGGTAGGTGCTGGTCAGGGTCCCCTCATTCCAGAGACCAGAAGCCAGCACCAGCTGATGTCACACAAGTGATGAACTTAAAAATGCATTCTTCTCCACTTGCACCTCTAAAAGCTCAGCCTCCAGTGCCCCCCCCGGCCCTGCCCTCCCATCTCCAGCCTGGAGATTCCTACCCCACAGCCCCTCGGGGTGTCCTGGCCTCAGCAGCTGCTCTTCCTGTCATGGAGGGAGGCAGAGACAGCGGCAGTCACAGGGTCTCCCCGAGGCCTGGGAAGGTTCCTCTGGGTCATGGGGCTGGATTCGGTTTCCCACCCTGGGTCTGGAAAATCCTTCTCCTGGGCTGCACCCTGCCCCAGCCTCAGCCCAGCAGGTTTTCTCGGGGCCGGCTCCCTGCTCCCAGCTCCTGGAGCGTCAACTCTTGGGCGAGGTCACCCTCGCTGCCCACTGAGGGGCTGCGGAGCGGCAAGCTGGCAGGGGGCTCAATGGTCAGAAAGGCCAGCTGTGCCTGGCCCAGGGGCCCACTTGTCTCCCCCTCTAGCCGCTCCACCCAGGTGCCTCCCCCAGACTCCCATCCAGCTGGGGAGAGGGATGCCCCTGCAAGCAGTGAGGTACCCCCATGGGCGAAGGTCCAACTCAGGGCCTGGCTTCCTCTGGCTTCAAGACGCCAGGCAGAGCCACAGAAGGGAGGTACCCCAGGGAGCGCGGCCGCTGTGTTGGAACCCCGTCTTCTAAAATGCGTCAGTTTCTCTGGGGGATAAAACTGCTTCTCTTGAGGTCTACAAGGGGGTGCTGTTAGTTTAAAGGAAGAAGGGGGTTTTCCTCGGATGCCCCTCGCTGCTTCAGCCCTGCAGAGCTGGCTGCCTCCTTGGGCTCCTGGCTGCTGCATACCCACTGTCCTTAACTGCCAGCTGCGTGGTCCTGCAGGCGAACTGTGTCCCATCCATGATGCTGCCTCCACCTCCCCACCAAGGACCCGGCAAATGCTGCTTCTCAGTGCCTGCTGAGTGGCTGAGCGGCCTCACTGAGGAGGGTGAGCAAAGGAACTGGTCCATCCCCGGCTGAGTAGGAGGGTTGGGCCACCCACTCCGTCAAGCCCTGTCGAGGGGACCCAGAGTGGCGGGGGGCATGTGGGAGTGCTGAGAAGCAAGCTCCTCTGGGAATCCAGGCCACCTGCAATGAGGACTCTCAAATGGGCTTCCTCAGGGGCTCTGCACATGGCCCCTGGGGTGCTGGGCCCAGGTTGGGGGCACTTAGGTCAGCCCTTCAGCTGTGGACTGGGCATCTGACCAACCCAGTTCTAACCCTGGCTCCGCCGCCTCCCACTGAGGGACCCCGAATGACTCCCCAAACTGCTTAGAACTCACTAACACACAGACAGTGACACCTGCCTGGCAGGGCTGCCAAGGGGCCGGGAGAAACATGCACCCACTGTGCGGCTTCAGTTATACCCGTAACCAGCCTCATGGAGGCCCCGGAGTTCCGGATGCTCGGCACGGGGTCCCCAGCGGTGGGGGGCAAGGATCCTGGCACCCTGCAGGCAGCTCCTGGGGACTGGCTGGTGCTGGGCTGTGGATGTTTGGGGTGCTCAGAAACACTCCAGGCACAGCACAGAGAGAGGTGCTCCCTGATCCCAGGCCCACCAGCACACGCCAAGTGCAGTGGGTCACAGAGACAAGCATGAACTCATCAGGAACTTGGGGAGCAGGCACACCCGTGCGGGCTGGGGCTGCCATGGCTGCCATGGCAGGTGTGTCGGAAGACGTGCATCAGAGACCGTTTAAGAGTAAACGCTCCCAGCGTCCCTCTACATGGGCGGAAATGCAGGTGCTGGAGAGTGAACGGCCGTGGGAGTGGGTGAGATAGTGCCCCCTCCTTCTCCACCTCCTTCCAGTGCAGCTACAGAGGACCCGGAGGCTCTCATGGACAAAGATGGGCACAGGAATCGGGGGTCAGGTGGCAAGCAAAGGCTGCCCCCAGGAGGCACCTATGAGATGGAGGCCACTGGGCTCGGCAACCCCAGGTGAGGGAGCCTTAGAGGGTGCCTGCTCCTCTAAGCCCTGTCCTCTGAGGGGCATGGAGCAGCCCGGCACTGCCCTGTGGGTCCCTGACAGGTGGCTGTCCCCTGGCATCCGTGGGAAGGAAGGGCCCTGCCCTCCCCTGGGGCCTCTGGTCTTCCTCCCTGGCTGGAGAGGTGGGGACCAGAGCAGGGCTTGCCCCCTGCCCGCTCTGTGACATAGCCCCTGCACCCACTCTCTGGGAGAGAGGCAGATGGATGCCTGTAGCAGCAACGCCACATCACGGACCCGTTCGGTCTTCATAAAATGCAGAGTGACTTTCGGCTGCTTTAGCTCCTGTCTTTAAGTCCTCTACTGGGTCCTGTCTTCCAGCGAGTCCTCAGGCTGAGCCACCTCCCCATCCCTGACCGTGGATGGTGGCCTGGGACATGGATGAGTCTTTAGGACATGACGGCTGGGGTGTGGGGCAGCTGAGCTGTTCTCTGTGGCGCCGCTGTTGTACCTCCACCCCCTGCCCTCAGTGGACGGGGCCTCTGCGGGGGCTTCCTGAGGCATTCCACAGGCCTGGAGAAGCGAGCTCCAGGCACAGCCCACGGTCTTCCCAAGCACCCCCAGTTCCCAAGGGGCGTCTGTCGCCGCCTCCTGGAGTCCCCCATGTAACCCGTTTGCCCAGGGAGGAGCTTGCCCCGGGTGAGGTTCCCATGTGGAAGATAGATGTGCCCACACACGCCGTATAGGGCTGGTGGGTCCTGTGGGGTGGCACGCAGGACAGGAGGACCTGGGCTGACTCAGCACAGCCGGATCCAGCTGTGGCGCCGTGAGAGTGGAAGGTGAGAGATGAATATGGCCCGGAAAGGGTGGTGCCACAAGTACCCGCGACGGGGAGGAGCTTGTTGAAGGTGACGGGTGGCACTTGGTCATGTGGCTGCTGGCTGACATTCCCCGGGGAGCCTGAGGAAGGGGCATTGGAGGGGGCAGGTGTCCGGCTGAGGACAGGGGCTGCTCCCTCATGGGGGATGCCCTCGGCGGGAGTGGATGCTGTTGGGCCCCAGGTATGTCCCCATCTCGACCGGCTGGCACTGCAGGATGCCGCGGGAAGCCTCCTCGCCGTGCCCCTGCGGTCTGGGGAACAGAGACTGTGCCACGATGAGCTAAGCTCTCCTCCTGCTCCTCCTCCCGCTGGCCCCGGCGGACGAGCAAACACTCTTCCCGAGAGATAGTGGCTCCCATCCAACGCACCTCGGCTAATCACCAGCCATCGTGGGAAAAGCCTGAGATGAGGGCCGCGAGGCAGTGCATTGTCTAGGGGAGATTAAAGCCCCAGGGCCGTATTGTCTGGCCAGGGGATAAATCTTCGCGCTGTCACTCAGGCACTGAATTAAATTCCCCCTCGTTTTCTAAAGGGGCTTATCTGTCCTGAATGGGCGGCCGCACCACCAGCGTGAGCGGACGTCCCAGCACCTTCGGGACAGGCTGGGGGAGCGGTGGCCGTCGGGGAAGGGGACACGGGGCCTGGAGAGGCCACAGAATCCTGGCACAGGAGGGCAGGCTTGGCCTGAGCTCTGACTGCTCCCCCGACACTGTGCATGGAGGAGCCGGAGCACCCGTGGGGGTCTCTGCTCTGGGCCTGGCAGAGCCGGAAGCCACCAAGTGAGGGAACGGAACTTGGCAAGGTCAGAGGGCCAGCCAGGGGTGGGGGAAAATGGCACATGTCCTCAAGGCAGCTTGAGACAGAGAAGGAATGCCGGCCCAGCTCAGCATGTGTGATCTGGAACTTTCTATGCATGGTGACATCTGTGTTAGAGCAAGACTGGGAAAACCACCCCTTCTTGTCCCCCCACCCTGAGACCCCCAGTCCCAGCTGGACCTAGTGCTAGAGTCCTGGGCTGGGGCACAGTTTCTGCTGGCTGGAGGCCCTCCGAAAAGCACAGCCCCTCCAAGGAAGGAGAGTTTACACGGTGGGGGGCTGGTTTTCAACATTCTCAGCAACAGGACTTTCTAACCCCAACCTTGTATGGGGTCCTAATTTACAAAACCAGTGAAGGCAGAGTTGGGGAGGATGTCCCGGCCACAGCAACGTCCGGGCTGAACAGCCTCGTTCAATGCTCCCAGGAGCCCAATTCACAGTGGAGAACCCAAAGCTCAGAGAGGGTGGGTAGCGAGTCCAGGCCACACAGGGAGCCAGGTAGAGGTGGCGCCACCACCCAGGCCTCCCCAGCAGAGCCGGGAGGGCACTCAGGGTAAGGAGGACCTGCCAGCACCCGGCCACCTCCCAGCTGTCCCCTCTGGTTCTCTGGGGCCTGTCAGCTCAGGTCAGCCTCCTGATGGAATCCTGGAATAAAGACTGTCACGGGAAGCCACCTCTG
Source organism: Macaca mulatta (assembly GCF_049350105.2). Classification (NCBI taxonomy): domain Eukaryota; kingdom Metazoa; phylum Chordata; class Mammalia; order Primates; family Cercopithecidae; genus Macaca; species Macaca mulatta. Next base: position 237,681,882 of record NC_133406.1, on the reverse strand, counting down.
GGGTCCTCGTGGGTTGGGCCCACTGGTGGGATCTTAGCTAAAAGTTTCAGCTCCGAATCCTCAAAACCCCATCCCCAGCCCTGAGCAGCAGGTGGGACCCCCCAGCATCCCTGCCTAGACTGGACGGTTGGATCTGAAGTGTCCTGCATTTCCATCTCCAGGCATTTCCATCTCCGGGCATTTCCATCTCTGGGCATTTCCATCTCCGGGCATTTGGGGAAGTGCGCTCATGGGGTTTTCTGCAGTGTGCACGGAGTTCGCCCCTGGGGACAGGCTTTAATATGCTTTTGTGGCCCTTTCTGGCTTTTCAGTTATCTCCAACTGCTCCGCTGAAGGACCCAAACCATTGCCTGAACAAGGAGACCTGTACCTGTTACCAGATTCTCAGTGAGAAAACAGCCTGCCCGCTGGGGCCCCTGCAGAAGGGACTCTGGATGGGCTGGGACCCTCTGCTTCCTACCCCATGTGTGGCTCCTCCCCTTCCTCCTCCAGAGCAGATGCTCAGGTGGGAGGTAGCCCCGCTGCTTTGGAGGTCAGAGTAGCCCAACATCAGGGCCACCTAACATCCCAGGTGACGTGAGTCTGAATGTATTGTTTCCTTCAAATCTTCCTCTCCCTGAAACTGGAAGATGCGATCCTGTGTGCACAGAGGTGTCACAGGAGCTCAGGTTCCTCCCAGTCTGGGGTGCGAATAGGTTCAACAGGTCCTCCTCTAATACTGCTGGACCTGGGGCCACTGCGAGAGCAATGTCAGGAGAGATGGAGATGGGCGACTCCGTCTCTGACCACCACGCCTGTCCTGGTCAGCTGGGGCGGCCGTAACCGAGGACCGAGGACCACAGACTGGGCGGCTTAGACAGCAGGAGTTTGTTTTCTCAAAGCAAAGGGTCCCCGTGGTGCTGGTTGCTCCTGAGGCCCCTCCTGAGGCCCCTCCTGAGCCCTGTCTTCTGCCTTTGTCTTCTCATGGTCATCCCTCTGCATCTGTGTCCTCATCTTCTAAGGACACCCGTCCTATTGGATTAGGGCCCTTCCTAATGACCTCCCTTTAGCTTAATCGTCTCTTTACAGACCCTCTCTCCAAATACATTCTGAGCTCCTGAGGTTAGGGCTTCGCCCTGTGAATTTGAGGGAACCCCATGCCCTTCCTTGCAATGCCGTGTTGACTAGCAGCGGCTCTTCGTCCTGGGTCTCTGAGCATCACTGTTAGTGATAACCTGGCATACTGCCCAAAACGCCAGCCCCCGAGGGGTGGTGCAGAAAAACCTGTGGGGGGTGCCCAGGCCACTGGACATTTCCTTGAGCAGGTGTGCAGGGCGGGAGGGGACGCGAGTTCTGTAATTGGCATGCATGCACCGTTCCGAGAGGCTACACGAGCTTAAAGACAGGCCTCAAACCTGAGAGGCGTCCCTGGAAATCAGGGCTGCTCTGGAGAGCACAATTTTCCCCGTTTTTGTGGGGTTGAGCCTTTTCAATAAGATTTCAAGAGAATAAAATCCACAGGCCCCAGGGAATTTGCATACGGCTACTTAACATCAATTCTGTATGTTTTTTTAAAAAATAAAGAAATAAACACATCCACAAACTTCCCCATCCACAGGGCGGGACTACCCTGGGAGTTAACGGTTCAAACCTATACAATTTTTTAAAACCCAGCAGCTTTCCATAACAAAAGGCAAAATTCACAAACAAATTGCCTTCCTCCGCTGAAGTCACTGCTCCTTGGCCGGGTAAAGGCGTGTTGATAACACACAGCTCTTTGGGCCACCACTGAATGGCGGATTCCCACGGAGACAGGGTCCCCCGAGGTCTGATGAGAACAGCGTGGCTCAGGAGCCTGCAGGCTTGCTCCCCGCTTCCAGCCTTTTCAGGACTCCAGCTCCCAGGCGGCCCTGTGGGGACCCGGGAGGCAGCCTCCCCGAGGGAAGTCGGGGCTGTGCAGAGGCAGCCCAAGACCTGCCGTCCTTGCTGGAAGGTGCTAGAAGGAGCTGGGAGGGGCTGGAAGGCAAATGCCTCCACGCACAGGGCCTTGCTGTTCTAGAAGCTTGAGTGAACAGGCAGAGGCTGCCCGAGGAGGGACAGCGCTGGAGAGGACAGGGTGCTGAGTCAGCTGGCATCTCATGTGTGGGAGACCACAGCAGGTGTCTGTCCCGTGTTCACAAGGGTGGGCCCCCCAGCCAGCCCTCAAGAAGCCCTCAGTCCAGCCAGGGACAGGGGCTCAGAGATAAGTAACCCCCACCAAGTGAGACCAGTGGAGCTGTGGCCTCTAAGGTCTAGAGAGCTGGTGCTGCTGGCCCCGCCTACACATCCAGGAGCACGTGCCGGCGGCCCTCTCCCCAGATCACTTCTTCCCCCTTCGTTCAGAGCTGCAGCCTCCTCGTCACCCTGGCTGGCCCCTCTGGGCTACAAACCCTTGGTGAAGTCTTCCTTGGAGCCCCCCGCTCCCCATGTCACCCGGCCCTCACTGTGCATTCCTGGGCCACGGCCACCCTGCCCACATGCTCCTCCTGCTCCTCCCGGCTCCTGACAGCATCTGGTACCCAGTGGCCACTTCATGAACGCTCACTGAACACATGCATGAGAGGTGAACACGCACCTGGAGGTGGGGTGGCCTCCAAGGATAGGGCTCTTACAGGGTGTCCCTCAGCGCATGGGGAGGAGGCAGGACGGACTGTTCTGGAGCAGGTATCATGGGAGGATCTGCTGTCCCCTCTGGAAGGTGCTGGAAGGAGCTGTCAGGAGTGCCTGGGCAGGAGGAGAAGCAGGGCCATCTCCCAAAGGAGTGAGACCTCTCCACGATGGCCACAGGCTCCTCACTGGGGAGCAGGAGCATCCACTGTCCGCCTGGTGTCCTGCGGGCTTAGACCTGGAGATACCACTGTCCTGCCCGCCAGCCTCCCTGGGCCCAACCTTGAGGGCCCAGCCCGGCCTGGTCACAGCTCTGACACCCCGCTTCCTGCAGGCACCTGGCCCAGAGTAGAGGCTCCAGTCTGCACTGCAGCACTCTCTCCCCTGTGGGTCCAGAGACGGAAGGGCGCTGTGTGTGGACGCACGGTCTGGTCAGGGCCCTCTCCGGGCCAGGGGCCGGTCAGCAGGCTCTTCCGGAGCGCAGCTTTGCACCTGAGGCCTGGGCCCGGGAAAGGACCCCTCGGACGGTCACCGGTCTGGACCCCAAAGGGTTAAGGAGCAAGTGTGCGCTTTGTTCCCGGCATCCCCTCAGATGTGAGCCTAGCGCTGTCCCCAATCCCTTCCTCATGACTGTGATTAGTATTGCGGGATGAATAGGCCAGCGCAGATTCCTATGGTAACCTTCAAAATGCATTCCTCGGGCAGGCTCTGCCTCCCGCAGTAATTACATTCCTAACTCGGCCCACAAGCAGCATGCTAATTAGCGCTCCGCTGGCCTCGCCTCCCGCCCTGAGAACGGGGCTAGCAGAGGCCACTGCTGTGTGCAGCCCCTTCCCCCTGCGGCGCCCCAGACAGGACAGGAAACAGGCAAGAGGCCAGGGCAGCCGGGGCAGGCGGCCATAGAGTGTCTTCTAGGGAGGAGCAGCCCAGAGCCCCTCTGCCACAGCCATCCTCAGTGTGCCCCGGAGTCCACCTGTGCGCCTTCGTCAGGTGGGGGTGGGACATGCCCTGAAAGCTCTGCCCTGTCCTCCAGCCCTAGCTTCCTGTCAAAGCTTCCTGGGTGCAGGGCTCAGGACTGAGAAGGGAGCAGGCTAGGGCCCATCTCGCCCTCGGCCTCAAAGGATGCAAGCCCAGCTCCCCACCTAGTGCATGTGGATGGAGCCCTGGCAGGGTGGTGGGGTGCGGGGTGAAGCCCCTGAGAGGGCCTGTCTTCCAGGGGGAGCGGCACCGGAGAGCAGGTGGCCAGGTCCGCAGAGAACACCTGGCAGGCAGTTCTTTGGATGAGATGGGGGTATCCAACCTGGAAGCTGAAGGAGAGACACAGGCTGGGAGGGTGGGGAGCTGGCTGGGCAGAGGGGCTGGGGCGCTGGGCCTGAGGCTGGTGATAGCCTGGTGCTTCGAGGAGGACGGGGTGGTGGCCCCACCAGGGCCCGAGGGGACTGAAGGGCCAGAAGCAGCTCAAGGGCCCATGGGCTGTTGCAAGATGGATAGCTTTGCCCGGCTCACACACAGCGAGTACCTGAGCAGAGGCAGGGAGGGGGATCCTGCCAGGGCTGGGGGAGTGGTCACAGGGCAAAGGCTGGACAAGGTAGGGACTGGGGAGGTGTGGTGTGAGTGTGCTGGGCGATGGAGTTTGCAGGAACTGGTGATAGATTACAGGAGGGGTTTGGGAAAGGGAAGGCACCCCCAAGTTTCTGCCCAGAGCACTTGGGCCAGTGGTGGCATTTGGCCAGGCCGACATGGAGAGGAGCAGCTCCCGGTGGGCTGCCTGAGGGCCCATGTGGCATCAGTGAGGCAGTGCTGGCCATTGCGGGGCTGGCACCGGAAGGCAAGGGCAGAGAGCTGTGCCCAGAGGGCTGATAGGGCTGGCCCTGGTCACTGAATAGTGGGCACCTGTTCTCTAGTGGGCAGGGGTGGCTCCATGACAACAGTGCCTGGGGCCAACACAGCCCTGCCACCCAGATGACCAGAAGGAGAGGGGGCCAGGCTTTCTCTCCCCTGCCTCACCAGAGGCCAGGATGGCAGCGTGGCCAGGGGGCAGGCCCTAGGGCCAGGTGTCATGGGGTTAAGCCTGGCAGGGGCAGCTCACACTTCATCAGGGTGGGGCCAGTAGGTGCCCCAGGAATGTTGGTGTGTGCTGCTGTCCTGGCCTCAGGGAAGGAAGCTGAGGGCCCAGGAAGCAGGGCTGCCATTTCCCAGGGTCAAGTGTCTCCAAGAGCAAAACTACTCACCTTGAACCTCACCCTGCCTGTGTCCCCACCCTGTTGGTCTTGGGGGACCAATCTGGTGGATTCTGGTGGATTCCAGATGGCTGTGGCTCCAGCTAGGCTTTCGGGCTTCGGCAAAGAGCTGGGAGCAGGTGGTTCCACGGTGCTGGCTGGGCTGGGGGAGCCATTGATTTTGTGCCCAGGTGGTTTAGAGTGTGAGGCTTAGGGAGGGATTACTGGGCTTGGGATTTGGAAGCTAGCAGTTCCGTGGTGTCAGTCTGCACAACTAATTCTAATGTAAATAGAGCAATCCTTTAAGTATATATCATTTAATGCCCGACAGGGAGCCTGCGGATCTCCTTACGGCCATCCTCATCTCAGAGTAGCTGCTGGTTAACTTCTCTGTCTCAGCCCATTTCTCTGATGGCGGGTGTTTGTGGTAAACCCCGTGAAGGTGTCACAATTATCATGGAAGGCGTCCTGGATGGATTTCCATTCCCTTTTGTCCTCCCCACTGGACCAGTGCCTCGAAACCACCTTTCCTTGTGAGAGACACACACGATCCCTGGGAATTCTGCTAGCCAAACCCCGGCTGCCTCCTGGTGGTGCTGGCTCTGGCTCCAGGCCCCACTCTCTCCCTGCCCCAGACCTTGCTCAAGCAGCTACCGGCCAAGCTCTGACCCTCAATGGCCATGCCATGTGTCTAGCCTGGGACTGGGCTTTCCTGAGAGGTCCTAAGCTAAATGCTATGTGACCCCTGCCTGGGAGAGGGGCTGGATTGTCAGGGAATAGCAAGGCAGCACTGGCACTGCCACAGTGGCTGGTGTCAGGGAGTTCAGCTCCACACCAGGCCATGCCAAACTGATTCCTTTCTCCAGACAAACCTTGAGTTGGGAGCTCTTATTAATCTCAGTCCCACAGCCTGGGAGATGCAGCTGCAGCACACAGAGTGTGAAACCTTACATTCATAGGACTGGGAGAGCATGTCTAGCAAGGGGCCATGGGTCTTACCTTTTGTCCTTAGTGCTTTGTTTCCTTTAAAAATAAATCCTTCCCTATTCCCAATCCAAATTATCCTCTAATTCTTTTTTGAAGTTTTACTTTCCATCATGAAGTCCTTCAGCCCACCAATAGTGAATTTTTATGTATGGTATGAGGTAGGGATCTAACTTTTCTTTCATGCAGTTAGTGGGTAAGCAACATCCCAGCCTGGTCTATGTAGGGCAAGTATTCGCCTCTGGGATTTAAAATGTTACCAAGTAACCTGCAAAATCATCTCTGTGACAGTCAAAGTTCTGTCCCAGTGAGGGTCTGTCTCTGGGTTTCTCATCTCTTTCTTCCCAATCATCAGTTGGTCTATGCCTGGGCAATGCTACAATGCCTGACATAGCTATTGGAGTAATCGCCATACGCTAGGGATGGGCACCCTGCCAGGTGCTGACCTCTGCTTTTGGAGGAGTGAAGGAAACCAAGGCACAGAGAGACGGTGCCTCTGGGCAGCTGCTCCAGGTCAAAGCACTGTTAAGAAGGCCGAGTGGCCCTGAGATGGGAGCTGGTGCCAGATGTCTGCTCCCTTCCTATCCTGCCAGGAGGGGGCCATTTGAGCAGGACCTTCAGAGGCAGTGCGCTCTTGGTGCTTAGGATGCCAACAGATTGTCCCGAAGGGTGCTGGCAAAGTTTTAAAATAATGTGAAACAGCCTGGTCAACATGGTGAAAGCCTATCTCTACTAAAAAAAAAAAAATACAAAAATTAGCTGGGCATAGTGGTGGACACCTATAATCCCAGTTACTCCAGGAGGCTGAGGTACGAAAATTGCTTGAATCTGGGAGACGGAGGTTGCAGTGAGCCAAGACTGCACCACTGCACTCCGGCCTGGGTGACAGAGCAAGGCTCCATCTCAAAATAATAATAATAATAATAATAATAATGATGTCAGCCGGGCATGGTGGTTCACGCCTGTAATCCCAGCACTTTGGGAGGCTGAGGCGGGCAGATCACCGGAGATCAGGAGTTCGAGACCAGCCTGACTAACATGCAGAAACCCCCGTCTCTACTAAAAATACAAAATTAGCCAGGTGTGGTGGCACATGCCTGTAATTCCAGCTACTAGGGAGGCTAAGGCAGGAGAATCGCTTGAACCTGGGAGGCAGAGGTCGCGGTTAGCCGAGATCACGCCATTGTACTCCAGCCTGGGCAACAAGAGCGAAACTCCGTCTCAAAAAAAAAAAAAAAAGTCAAACAAAATCACATATTTTGAAAAACAGGTGTGTCCCATGCAGCACCCTAAAAAGGCTGGGGCATTTTACCTTCTTTCTGCATCTCAGGTTTTCGTCATCTTGGGGTTAAGTGTGCTGATCTGGTCCACATTTTGCAGGTGGGCGGGCTGCCACCAGCTCCTTCGAATGGACCGAACGCTGTGGATTCCAGCTTGTATTCGGTATTATTATCGTTATGATTAGTTTACCATTCACCAAGGGGCAGCACTATCCTGGGGAGGCAGCTGCGTCCCCATCCGCAGAGCCCCCAGGGTGCAGGCTGCGGCTCTCGCGCTCCCTCCTCCTGCAGATGTTTAGACGAGCTCCCTAAACAGACGCTAAAGTGATTCCTCCCCACAGATCTCAGAAGTCAACTGCCTTTTAATAACTGTCTAATACTAAACGCTCCTGGGAGGCCCTAGTGAAGCATCGCAGACCATTAGACCGGGGCTTCCGCCGAGGACTAATTGAGCAGCGCTTAGGGCTTTTCATCTCCTCCAGGAAAGCATCAAGTCCATCCCGCGGAGTGCGGCAGGGGAATTTCCATCCCTTCTCTGTGCTTGAGCAAAGGACATGAAAGCAAACGAGTATGGGAGTTACTGCGGGTCTCAAAGCCAAATTTCCCCCCACATACCACCTGAGTGGCCCATGGAGAGATTGGATGAGTGGTCGTGGTTTTCAGGGAAGCTCATTTGTGTCAGAGATGGGCTCAGCGGGCATTACCTCTTTCCAGCCACAGACACAGAGAGCAGCTCCTCCATGTCCTGGGTGCGGGGACACAGTGCCCGTGGTTCACCCATGTCCTGGGTGTGGGGTACAGTGTCCGTGGTTCTCCCATGTCCTGGGTGCAGGGACACAGTGCCCGTGGCTCCCCTATGTCCTGGGTGTGGGGATACAGTGCCCGTGGTTCCCCCATGTCCTGGGTGTGGGGATACAGTGTCTATGGTTCTCCCATGTCCTGGGTGCAGGGACACAGTGCCCGTGGCTCCCCCATGTCCTGGGGAACATATTTTAGTGATTAAAGTTGGCCCTAATGTGGGTGTTTTCTCAAATATTCATGCAAATCATCCTCTAAAGAGAGAATGTATTTTTGTTAGGATGTCAAGATCAGCTTGGTGTGAACTTCCCTTGTCCTCATGTGGCATCTCTAAGTTGTGGGCTTCCTGTGGTCCTGGAGAGAATGTTCCGGCTCGGCCTCTCTTTAACAGGAGCGTGGGAGGGATGGAGGCCGCGTGTGAGGGGCACATGCTTGGGGCCAGGATGAGGCGCCTCTCGTGGGATGAGAAGAGTTGCCGAGTCCTTACCGCCCGAGGCCCCGGGGTGGGCTGGGGGATGGGTCTGAATCAAAGGAGGCCAGAGGTTGCCTGGCTCTGGGCAAGACAGAGGGAGCTAGTGCCAGCCTAGCTTGGTGGGCTGGTGAGGATGTGGCACAGATGTATTGAGGAATCCCTGGGCCCCAAGCCTGCCGAGTGCGAGATGGGGAACCTGGAGGGGGGAGGCTCCACGCTGGCTCACATGCAGGGGCCGAGGGTTTCCCAGGGCAGGCCCCTAGGCCCCTGTCCACACCTGACCCTGGGCCCTGCTGGCCACTGCTCGGCCCCTGTGCCCACGTCACAGCCTGCCTGTGCCAAGGCCCCTGGGAGATGCAGAGAGAAGGGAAAGGGGCTTGCCCTCAGCCACCGCCTTAGTGGGGTGCGGGTAGCACCGGCCTCTGTGTGGTCCTGCGCGGGGTGGTGGGGGAGGCAGGATGGACAAGAGTCTCCCCTCTGAAGGCGGTGCTGGGAGGAAGTCCACACATGGAGGTCGGATTCTTGTCAAGGGGTGGAAAGCCAGGCCAGGCACCTGTGTGAACCCAGTGCCACGCGGACTCCCGTGGGGAGGAGGGGGAGGAGGACAGGCAAGGAGGCCTCGAAGAGGGAAGACCAGAGAAGGGGGGGAAGGGGGAGAGTGGAGGGAAAGAGGTGGGATAAGGAAGAGAAGGAGGAGGAAGGGGAAGAGGGAGGAGGGCGCGGAGCAAGGTCGGGGGAGCCCAGCGCACGGAAAGGAGGCGCGGGTCAGGGGCACACACCCCCTGGGGCAGGGGCGCAGGCCGGCTTTCAGGTACCGGCCTTTTGTCTGCTGCCCTGGGCTCGCCTGTCAGCCCCGCTGTCAGAGGCCTAATCTTTTTTTCTTCGCGGCTGAAAAGGCCCAGCGCCACATCAGGCGACACACGGCTGCCTATTCTCCTTCCCCGCGGAACCCAATCACTGGACAGCGCCGCGATAATTCACTCCCCAGCCCGCCCTTTGAAAAGGTGGGCCGCCTCTGCGCTGCTCCCCAGCAAGATAAATCATGTACTCGAAATTAACTTCCATTGAGAGGGAGGGCAGGAAGAAAGGCTGATGGGCTGGCGTGGCGGCCAGGGAGGACCGGCCTTGGTAAATGTCAGTGCGGATAATTGGGGGGCTGTGATTAAGATCTTATCTGGGTGGGAAGTAAGCGGGAAAGACTTTAATAAAACTCCTGCCCCATCCATGCTCACTAACTTGAGAAGTTATCTGTCCCCCTTTATTTTGGGGGGTGAATTCAGAAGGGAATACCAGAAAGGTCTTAGCGAAGGAAAAGTTGGTTTCAGGGCGTCACTTAAAAGGATTAAACGGACCTCGGAGGAGCCTCCGCGTTTCACTCCTGGTGACCAAAGGCAGAGGAAAAACAAAAGGCAGAGGAAACAGAAGGGAGCACGGCTTTGTCCCCAGATTCCCACTCATACAAAATGTTGAAAATTCAGGGCTGGGTGTCCATCGTGGGCCACGGGGACCGGCCTCTCAGCCTCTCTTTTCGCTTCTCTCTAGTCATAAGCATTGTCTGGGTGCTGTAAACGTTTTGTTTTTTTTTTTTTCAAGTAAGAGGAGCCCCACGCTTGCACAGCCTGGGGTGCAGGAGGCAGTCTGCACGCAAACACTCAGGGCGAGCTCCCGGGCCAGCTTCGCCATAGGGCCCCGCTCAGCGGCCTTCGCCTGGGAATTTATATTTGCTGCCCTGACTCCAGCAACCTGCAGCTCCAACCCACGCTGCTGGTGGAGGGAGCGTCTGCGGAGGCTGTCCTCCATCGCTGGTGCCCTGGCCCAGCCACCTCCTGCAGACAGGGCCTTCCCGTGTACGTGGACCACCCCCTGCAGCCAGGCAGCTGCTCCCCAGCAAGGGTTTCTGCCAGCTAAGGGGACAGTCACCCTTGCACTGGCAAATTCGTCTGAGGGCCGTACTCCCCTAATTGGAGTCGCTCAGGGAGGCAAAGGGTGGGCAGCCCCGAGGGCACGCCTGGGCTCCAGCCCCATCATCCTGCTGTGGAACAGGTCCCAGGCCATCCTTCTTAGGGGCAGAGCCTGTGGGGACTCGCTGAGGTCACGTGTGCAAAGGGCTCAGCTGGCAGTTACAAGGACTGGGGTGTGCTCCCTATGCCATGCAAGTCTTCCCAGACTGGTGCAGGGCCTGCTGTGGGGACCCATAGCCCCCAGACTCAGGGAACAGCCAGCCTCTGTGATACTGGGGGGCCTCTTGTGGTGGGGGCTGTGGCCTGTGTGGCTCCAGCGGGTCTGAGATATTACTGGGCCACAGGGACTCCAGAGAGGGGGCTGGACACCTGTGTGTGCACACTGCAACGTTCTCCCCCAAGCTCTGGTCAGCCCATCTGCGGTGGCCTTGCTATGGGCCGCTGGAGGCAGCATTGGGTACAAGGGAGTGGGAGGGGAGGCAAGACAGGGGCCCGGAGGAGACGGGACGGCTAGGGGATTGCGACCCCGGAACACAGTGGCTCCTTCACCCCAGGTTCCAGCCCGAGTGTGACTCAGTCAGTTGGGCAGGGGAGGGCGTGGGGATGCCCAGGACCAGCACATATTAGGTGCTTAGCAAAGGTGCCTGGAGAGGAAGGCTCAGAGGAGGCAGGGAGGGAGGGAGGGGAGGGGACGAGACAGACCCGTCATGACCAAGGCCAAGGCCTGAGCTGGCAGGGAGGGGCCTGTGTCCATGGCTGACCTCGGCGTCACTGACACTTTGCTCCAAATAATCCCTTGTCCTGCTGGTCGTCCCGGGTGCTGCAGGGTGCGGAGCAGCATTCCCGTCCCCCGCCCACCAGACACGGGTGGCTCCCCTCAGAGCTGACCACCAAATGCGTCCCTAGACATGGCCACGTGCCCCGGGGGCAGAACCCCTGGCCAGGGGCCCTGGGCCAGAGGCAGAGGCTGCATCCTCCCTCGAAGACTCCCTCGAAGGTGCCCCTGCATCTGCCTCCCTCAGGCCGGCTCTCGGCTCAGAGGCTCTGGAATCGAAGGAGGCAGATGCTTTTCCTTGAGAATATTTTCTGTTTCGTTTTGAGGAAGAATTTTTTTCTTCTTTTTCTCTCCCACTCGGGATGTGAAGGACAAACACTGGAGTGGTTCCTCTGTTTTCTTTGGTTTTGTTTTTAAACCCACTAGTCATGTGCGGAGGAGTTTCAGAGACAAAGTTGCCAAGTTTTGAAGCGCAGATTTGCATTTAGATGTTCATTTGTGACGGCACAATGTTGCATTAAGACAGCAGCATGTACCCCTGCACACACGCACACACACGCGCACACGCACGTGCAAACACATGCAAACACATGCACACACATGCTCACACATATGTGCAAGCACACACGTGCACAGACACAAACCCACACGCACACACGTGCACACACAAACACACGCACACACGTGCACACACAAACACACGTGCAAACACGCACACACATGCACACACACGAACACACATGCTCACACATATGTGCAAGCACACACACGTGCACAGACACACAAACCCACACGCACACACGTACACACAAACACACGTACGTGCAAACACACGCATACACATGCATACACACGAACACACACACTCACACATATGTGCACGCACACACACGTGCACAGACACACAAACCCCCATGCACACACGTGCACACACACACGCTCACATGCACACACGTACGTGCAAACACATGCACACACATGCACACCAATGCACACGCACACACATATGTGCAAGCACACACACGTGCACAGACACACACACACACAAACACATACGTGCAAACATGCACACACATGCATACACACGAACACACATGCTCACATGCACACACATATGTACAAGCACACACACGTGCACAGACACAAACACACATGCACACATGCACCCGGGCATGCACACACAGAGGCAAGTCACCCTCCTGCAGGCCCCTGACGGGGAGCTCCTGCGCTTCACTAAACAGCCGCCACTCCCAGCCCTGCCCAAATCATCCCAGGCTGGCCCTGCAGGTGATCTCCAGAGTCCTGATATCAGGGGGAGGGAAGGAAGAGGCCCTGGCTGGGATGTAGGATTCACACTCAGCCCCCAGGGTGAGGGGAGGCGCCTCCCTGCACACCTGGCCAAGGCCTCCTGCTTCTCTGACCTCGGCCCTGGGCCCACCCCACTCCTGGCTGGTGACATCTGGGTAGCCTCTGGAGTGTGGCCCACAGGGTGACACATTCGGTTTTCAGCCACAGCGTGGGCCTGGCCAGCCTCTGAGCCTGAGTGCTGCAGCCTTCTGTGCCCTGCCCCGTTCATCCCACATCATCACATTCCACGGTGAGTGGCTGGGGGGGCACTCGCTGTGGGATGGCACCCATCACCCTGTGACCCCACCCCTCCTGGGTCCCCCACATGTTGGAGTTCACGAGACCCTCATGTGAAGGCTTCAGGCCCCAGGCAGCCCCAGCTGTCCCATCGGTGGGGGCAGAGGGGCTGTGAGAATGTGGTGGCCCCATCAGCGCCCGTCAGAAAGGGAGTGCAGGGGGCCTGGAAAGTGGCAGAGAGAGCAAATACGCCAGCTCCTGAGCAAACCCAGCGGGACGGGAAGATGACAAATGATGGGATTGTGTCAGCTTGAGAGAGATTGGACTAATGGCACGCGGACTTTGCACTCTGAGGATCAATATTCCATCAGGCAGGGGAGCGCCAGGCCTAGCAAGTGGCGTTTATGTGGACAAAGGCGAGATCCCGCGATAGTCTGTGCACACTGCCCCCGGCGCCGGCCTCCGCTGTAAGCCTGAGTGAAGCCGAGAGGGGGTGGGGGCCACCGAGGGTCTTGGCATCCCCTGAGTGATGGGGGCAAAGGCCAGGCTGACTGAGGGTGCCACTGGCCTGGGTGTCCAGCCCCTGGCCTGCAGTCCTGTCCACTGCATCTCCTATGGCTACAGTTTGGCATCCTCAGGGTGCCCTCGGGCTGCTGGTGCCCAGTGCCAGGTGCTGTCTTCCCAAAAGCTGTTTTTGCTCTGCCTGGCCCTGCCCACCTCTTCTCTTCTCTGGCCACCCCAGAGGCCCATGCTGCGAAGTCTCGGGTGTCAGAAGGCCAGCACTGCAGCCTCGCACCCTGTGCCCAGCACCTGGGGCTGCTATCTAGGCTGTCCATGCTCCAGTCTCCCCGGAGGACTCCGAGGCAGCCCCTCCTGGCGTCTGCAGCTCCCCAGGGGCCGGGGCTCCATGGCAGGTGCTAAATGCAGACAGATGTGGCTGGAGCCCCTCACATGGCAGGTGTCAGGTTGAGTCCTTGGGGTTCAGGGAGGCCAAGGCCAGGCCTGGCGCGGGTGGTCATCTCAGGGGCAGCACTGGTGGCCGTTGAATTGTTCCTTACCAGGGAGAGCAGGTGACAGGGAGGGATGGTTCCAGACCCCATGGCACCCGTATCTCTGCAGCGTGTCCGTCTCGTCGGGGGAGAGCAGGCAGAGCTCCCTGGCTACCCTGTGCCGGCGTCCTCACTCCTCGGTGCGAGCTTAATGCCCACCGTGTGAGAACCCAGAGCCAGGGCCAACGACGGGGGCGACGCAGGTTCACGGGTGGCCTGAAGGAGACCTGGCGCCCACCTCTCTGTCCCTTCCTGTGGGAATTTTGCCCTCAAGATGGCAGCCCAGCCTGAATGCCCAGACCCCGTTCCCAAGCTACAGGTCCTGGTCTGGGCTCTGTCACTCGGGGACGCGCGGTTGCTCGTCTTTCCCTGGCTGGGGCAGTGCCGGGTCTGCTCAGTCCTTCCTCTCTCCCTGCCCGGGACAGAGGCTGCCCAAGGGGCCCACAGCTCCGGCTCTGATGGCGGACACGGTGTGGCCTGTCACTGCGGGTCTACGCCCGAGCTCTGGCCAGACGATGGTCAGGCTGACCTCAGAGGTCAGAGGCCACTTCTCGCCATACCCTTGCTGTTGCAGCCCTGACGCCCTCACCACAGCAGGCCTAGCTGCTCCATGGCTCTGCACCGCTGGTGCCTTGGTGGAGGGCTTGGAGCTCCGTGTGCCCCCACCTGCCCCCAGTCAGGCCCTCCACACACCCCCGTGACTGGGCACCCACTGCAGCACAGCCTGGTCACCGTCCGAGCCTGACCTCCCTCCCTCCACAGCACTCACCCCTGGAGTGGATCAGGACTTCGGGTCCACACCCATCCTGGAAGTATAGAAAGTGAGTTTGAATTCTGGCCCTGAAAGTGAGGTGACAGGTGGGCACAGCTGCCCCCAGGACCCACGGGAAGGGCTAGAGTGAGGGGCTTCTATCGGGGGCTGCTTCCTCGGTGGGAGGAGACCCCTCCTATGTGCTCTTCTGCTCCGGCTGTTTCAACTCCCATCAGCCGGGGATCATTCATCCCCGGTTTCTTGTCTCACACCAGCCTCTATGAGAGTGGCCCCAGGCTGACCCAGGCTTACAGGCATTTAAATACAAATATGGCAAATGGGGACCGGGAGTGCTGGTCCCAGGGAGTGCTGGACCGGGAGTGCATGACCATCCCGGTGGTCATGGCCCTGGCCTTCCTCAGGAGTCGGAAATTGGATTAGACCGTGCGGGAACGGGGCCAATTGAAACCAGGGGTTCAGAGGGTTTCCGCAGAGGTGGCTGGGAGCTGGCGGGTGAGGACACGGAGGGAAGGAACACCCTTCCTGGCCCAGAGAGCCTGTGAGGTGCGTGTCTGGAGAGAGGTCTGGAGCCTGGGGGCCTCGCTATGCCACCTCACCTCTGGCTACCATGCAGGCCTTGCCTGTGATGCCCCCACTCCCGGCTTCCTTCCACTTGATTTGCCGAGTTGTCCAGAGCAGAAAAGGACTCTGGCTCCCCAGGTTCCATCTCTAGGGTGAGGAGCAGGGCCAGGCCCTACCTGTGGAGGGGGCCCGGCACCCCAGCCTAGTCCAGGCCCAGGTCCCGTCTGGCTTCCTACTGACCGCTGGCCTGAGCCACAGGCCCAGACCCGCCTTGTCCTTGTGCTCCGGCGATCAGGTGCTGGCTCTCCATGGGACCACAGACCCCAAGGCTCGCTGGTCTTAGGGAGGCCTCCGCACATTCATGTTTCCCCTTAGAATGCAGGACAAAGGCTCCAGGTGGTGCCACAGATTCACCGGCTCCAAGAGGCTCCTGGTACCGGAAATCCATGAAAGTTCTGTGTGTGTGTGTGTGTGTGCGTGCATGCTCATGCTGTGTGTGTGTGTTTGGAAAGATTGTGTGTGCACGCAAGCATGTACACACGCACACACACGCACACACACACTGTCAGAGCCTTTTCACCATCCCTGTGAAAACACATATCCCCAGAAGGCTGAGCCAGACCTGCTCAGAGTGCAGAAAATGGAGCCATCTAGAAGGAAACAGCATGGAGCCCTGGTGGCCTGGATGGCAATCCACACTCCTGCAGCCCCAGCTGGCCCCTGGGAAGCATGATAGCCAAAGGGAGGGGCTCCTGGGTGTGCCTGGACACCCCCTACCCAGGGCCTGAGCTGGCAAGGGGGCAGCTTTGGGAACTAGAAGTGGTTGGATTTGGGGTGGTGTGACTGGGGCCCTCCCCAGCATGATGGCATCAGCCCCCAGCTCATTGCCCAGGTCTCCATGGAGACGATCAAAGCACCACCAGGAGAGGGGGAGGCAAAGCCGGGAAAGAACCAGGGCGTCTGTGTGGCTTTCACCACGTGCTCAGGTGCTCTGTGGCATGTGACCTGTCTCCAGACTGGCAGTCAGGGGCTGTCAGGGACCCCCAGAGCGGACTTGATCTCAGCCTGGGGGGGCCACATGGAGGGAGGGAGTCCAGGGAGACCCCAGCTGCTGGCGTGCTAGGGCATGCGTGTACACGTTTGTGTGTAAGCGTGTGTGCACGTGCATGCGTGTGTGCACTTGCAGGTGTATGGACACAGGGCCCGAGGCACCTCTGTGCCCAAGTGGGACTGAGGACTCCCGTCAAAGAAAGGCCTGGGAGAGCCCCTTGCCCGACCTTCTAAGTCACTTTGGCAGGAAGAGACCCTGGCTGAGGATTGAGAGCCTGGCCCACAGGGTTGCTTGACCCCAAAGCAGGCAGGGAGGGGCCTCCCTGCAGAGCTGAGGGTGGCCTGGGAGGTGGGAGACGGTATGGCCGTCTCTGTACCCTGTGCCCTCCTTCAGGCCAAGGGCCTTTTTGGCGGGACTGGCTGGCCTAGTGACTTCCAGCTGCACAGCTATCGACCCAGGGCTGGACGGCCCCTGCCTGGCAGAGCCTGGCCATTTGCTTTCAGGAGAAGCCCGCTCCGGCGGCCACAGTGGGGCTTCCTTTCCAGGCGCTGGTGGAGGGCCGGTGCCTCGGCCGGTGCCGTGGACATTCTTTGTGCGGCCAGGCGGGTGACCCACTGCAGGCTTGGCCCTCTGGGGTCTGGTTAATTACCTTTCTCCAGACACTGGTGTGGAAAGTCATTTCCTTGAGAGGATGTGGGGAGGAGGGCTCCCCATCCAGCCCTGGCCTCCACGGTCGCCTGGGCCAGGTCAGGGGACAGGGGGGCTGAGTTTTCTAGTGTGGCCTTGGGTCACTTCAAACCCTTGCCCCCCAGGATGGGGACTCGGGTGCTGTCCTGTGCCTGGCATCCAGGGCAGGGGGTGGTGCTGTGTATTTTCTCTCTGAATCAGGCTGCTGATTGTGACCTGGCTGGGGAGAGGGTTCTAGAAGCCTGGCCATGGCCCGATGAGGCAGATAGGAAACCGAGGGCCAAGGCTCGGGAACGTGGGAGAGTGGCTGGGGGTGCCATGTTTTGTACAAAGAGATTTTTATGACCGATCCTTTTTCTTCACGTAAGCTGTGGAGTTAAGTGTTTGGAATTGCTGCAGACGCTGAGAAAGGCCTGCCCCTGTCACGCCGGATTGTCCCTTGCTCAGCAGCTGACACGGCCCATCTGCAGTGCGTGGGGGAGAGGGAAGCCGGCAGAGGGGCAGCCCCTGGGATCCCTGCGGCCCCACAGCCCCTTCCCTGCCTGGAGGCTGTTTCTTGGAGGGGGAGAGAGGAAGGGGCACCCAGGCTGCAGCCCTGCCTGCCTGCCCTAGCTTGGGAGCCCTGCCTGGCGGCTGAGGCTGCAGGTCCCTTCCCCAGGGCTGAAGAAACCCAGTGAGAGGCTGGGGCACTGGTGCCTCCTTGCTCAGGAGCAGGTGGAAGTGGTCAGTCCTGCCCGCCACTAGCCCTTATCCCACAGGTGGCCCCTGAGCTTCCGTGGGGGTGGCGGGGCCAGCCCTCGCTGCCGGCAGAGTTATCAGTTCACAGCTTGAAATCCAAGTAATTAAGGCGATGGATTAAATCTGTGGGATGTCTCCACGCTGGCCCGTATCACATCGTTCCACAAAGATCGTGTGTCCTCCCTGCCCCCCTGTCTGGCAGCCTCCCCTCCCGGGGCACTGGAAGATTCCAGGGACGTGTCTGGTGCGCTTCAGCCTGGCTAAGGTCGTCACCACAGAAGGGAGCTTTGGGGCTTGGCCCAAGGCCCGGTGACAAACAGGAGCCGCAGAGTGGCTGGGAGGAGAGGAGGGGCTTTGCTCCTGAGCTGGGGGGTCGTCATACACAAAAAGACCACTTCAAATGTGCACCTGGTCATTTCTCTTTAGTGACCCCAAAGTGTCTGCCACCATCCCCTCAAAGCTGGAGAAAGAGAAACCCAGGCAGCCAGAAAGGAACCCGGGAGACCCCCACTCCTCTGTCCCTGGCCCCGTCCCCGGCAGCTCTGGGGAGCGGGAGGAGCCTGCCCTTGAGTCTCAGCGCTGGAGCTTCGCACGCTGTTCGCGGTGAAAGGCGGGGTGGATAGTTGGTGAGGAGAGGGTCTGGAAGCGGTGGGCCTCGTGGGAGTGACCCCAGCCAGGCGGAGTCTGGGGAGCCGGATGGCAGGGCTGAGCCCCGGCCAAGAGTGCAAGGAGGCTGCTGGCCCCAGAAAGAACCACTAGAAGCCACTTCCCGCTTCTGCAGGGATTTGCAGAGACTTGCTCCTTCCGGGATCTGCCATTCTGGGGGTTCCTCACCCCTGGGAGCTGTGTTTGAACGTTTGAGGGACATTCAGATGTTTGGCTTTGGATTGGAAACGGGATATGATTGACTTGTGAGTGTGTTAGAATCTTGTGTTGGGACAAGGTAAGCGTGTGGTTTCTCCTTTCTTTCTGTGCAGGAAAATGCCTTAGTTAGTGCCCGGCTTGGAGGCAGCGGAGGCTGGGGCCAGAGGACAGCTTGCCTGTCACGGAGCCCGCAGGCCACAGGAACAGGCCTGGCCCCTGAGCTGCGTGAGATCCGCGGGCCTGGGCAGGACGGAGCCTGCCCCAGGAGCCTACCCTCCCAGCAGGGCCTGGGGCTGCGGAGCCTCCGGTCCTAGCATCTGCCCCTGAAAATGGCACTGGTTTGGGGACAGGACACAAGCAGGAGAATTACATTATTTGTTTTTAAAAACAGCTTTTCTTTTAAAAGCCTGTCCTGGAGGAGAGCAACCTGGAGCTGTTTTCAGGACCCGGCTCAGAAAAGATCAGCTCCTGATTAAAACAAAACACAGTGAGAACAAGCCCCAGGTAGCTCAGAGGCCCCCAGCTGGAGCAAACTGTTTCTGTGGAGACTCCGCACGTCGCTTGCCTCCTGCAAGGCCGAAAGTGTCTCCCGGCCTGGGCCCGGCCTGGAAGTGCAGGGCAAAGGGCGGCGGTGAAAAATGAATGGGCTTCCGAATGCCGAGAAACAGATGTGAGGCTGTGCTGAGGAAGGGAAGGACAGGGAGCCAGCTGATTAGGGGATCCGGGGCAGGGCCAAGTGCCACCGGCAGCCTTGGGGGACAGCGGCCCTCCACCTCGCTGCCGGCTGCTGGCCCTCCTCGGCTGGGCCTCCCTCCAGCCAGCACCCCCTCCCCAGGCGGCTGGAGACCCCGGAATGTGTGGCCCCGGGCGGGAAGTGGAGGAAGAAGGGCTGCAGCCCCGTCAGTACCCTGGGTGATGTAGTGAGTGAAACATCTTGAAAAATGAAAGCAAATCCCACTCTAATCTCCCCGAACAAAGGCCTTTCAGTTGGGCCAGAGTGGCAGGCGCGGGCGGTTGGTATCGCCAGATCTTTTCTATGAAATGCGCACCCGGCGGAGTATGGATCTGATTAGGGCAGCCGGCCTCACTGCGAGCCCCTTTCCTGCACACGGTGTCTGTGGAGGTCAGGCGGACGTGTCCGTCCAGCCATGGCCCGGACACAGGCAGCCGGGCCGTGCGGCACAGGACTGCCTGCTGGAAGCTTCGCCTGCACACCCTTCCCGGCCTCCCATGCAGTGCTGGGAAGAACCAAGTGCCCCTTCTAACAATTTCCAATCAACCCCTGAGATGCTGGGCCCTTGACGCTCTCTGCAGATCCCCTCCTCTGTCCGGTGGCTGCTCTGTCATGTCCCTCAAACGTCCAAACACAGCTCCCGGGGGTTAGCAGCCCCTGGAATGGCGGATCCCGGAATGAGCGGGTCTCTGCAGATACCATCAAAGGCTTTGAGTCCGTCACAAACCGGAAGCAATGTCTCTTCAAAACTCCAACCCTAGAAGCAAACGGACCCCTTGAAGGTGGTCGGCCTCCCCTGGGGCCCACCTGGTGGCTCCGAGTGGCCACGTGGAGGAGTTTAGGGTTTAAGCAGAACAAACAAAACTCGAGTGCCTGCAAGGGGAAGAAAGGATCATTATACGAGTGAAAAAAATGAACCGTCTCGACTCAGCAAATACCACAGCCCTGCCCTCCTTCCAGACAACCCCCACCGCCCCCACAATAAAAACAGCCCAGGAAAGGAAATCAAATTTAGGCTTTCACTAACTGGCCAGAATGCTTAATTTAATAAGGGGTGGGAGATGCTGTTGTATTTTATTTTATTTTATTTCTACTTTGAACAGGTTGAATCTTCCTGTAGGGCTCTAGGGAGGCAGCGGCTGGGAATGAGAAACAGCCCCAGCTTTGCAAATTCAAACCAGGACTGGAGTGCGGGAAGGGCGAGAGGCGGAGCGCCTGCGCAGGAGCCCGAGGCCTGGGGGGCGGCTCAGGGGGTCTTGGTGCTCAGGGCAGTGGTGTGCAAAGGGCCGAGGTGGGTGGGAAGAAACCTCCTTGATTTCACCGGGTGCTGGATGAGAAGTCAGCGTTCTCTGGTGTAAAGTGAAGAGCCTGAGGGCTGGATGCGTGGTTGTGGTGCCGGCTGTGTGTCTGCACCTCACATACGGGACAGCAGGCCTAAGCCTTCAGCGCACCCCTCCTCTGCCGTCATGGCCAAGCTGAACCCTTGCACAGGGGACAGGGGCTGGAGGACGCTTTGGTAGCAGGTTCCCAGGAGCGTGTCTGTCTCCACGGCAGAGAGGCCCTTAGGAAAACCGACAGGACCCTAACGGGTGACCGTCCTGGGCTGAGGGGTCCAAAGCAATGTATCTCCAGGCATCTGACAAATTTATCAACCCCCAAGTGTGGCACCCGTGCAGAGGGAGTTGTGGGCGACTGAGATCAATGCCCAGGCACGGGTGGAGGGTGTCTGCCGGCAGCTGCATGGAGCCTGTGGCCTTCCCGGAGGAGGGGGCGGCCATTCGGTGACGCAAACACCTGCCCCACCTGGTTTGCCCTTTCAGCACAGGTGGCCAGATCCCACTCCCAGCGAGGGGCCCAGAGTCTTCTCCAGTGCGGCAGGCGCTGCTGGGACTGGGAGGGGTGCAGCCCATCCCCTGCCCCCTTCCTTGGCATGCCGAAGGCCAAGCTGGGGCGAGGCTGGACTCAGGAGATGTGGCTGTGAGGGCAGCAACATCTTGTTCTAATTTGCCTCTCGGTGGCCTGAGAAGCAGGGTGCTCACGGGGTGCCCCAGGGCTTTGCCCCCGTGGCGAGACATTAAGTGTATGAGCTGTGGGGTCTGGGGCAAGGCAGTTGGCCTCTCCTCAACTGGGAACAAGACAGACTTGTGTCCTTGTCAAGGTTGAAAGAGGCCCTGTCTCTGAGCACCTGGGCTGGGGTGGCGCAGCTCAGCTGCAGTCAGCCGTCCCGGATCCCCGCCCCACCCCGAACGGTGGGTGTCTGGGTCAGCCCCTCTCCCAGGCTCTGTGCGGAATGACTTCTGTCTCCGAGGCTGCCTTTGGGACCCCGTGTTAGATGTGCCACCACCCGTGAGAACCGTCAAGAACTGCTGGGACCTGGGCACTTAGGGAAGGGCCGGCGGAGGTGGAGAGGGCCGTGGAGCCGGCCACAGTGGCTCCTGGAGTCCTGGGGGTCCTGTCCTCACACCCTGGCTCAGCCCAGCCTGGGCCCCGAGCTGGAGGCCGGCAGTGGGGCAAGACTTAGATGTTAGTTTTAAAATGAAAAGGGAAAGTCTAAGGAAAAGAAGGAGAGAGAGGCCCAGACGGTCTCCTGTTTTGCAAAGGGCTCTTCTGAGCTCCGACTGGCTTCGCTGAGTGGTTCTTGGCCTGGCTGGGCTGATCTATGTCTTTCACCCAGGACCCTCTGCTCTCGTGACCTCTAAACGTGACCCGCTGTCCAGTAACTGACCGTGGACAGGACAGAGGTGACAGCCCCAGCTTGGCCCTTTGGAAGGCAGCTAGGCTCACCACTATAGCACCAACGCTAGGATCAGCTTGGCCCTTTGGAAGGCAGCTAGGCTCACCACTATAGCACCAACGCTGGGATCAGCTTGGCCCTTTGGAAGGCAGCTAGGCTCACCACTATAGCACCAACGCTGGGATCAGCTTGGCCCTTTGGAAGGCAGCTAGGCTCACCACTATAGCACCAACGCTGGGATCAGCTTGGCCCTTTGGAAGGCAGCTAGGCTCACCACTATAGCACCAACGCTGGGATCAGCTTGGCCCTTTGGCCAACCCTGACCCTTCCATTGGGGAGAGAGCCACCTGCCACATCCCAGGCCTGGAGGGGAAGGAAGAATGAGGGCTGGGAGTCAGAAGTATCTGAGCTTGCGTCCCTACTCAGCCTGGTGACAGCCCCTCGAAGCCCCCCTCCACCTAAGGTGGGCCCTAGCAGGGTGGGGGGACCTCTGTGCCCTTGGTGGCTAACGTAAGGGTTCAGGGTGGGAACGGGCCAGCTCCAGGGCCCAGACCTCGATCCACAGCCTCCTCCCTGCTCCCGCCTGGGCAGCCCTGTGGGAAGGAGGCTGGAGAAGGGGCTCCAGGTCTCTGGCGTACCGGAAGCGAGCAGCTGCAGTGTGGCCCCCGCGTGGTCCTGGGTGCCAGCTCCCGCAATGCCCAGGTTCCTGTCAGCTCCGCAGTAGCCCCCGGGGGCCTCTGGGCTCTTTGCATGTCTCTGGAAAAACCTGCTCAGCTGACCCAAACCAACCACAGTTTTGGCGAGTTTCTCTTTGCCTAAAGCTCTGACATTTCTCTGCCTCTCGAAGGCACAGTCACCAGCCAAAGGCTGACAATGTGTGCACCCCGCAGCTGCACCTCCTTGAGAATGCTGGGCGTCCTCAGCCAGCACGCTTCCTGCATCCGTGAGTCACTCTGGCTGAGGCTGGCTTCTCAGCGAACAGCCCAGACCCTGGGCTCTGGGCTGAAGAGGCCTCAGAGCTGGCCAGAGGAGGCCAGCCCAGTGCCTGCCGATTGGATGGGCAAAGAGGACAGTCCTCTTGTCCTTTCTGGATGTGGGCCTCTGTTCAGCCCAGGTCTCCTCTGACCCTCCAGAGTAGCCAGGGCACATGGGGAAACCGAGGCCCCCCACTCGGCAGCTGCCTGGCTGTTCGGAAGGGCAGAGTCGCCGGCTCAGTGGGACACACGCTCTGAAGCACAGGCCTCTGGGGGGAACTAGAGGAGCAATGAGTTAAGGGAGCGGCTATGCAGGTCCCTGGACCGGACTCTGCTTTTAATTTTTTAAGGAAAGAAAGGAAAACATCCTTTGGTGGCTCTCCCAGGAGCTCAGCCGTGTTTGCCGTCGGTCACGGCAGGTTGGGCCATTTGTAACGAGTTTGGTCCGCTCGGGGGGCACTGACCCCGCTACGCCTGGCCCCTCGGAGCGGAGCGCGGCACAGGCGAGGCGCAGCGGAGGGTGCAGGTCCCTGCACTGGCCTGATTCATTAAGGACCAGCTCCTTTGTGGGCCCCAGCTCCAGGCCCATTGCTGTCACGGGGCTGTTACAGGCATAATGACAGGGGCATTAGAGGCCCGAGAGCAATTAACAGGCTGCTTAATTAGCAAGAGGAATTAGCGTTTGAGTGGCGGATCTTCCCGTAAAACCTTGTAGAGAGCCCGGGCAGTTATCTGATTATGCATTGATCGGGCTGGGTTCGTCCTTAGGTAATCCTCTCCCTCTTGCAATCTGTGAATATACAACTGTTTAAATATTCCAAACCGAACTGTCTCAATAAACGCGGGGAGAAAGGGGCCATTGTGGGCCCGGGCGCTGCTGGCCGCTCTTCCCGGCCCAGCTCCTCTGGGCTTGCAGAGGCACAGCCGGTCCCCGCACCCCTTACTGCCGCCGCACGCGGCCAGCCTGGCTGTGCCTGGGAACAGTGTCGGCCAGTCTGGCTCCAGGCCAGCCCTGGCCACAGGTGCCAATGGCATCCTCCTCCTCAGGTCTCTCCCATGCCCCCGGGGACTCAGTCCACTGCTCAGGTGGACAGGGCAAGGCCGGAGGAGCTGGCTGCAGCTGCACAGGAAGGGACAGGGCTGGCTACCTGCAGGCAGCACCCGGGGTCCCGACAGCCTTCAACGAGGGGCAGTCAGGTCAGATCAGGTGGACCCAGACCCTGCTGTGGTTCCTGGAATCCCCAGATAAGCTTTGAAAACCCAGGAGCATGTACCCAATCCCAAGTCATGCCCTACCGTCCTTGAGCTCTGTGGTGGGCAGAGGGCTGGGGACTGAACCAGGAGCCTCTAGCCTGGGGCTCTGTCAGGGACCCTGCCCTGTAGGGCTGGTGCTTCTGGAGTGAGGGAGGAGGTGACAGGAACCAGTCCTGGAAGTGGGCTCCCCACTGGGCCTGGGACAATGAGGTGCCCGTCGCCAGTGATGGTCACAGCACCTCGAAAAGGCAGAGACAGGAAGGTTCTGGAAGGGCTTCTGATTTGGTGCACACGCGGTGTAGGTAGGGTGTGGTTGCTCTGGTGTCAGGCCCGGGCTCGCTGTCTGTTCCAGCAAACTTTAGGGGATGGGGAGCTTACTCTGGACTCAGCTGGGAGGCCCCTCGATTCTGGGAGCAGGGCAGGACCACCACTGGCCCTGGAGACAGTTGCTGGGGTCCTGTCCTCACACTCTGGCTCAGCCCAGCCTGGGACCCGAACTGGAGGCTGGCAGTGGGGACAAGACATAGATGTTAGTTTTAAAATGAAAAGGGAAAGGCCAAGGAAAAAGAGAGAGAGAGAGAGGCCCAGACGGTCTCTTGTTTTGCAAAACTCAAAATAGATTTCAGCACTGTGCTTTTTAAAGACAAATCTTTGCACTCTTCTGCGATCCTCGCTTGACCTCTCATGGTTTCTGGCAAGGAGAGCCTGCTACGATTTGGCATCGAGTTATTTAAAATGCATAACGGCGGTGCACAGGCTTTGCCAAAAGCTGATATATGTTGGTTTCTTGAACCTTGCTTTTCTTGTTTGCTACATCGGATATCATCTTACCCAGACGATGCCCTTGTGAGATAGATCCCCCACCCCTTCACTTTGTGGGTGCAGCCAGCGTATTTCATTTTATTGCTTGCACGATCTGTGTGTCTGGAGAGAAAGCAAACTAGTTACCAGCGAGCCACAGCCCAGCTTCCCTGGGCACTTGAGGAATCTTTATCGAGCTCAGATGATTAGACCTGGTTTCTGGTTTCGTTTTGGAAGACTGGCTGCTAAGCAGATCCATTCTGCCTGTAAACCGATACAGATGCTCAGGGCCACTGCACTCCCCAGTGCCCAGGACAGTAGGACGAGGGTCGAGAGGGACTGTCCTGGGCCACGTCCCCTGTGCGGTGGAAAGGCCCAGCTTGAATCTCTGAGCGAGAGGCCGGTTTGCCTAGGGTGAGTGTGAAGGCCTGAGGCCCACCCCATAAAGGCAGAGCGTCCCCATGGTGCGGGGGGACAGTGGGAGGTGGGCAGGCCACAAGCTTTGAGTTCGGGGAGGCTGCAGGCACTTGGCTGCCCATCAAGGGGCCTGGCTTCCTGGAGCAGAAGGCTGGGTGCTGTGGCCATGGAGGAGGGGCTCCTGCCTCTGGTCAGCCTCCTGGCATCTGGGAACACGTCCTCCAGCTTTTTCCTTAGTGGCCAGTTCCTGAGAAAAGGGCCAGCACGCTTCCATCCGCTTCAGAGGGCGTCCGCATGAAAATCTCCTGACTCCCCCGTCAGCCGCACTCTGGAGGGACCAACTCCGCCCCTCACTGGAGAGAGACCGTCCTTCTGAGTGTGTGGAAATCGAAGGCTAGATCTGGGTCTGGTTCCGTACCCACGCCCTGTGACGACAGACCCGTGATCTCTCTTCTGAGAGGGAAACAAAGACCTCACGTTTGACGGGGCCAGAGAGGCAGCCGTGGGAATCTGCTGCTCGCTTTCAACACTGGGTGCCTTGTCCTGGAAAGTCTGGGGGTCGCCACATCAACTTGGGTTTCCTATTTTATCCTAGTTAAAGTGGAATTTATAGTATTCGGGGGTTGCTTCAGTCCTGCCTTTTTCTCATCACAACATCCCATGCACGGCTGTGGGACACGCAGGCCACAAGTAGCAGAGCACTGAACACCCCCCCCCGCACGCTTCGGCACCCAGGACCCTGGGGTGGTTCCGTGGCGGCTACATTCTCTCCCACAACGGTGCCCTGCGGGCTCAGGGTACGAGGGCCA
Source organism: Macaca mulatta (assembly GCF_049350105.2). Classification (NCBI taxonomy): domain Eukaryota; kingdom Metazoa; phylum Chordata; class Mammalia; order Primates; family Cercopithecidae; genus Macaca; species Macaca mulatta. The sequence goes on along the minus strand of NC_133406.1, from coordinate 237,655,740 downwards.
AGGACTCCCACTCGGGAACCCAGAGAGTGACTGGCCACGGTGACTGGCCAGTGAGCTGTGGAAGGAAGCGTCCAGCTCTCTGTGGACTGCCCTGTCCCTCCCACCATGCTACTGGAGACCACCCCACCCAGGTCGGTGGCTGTTTTCTGGTGGTGGCAACACTCCACTGGCCCTGGTTCCCTTGCTGGAATCCTTGGGCACAGCCTGGAGAGTGGACAGCTGTTCACAGCCCAGTGAGTGCCCTGCTGGGAGCTGGATCTGTTCGGCCCTCACTGACACCAGTCCTGGGGAGCCTGCCCTGGCCTCGGGTGGGGTGCACAGCCGTGGCCGGCAGCCTTGGTTTCTTCATCTGGGGAGTGGGAGCGGCTGTGCAGATGAGATGAGGAGGGCGACCCAGGGGAGGCTGGGGGTGTGGTCGCTGTTCCCCTAGCAGGAAACCAGGAGGGAGCCTGGTGCGCATGTGTGTGTGGGGGGGTGCGTGTGCACGTGTGTGCATTCCATGCCTGGTGTGTGTGCATGGGTGAGTGTGCATGTGTGTGCGTGTCCTGCCTGGCGTGCGTGTGTAGGTGTCCTGCCTAGTGTGTGTGTGTGGATGTGTGCACACGTGTGTGTGTCCTGCCTTTTGTGCACATGTGGGTGTGTGTGTCTTGCTTGGTGTGTGCATGTGCATGTGGGTGAGTGTGTGTGTGCGTGTGCATGTGCATGTGTGTCCTGCCTGGTGTGTGCGTGTGGGTGTCTGTGTGTGTCCTTCCCGGTGTGCGTGTGTGTGCGTGTGCATGTGTGTATGTCCTGCCTGGTGTGTGCGTGTGGGTGTCTGTGTGTGTCCTTCCTGGTGTGCGTGTGTGTGCGTGTGCATGTGTGTGTGTCCTGCCTGGTGTGTGCGTGTGGGTGTCTGTGTGTGTCCTTCCTGGTGTGCGTGTGTGTGCATGTGCGTGTGTGTCCTGCCTGGTGTGTGCGTGTGGGTGTCTGTGTGTGTCCTTCCCGGTGTGCGTGTGTGTGCGTGTGCGTGTGTGTGTGTCCCGCCTGTGCATTTACAACACTAGCTGAACCGCAGGGGTGTCGTCCAGGGCTGCTGAGGGCACCTGGGAAAGGAGCCGGGGCAGACCCTCCCTGCTGGGTGCTTGAAGCTGAGGGCCAGGATGGGATGGGGACCCGGGGCCCCTGATGCAGGTTCTCCCAGGTCCTCCACAGTTGCGTGGGAGAGCCCAAGGGCCCTCAGTGCCACAGGCAGGGAAAAAGTCCTCCTCCAACACTGCCCAGACCGTGTACGGAGCAGAAATCCCTGGAAGAGATAAGAGAATTGGGGTTTCAAAACCCCTTTTCCCAAGGAAAGCATTTCTCTGCCCCAACAGGAGTTGCTGTCTGTCTGATTCTCTCCCCCTCTCAGTCTCTCTCTGTCTGATTCCCTCCCCGTCTCTCAATCTCTCTCTCTCCTACTTCCCTCTTCCCTTGGTCCCGGGAGGGTCTCAGCCATTTGTATCCGCCAAGGACATCCAACAGGGTTGATGGGCCAAGGCAACCAGCTGGGCTGGGTGGGCAGTGCAGGGGGCTTGCTCTGGGACAGGGGGGCTCAAGCACCCCAGAGGGAGGTGGAGGCCCCCTGGGCAGCCTCCTGCTCCCCCAGCAGGTCCTGGGCTGCGTGCTTAGTGCCAGGTCAGGGGCTCGGGGACAGCTAGTGAGGAGGCCTTGGGTCTTGGTGAGAAAGCAGCTCTCTGTTCCTGTCCTGGGCAGGCCCAGCCAGTCCTGGAGGCCGAGTGTCAGAGGGGTTCCCGGGATCCCTGGGCAGGCGATGTGGACTGTGGGGTTCTGGGGAGAAGTTGGGGGCTCCAGGTCTGTGGTCTGAACCCACCACTGTGCCCCATATCCCAGTGTGTCCTTTGCAAACTACAAACCCAAACCAAACACAGCACCAGCCCTGGGGAGGCCAGGATAAGGAAGCAGCTGAGAGGTGGGCCCTTCCTGCGGCTGTGGGGCTTTGGAAACACGCAGAGACCCGAGTTGGCCCCAGAGGCAGTCCCCAGGGCCCGCCCCACAGCCCACCGCTGCCCCCTGTCTATGGGTTTTCTCGCTGAAACATCAGTGCAATTTTAATTCACACCGCTGGGATTTCAGGGAAGGGCCGATGCTTCACGAGCGCCACGCACAGCTCTGCGCTTTCTGTAACTTGCCGCCTTCTCTTTGGGGATGTTTGTCTTCATTTTCTTAATTTCCAAGAGCCCATTACAGACGCATGTCACCTCCATTCCCTCAAATACTGTCGCCCTTTTCCCTGTGAGCCGCATGCCCTTTTCCTTGGCTGGGGGCGTTTTTTGTTGTTGTTGTTTTTTATCTTTTCTGCTGCCGGCACACGGTTCCGGGTTTCACAGCGTCAGACCCGCCAGCCCTTGCTCGACACTCCGGTCTAGAACGCTGCCGCTTCTTTTTGCAAGTTGTGCCATATTCACATTAAGTGTGTTCCAGCACCTTCTGAGTTTGTGGGGTGGAGGAGAACCTGACCCGCCCATGTTTATCCTGACATGCAGACCGTGGGAGGGACGCTCGAACCGGGTCCTGCAGGGAGGTCCCTGCCCTCATCTTCTGGCCACGCCATGGTGTGTGGCTGACTCTGCCCTCGGCTTCCTCCGAGCTGTGCCGCAGTCACAGTGTTTGGTTGTTTTCGTTGTTTCCATCATCCTCGTGATCCATGTCAAATACTTAAACTCACAGAAAAGCAAGACTCCCTCTCTCTCTCAGACATTTCTCGTCATTGTCCAGTTTTGTGTATTTATTTTGCCTTTGAGAAAGACTTTGGAGCCATTTTCTTGAGGTTAGAAAGAGGTTTATTTTGTAAAATTGTTATGTTTCTGTATTTGAGTTAGGGGGACCGGACGCTTTATAATCCTTAGTTCTTCCTATGAAGGAATGTGAGGCGGCTGTCCATTTCTCAGGGTTCCTAACAAAATGGCTTTCGTTCACATTTTATAGTTCCGTTCACAGAGCTGCGACCTGTTTCTCGCTGGGTTTTACTTCAAAGGATTTTTTAGCCAGAAAGTTAAAAAAAATCAAATGGAAATAATTAAAACTCTTATACTTCTTTAATACCTCTACTGCAGGAAAAAAAAATGAAAATAATGAGACAGTTCTAGCAACCGTGAGCAAAATTTCCATGCCATTAGAAAAGCGAGGGTTGGCCTCGCTCTGGTCTGTGTGCTGCATGGTGATAAGCTGGGGCACCGCCATTTGAGGCCGCAGGTGATGGTGCAGGCCGCTGGGTGCTGCTGTAGCTCCAGGTCCCGCAAACCTCACAGGGGAGGCCGTGGCCTCCTGTAGTGATGCCGCCCTGGGGTCTCCCGGCAGCTTTCCTGGGACCCACCCTCCTCCCCTCCACTGTGCCTTCCTCCTCCTCCCTCCTGGGCCTATGTCCTAGATAAGCCTGTTAAATGAGCCCCATAATACTTAAAATGCTAGTCCGTTTAATATGTAAACAATGACAATTTTTTTTCAAAGGGTTTAGGATTTAAATTAGTTTTTTTAAAAACCCAATTACTGCCATTTAATTCAGAGGAGAGGGTTCTTTATGTGCTAATTACATAGCTGGGAAATGAGCGATCAGGGGCTCAATGGGGCATTAGGGGCACTTTTTAAAGGTTTAGAAGTATTTATCTGAGTTTGGGGTTTGCAGTCTGCATTCAGGGCCGTGCAGGCAAATTTGGAACCAGGATGAAGGGTTACATGGCAGCTCCGCGGAGAAAAACTCTGCCATTTCAGCGTATTATTATCTGGATGATGTTTACGAAGTGTCAGGACCTGGATGTGGTCCCTGCCCAACTGATTCTGTGTCCGGTGGGCAGAGGAGCAGAGCCTGCTGGATGGAGGGTAGATGGGACAGGGGACCTGGGCCTGGTCAGAGCACTACCTTGGGCCCTTGGGAGGCCTGAGCCTTCCAGAACTTTCCAGAACCTTCTAGAGGGGCACACATGGCTGCCCAGGCAGATGGGCTGCAGGGAGTTGTCTCGCCATGGGCAGTTCCTCACTCTGAGTCCCTGGAATGCAGAGGGAGTTCTTCAACTGCTCCAAATGGCTCTTCCCTCCACCCCCCATTGCCTTCCTTCCTCCCCACCGAGGGGTCTCTCTGACAGATCTGGAGCCCCCATGAGGTCCAGAATGTTCTAGAGCCACCCTGTTCATACTGTTGCCTGACAAGTCAACACCTCTGCCTCCTAAGAGAGAGTAGATGATTCATTTAAAAGAGAAATTATGTTGGAAGTGAAGTGAACTTTATTTGGTTCAGCAGTTTTTGAACACATCTGATTAGGAATTCCCCGGGGACTGGGTGGGGCAGGGTTAGATAAAAAGCCCCCGTCAGGGTGGCTGGGCAGGGCCATGGAGCCGGTCCACTCACCCGGAACCCCAGCCTCATGCAAACACAGATACTGTGACTCTGTCCCAGACTTACAGAAGATGGACCTGTAATTGACACTGTACTGTATTTAACTGCCATGGAGGTAAATGTCTTCAGGAAACACTGCACCACGTTTCGAAGAAGTTCAAACAGCATCCCTGCAGCAGGTGCAATTTCCGTGCCTCTGACTGGGTAGTCGTCACCGCCAGACGTGAGTGGTCTACACCAGCCCCACACTCTCCAAGGCAAAGCCCGAAGGACGGTGGCACCTGGCTTCTGGTGGTGGAGTACAGCTGGTCAGATGCCCAGGAGACTCAGGTTCCAGGGCAGGAGCTGTGGGAAGACCAGGGAGGTCTCTGCCCATGTCCCTTCTGGAGGCTCCTACAGGAAAATCTAAGGGCTGCTTTTCCCACTGCAAACCACGTCAGACTCTCCCAGAGCAAGGGAGGCACCTCGGGGCTGTGGGCCTGGGGGAGGCTCCTGTAAGACTATTTTCAGAGGGGATCTTCTCAGCAGAGGACAGAGCGGTGGGGCTTGGCCTTTCGAAGCCACAGCCCTGGAACCACCTGGAGATGACACCCAGGCTCTTGTCTGTCCCGCACGATGGTGAGAAGGGGGCGAGGTCTGTCTAGAACTGCTCCCCAGTCGGCTGCCCCCAACGGAAACGATGCCCAGAGACCTTCCCTCCCGCTTACCAAGATCCACCTTGACAGGGGCCGTGCCATTGCGTGAAGCCCCATCTGATTTCTACAGAAAGCCACGTGGAAGTTGTCCACGCCATTTGCAGAGGTTAACGGCTCTCTCTGAAATGGTTCAGCGAGGGCTGGCAAGACTGGGCCAGAGCCAGCTCCCCCATCTCTCCTTCATGTGAGGGAGAAAGCCCCGTGAAGCTCCCAGTGCTGCCTGCTGGGCGCCAAGGGTGTGGAGGCAGGGGGCCCTTCGCTGGGGGAATTTGTGCACAATTACTTGACATAAGTCAGTCCCTCCCTTCCCCCTGGAGAAATGATCGGCCTCCAGGAAGTTGGACCTCGCCTTGTTCAAAACAAACACAGGGCCGTCTGAGAGCAGGCCCAAAGCACACACGTGTAAGAAGAAGGCTAGAGTTTTACTTTCCTCCCCCAAGACTGCAAAGCACTGGGGAAAAAATGTTAGTTCAGGGAGCGCATCCAGCTGGGTCACGAGTGGGAGACCTGGGTTCAGTACCGTCCAGCTGTGTCGGGAACGGGAGGCCTGGGCTCAAGACTGCCCCTGGGCTCCTGCTGGGACCTTGGAGATCGGCACCTCCCAGCGTCATTGTCCGGTGGGAAGGGGGAGCCTCCACACAGAGGCTCCCACAGCGCGGGGAGAGTGTGGAGGAGGCCAGAGAGCCATTCGGCGGAGGCTCGGAGCTTCCCTGGAACATGGTGCCCAGCTTGATTCTTGAAAAGAGGACGTGGACAGCAGAGGAGACGCAGGCCTGGGGACGGGCAGTGGGACAGCAGGCACAGCACGGGCATAGGCTGGGCGGGGGCCGATGCTCTCAAAGTCAGGAAGATGCCCCCAAAGTCAGGGCTGAGGGGCCACGCTCATGCCCATCACCCCCTCCTCCCCTCCCCTCCCGCACAGCCTCTGGCATCAGAACCCGCGCCCTTGCACACTCCTGGGAAGCCCCATCCTGCTTAGACCAACTCAGGGCGCGTGGAGCCCGCCTCCCCTGGAAGGGGAAATAGGAAAAAACCGTGAAAACCTCCGGAGTCAACCGCAGCGGCCCGAAGGACCTTGACCTAATTGGTCCAGGAAAGTCAACATCGGCACCTAGAGTGTTCAAAAAAAGTGAAGATTAAACTTAAAGCGATTAGACAACTTATTTTTCTTTTTCAAGACATTAGCTGGTCAAAAATGACAAAAATGTCCTTAAGCCTGGATGAGGCAGAGGCGGGAAACAGGCGGCCTTTTGTTTGGCAGAGGGGCCGAACCACCCGAGCCCGCGTGGGACACCCAGGAACCCACCTCCCGAGAGCCCGGCGAGGGGATCGGGCCGGGTATTAGCCGGGGATTAGACGGCCGAGCTGCTGGCCTGGTAGGGGAGCTGCCGGCCACCCGCAGGCCAGGCCTGGGAGGCCCTCCTGGTCCGCGTGCTGCCGCCCCCGGGTCAGGGGCTCCTGGAAGGAAGGGCACTTTCCTCGGGAGCTCGCTTTTTATTTTGGGGGGCTGAGTAGCACCCCAGGAAACAGCAAGGCAGCTCCAAGAGTCCAGCCTGGTCCGCACCAGCGAATCTGAGTCAGCCCAGTCGGCCCCAGGCTCCACCACCGCCCCTGGCTTTGGGGTGGACTGGCTATGGTGGCCCCATAGGCAGGGTGGGGGACCTCAGGGAGGTCTGCAGCAGGGGCAGGGCGGGCCGCGTGAGGCCCTTCACCGTACCCAACTCTTCCTGCCTTGCAGACACCGACCGCGGGCCCGACATTTTCTCAAGAAAAGAAAACACAAGAGCCCACATTTCTTATCTGAGTTAAACAATGAGCTCCGGGCGTCCTGGGAAGGGGTTTCGCAGTGAATTCAACGTGCCAGGAGCTCTCAGCGGCTGCTGCCAAGGCCAGCAGTGGCTGCAGGCGAACGCTGGTTCTGTGTCCTGGCCTGACCGAGCCCTCCCTCTCTGTGGCAGGCAGGTGACACACCAGCTGTGAGCCTGGGTAACCCGAGCCCACCTGATGCGGCAGCCCTGGCAATGACAATTGAAGGGTCTCCTCACCCAGCTTCCAGGCACTGGCATTGTGGGTCCCGCACACCCTGCTGGGGCTTAGGCGTAATTATAGGGTCGGGTTACCCCGAGAAACAGGTATTCACATTGTTTAGGACAAACCTCCTTGGAGCTGGACCCCAGCCATCCCCAGACCGTTCGTCTCTTCCCCGTGGCTCCCTGGGCCAGGTCTCCCTGTGCCCCCCCCCGAGACTCCTCTTCGATGCTCCTTGTTGCCCCGGCCCACAGAGCCTGGGGCTGCAGAGCGGGGCAGGGCCTCTTGGTGGCCCGGGTGCCCGGCTGGGGAGAGCCTGGGGCTGCAGAGCGGGGCAGGGCCTCTTGGTGGCCCGGGCGCCTGGCTAGGGAGAGCCTGGGGCTGCAGAGCAAGGCAGGGCCTCTTGGTGGCCCGGGTGCCCGGCTAGGGAGAGCCTGGGGCTGCAGAGCGGGGCAGGGCCTCTTGGTGGCCCGGGCGCCCAGCTGGGGAGAGCCTGGGCGTCTCCCTTTGTTTTTCCAGCAGTTGAAAGCAGAGTCCAGGTGTGAGGAGATTGTTTGGCTGGCTTTGTCCAGGAGCCACAGGACACCAGGCCAGGGCGGGGCTGGGGGTAGAACACTCCTCCGGCAGCCTAGGAACCGCCCCTGGGAAGAAAGGGGGTCTCGGGCAGCCTCGCTATGGAACCACCGGCTTAGGGCCTTCATTCCAGGGGCGAGGGCCTGGGGCTGCAGCACAGCTAAAGTGGAACGTGCCCAGCCCGCACTTCCCAGCTGGCCAGCCCTGCACGATGCTCCGGGGTCTCGGCAGGGCACGCCGGGCACTGAGTCCTCAGACCCGCTGTCTGCGGCAGCTCTGGTATCGTCCATTTTACAGACAAGGCAGTGAAGGCCCAGAAAGACGGACCGACAGTCCCCGCCTTAGAGTGCCTGAACTGGGGCTGGGACCGGGCCTGACGCTCTCCAGGCCTTCCTGTGTCTCAGTGTCACTTTTCCTGAATTACACAGTGGCGAGAAGCCAGTTTCTAGTTTGGGGGTGGAATGATCCCCCAAGTCCCTGGGTCCACAGGGGCTCTAGGCCATCTCCGAGGACTCTAAGGGAGTGGGGCCTCCCTTGCTTTCTGGGGCCACAAAGGACAGGACATTTCTCTTGCCCTCAGCTCTGGCTGCTGGGTGTGGACAGAGGAGTGGGCTTATCAGGCATCTCCCGGCCCCACCGCCCCCTGCTTCTCCCCTCCTGGTAAACACACACTTTGCTCTCTGATGGCTGCAGGCACCCCCCACTCCATACAAACCCCTCCTCCTGACAGCCGTAATCAATATTTCATCTCGTCCCATGCTGGGTGACTGGGTCACCTGGGGGTCCAGGATGCTGGGAACTGACCTGGTTTACGGCCCCCACTGGCCAAGATGCCCGCTGGAACTTGGAGGTATAAACAGTGGACGCTTCTCCTGCTGCCACTGGCTCCGGGCTGGGGAGGGGCTGGTGCAGGGAGAGGGCTTGGCCCTGGGGTTCTCACCCCCAGGGTCCCATCACCAGAGAGATGGGGTGGGGGGGAGGGCCTCGGAAGGAGTCATCCCATTTCACAGGTGAGGAAAGTGAGTCAGAGACACAGTGCAGGGGACGGGAGTCCAGGCCTAGCCTGGAGCCACTCCCACCAGAACAGGGTGACCCTGGCTGCTCCGGCATCCCCTCCTCAGCCCAGGCTTCCGGAGACCAAGGGCAGGGCCATTCCTGCACCAGCAGCCTGGAAAACGAGTTCTCCCCACGCTGACCTGGCTGCCGCCGGCCCGGGTGCAGGCATGTGAGGTGGGTCACACGGTACAGATTTAGACGCAAGCCTGTCACTCGGAGCAAGGAATGTGGCGTCTCCCTCCTTCCTGCAAAGCCTCATCATGTGTGTGTGAGAGAGGCTGGGGACAGTGGTGGCTGCCAGGGGACTCGACATCCTTTGCATGTTTCTTCCTATGGTTCCAGAATATTCCAGCAGCAGCACCCCTCCCTGGATACTCGGGTTCGGCTGCAGGGGAGACACTGGGGGTCAGATTGGAAGTGGCAAGGTCCTGAAGGGCCATCCAGGAGGACCCCCTGGAGGAGGTGGCTTCGTGTGGATGGAGGAGGGTGGTGGCTCCCAGAAGCAGCACTGCAGGCTTCCTCCTCTGCGGGCAAACCCCGTCCCACGAAGGCGGGAGTCAGGTTGCCTACCAGCGTGTTGATGAAATATTCCTGACAGTGGAGCAGAATGCCTGCTTTTCGCAGAGTGCCTTTCTAATCCTTCTGCACAGGAGGCAGTGCAAGCTGGAGGGGCTGCAGCACCTGCGGCTGGGACCTCGCTTGTCCGGAAGTCCCTGACCTCATGAGCCAGGCCCCGCCGTCCTCCCTTGCCGACGCTTGCCAGTTTCCAGGGCCAGGCACCCATTTGTGCTAAATGTCCCAGGATGCATTTGAGGCCGGTAGTCCTTGGACTGTGGCTGGAGGGTCTTCCCCTGGGCCAAGGGGCTATGTGCAGAGCTGGCCAGGCAGGGGAGTCCTACTGGGAGTTGGAATTCCCTGTAAACTCCCCCAGTGAAGGGCTCCAGCCTGGCAAGCCCAACTTGTCATTCTTGGGAAAAAAAAGCAGGGGGACCCCAGCCCTCTTCCAGAGAACTTCCTGCTTCCCTCACCGTTTCCCTCTGTCCCCCTCCTGTAATCCTGGGGAGAGGCCGCATCCCTCCTAGCGCAACCAATGGGTATGGCTTTGTGCCGAAAGGAAAGGATCTGCTTCAAGTTCAACAATGGTTGACACAAGCCTTTTTGCATCCACTGCTAAGAGAGCTGAAGGCAGCACCCATCCAGTAAATTCAAAAGCTGAGACTCGGGGAGCCCGCCAGCTGGGAGGCATCTGGGCTGTCCCCAGGCAACCCTGCGCCCCCTATGGTGTAACGGCTGTGCCCCCACAGCCAGCATTGGGGTCTGCGTCCAGTCTCTGAGGTTTCACTTTCCTGTGCTTATGGGTGAAGTCTTCACGCCAGGGTGGCACCCTCGCCTCCCACTGCCAGTGACACACCCGCCCTCACCTGGTACCTGGAAGTGTTTGGGAGAGGTGGGCAAAGTTTGGCTGGAAGGCAACCGAGGGAGCCTGCCATCTTGTCAGAGCCCCTTCCTTTCTGAATATGGTGCCAGCACCTTGGGAGTGGGGCAAGACAGGGCTCCAGAAAGTTCCAGAAAGCTTTCTCGCTCAGACCAGCGGGTGCCAACACTCAGGTATTCCCGCCGTGTTCAGGGTCACATTGATCATCGTGTGAGGAGGGGGCCGTGGAGGGAGCCAGGTACCCTGCATGCTGGCACAGAGCCGGCTTTCCCTGGGCTTGGCGCAGCTGCCATCTTGCGATGGGCCGAGTGTGTTGCTGTTTTCTGGATACATCAGTAAGAGGGAGGCAGGATGAGGCCGTTCCTTGCGCTGGCCTCTCACCTCCCCCTTGGCCAGTTTTCCTGTGTGCTGTGGGCGTTCAACTTTGACCTTTGGGATAAGATAATGGGACTTCTGTTCTGGGGAGCGGCTTCAGTGGGGGCTCGGGGCCAGGTCTGCAGGGATCCATTTGGTCTCCATGACTTACCCTTGTTGATCAATCTAAACACAGACACATTTTGAGTTTGCAGGTTCTCGTTTCAGAGGGGACAGTAGCTGCATCGGGGAGGCGGGGACCCATGTTTTAGTTCCCCTTGGTGCCACCGGGCCTCCCCTCTGTGGAACTGGGAGTGTTGGAACACGGCACAGAGAAATTCTTCTGCTCTCTGGCTGACACCGTGCCTTCCTTCCTTCTTCCTGGAGCTGAGCCATGTGGATGGGACCCGTGGAAAGAGCAGGGCTGCAGCTGCCCTTTGGGACCCTGGGGTGCAGAGACTGAGGACTAATAGCGAATCACGTGCCCCTTGGCCCCGGATTGATAACAGGCGACTTGCTCTTGTGGGTCCCACGGGAGATCAAATGGGACAGAGCTGCTGGCAGGGGCGGGGTCGCTCGGGGGCTGCAGACCCAGGAGCTCAGCCCAGCAGTGCCTCGTCTGGGGGTGCTCGGGCACTGCCCACTCTCTGTCACCATGAATGCCATCGCAAATAATGCCAAGCATTGTTACAGTATCTGTGGGTTGCCGTGGTTCCTGTTCTCCAGGCCCGGGCTGTGATTTTTTTTCTCATCTCTGTGCAGAGAACTTTGTGAGAGCTGCGGCCTGCTGGCCCGGAGAACGTCACCTCGGAAACCCGTGCACCTGACCCCTGTCCTGTTAGTAGGAAAGGGAGCCGCTCCCGTCAAAGGGAAGGAGCTCCGGGCCGAGAGTGGTTTGGTGGGGGTGGCGGTAGGTGAAAGACGGTCCTAAGACACCCAGCCACCTCTTTTCCTCCCCCCGGGTTCAGAGCCATCCCCTCGCCGGGCTCTGGCTGGGGGCCGTGCGCCGTGACCTTGAGCCCTGACAGCCCACTCTTAATTATGCCTGCCAGACAAGCATGGCAGCTTGGAGTTCCTGCAGTCAGCCCCGGCGATGCGTCTCCCTCGGCGAATGGGCCGCGGGCTCTGGATTTTGACAAAGTCACGAGCGAGACTGGCATTTTAAAGCAGCATGTTGGAAAAGCGGCTTTGGGAGGCGATCATTTCTTTCACTTTCAATCCAGCATCGGCAGCACCCGAAGTGGTCCCTGCTCCTCAGGCGGATGCGGCCCCCGGATGGCCGTTGCCACGAATTTTTGTTTAGGAACCTGGTTTTTATTAAATGTAATTGCTTCCCTTTCTGGCCTTAAATCAAGGGTGGCCTCAGCCCAGGGACAGCATCAATTTGATTTAATTACTCTGCACTGTAGCCTTCTGAGCCGAGATGTGGCTACTGGGGTCTCACATAGGGCCCCCAACTCAAGATGAGCGAGGAGGCCTTGACGGGGCTGCGAGGTATTTGCCTCCAAGAAGGGGCAGGTGAAGAGCCCAGGTTCTCTGACCCCCACCCCTCGCCTGTCTCTGCAGAGAACCGGCCCCGACCATGGTTTCCACTCCCTCATTGATGTGTTTATTTTTCATTTGCCATTAAAACCACGTTGGCTCTCTAACTCAGGGGCAATTCATTAAGGGCTATTTATCTTTTGCAGTGATATTTTACCCGCAGAGCTGAGCTCAGGGCTGTAAAAATCGAGACAGCGTCGCCGCCCGGCAGCTCCTAGAAGGCGTATGGGGGTGCATGGGCTGCCTGGCCTCCCAGGTGTGAGGGTGGGGCCACAGCCAGAGGGGATCTCTGCATCCCAGACCCCCACAGCCCATGAGGGGCCCTGCCTCCGTTTCCGCATCCTGCGTTCCACGGTACGATGGATGGGCTTCCCTCGGCAAAACCGTCATCCACATTGATCCCGCAGAAGGAAAGCCGGAGCTGGTGCGGGTGCCCCTGGAGAAGCAGGCGGTCGGAGCAGGGGGCATGACACGGCTTTTACTCCCGATACGGATCCCTTTCCCCCAGCATGGAAACCCAAAGCCAGAGGCGGCCCCCTCTCCCCAGGTTTCATCAACATCACCAACGGCAAGAGGGCACAGGCAAGGTCGGTCCTTGCTCCCTTGGCTCCCAGAACTCTGGGGGAAAACACTGGACATTATTAAGATGATTTGTTAAATAATAGAAAATGTTTTTCATTCCCCAATTTCCAGCTCTCGGTAAAACCATCCTCCGTCCGCCCGCTTCTCATCCCTGATATTTAGACTTATGGGCCAATTTGAGGGTATTTTCTCTTTCTGCCATGATTAATGCTTCTATGAAACAATGTCATCACAAGTCACCTACCTGCCCTGTCAGCTCGGCATCAATCTCGCTGGGCTGGGTGGTAATTTATGACTGGTGCCTGCAATTTGCAAACCTAATGGGGAGGAGGGACGGGGGAGCCGGCTTGAGCGCTGTCTGCAGCCTCCTTGGTCTCCCCCCATTAGCAGAACAAATGGGGCAGAGATCAGACATCATCTCCAAGGCTCAATAAATATTTTATCAGCCATAATGGAAATTGTCAAATTGATCTAATTGTACAATACGTTATCAGTGAGATATCAAAGCCTGGCCTGGCCTCTGCCCGGACTCTCCAGGGCTGCCCCACCTGCGAGGGTGAGAGTCAGAAAGCCCAGGGCGGACCCCGACGTGGTGGCGTTAATCAGACGTGGCCAAAGCGGCCCGTTAAGGAGATGATAAATTTTGTAGAAACAAACGGCCTTCTTCTGTGCTTTGCTAGTCTTGATATTTGAAGCAGAGAGGGAAACAGACATAGACAGAGAAGGTGGGACAAATTCAGAACTTTCTGGAAGCACGGACACATTCTCACTGTCTGAGTTGGGGTGAGGGCAGCCTTCAGTCGGTCGGGTGGACCCCAAGAGAAGACGCCACCTGACCCGTTCTGCGCGGAAGCATGTGCCGTGCACGGGAGGTGGTTTTACCTTTCTGGCCCTCAGGCCTGCCTGGGACGAGGACACTCATGGTGCACGGCATTTCTGAAAACGTGGGGCCACACTGCATTCATCAGCCACGGAGTCACACTCTGGCCTGTGCCACGCACACCCGTCCGCGCTGCAGGAGCTGGGAGCACTTCTGAAAACCAAGCTCGTGAGAAACGGAGCTGCTCCAGCCTCCACCCGCTCCCCCCAGTCCGGGGCCATTTCCGGGGTCTGGTCCTCCAGGAAGAGGTTCGGGCTAGGGCTGGGGGCCGCTGTCAGTCAAGCGTCTTTCACAGCCAGCCAAGACCTTTTGATTTCTAGAACAAACAGCGATGTCTTAGACCTGGAGCAGATTTGCAAAATGGAGTGAAAACATCTGGCCGTGCTAACAACCAGCAGCCTGGCTGAACACGGGGAGCCCTGTCCCGGGGGTGGGGTGGGGACTGGCCCTCCCCGGCTCCCGCCGGAGACCCGAGCTGGGCCCTCCTACACGTGGCCCGACAGCGTGGTCCTCGGCTGCTCCGTCGAAGCCTTGGTTGACCTTTTGGCATTGCTCCTCGGTCTCAGGGCAGTCGCCGTCATAAGGGATGCACAAAAGCACGGGGGATCTTCCCCACCTGCTGTGACATCCAAAGGCGCCGAGCAGCATCCCAGGCTTCAGGGAAGACAGCCTGCCACTGCCGTGTGTGTTCCCAGTGTGCAGGCCCCGGGGTGCGCACAGCCAACGGCGCATCTGGGATTTCCAAGCCTCGTGCTCCCCCGAGAGTGGGTAATTACCTGGATGTGGACCGTATATACTGGAGGCCCAGACGTTTACAGAATTCACTGCCCGCCAAGCTGTGAGGGGAGGTGTCTGGAAGGGGCAAAGGGGTCCAGGAGGGGAAATTGATGGATGGCCTTTGCCGGGGCCCTGGTGTTACAGGCTGCAGAGGGTAGCCCGGGCAAGGGACCTGCACGGCTGACGGGACCCTAAGTTGCCACCACATCACCTGTCCCCCCCAAGCCGGGGCCCTCAGGTGGGACGCTGGTCTCTCAGCTGCAGCTTTTCCATGAGGGAATCCGACATGTTTGCTGGGATGCAGGATCCGGGCTGTGTTGCTGATGAGATCACATGGGGGCTGGAGAATTCGCACCCGCGGGCACCCGTGGAAGCCCGAGCTCTGTCTTTTCAGTTGCCTGTCATTTAAAATGAAAGTAAGAAGGGAGACCGTGTGGCAACGGCGATGCTGGGCAGGGAGGAGTTACTGGTTTGCAGCCCCTCGGGGGCCTAGTGTTCCGGGCTCTGGTTTTTGCTGGCTGAGACACAGGGACCCCTGGGTGTGTGGAACCGTGCTGGGCAGTGTGGACATGGGTCCGGGCTGAGGACTTTGTCGGGTGTCAGGACTCAGGACAGCAGGACCCTCAGGCAGCAGGGCTCCAAGCAGCAGCCCCTCGCCCCAGTCCCAGCAGGTGGCCTCCCCAACTTGAGCTGGGTTCAGCTCCTCTCTCCACTTCTTTCTCTCTTTCTTCTTAGCAAAGCAAATGACCTTTGAAACTCTTTATTAAAATTATTATTATTATTTGAGACGGAGTCTTGCTCTGTCACCCAGGCTGGAGTGCAGTGGCATTATCTCTGCTCACTGCAGTCTGCCCCGTGGGTCCAAGGATTCTCCTGCCTCAGCCTCCTGAGTAGCTGGGATTACAGGTGTGCACCACCACGCCTGGCTAATTTTTGTATTTTTAGTAGAGACAGGGTTTCATCATGTTGGTCAGGCCAGTCCCGAACTCCTGACCTCAGGTGATCCTCCCGCCTCGGCCTCCCAAAGTGCTGGGATCACAGGCTTGAGTCACCGCACCTGGCCTATTCTTTTTTTCTAAATAGTGAGGCCCAGATGGTAGTCATGTGTCACACACCTCTGGTCTGCAGCCCCTGGAGAGCCGAGGCCCTGTCTGTGGACGGAGGGGGAGGGACTGGAGAGCCGAGGCCCTGTCTGTGGACGGAGGGGGAGGGACAGGGGAGCCGAGGCCCTGTCTGTGGACGGAGGAGGAGGAGGGACTGAGGAGCCGAGGCCCTGTCTGTGGACGGAGGGGGAGGGACTGGGGAGCCGAGGCCCTGTCTGTGGACGGGGGAGGAGGGACAGGGGAGCCGAGGCCCTGTCTGTGGACGGAGGAGGAGGAGGGACTGAGGAGCCGAGGCCCTGTCTGTGGACGGAGGAGGAGGAGGGACTGGGGAGCC
This sequence comes from Macaca mulatta, assembly GCF_049350105.2. Classification (NCBI taxonomy): domain Eukaryota; kingdom Metazoa; phylum Chordata; class Mammalia; order Primates; family Cercopithecidae; genus Macaca; species Macaca mulatta. The sequence goes on along the minus strand of NC_133406.1, from coordinate 237,640,012 downwards.
GAGGCCCTGTCTGTGGACGGAGGGGGAGGGACTGGGGAGCTTGGGGTTCCTGGGGCATCTCGTCCATGTGTCGGTCATAGTGAAGGCTGCACAGGCACATTTGAGGTCGGGGGGAAAGATGCGAAAGGATCCTCTCTGATGCCTGTGAAGACAGCTGCGTGGCCACTGGGCCTCTTGCCGCCCACTTCATTTCTTGGATTTCCTCTCTGGCCGCCTCCAGTGGCTCTACAGGCCTCTGCAGACCCCAGCCCAGGGCGTAGGGACCCATCTGCCACCTGGGCCCAGCACTATGGGAGGGAGAACTCGTGATCAGCCCCGGCCACCACTGCCCTGAGGAAGGCTCTGAGCCTGTGGGCACCATTACTGCCCTGAATGGGGGCCCAGCCCCACGGGGACCCAGCCCAGGTCCATGGGTAACCTGAGTCCCTGGGAGGGAAACAGGTGCTGGCTGTCCCTCAGGTTGGATGCAGACAGGCCTGTGTGGCTTTGGGAAAGGCTCCTCTCCATCCCATCTGCCCTGTCTGCAGAGAGGGGCTGACAGTCCCTGACTCACAGATCCCACAGTTCCCTCCAAATGGTCAGGGTCATTCCCACTTGGCCAGGTCCCAGGCAGGGCGTGTCCAGGTGTCCAGGGCTGACCCAGCCTCCGCCTTCCCAGCTCCACTCTGAGGCGGACGACCTTGAGGTGGGTGGGGAAGGAAGTGGCCGTGAGCTGTGTAAAGCCCTCGCTCTCTGTACCTGGCAGTTGCAGACCCCACAGCGCCCTGTGAGATGGTGCTGTGTGTGTCCATGTTCAGGAGAGGAAACCAAAGCACGGGGGCTCTGCACGGTTGCTCAGGCTGTGCACCCAGCCGCCCAGCTCAGGCCCTGCACGGGGTCACCCCCAGTAAACGGCTCTTTCTTTCCCCTAAATTGGGAGGCCTCAAGAATGCCCTGAGACCAGAAAGCAGAGATATGCACATGTCTCAATCGCCTTGGGTCAGGGGGCCCTCCTGCTCTTAGCCACCAGGCGAGGGCAGGGCTGGCAGTCAGGTAAACCCAGGGGTCCTCACTCCCTCCTCCCACCTCCTGGTGAACCCCCAGGGCCTCAGGAACCCCTGTGTGGCTTCAGGTGAAGTCACCTGAGAGAGCAATGCCGGTAGCGGCCTCAGCCCCTCTTCCCGCCCATCTTGGAAGAAACACCCTAGATGTCCGTGCACTTGGATGTCTATGCAGCCAACCCTAGTGGGTCCCACACAGGGGCTGACCTGGCAGGGGATCTTCCACGCCACGCAGCCAGGCTTCCCGGGAGCCGTGTGCCCGTCAGCAGGAAACCACCCCCACCTCTCTTCGGGCTTGAGCTCCTGGTTGCTATCTAGGAATGTCCACGTGCAGATGGAGAGGGTGCATGCGGCACCGTGTCAATTCCTCAAAGCACCTGTCAGCCCATAAACCATTGCCATGGTGGCTCTTCAGGGGCCTGGCGCTGGTGACCTGGGCCCTGAGCCCACTGGCCGGTGACCTCTAACACTGCAGGGCCAGGAGGTGACACTGTGCTTCTGGGTGTTCCCCGGCCCTGCCTCTGCAGCCCTGGACGGAGGAACGGACCCTTGTATGGCAGCCTGGACTGGACAGTCCCCAGGGGAAGTTCCCAGGCCACCTCAGGGGGCTTCTCCCGAGAGTCCCCTGACCCAGCCACATCCAGGGCTCTGGTCCCTCTCCGCGTGGTGCGGCAGTGAAATTCCACAGCAGAACAGAACCATGAGTCTCCTGCAGACGTGTGTCCTGCGTGGTCTGTACAGTCAGGAGGGGCTTCACCTGCCCACCCCACCCGCTCCCCGTCTCTCACCTCCACCCCTACAGAAGGCACTCTGGCTGGGCTGTCGGCTCTGCAGACAGTGAGGTCATGCCTGCCCACCGAGGCTCCCAATAACCTCATTAAGAAAGTGCAATTTATCTAGCCGGGGTCCATTTAATTATCTAATTTGTCTGAGTGAGGTCTGGCTCCCTATCGCCCCAGCAGGTGGGCAGCCCAGTCAGCCGGGGTCAGGCTGCCATCCTGGAGAGGCCCCGGCGCTCCCTGGGGCCACAGAAGTTCGCAAGGTGTGAGCAGCACCTCGGGACTCACACGCCTCACCACAGAGATTGGGCCTCCTGAGCCCTGTTAGGGTCGCAGTGGGGACCTGTTTTCTGCAGGACAGAGGGTTTGGCCGAGCAGGAAAACATTTAGACACGCACCGCACCCCACAACACACGTGGGCATCGGGGCTCTGCCGCACTGCGGACTCTCCGGCCCCTGCACAACACACGTGGGCATCAGGGCTCTGCCGCACTGCGGACTCTCCGGCCCCTGCACAACACACGTGGGCATCGGGGCTCTGCCGCACTGCGGACTCTCCGGCCCCTGCACAACACACGTGGGCATCGGGGCTCTGCCGCACTGCGGACTCTCCGGCCCCTGCACAACACACGTGGGCATCGGGGCTCTGCCGCACTGCGGACTCTCCGGCCCCTGCACAACACACGTGGGCATCGGGGCTCTGCCGCACTGCGGACTCTCCGGCCCCTGCACAACACACGTGGGCATCGGGGCTCTGCCGCACTGCGGACTCTCCGGCCCCTGCACATTTGGGATATTCTGCTGCCTTCTGCACCGCCCACCCCGACTCCTTCCCCTCAGAGGGTGGAAACCGGGGTCCCACTAACCAATGAACGTTCGCTGACTTCATCCGAGGGGGGGGGGCCTCTCTGCTAACAGCCACACTCTCACTCTCTTTGAAAAAGATAAACAACTGTGCATGGGGATAATCGTATAAATCGTTCACAAATCCAACCAGAAGTAATTCATAAAAATGATCGGCTTTAAAATCATCATGCTGCCTTGCCGTCCTTTGTCAAAGGTTTGGGGGGTGTGTGTGCACGTGTGTGTGCTTGGTGTGGGGTGTGTGTGTGCACGTGTGTGTGCTCGATATGGTGGATGTGTGTGTGTGCACATGTGTGCTCGGTGTGGAGTGTGTGTGTGCACGTGTGTGTGCTCGATATGGTGGATGTGTGTGTGCACGTGTGTGTGCTTGGTGTGGGGTGTGTGTGTGTGCACGTGTGTGTGCTTGGTGTGGGGGGTGTGTGTGTGCACGTGTGTGTGCTCGATATGGTGTGTGTGTGTGTGCACGTGTGTGTGCTCAGTGTGGGGGATGTGTGTGGTGTGTGCACGCATGTGTGCTCAATGGGGTGTGTGTGCACGTGTGTGCTTGGTGTGAGGTGTGTGCGCATGCACGTGTGTGTGCTCAATGTGGGGTGTGTGTGCACAGGTGTGTATTCACTTCTAAGTTGGGATGTGAGTAAGCATCATCAGTGCTGGATAATTCTGGACTTAGAAGGAAAAGAAAGCCTTGGGGTCTGGGGTGTGTGATGTGGGTGCACCCGGGCCTGTTTGCTGCCCTGTCCCTTTCATGGGCAAATCATCTCAGGCAGAGCTCAGACATCCACAGGGAGACTGGGGCCTCCGACCAGGCGCCCTGGGCCGTGTATCTGTGCGGTCCGCCTGTGCTGAGATGTCTGGCTGTGGGCTCCGTTCCCTGAGGCTATTTCTGCCGTCTTCTCTTTGAGAAACGGGGTCTCCAGTTCCTGGAAACTATCATCATTGCCCTGCATGGTCATTGTGAAGAATACGACCCCAAATCTTGACCTTGGGCTCTTTGGGGAGGCCCAGCCACATCTCGGTCCTGCATCGCACAGAGCGCCAGTCCCAAGCAAGGTTCTGGGCACCCAGGACTTGGCTCCTGTCCAACAGGCGTTCCACGTCCTGGGGGACCTTAATCAGGCCACCTCCCTCAGGGTTCTTTGGTCCTCATCCGTTAGCCTGGGGCTTGGGCCAGGAGAGGAGGCAGCCAGAGGTGAATCTGAGGTTCCTCCAGGCCGTGGGGCAGGCTGAGAGGCTGATGCTGGCACCCCGCAACCCAGCAAGAGCAGGGGGGTTCAGATGCACTGGGCCAGGCTGCTTTGCCTGATTCTGCATTGACCTCAATCCCCATTCTCTGAACCCCGTCCTGCAGCCGACCCCATCCTGCAGCTCACCTTTTGAGGGCAACTTGGCAATACCGAGATGTGTTCAGATTCAAGTTCCGCCTTTGGCATCTTCTCTCGGGGGCCCTCTGTCCACCTCAGTTGCAGGTGGTGGGCGCGGTTGGGCATCAGGACAGTTTTGTGGGAGGGGCCGGGCTGAGAGGCGGGAAGGAGTCCCCAGGGGAGTGAGGAAACTGGGTGCAATCTCATGCCCTGGTGGCCCTGGTGGGAGCAGGCCCGGGCGCCAGGACGGAGCAGCCACAGGTGGCCGCCCAGGAATCTACTCTAGGGGTGTCCCTCACCAGGTGGCCCTGCAAACCCGGGAGCCAGGAGCTACAGGAGGGCTGGTGGCCAGAAGTGAGGAAGGAGCTGTCCGGCAGGGCTGGGCTGGGCTGCGCTGCGTGTCAGGCATGGGGTGTGTCCAGCCACTCCCCCCAGCAGGTGGACCCCCTGCTTTACCTTCCCCACCCCTGAGGGGGCAGCTCCCCATGGTGGTGGCCCAGCCCTGGGGAGCAGTGTCGGAATTTTACAGTCCAGGAGATGTCACCTCCTTGCTGGGACCTCCTTGATGCTCACGGGGCTCAGATCCAATCTCAGGTGGGCGGTGACTTGTCCTGGCCGAGCCAGCCCAGTCCGTCTGGAAGTCCAGTTTGCATCAGAGTGGCGGTGCAAAGCCGGAGGGTGGTGAATCTGGGCACTGCCTGGGACCATGGAGGGACAACATCTCTCTAAAATCCCCAAATCCATCCCCCCTTACTTAGCACATGTTGAAAGTCCTTCTAGAAAGCCAGCGTGTTTGTTAATACATTTTTGAGATTCAGTACGTTGTGGGGGTTTGTCGTTCCAAAAAAGGAGGATCTCAGTTTCGGAGGAAATGTTGGCGGAGGGCAGTGGGGAAGGGCTGGAGCCCAGCTCTGCTGGCATCTGGGGGGTCATGGGAGCCCCCCATCCCAGGGGCTCTCCGTCTTGGCCACCCCGGCTTCTGTCCCCTGCTCCGCCCGTCACTCCTCCGAGGTTCTCCGCCTCTGCAGATTCCTTATTGCAAGGGCACTGGGAAGCTGGGAGAGATGGAAACAGTGGGGCGCAGGGGTACAAGAGTCACAGCAAGCCTTGGAGTGGGGGGCGTGATGCCTGGGCAAAGAGCCTGGATGAGATATTGTCAGCCTCATGGCAGGGGCAGCCACTGGGGGACGGAGAACGTGGGTGAGGACGAAAGCCACAAACCCATAGCTCCTTCCTCCTGAAGAAGACGAAGCAGGCAGGTCTAGGGTGGCAGAATGGTTTCCAGTGGTTCCGAGATGCCCAAAACCAGGAGGGAGGGGGCCAGAGCCGGACGGGGAGAACAGAGACCCGGGTGGGGGCAGACAGCCTGGGGCCCCCACTGTGAGGTCTACCCATACAGGTGCTGTGGGTGCCCTCAGGCCTGCCCTGCCGCTCCTGGCTGAGGACATGAATCTACACAAGGGTGCATTGTGTGTATCCAGACTCCACCTGGACCTCTGCAGGGAGGTGTGGGTGCTCCCAGCTGACGGAGGCCAGGAATCCACACCGTCTTCCTGGATTTACCACTCAATGAGCCAGGATGGCATTTGTGAAGCCCCTAGCCCACAGTTAGGGAACGCCCTTTATATGCAAGATGGTGCCGAATTTTATTTCATCAGGAAGGAGAACCAGCGAGTTCCCTTGTTAATTACTGTTTCCTCCATCCACCTTCACTGCAGGGAGGGAGGCTCCTGGGCAGGCTGGGGACATAGCAATCCACCCGCCCTACTCATCCAAGCTCAAGGCCAGGGACATGGGTTTTCTGAGATTCGTGTACTCCTGCTGTCACTTTCGAAGCTGCTTAGTTCCTGTTGGGCCCAGACAGGGTTCAAGGAGGCAGGAGCCCCGGGGTTCTCCAGGCTCTGCTGCTACCACCGATGGACAAAGAGGCCAGGACAAGTGGACACTGTGGCCGGGGCATGTCCATCTCCTGTCATGGTTCCTGCCCTGAGGAGAGGACACAGGTCACCCTGGACACCATGACGGGGTGCGGACATCCCTCCCCGAATCTGCTGGAATCCGCCAAAACACACGCGCCAGCTTTACAAGCCTTGCACTCTGTAGGGGGATGGCTTTGGGAGAGCCATGTAACCTTCCAGAACTTGTTTCCTTGTCTGTAAAAGGAAAGCTGTGGGTCTGACACTTGGCCCTTGGCTATCTAAAAATTGAGGTTTGGGGCCAGGCGTGGTGGGTCACGACTGTAATTCCAGAACTTTAGGAGGCTAAGTTGGGCAGGTCACTTGTGGTCAGGTGTTCGAGACCAGCCCGGCCGACATGGTGAAACCCCATCTCTAATTAAAAAAAACAATATATGTAGCTGAGTGTGGTGGCCCATGCCTGTAGTCCTAGCTAATCGGGGGGTAAGGTGGGAGGATCACTCGAACCTGGGAAGCGGAGGTTGCAGTGAGCCAAGATTGCGCTGTAGCACTCCAGCCTGGGTGACAGAGGGAGACTCCATCTCAAAAATAAAGTAAAATAAAATAAAAAGATATAATAAAAATGGAGGTTTTCAGCCTCTATCCAAACACACACACAATGCCGTCCACTGTGGACTCCCCTTTCCCTGGTATCTGTGGTGCCCACCTGCCCACCCTCCCAAGAATCTGGGCATTTCGACTCGAGCTTTAAACACACGGGGGAACTCAGAGTTTTTCGAGTAGCCAGTTCGCCATGGTGGATGTTTGAGCTTCCTCCTTGCTTTTTGGTCTCCGAGGCCCATGGCAGAGCTGCGAGAGCTATGGAGGCTGGGGGGCTGGTTCTAGAGCTATGGAAACGGGTTGGGGTGGCTGGTCTTAGAGCTATGGAGGCCAGGGGGGCTGGTCCTAGAGCTATGGAAATGGGGGCAATGGGTACTGGTCCTAGAGCTACAGAAGCAGGGGCACTGGTCCTAGAGCTATGGAGGCCAGAGGGGCTGGTCCTAGAGCTATGGAAACGGGGGTGGGGGGACTCAGAGCTATGGAAAGGGGGACAGCAGGGACTGGTCCTAGAGCTATGGAAGCAGGGGGCTGGTCCCACAGCTCTGGAAGCAAGTTGGGGGGACTGGTCCTAGAGGTTTGGAAGCTGGGGGTGGGGTGGCCTGGTCCTAGAGCTACAGAAGCAGATCGGGGGAACTGGTCCTAGAGCTATGGAAGTGGGTAAGGAGACTGGTCCTAGAGCTATGGAAGCGGGGGCTGGTCCTCTACTGGCCGCCCTCACTGGGGTGGCGGGACCCCTGGGCCTCCTGGTCCTGAGACATCTCTGTGTCTCCTGCGTGGGCTGCCTCTGGGCAGCTGTCCAGGCTCCCAATTGCCTTTGTCTCTGGGTGCAACAAATTGAGTCAGTGTCTGTCCCCTCGCTGGGGATGGGGGCAGGGTCCTGGGGCACACTCTATACCCCCATCTGGTCTAGAGAAGCCTCGACCAAGGTCCAAACCTCCACGGAGTCCAGACAGAAGTAGGGTCCTTACTGGGGGGCTGTTCTTTGGGTTAGGGATTAGGGAGCACCCCACTCTCAGTTCCTCCTGGGAACAGACTCTGCTGCAAGGCGAGGGACAGGGAAAGTGCCTATGGGGTCCACCCTGCCAAGTTGGGCCATAGACCAACAGGCTCACTCTAGGTGGTTCCACATGGGTACCCTTCCTCCTTGTACTAACAGGCTTCCCAGAGGGTGTGTTCTGATCAGACTTCCATCTGCCTGTGGGTGGGTAAAGCAGAGGTGAGACCTACCTGATTCCTAGGCAGCATGTGTGAGCTGTGTCCAGCCAGGACCTGGGGCAGAGGCCAGCATTGACACTGCTAGCCCCACGGCTGTTCTTGGGGGCCGCCCACAGCACCGGCTTCTGCCAGAGTGTCTGAGTGGCCAGGCATGCCTTAGGCAAGAGCTCAGCTTCGCCACGGCTCACTGTATTCTCCACTCCCGGAGAAGAGAGCCCAACTGTGGGCCGACAGGGTCAGCTTTCACCCTGGGAATGTGGGAAGTCATTGCGGGCATCGCGTCTGGCCTGCGCCCCCTGTCTCTGGAGCACCTTCCAGTCAACTGTGGCTTCGAAACCTCAGAAATGGGAATATGCCTTTGGGTCGACACACCCCACTCTTGGAGAGAACAGGGGTCTGGTGGGTGGGAGTCTGCTCTGTCCTCTGCGTGGTGCTTCCTGACGCTGTGCTGGTTACTGCCTGGCTCCGTGGCACATTGCTCAGAATGGCCTCATCCTCACAGATTTGTACAGGATCCAAAACAGGACCAGACACAGACTGAGCATGGATGCGGCTGGAGTCTCTGCTGTGGCTCTGAGGGCATCTTGCCATAGCTGCTGCTGTGATGGTGGAGGTGGGGAAGGCAGGGGTCTCTAAGAATTCCTGATTCAGAAACTGGGGCAATGCCAGGTTAGGCCCCATTAGGAACCTAGCAATGAAGACTCTTGAGCTTTGAAGCAGTTTTCCTTCATCCATCCATGTATCACTCCTTTCATCCATCCATCCATCCATCTATCCATTTATCCATCCATCCATCCATCCATCCATCCATCCATCCATCCATCCATCCATCCACCCATCCATCCATCCATTTATCTATCCACCCATCCATTCATCCACCTATCTATCCATTTATCTATCCATCCATCCATCCATCCATTTATCTATCCATCTATCCACCCATTTATCTATCCACTCACCCATCCATACATCCATTTATCTATCCATCTATCCACCCATTTATATATCCATTCATCCATCCATCCATCCATTTATCCATCCATCCATCTATCCATTTATCTATCCTTATCCATCCATCCATCCATTTATCTATCCATTCATCCATTCACCCAGCCACCATCCATCCATCCATCTGTCCATGGAGATATACTGGGGGCCTCAACCTGCCAGGCAGTGGCTACGCTCTGGCTTCTGAATCCTCTGAGCAGACTCTCTAAATTAGATCCCATCTCCCAAAGAAGAAATGAAGGCTTGGAGGGGTTCTGACCTCTTTTCTAGAGATAGCACTGGTCCATGGTGCTGCCTGCTATGGCAGTGAGCACATTTCTCAGGGAGCTATGCTTCCCCCTGAGGTCTCTAAGAGCAAGGGCCAGTGGCCCTTGAGGACAAGGCTATGATGCTGTCCATCTGGCTTCTGATGCATGGCTGGGTCAGGCACCCTGGGGAGGGCTGCAGGGACTCAGCCATAGCATGGGTCCTCGGCTTCAGAGATGCCCAAGGCCATAACCTGAGCCCCAGGAGGTCCCCGTCCTCAGGCAGGAGGGGCTTTATCCAGAGGCTCTGGCCTGTCCTTGGTGCCTGCTTTCTTGCTGTGCCCTCTCTGCCCTCTGCCAAGCCCAGGCCAGAAGACAGGAACTGAGGATGGCTCCCAGGAGAGCAAACTAACGGGTCAAGTTCTAAAGGGCCCCTAGTCAGGGAGGTGCCCAGGAATCACCAGACCAGAGGAGTGAACCAGTCGGCCCGAGGCCGGGGCCAGCCAGGCCAGAGCCAGCTCTAGCTCCAGTGGTGCTCAGATCTGCTCCTCTTTTCTTCTGAGTGGGAACGGGGGCCGTGCCACCTGGCCTCCCTGTTTGGTGCACGGTGATCCCTCCCCTGCCACCTGAGGGATCTGCAACCCTCCTCACCCCTGCTGCTCCATGTCCTCAGGCAACAGCTCTGGAGAGGTGAGCTCTGGGCCAGGCAGGGTCTGAAAGGGGTGAGGAACGTGGGCCTGGGGAGCCACAGCAGGCCCCGGAGCCCTGGGCTGGGTGTGCACACGTGTGTGCTTGTGCGTGTCTATACGTGTGTCTGAAGCAGTGTTGAAGCCACGTGGTTTGCACTTTCCTGGCAAAGTGGCCCATGTGCGGCTAGACAGGCCAGGCGGGCGGTTCCCCGGGGGCAGAAGCTCCCCACGGCGCGGTCCCCAGGCTGGACCAGAGTGGGGCTCCCCTGGAGACAACCCATCATTTGCCGCAGGAGAAACAGGGCAAGGAAAATTGCCGGGTGTCTTTTGGAGGCCGGTCCTCAATGCTGGCAACAGTTTCTCTCGCCATGAGCTGGTCCCGGAGAGCCCCGATTCACCCTTCCGGAAAAGGCAGTCCTGTTTGGATCAAAAAATAATTAGCTGGGCTTTAAGTGGGGGTTTCAAGTACACATTTAATTTACGCTGATTAACAGTCATATGCTAAGTAAACACCAGCTGAATATTAAACCCGCGCCATTGAGAAGCGCGGAAAGCAAAGTAATATAGAAAGCGCAGTAAATACACAGTTTCTATAACCAGTAATTATATTAATAACATGCAGCACTTGTCTTACAAAATTCAAATTAATATGTGCATATCTGCGTAGAGATCCAACTTTTGATTTCACATGTTACCAGGGAGGCTTCCTTTGCGAGCTCCATGTTAAAGAAAGCCACAGCTTCTGAAGCAATTAGGCTGACGCACGGCAAATACAGTAAAATCAGCACAGGGACGGCTCTCCCCTTCCTGTGCACTCTCCCAATCTGGGGTCCTTTGTCTGTGAGTTTCTGATCTTAGAGCTGCCGGGTCCTACTGGGCCCTGCTGCTGTTTCCCGTGTGTGCTGCTGTGGCTGTCGCCGGGACCTGCCACGGCCGTGCCTGTGACAAGTCGTTAGGATCTGCCATGGCGATCCACCACCGTGTCCCTAAGTGGACGGACCGGCACTGTCACCACAGGCTGGCGCACTCTCCCTGGGTGGCGGGGGGAGGGGGGTGGACCGGGGGACGGACGCTTTTGAGGGGGCACTCCCATCCCCACTGGGTGGGCGGTTACAGGAGAGGATGGAGCTGCCTGTCGCTGTGGCAGCCTTGCACATTCTATGGGAATGACTTGAAACTTCACGGAGTAGGATACCAGGTGGAGGCATTGTCAGACGGGCAAGGGCTGCCCCAGGGCTGCAGCACGGAGCTGTGGGCAGCACACCCCTCCCGGCTCCAGGAATGGCCTTCCTACCTCATGCCCCAGACCTCCTGCCCCCATGGCCCTTCCCACTTTCCCTCGGCCCCCATGGCCCAAGCTGGGTTCCCCGGTATTCTTGAGGCCCCGGCATGGGCACCATTCCAGCTTCACGCTGTCGGCCGGGCATCCTGCGCTGGCCGGGAGACCTTGGTGCTGGTCGCGGTGGAGGAAGGCACGGAACCCTGGTTGAGATGTATGCTGACCTCCAGGCCGTTCTCACCCCTCCACCAGGAAACCCGGGTCAGGGGGCAGTGGGTAGCAAGTATAAAAACCGCTAGAAAAATCCCTTTGCTTCATAAGGAGGGGGATCATCAGTCTAAGCAAATGAAGAAGAAACTCAAATTCTGTCTTAAAAAACAAAGCAAGACACCAAAGCAAGCCTTTGGTTCATGTGGGTGAATGGAGGTTTTGTGTGAACCAACCCCCGCCATCCCTGGTAGAAACAAACTAAACGTTTCTTCCCAGACCCCGAAGCCCGCCTGTGGGCCCTGGGGCCTCACATCAAACTCCAGGGGCGGGCTCCATGCGGGTGCCAAGCTCTGGGGGCCGACCTGGCATCCCCCCGACCTCTCAGGGGCTCCGGAGTCTTCCTTAGGGACCCCAGATTGGAGGGAGGCTGCCATCCTGCTGACCTCTCCAGGAAGGGCCCCGGGAGAGGCGTCTCTCCGGAGGCGTCCAGAGCTGACTCAATCACCAGCCATGGCAGGGGATGGGACCCGGGGCCCATGGCTCCTTTCTTGGAGGGTTTTGAAAGGAAATAAAACAGGGGAAAGAAAATCCAGGCTGCAGGGCTTGGCCGCGGCTGCCGTGTGGCTTCGCCCAATTAGCATGGTCTCCGCGAGGACTTTGGTTCGGGTCCGCGGGGTTATTGCCCTGTTATCTGCGTGGTTGGTGGTATCGCTGTACACAGATTTGCACCGTGGTGCTCTCTGAGGGAGCAGAAAAGGGGCCCCTCCATTGTTCCCGATGCACTTGCTCCCGCGACCAGCACCTTCCATCTGTTTTCCTTTTTCCTTCCTCCCGATACAGCAGCATTGCAGCGTCTCACCCGGGGAGGAGGGAGGGCCGCCGGCCTCGCCTTCCCCGCTCCTGAAAAATGAGATAATTTCAAACAGCACCGTTTTCCACTTTGCAAAATGTGCTTGCGTTTGGGGGAGCAAATGTTTCACCTTTTATTTAAATAAAATCTAGGTGGTTGCAAGGCTTCGGGGATTCGGTGAGAGACCAGCCCGGCTTCAGCTCAGGGACGCAGCTGATTTTGCTTTTCCTTTACCCTGACCCTCCAGAGCAGCAGGCACCCCTGCGTTACCCTTGTCTTCCTCTTCAGAGCTGCTTGGTGTAATGGATTTCTTTAAATTAATAATGCGTAGAAGGAGATTTACAACACATTGCTAAAATATTGTCTTTGCCTTTTATTCATGCATTTGTCACTGTGGTCTCTAATCGAGGTGCTCAGAGAAGGGATAAATAATGAAGAGAGAAAACAGCTCTGTCATAATCCAGGACCATTTGCAAATTCATCACCGATATTCTTGGGGAAGGAAAGACAGAGGAGATGACAAATATCCCACCGCGCTAATATATCTCGTTGATTTCCTCTCCCATTTATTTAGATAACCTACTTTGAGCCGTGATAGAATGAGGGCCCCGGGCTGCCCCGAGCAACAGATGGGGCTGTCTGCAGGGCTCCCGGGCGGCAGGACAGTTTCCACGCGTTTGATTGTGGTCACTTTGAATTTTAATTGTGATCGGTTTGATTTTAGGTGACTTTGGGGGAAATGATTCTTGGAGGGAAATCGGCAAAGATGGTTTCTGCAGCAAATCCTCTCTCTGTCTACAGAGGAAAAAGTAGCCATTGCTTCTAGTTTTATGGCTGGATTTAAGTCAATGCCTATCCTTAAGAAGAGGGATGAACCCAAAGCCATATCTATGCCTGCAAAAGAAGAACAAAATGGTTTTCTAGTTTGGAGGGATCTTGCTTGCTGTCACCCCTCCTCCTGGTAGAGGCAGGAGCTATGCATTTGGAGGTCTCCCTCTCTCTCGATGATTTTTAACTGACAGGAACTAGGAAGGAGGAGGGAAACAAATCTGCTTTGGGAATTTTTTCTCCAGACCAGAGAGGGTTGGACCCGTTCAGAGAAGCCTCCGTCCTTCAGCTCCAGGGCAGGGCTCACCACGCAGCCCCTGCCCAGCTCAAGCAGCGGCCCCAGCTCAAAGTCAGAGCCCCAGGGCCCATGTGGGCTTGCTTTTAGCTCCTCGAGGGAAGCAGAGGAAGTGGCTTCTGTCTGAGACTCTGCACCAACCCTGTGGCCTGAGAGAAGCAGGTGGAGGCGTCAGCTCCGGGGTGGCCTCCAGCTGCCTCAGTGGGGACACGGGGTCTCCCAGCACGTCAGAACGGAGGGTGCTGTAGGACTATGGAGTTTGCGTGTGGTGCAAGTCGTACGCCAATAAGTGTCTGTTTAGAGGCTGGGCTGGGGCTAAGCACGAGGGCCAAGAGGTGACCGCCGGCCAGAACCAGCCGTGGCTGCCCAGATGCCCAGATGGTGGGTCCCGGAGGAGGGAGTGTTAGCACCTGCCGGGCTCAGCCTGGGCGGCTCACAGGGCGGGACCTGGAAGAGGAGGGCCACGCAGCAACCGGCAACCGCTGAGCCGGCGCAAGAGCTCAGGCCCTCAGGGAGCGTGGCCAGATCCGGCAGATGAAATCCAGGACACCCAGTTCAATTTGAATTTCAGATACACAGCACACAAGTACGTCCCAAACACAGCCTGCATTTTGTTGTGTTTACTGCATTTATTCTATTGATCGATTGAATTTACAGCGTTTGATCTGGGGACCTGCCCCCAGGCTCCCAGCCCTTTTGCGACCCCATTTGAAAAAAAAAAAAACCGCCTTTGTAGGGGGCTGGGGGCTGATTGTCTCTTGAAAACAGACGTAGGCCAGATCCAGTTGTTTGGTAGGATAAGGTCTTTATAGACAGAAAAGAGCTTGTAGATGAGAAAGAAGAGAGACCGTAGGTTACAGAGAAGTCACGGGTGGGGAATTACAAGGAAGTGGACCTGTTGGGTCTGGTCATGGATGGGATGGTGGGGCCGGAACAGACTTCTCCAGAAAGTTCCCAGATTCGCACCTGCTGGACAGGGAGATGCCTCAGCAAATACCCACGGGAGGCTGTGTTTGGCCACTAGCGGAGATGGCCCCAGAGACAACACCTAGGCGGGCAGAGCGTGTTGGCTGGCGGAGGCTGGGGATGTGCCCAGGGTCATCGAGGCCATCTGGCCTCCCCCAGCACCGCCGGGGTGAACGCCTCAGTCCCAGCACCAAGAATGCCATCTTCCTCCCACTTAAACCTCTCTTTTGACCTAGGACAGATATATTACGAAAATTACAAAATTACAAAGGATGAAAACAATGACAGCTCACTGCAGAAAATACAGAAAGACATTTTGAAATGGAAAACCTTGCGTCTCCTCCTCTCGAGATAATATCTGGAATACTTTTTCAGTCTTGCACGTGCATCATATAGGGAGACACACATAAATGATTTCTGGTGTGGAATACCTCATACAAGGCTGTGCCCATTCTGTATTGGCAAACACACCTGCTTGCCACCATCTCCGTAACGGGACAGTGGTCCTCTCTCATTTGACCGCGTCACATTCTCCATCAACAGACCCCTGGGTATTCTAGAGGCACACTGCAAAGGGGGAAAGGGCCTGACCTCAAGGGGCTTACTTTCCCAAAGGGGAAGCTGGGCTCAGCTGAATTTTAAAACTTGTCTTCTGTTGGAAATGTACTGTGAGCATTTACATTTAAGTTTTAATTTAAAATGTAAATGTAATTAAATTTAAAATAATTTTAAAACAAAATAATTTTGAAACAAAATAAAAATCTAATTAAAACATTTTTAAAATCTATCTTTCTCGCCTATACCTGAGTCACTGATATTTCCATATTTTTGCTGAGTCATTTGAATCTTAAAATTCAATTTTGTTGGCATGGCGAGAAGACACGATGACTTCACAATCTCATCGCCATGGGCTCGATCAGCTGTTATGGGGGTAAAAGAGGACACCGAGCTGATGAGTTTGTTGTAGATTTTTCTTTTCCTTTTTTCTTTTCTTTTCTTTTCTTTTTTTTCCTTTTTTTTTTTTTTTTTTTTTGAGACAGAGTCTTGCTCCGTTGCCCAGGCTGGAGTACAGTGGCCCAATCTCAGCTCACTGCAACCTCCGCCTCCTGGGTTCAAGCAGTTCTCCTTGCCCTAGCCTCCCGAGTAGCTGGGACTACAGGCGCCTGCCAACACATCCAGCTAAGTTTTGTAGTTTTTAGCAGAGACAGGGTTTCCCCATGTTGGCCAGGCTGGTCTCAAACTCCTGGCCTCAGGTGATCCGCCTGCTTCGGCCTCCCAAATGCTGGGATTGCAGACGTGGCCACCGTGCCAGGCCGAGATTTTTCTTTAGGAAGTATGGAAAGTGAGCCCCTGATCGGTATCCCGCCAGGGACAGCCTGAGACCTTGGGCTGGGGGACCCTAAAGCAGACAGGGAGGCCGGAGGTACACGGGGTGGCATGAGAACTGAAGCTGGATGCCTGTCCTGGCACCTGAGCCATGTGTTACCGGCGCAGCACCAGGCCACGTGCAGAAGCACTGCTGCATTCACCAGCGAGGGTCACCATCACGACGCACCTCACAGACCGCAGGGCTTAAGCAACAGGAACTTACCTCCACCGTCTGAAGGCGGGAGGCCCAAAGACACGGTGTCGGCAGGCTGGCTCCTCCCGAGGCCTCTCTCCTTGGCTCATAGTTGGCATCTCCTTCTGGTGTCCTCACAGGGCCTTCCCTCTGTGTGTCTGTGTCCTCATCTCCTCTTCGTACAAGGACAACAGTCAGATTGGATCAGGGCCCACCCTAGTGACCTCACTTTTCCTTAATGACCCCTTTAAAGACCTCTTCTCCAAATACGGTCCCATTCTGATATCCTGGGGATTGAGACTTCAAAGTGTGAATCTGGGGACACAGTCAACCCACAGGGGTGGGTGGTGGGCCAGTGTGTGGGAGGAAGAAGTCGAGTGGGAGTCCAGGTGGCCCGATCCGGACACTGTCCTGGGACAGGTTTTGTCAAGGTCTAACACTTGTCAAGAGGTCAGTAGGGGCTCCTGGTACTGCCCAGAGGGACCGTGAGAGGCACCTACCCCATCAAAGTGGGCTCGGGTGAAAGGAGTGTCTGGACTTAG
Organism: Macaca mulatta; assembly: GCF_049350105.2. Taxonomy (NCBI): domain Eukaryota; kingdom Metazoa; phylum Chordata; class Mammalia; order Primates; family Cercopithecidae; genus Macaca; species Macaca mulatta. The sequence continues at coordinate 237,623,764 of NC_133406.1, read as the reverse complement.
AGTGCCAGAAAAAATACAGGACACCCAGTGAACTTTACATTTCATATCAACCACAAATACTTTTATAGGGTAAGCATATCCCAATATTTCATGGGACATACTTATACTAAAAAAACCATCCACCGTGTATCTGAAATGCAAGGGTAACTTGGTGTTCTATGTTTTTATTTCCTAACCCAGCTGTTCTGGGCTGAGATTCACACACCCAGTGTCAGGCACGAGTTCACAGGAGGCACCAGCTGTGGGCAGCCGGGTGTTTCCGAGCTCCTGAAGCCAAAGGCCTTGCCCTTGGCACACAGAGCTGGGTGGGCCCTGCGGGGACCAGCCCCTGGGGACCCCCAGTGAGGCTGCAGTTCCTGCCCTGGTGCCGTTTGCATGGGCTGGGCAGGCAGGATGTGTTGGAGGGAGGATGTGCCGTTGGCTGGTGCGGGAGCCTTTGCGCGGCCAGTGTGGCCACCTCAGACCCCACACCTGGTGTGCTTGGCCCCTGGCGCACCACAAGTCTCAGCCCCTGGCTGGGGGAGGTGGCGTCGGCCTGAGGTGCCACGTCATCCTCATTGATGAACTCACCAGGCAGTCGTGGGTGCCACCGTGACATTGTGGAGCACAGGAAGGACAAGGACCCTCACGGAGTGTCCTCCTGCCTCGTCCAGGGTAAGGGCGACACAAGAGGACAGGACAGGGAATGGCCTGGGCCGCAGAGAATAAAACAGGCTCCTCTTTCCTGCCCACAAAGTGCAGCGGAGGCCTCTGGACATGGCCTGGGTGAGAAGCGCCATCTCGGTCCCTGCCCTAGAGCCTCGCCCGGGGCTGACATCAAGACCCTGAGGATGACGGTGACCCTCGGCTCAGGACAGCTTTGCCTCAGGTGCTGTGCGGTGGGGACTGCAGGAATGGGCCCGTTTACTTCTCCCGGCTTCGTGGGCGGGACACTGTTCCTACTTGCACTTCCAGATCGGGTAGCTGGGCTCAGAGAGGTCAAGCACCTTGTCTAGGGCCGCACAGCCAGCAAGAGGCTGAGCCTGGGTGTGAGCCCTGAGCTGTTTTTCGGGCAGGATGCAGCCGGTGGCTTTCATTTCTTTATTTCCCGCGACTTCCTTGACAATACTGTCCGTCTATTCGGAGACCCTGAAAGGGGGGAGAAAAGGCAGAGAGGGGTGACCCCCAGCCCCACCGAGCCTGCAGGCAGGAACCGGGAGGGGACGTTCTGCTGTCCCCACTCCCTGCCCCAGCCCTCTCCTCCCCCAGGAAAGACAGGGCTCGGCCGAGGACAGCTGACAGGTGAGGGAGGCGAGCAGGAAGAAGCCAGTGCGGAAAGTTCCGGCAGAACAGGCAGTTTTCAAAGTTTCTCAAAAGAGGCGAAGGAGCGCTTCGGCTCTCACCAGCAAACACACACACCCCGCGCTCGAAAGTGCTCAGGGAAAAGTTTATTGGCAACTTGGCCCCAGAGGTGGGGAGGGTTCTTTGTTTGCCGGTCACAGCCACACCAAGTACAAACCGAGGTGGTTTCCCACATCTTGTCAAAGGACGGCATTTCCTCTCTCCTTTCTCCTCGAGCTGATTAGCGGGTCGGGCAATGGCGTGAGGAGATGCTGGGGGTAGGAAAATGGGGGTCATTTTGGAAAACCTCTTTGTGGATGGGTCGGGAATGGGGAGAAAATGAATAGTTATAAGCTCATTTCCATAGAAACTGTCTCATTATCATGCTGGCTGCCCGCTGGACCAGGAGGGCTTTTTGCCAGCACCAGCTCCACAATTAAATGTCCCCTGCCCGCCCGGCGCGGAGAGGCCGGTCAGCAGAGAGGGCTCCAGCCCCAGCGGGCCCGGCCGCGGGAGCCGCGAGACTCTTTTTCTTGAAATATCAGAGGTTGGTGGAGGGATTTTTGCGGCACCTGAACAGTCCTAAGCAGGCCGGTGCCGGCCGTGTCCCAGCTCCTGGGAGCAGGATCGGGCGTGCCTGTCTCCACGAGGATTTGGACCACGTTCGGCAGAGCGGGTCTCCCAGGCTTCCCTAAAGATCTTTAACAAAAGCAATGGAGACGATTCGGTTTGGAATTGCTTCCTGGGCAGAGCTGCTTGTGTTCGGGCTGCGTCAGGGCACTTGGTCGGACGTTGCCAGGGTGGCTCGCCCCTCCACACGGGACCTCCACACAACCTCTCAGGGGCTGCCACCCCTTCCTGTCCCCCCCAGACCCCAAGACCCCAAAACCACACACGGGCTAATTGTGGTAAAATATACAAATGTAATCTTTGTCATTTTAACCACCTGTGAGTGTGGCATTAGGTGGTATTCAAAACGCCTGGGCTGCTGCAGAACCAGCTCCCCTCTCTGCCCAGGACTTTCTCATCACCCGCCACGAAAACCCCGTGCCCGGTAAACAGTGACTCTGCCTCCCTCCTCCCGTAGCCCCGAAGCCTCGGTTCCACTTTCTTTCCCTGTGGATAGGCCGGCTCGTGTGTTGAAGATGGAAAAGCTCATCCCGGGGAAGCAAGCGTACTCACAACTCCCGAGAGAGCTGCAGCAACCCCAGCAGAGCCCGCTCCTGCCCCTTCCCCCCGGCCGAGGTCGCAGGCCCACGAAGGTCGTCATTACGGATTTATTAACCGCCTTTCCCTGGCTTTGTGAGAGGCCTGGTCTGGAAAACGACCGTGCTCCCAGGAAGTGAAAATTTAGGATTGACAGCGGCAAGCCCGCGCGAGGAAGGCTGGGCCGACGACAGATGAGTGGTGTGGAAAACGCGGAGTCAGGCTCGGTCAGCAGCTGCGCCCGCTCCTTCACCCTTCAGTCCTCCTGTGTGGCAGGGACCTGATGATCCCTGTGTGACCATTGAAGCCACACAGGCAGCCAGAGAGGTCAAGGGTCCAGGGTCAAAGCAGCACCGCTGCGGGAGTGGTGTCCGGGCCCCTGGGTCTAGAGGGCTTTGGGAGAGGTGATGCGTGCAGCCCCTTGCGTGGTCCCCTTCTGGTGGGTCACTCAGCACAGCCATCGGGTTCCAAGCTCAGATTCAGGTGAAGGACGCAGATCTCCAAGGTGTGCACAGCCCATGGCCTGAGTGAGTACCTCTGACTGTCCAGCCCGGAGTAGGTGTTGAGTAAGGGCGGTCAAGCAGTGCCGGTCAGTAAAACTCACACGGCCTTAGCTTCCTGGGGAGGTCCTAACCGGGTACCCCAGACTGAGTAGCTGAAACAACAGATACTTCTCCTCCCACGGTCCTCAGGCCCAGAAGTCTGGGATCACGTTGTGGGCGGGGAGGTCCTTTGGAGGCTCTGAGGACCCTTGTCCCGGCCTCCCTCTGGCTCACTGGGGCTGCCGGCATCTTTGGCGTTCCCTAGTTTGTAGGAGCATCACCCAGCCTCTGCCTGTGTGTGCTCGTCGTATTCTACCCCGTGCGTGTTCACGTCCAGAGCTGCATTTTATAAGGGCATGGTTATTTGGATGGTGGAGCCACCCCCAACAAGGTGAGCTATCTTAACCCGTCGCATCCGCAATGACCCTTCTTCCAAATAATGGCCGCTAGGACTGCAGCCTACGAATATGGATAATCCCACTTCATCTCCCACTGCCCCCTCTTCCCAAGGGAGCCCCGGGGCCCAGGGGACGCAGCTGCCACCAAGGCCCTGCTGGGATGTTCCCGACCCTCGTCCAGCCAGCTGCCCCTTCCCTCTAAAGCAGGTTGTTCTGAGTCTGGGCCACTGGCCCGCCGCGCCCTGAAGCCTGTGTCATCCACCAGCTTCCAGAGGCCACTGCCTCATGAATTACACACCATGCAAACATCCGGCCAGCGGCTTAAGTATAAAGCGTGAGAAACAGAGGAGATCATTCCGTGTTTGTGGTTTTGTAAGGTTTGAAAAGCGATTTAAAATAATTTTAGGTTGTCCTGGGGTTGGCGAACAGTGTAATAGGCAATTTGAGAAGGCAAAGTTTTTAAACTGAAAGGTTTTGCCTCCTTGTTTCTAATTTTTAGAAACATGATGGATGTCAGCCGTGAGGTTGGGCCGACAGCTTCTGGGAACGATTTCCCAGCTTGCTCGGACCCAGGCAGGGGACCCTGCGGGGAGGGCATCGAGGGCCATGGCCACATGCAGAGTGAGGACGGCTTCCAGTCTTCAAATTGGAAACCTGCACCCGGCCTCCCTTGGCTAACCTCAATCCCATAAGCAATCCCAGGGCATTGCTGAGCGGACAGAAAACTTTCCCGGTGTGTAGCCGGCTCGGTGTCTCTGGAAACCATGGTTGGAGGCGTGAGGGATTGCTCACTAAACGCTGGCGGCAGGTGAGGGGCTACGAGGCGGCGTGGTCGAGCGAGGTGACCTGCGAGGGAAATGAGGTCGCGGTCCTGCGTGATCATGGGGTCAGGCGTCCCGGCAGCAGTGCAGGGGAGGGGCTGTGTTTGTTGGGGGAGGCTGTTGGGAAATGGGGGTCGCAGTGCTCCGCCCACCGCCCAGCCTGCCTCCATTCTCTGCCGGCCCCGGCTCCTTGGGAGATGCAGGTGGGAGGGCCGTCGCCACCATGGGGAGCCAGATGGGCCCCGTGGCTGCTCCCCAGAGGTGCAAGCCGTGACCTCCGCCCTGCACTGGCCTCTTGCCACTCTGAGGATCATCCAGTTTCCAATGGTAGGCTGGCGCCTCTCTGTGCCAAGTGATGCGGCGCTTGGGGAGATACCTGGGCGTGGCCTGTCGGGCCAATCACAGGAGCTCCAGGCCCCCCTCTGCCTGGCCCTTCATGCAGGGACTCAGCAGGCAGGCAGTCTTCCGGCATGAGTGCCCCTGGGCTCAGGAGTGGGACTCACCTGGCCTCAGGGACAGTGACTTACCTGGGCTCAGGGGCATGGACTCAGCTGGGCTTAGGGACAGAGACTCACCTGGGCTCAGAGAATGACTCACCTGGGCTCAGGAGCGGAGGCCTAGCCTTTTTCTCCCAGTGACCACACCATTCTGTTGTGGACACCCAGCAAGGTGCACAGTGAGGAAGTGCTTGGGAAGGGGCTCCCTGCGGCACGTCGGGGGGCCGGGATAGCAGGCGGGCCCCTCCTAGCCCCTGGTGTTTCCTGTTCCTGTGTCTGAGTGGCACATGGGAACCTCACCTTGCTTTCCGTTTGGCTGAAATGCATTAACTGCCAGGAAATCATGGATTTCCAAGCCCTGCTTTTTCCATAGCCTTTTGCTTAGCAGAGAAAATCAAATGGATGCAAGCAAATAATGAGAAACAGCTCCCAATGAGCTTTGCTCAAACGTGGGGCTGTCTGGTGGTGGGTGTTCTGCGGAGGCGACTCCGATGCCCATGAGGGGTCCCTGCCAGGTGCCACAGGCCAGGTGTCTGACCGTGGAGAACCCTTAGAGGTTCTCCACAGTGTGTGCGGACAATTCTAGCAAGAAGAGCCAAATGCCGAGGAGCGTCTGGGCGAGGCTCACACGTGCTGCCGGGTGACAAACTGCTTTTGCTAAGCCCACTTGGTTTGGCGGCTCCCTTTCAAAGAGGCCTTCTCAGGAACACAACCCCAGGGAGCACATTTCGCTGGCCTTGAAAGAGAAAGTGCTCACGAAGGGGACAGTCCCTCGCATCACCAGTAACCGCGGCCTCCTCTCATCTGCACACTGGCCCTGGCTCCCTGACCCACAAGGTTGAACCAAATGCCCACCTCCCATCACTCAGGGATGGCGGCTGGGAAGGGAACCGCAGTGCGGCCTGGGGCCTGGCACCTGGTGGGGGGAAGGGAGAGGACAGACCCAGGCGAGCTTCTTTGCCTCCCTTAGCAGCCCCATGGTTCTCACCGGTAAACTGGAGTTGCCATGAAGCTCACTGTGTCAGGTGCTGGCTGTGCACCCCGGTTCAATGGCTCTGTCCTCACGATGGCGGCCTACGAAGCAGGCGCTGTTGTTCTCCTGCTGCATAGACGCTGCCACAAGGCCCAGAGACCTCGAGGCACTTGCTCGAATATGCACAGTGGACACCGTCCAGAAAGGTTGAACACACACCTTCCAACCACCCTCCATCCCCAGAAGGACTCCCAGGGACATGCAGGGAGCAAACACAGGGACGATCCGGATTGCACTTGGCCGGGAAAGCTCAGCTGGTGCTGGTCTATACTGCTGCTACTACCACCAGGTGGATTGCACTTGGCCAGGAAGGCTCAGCTGGTGCTGGTCTATACTGCTGCTACTACCACCAGGGAGCCCGAGAAAGCGATTGTTTCAACAATATGATCAAGAGAAAAATAGAGGAGGAGGAGCCAGGGTGAAGGCCCCTGTCCCTCCTGGGCCTCCAGCCTATACACAAAGCCCAGCGGTTGCCCTTTACGTGAGAGGAATTTCTGAACACTACCCCGTTAAAAGCCAGTCCTGAAATCCGTCTTCCGCAGAACTCAAAGCTGCTCCCAGTTTTCTGGGAATTCCAGCCTGCGTGGGAGAGCCTCAGGGTTAGGGACAAGGGGCTGGTGGCTGGTGCTGGAGGAGGTCCCTGTGCCTGTCACCAGGGGGTCACATTCAGGCTCATGTGCAGCTGGGGCGAAGGGCCTCCCAGTCATGAATCCTGCCATGGGTGAAGAAGGTGCCAACCCGGAGCCCCCTCCCAGCACCTCTGTGGCGTTGCCCCTGCTCCCACCGTCCTCCCGTCTCTGCTCCCGCCATCCTCCCGCCCCACCCCTGCCTCCCAGTGCCTCTGTGGCATTGTGCCTGCTCCCGCCATCCTCCCGCCTCCACTCCTGCCATCCTCCTGCCCCACCCCTGCCTCCCAGCACCTCTGTGGCATCTCCCCCGCTCCCCATCCTCCCACCCCATCCCTGCTTCCCAGCGCCTCTGTGGCATTGCCCCTGCTCCCGCGCAGCCATCCTCCCACCCCACCCCTGCCTGGTTTTCTGGAACCCCTGGAACCAGCATCACACAAGTGAGCAAGTGGCTCTTTCCAATCTTACAACACCCGCGGTGGAAGGAACAGGTGGAAAGATTGTTGAGACTTGTAAATTAGTTGCTAATGAGGAAAATTAGGAAATTTGCTGAGGCATAAAAAATGAGAAGTCCGGAGAAAGAAGACAAATGGACCCGCAGCTATTCCCGCCCCACCCCCACCCCTCGCCCTTTCACACCCTGGTTTAGACCAGACCGAAATACAGATCTGATGCCTGGGTTAATGCAAAGAAATTGCTTTAAAATGTAAAGATGATTAATGGGATTAATGTGCAAAAAATGGTTAAAGTATGTCAGGGAATGAGGAGGAAGTGGGGGCCCGTGTTTCCTGGGCCACCTGCCACCTGCCTGGCCCGTGGAAAGTGCGCTGCCAACGTCACTTCCCAGAACACTCAGAAGGACCCTGCCAGGTGACCACTGTCATTCCGCGTCTGCAGATGAGAAGCCCTGGCCTGCCCGGCCTACTCCTGGAGCCTGATGGTTGCTGCCCACACCCCCTCCCGCCTGCGCTGACCCCTGTGGCCACGCCCAGGGCGCAGGTTCAGGACCAGTGCAAAGCAACACGGGACTGTAGCCTGTAGGCTGATGAGTCCAACAGAAGCACCCCCACCCCTATAAGAGGGACGTCCCGAGACCCTGTGGTGGCCGCTGCTGGGGTCTCCAGCCTCTCCGTGGAAGGCTTGTGACACGTGTGGTGTGTGGCCCCGGACACTTTCTGAGCCTCAGCTGGCCCTGATGCTAAATGGACCCATGGAGGTATTGTGTGGCATTTCTACTGTGTCTTTTCAACAAAACCCATGGTTTGGAACCTCGGGAAGAAACAAACCTCACACAAATTTGATTCCTAAGGCCCTTCCGTTCGGCCCCCACCGTTCTGAATCCCTAGGATTAGAAAACACTGTGGGGCTGACCCGGAGCTCAGGGACACACCCCACGGTTGCCATGGGAGCCCCGTCCCCTGCGGCTCTCCTCAGGGCCCGGGGTGGGGAGACACCACACAGGGGTGGGCGTGCAGGCCAAGGAGCTCCTCCCCTGGGTTTGAGTCCCAGCGCTGCCCCTCTCCCGTGCAGCCGGGGAGTGCAGGCCAAGGAACTCCTTGGCCCGGGGGCTTGAGTCCCACCCCTCTCCCGTACACAGCCTGGGGCAGGTCCTGACTTCTCTGTGCCTCAGTTTCCTGATCCATAAAATGGAGATAATAACAGGCCAGGCCCCAGGGCGGTTGCTGAAGGGTAGATTATCCCTGACAGAGGAAAACAAACGATTAAAGAAAAAAAAACAGAGCCCGCCCCCAACCTGGGCCCCCAACACCTGCAAGGGCCTGCACACCATCAGGATCTTGAGGGGGCAGGCAGGGAAGGGCTGGGCGCCCCCGCAGCCCCTGGTTCCCCGGCGAGCCTCGGACCCTCTTCCCTGGCCGCCATGTCCACGGGCCGCGCTCGGGTCAGTGGCAAGCTAACGCCTTTGTCAGGGTGATTAATAGCGGGGGGACTGTCGTTAATTCACTGCCTAATGACTGCGGCCCGCGCGCTCCGAGTAATCGGGTGATGTATGTGGACCGCGCGCACCTCGTGGCAGAGGTGAAAATCATTTCGACAAGTCAAATATTGTCACAGGGAACAAATGGCTCTCCCTGTTAATAAAAATTAATGAATTTTTTTCTTTCTTTCTTTCTTTTTTTCCTCACCGCTGGCCTGCTAAATGAATCTGAGGGCGGCTGAGTGTGAACGGGCTGGGAAGGGTTAAGTTCTTGATTCCATGGTTAAAACCATGAACGTCTTCATCAGGGCGAGTGTGGCCAGAGGGCCAGGGTGGCCTCACACCTGCAGCCTGGCCGCTTCCCCCAGGAGTGGCTGCAGGCCCTTCCGGGATGGGGGTGCAGAGGCCCCCCAGGCCTGAAGGGGTGAGGCTTCCAGAGAAGGGCTGCAGCTGCCCCGGGCTCTCTGGCCCCGAGGGTGATGGGGGCACCTTCAGGCTGTTCTCCCCACCCCTCCACTGCAGCCCCCATCACCATGTAGGAGGGAATTAGGGAGCAGAGCTGAGTGGATTAGGACCAGGGGCTGGGCAATGCGTTTATCCAGGGAGGGTCCTCCTGGCCCCTAGAGCCAGAGCCCAAGGTGGTACCAGCTTCCCTAGGAGCATCTGGGTGGCCCCCAGCCCCTACCCTGGCTGTGAGGGGCGGGGAGTCAGGCCTCAAAGGCCTCAGCCTCTGTGGATCCCCACCCCCACTCTGGTGGGAGGCCAGGCCAGGGCAGTGAGCCAGCCCGCCTCTGTGCCCAGAGGAGGCGGGGCTGGGGGAGCAGGGGAAGGGAGGGCCTGCACCCACCATTGGCAACAAAGCTGTCCTGGCCGCTCCCGTCACCAGGGCTGGAGGCACACGGACATGGACGCTGCCCTCCCCACCCCATGATGCAAACCCCCAGTTTTCATCCCAGCAGCCAGGTCTGTCAGGAGCCCGTGGCCTGCTCTGTCTGCAGCGGCCATGGTGGAGGCAGGCCCCCGGGAAAACGTGTGTTTCAGCTCCCAGAGCTCAGGTTGATGATGCCAGCCCAAGCGAGGCTGTGCTCCCCAGTCCACCTGGGCTAGAGAGCCCACACAGCCTCGCTGCAGCCCCTAAGAGAAGCCTGGGGCAGGGGCACCCCTGTCCCAGAGGGACCCGCACCCTCAGTGCCCCAGGGAGACCTGCGCTGTCCAGACTGACAGGCAGCGCTCAGGGCCCTCTCTCCCTCTTGCAATTTTTATTTCGGGGCCACGTTTGTTTACTTGCGGCGTGACTTGCTCTGGCCTGTGCACGGCAGCCACAGGCCCAGTTGGTAGGAACTAAAGAGATAAATAAGTCTATAAATAGTTTGGTGGCGGTCGGCTGTTACGGCGCTTGCTCAGCATTTAACCCCTTGTTCCTCCTCCCCGCTGTCAGGGCAAGGGAAGCAGAGAACAGAAATCTCCAAGTGTGTTTTCTTTTCTGAACGAGCCCTGGCTGAGTGCACTTTGTCCTCAGGTGGCCTGGCCTGCAGAGCCTCCTGCAAGGACCCCGGCCTTGATTGCAACTCCCTCCAAACCCTCAGTGCCCCAGGTGATCTGGCAGCAGGCAGATGTGGCCATCTTGGGGTAGCTGACCATCCCTTCCTCGGCCCTCGGTGTCCCACTTACAGCCTCCGAGTTTGCAGAAACACAGCTGTCTGTGTATGTTGGGGGACCCTTCCCCAAATCTGCTCTGGCCACGAGCTGAGCTGGCTCCTGTCCTGCGCTCCTCGGGCTGGCAAGCCCAGGCCCCTTCTGGGTTCTGGTTGGCTCCGTGGAACCTGAAGGACCCCAGTACTCCAGAATGCCCAAGCACCTGGCTGAGCCTCCAGCAGGAGCCTGAGGAAGCCTCCAGGTGGGAGGTGACCCTCTTCTCTGTGGCCACCTGAGCCCTCCACCAGCCAGAACCTCTAGTACTCCTGCTTGGATCAGGGGCCTCCTGAGCACAATGTCCTGGGGCAGCGATCCCAGCCCCACGTGCACCCCTGGCCTCCGCCCCAGTGGGGGAGCTGCGATCCAGTAGAATGGGGTCCCCGGTGCCGGAGGAACATCCCTGGGCCCAGCGGGAGTCTGTGAGGTGCTCAATGGCCCCACGATGTCCTTATGCTGCGGTGGGCCTTGCCAGCTGCCGTGCCAGCTGCCTTAAGTGTGGGGGCTGCCTAGCAATCAGGGTGGAGGAGTTGAGAACAGCATCACCCACTCACATGCAGGTGAGGGGCAGGGCATTACGGCTTTGAACGTCCCCCAAAGTCTCCCAGGTTGGATCTGTGCCTGTTTTACAGAGGAGGAGGCTGAGGTCCAGAAGGTGTAAGTGGCTTTACCCCAGTCCCAAGGTACACAGGCTGGAAGGAGACCCTGCCCTTGCTTATAGGACCGAGAGTCAACCAGGGTGGTGGGGGACGTCAACCTTACCTGCTTTCCAGAGACCCTGAGACCTGGGCAGTGGGGCTGCTGACGGGAACCTCGTTTCACTTGGGTGGAATAGCCTGTGGGTTTTGTTGATGCTAAGAGTACACCGTCGATTCAGGTGTTCACTGGTGTGTGCTTCGCTGTAGCTAGAATGTGGAGACACGCAAGTGTCCATCCACAAGTGAAGAGATAAGCCGGAGGCGGCATGCACATGCCTGGACCATTCCTCAGCCCTCAAAAGGAAGGAAATTGCAACACACGCCACCACCTGGAGGAAACTCGAGGACATTGTGCTAAGCTAAGTAAGCCGGTTGGGAAAGGCCAATATTGTAGGATCCCACTTGCGGGAGGTCCCTAGAGTCATCGCATGCATAGAGACGGAAAGTAGAATGGTGGGTGCCAGGGGCTGGGGGAGGGGATGGAGAGTGTCTGACGGGGTAGACTTTCTCTCTGGGGAGATGCGGGCGTTCTGGAGATAGGTGGTGGTGACTGAAGGCAGCACACAGCGTGAATGTGCTTAATGCCAGGGAGCTGTGCACTGAAAAACGACTAAAATGATACATTTTGTGTTATATGTATTTGCCCACAGTCTTTTTAGAAGCACGCTGTCAGGCTGCCAGATCTCAGGTCGTGGAGCTAGTGCTTGGAGCCAACACCCCCTGGTATTTGAGGGGTCCAGTGCTTGCACACCCCACTCTGCTGCCGCCCAGATGCTGCTTAGCGCAGGGCCGGGGAGCCTCGGCTGTGATTCAGGAGGGAAACAGTGAGATTTGAGCAATCCGTGGGCTACCTTGCTGCCCCCGGGGCTCGGGGAAGTGGTATATTAACCAAGGAATAAAGGAGAGGAAGAAAAAAGGCCAAATCACATCTCTCTGAAACAAAGAGGCTTTTTACCAGGAACAAGGCTTGATAAAAATTACAGTGGCATCGCGAGTCATTCAGTGCCTGCCCGGGGCGATGGAGGCGGCGAGGAAATACAGGATGCGGGGTCTGAAATGGGAACACTGCTGTCCCTGGAGCATTGCACGGATAAATAATCGTCTTAGAATAATGCTTCGGCTTTAAGTAGGGCCAGGTGGCCTGAGCTGTCCGACGGAGGCCTCCGTGGTCCTGCGTGAGGGCCAGATTCAGCTTGGCTGGTCTGGGGAGATTCCGGGGGCTGGGAGGGGCGTTCGTGGGCAGTGGCTTCATGGACCCCAGTGGGACTTTGTGGTGGTCTGTGCAGTGCAGCGCACCCAGGCCCACCCGCCTGCCCCAGAGACGTGGGCCGCACATAGGTTGGGGCTGCTCGCCCTTCCCCTTGGCAGCGGATGTGCTTCTCTCTGAGCTGCAGGGCTGGTCCCTGGGGCGTGAATGGCAGCCATGCATCCTCCAGGCTGTGATGGGGCTGAGGCTCCCTGCTCAGCAACATGGCTCATCTGGGTGGTTTATCCTCCTGGTGCAAGCCTTTGTTTCTTCCTCTGGGAGGTGGGGGACCAGCAACCTGCTTCAGGGCACCGGGAGCAGGTTATAGCCAGAGGGGCTGGCAGGGAGCGTCGTGTGTTCTCAGCCAGGCCCATGCTGTGGTTGCTTTGGTCTTTGTGTGAGTGTCTTGGGTCTGCTTTAACAAAAGAGCACAAACCGGGTGGACGGAAACAGTCGAAGGGCGCTCTCCTGCTCCGAAGGCCAGAGACGCACAGCCCGGCTGCAGACAGCGTCTTGCTGCCTCTGGAGGCTCTGGGGGAAGAGTCCCCGCTCACCTCGCCCAGCTTCTGGTGGCTCCAGGCCTTCCTTGGCTCAGGGCAAATCCCTGCCTCTGTCATCATACGGGTGTCACCTGGGCATGTGTCTGTGTCCTCCTCCTTGTCCTATAAGGACACCAGTCCCATTGAATCAGGGCCCTCCCCAGTGACCTCATCTGAACTTGGTTACTGCTATAAAGACCTTATTTCCAAACCAGGTCACATTCTGAGGCCGGGAGTTAGGGCTTGAACGCGCCTTTTGGGGTGACATCATTCAACTGGTTACAGTCTTGGGAGCCGCCGGCCAGCCCGGGTGACAGTGGGGGCTGGTGGAGACTCCCCGAGTCAGAAGGGCTGTGTCTGCGCTTCCCCGCGCTGTGCCCTGGACAAGGCCTGGAGTGGGTTTCCGTCCACTTCCTTCATCTCTAAAGCGGAGGCAGCGCTGTGGACCGTCCCTGCCTCCCTCCGTGTCTGCGACAAAGGCGAGTGTGTGTGAAGGTAGCCAGGCCAGGGGGTTGCATCTGGTCAGGACTGGGGAGACAAGGCAGGAAGCCCCACCTCTTTGCTGGGGAGGTTTCTGTACCTCGGTGGCTCCGAGAGGGCTGGGAGCCTGTCTCTGAGGTCAGGGCCCCGCCTTCTCAAGCTCTCCCGGGCCCTAATGACAATTCGGCTTCATCAGCCCCGCAGCTGGGGTTCAACGTTCCCCAGTCCCTGTGGGCCAGGTCCCGGGTGCAGGTTTGGAATAGAAACGGCGATTGATCATTATTAATATTTAGCATGTTTGCAGAAACGGCTTTCTCAGTGCTATTAATCTGCTGTGTTAATAGCGGCCGCTTGGTTCTGGGCGCAGACGCTCAGGAGGTGAATGCCAATGAGTCCCAGCGCTGCAGGGCAGCCGCGGCCCGGGGCAGGTCAGAAGGTGGGACCAGCGGCCAAGGCTCCTCCTAGCACCGTTTCCTGGAGTTACGACAGCTTTGTTTTTGTCTCGAGGCCAAGATCCAGGGTGAGGGGAGAAGCTTTTGCCTTTACCGCACAGTTTTAAAGACAGAAAAGAACAAGATAGAACTCCATCAATTCCCAAGTTTCTCTTTCTAGCAAACTGTTTTTGGGAAGGGGCCCTTCAGGATGACCCCTGCCCCTCCAGGCACCCTCCCCCTGAAGAGGGGCCTTCTGCTCCCCGAGATACACTCTGCAAGGATGTAGGTGTACAGAATCCTCTGTGAGGAAAGGGAACACCCTATATTTTCTCTAGAAGTTGCCTCCGTGCGTGCCTGCTCTCCCTGATCAGCTCCCACAGCCGCAGCCTGCCTGATGTGCCCGCCTCTCCCTCTCCCTGTTTTGTTCAGGGGGCAGGATGGCCCTTCACAGCTCATGGGGACTTGTAGGCACCCAGATGGGGGAGCGTTCTCCAGGTCTCTGACCCACTACACAGCGCTCCTCCCTGCTTGGTTCTGAGAAGGAAAATTGGAGCCAGAGGATGGGGCCTCCACAAGGCTCGAGTGGAACCTGCACTCACTGTGGGAGCCAGGCACATCCCCGGCCAAGTCCCAGAACTCAGACCTGCCCACCCCCGACATGGGTGCAGGGAGGGTGACAGCCAGTCAGTCCTGAAGAAGCAGCAGAGAAACCAGCCCTCTCTCAGAGGTGGGGCCTGGCTGAGGAAGCCCAGATGTTCCTCTCAGATGAGTCGATCAGGGTTAAGGGCAGAGAGGAGCCAGAGTTGTTAATGGTGCTTCACTGCTAGGGAAGGAAAGTCAGAAATGGGAGTGAGGGTCCTGCCTTCTACCTTTTCTCTTAAGAGCTGCCCTCGAGGGTTGTTCTCAACCCTATCCATCCATCCACTCACTCACTCATCCATTCATCCATCCATCCACCCACCCATTGATTCACCCACCCATCCATTCACCCACCCATCCATTCATCCATTCATTCATTAACCCATCCATGCACTCATTCATCTATCCATCCATCCATTCATCTATCCATCCATCCATTTATGCATCTATCCCCTCATCTATCCACCCAGCCATTCATCCACCTATCTATGCATTCATCCACCATCTGTCCATCCATCCATCCATCCATCCCTCCATCCATCTGCCCATCCATCCGTCCATCCATCTATTCTTTCATCCATACCTCCTTCCATCCATCCCCTTATAAATCCTTCCATCCATCCATCCATTGATTCATCCACCCATCCATTCATCCATTCATTCATTAACCCATCCATGCACTCATTCATCTATCCATCCTTCCTTCCATCCATCCATCCATCCACCCATCCATTCATCTATCCATCTGTGTACCCATCTATCTCCTCATCTATCCACCCAGCCATTCATCCACCTATCTATGCATTCATCCACCATCTGTCCATCCATCCATCTATCCATCCATTCATCCATCCATCCATCTGCCCATCTATCCATCCATCCATCCGTCCATCTATTCTTCCATCTGTACCTCCTTCCATCCATCCCCTTATAAATCCATCCATCCATCCATGCGTTGATTCACCCACCCATCCATTCATCCATTTATTCATTAACCCATCTGTGCACTCATTCACCTATCCATTCTTCCTTCTGTCCATCCATGTATCCACCCATCTATCCACTCATGCATTCACCCATTCATTCACACACCCATTCATTCCTCCATCCATCCATTAATCCATCCAAGTACTCATCCATCCATTTTTCCTTCTACCCACTCATCCATCCATCCATTAACTCATCCATCTACTCATGTATCTATCCACTTATCCATTCATCCATTTATCTATGTATTCATCCACCATCTGTCCATTCATTCACCCATCCATCAACCCATCCATTTAGTCATCCATTCATTCATCTATTCACCCATCCATCAATCTTTCCATCCATTCATAAATTCATCCACCCACCCACTTATCCATTCAGCTATGTATCTCTCCATCCATCTGTCAAACATTTATTCACACTCCCACCCATACCTCTTCTGCTGGACATGACGAAGTCCATTACTGACTGCCAGGAAACTGTTTCGGGTGTTTTGTCATTGTAGGGAGAACATGGGGTTGTTAGAGTGGTGTTTGAGAGCTTCGAAATCAAGACTGTTTGAACAACTCCCAGCTTGTTCCTGACTAGCTATATGGCATTTAGGAAGTTGCTTACTCTCTGAGCTTCACTTCTTTGATGTATGAACTGGGTGAGGTCACAACTCTGCCTTCCCTCCAGGGCTGCTGCAAGAATGAACTGGACCACGGTGCTGGCTGCATGCTCCGCGGCCCCATCAATATCAGCAGCCGGCCAGTCCCCAGGAGAGCGAGCCAATGTCAGTGCTCTATTGTCTGATTAGAGGCTGATTGCTCCAAAGTCTTTCCTGGCATCACTCTGGAATCGAACAGCTGTGTGGTCAACCAGGGACCATGTTTCCTCACAGTCTTGGAGTTGTGATGTAGGCATTCTCTGTCCTGAAGTTTGCCTTCCTTTGTAATCGCATGTATATGTTGGCCTGAACTGATTAGTAAGTTTAGATATTGTTTTGAATGGGCCAGGTGAGACTGAATGCAACCTGAGGCACACACATCTTGATGTGGCCTTTGGGGAGGAGCTGCTTCGTGCTGGGTCCTGCCTGTTTCAGAGCAGGGCAGCACAGCTCCTCAGAGAGGGAAGACCCTTCCAGCAGACACCAGGCCGCAGCGTCTGGCTGCCTCGGGCCAGGAGACTGCAGTTAAAAACAGACTTGCGAGGCTCAGTTAAGGCTGGGTTTTACAGGAGCTACAGCCTGGTGTTTGGTGGGCTGGGGAGTGGATCCTCCTCCTGCCAGAGATATTAGGGGAGAAGATCGAGGAGCATGTGGCTATATGACGGCAAATATTTGGTCCCCTCACACCCAGTAAAAAATGCCATGCATGAGAGAAAGCAGTTGTGGGGGCAGTTTTAGACTTGAAGCTGTTGGAGACCAGATCTACACAGACAGGCGAGGGGCGTCTTGAACACAGCACTTCTGAAATTCTTGGCTAATCTCCCCTCCCTCCCACAGGCCTCCATCTGCCTCCCTCACCTCTGCACAGCCTCACACCCAGAACCGAGCTCTGCAGAGAGGTGGTTCTTTAACAGCCACGTCTTCTGGGAATGCTTTGGATGGGAAAAGTGCTTTGCAGCCCAGCTGCTGTTCTCCCGGAGGCCGGGGCTCCTGGAGGCTGCCGCTTGCTTTTCTCCGACTGGGTGGCAAATGTGTGCACTTATTTGAAAAACCTCAGGGTCAATAAGGGTTTCAGTTCAGATTTTCAGGGTGATCTTCTTGACATTTTAGAAAGGCCTGGTTCCCTCTGTGTTAAACCCTGTTCCCCCAGATGCACCCTTGTCACTCAGCACTTCCCCATCTGTCCCCACCCCCCACTTCACAAACTGGAGGGCCCTGCTCCTCGAGGGCCTCCCTCCCAGAGGCTTTGCTGCTGCACAGATTGCCTGCACACGCCAGCCCCGCCTCGGTCAGTGGGCCTGGGTGGACCCGGGAATTACAGCTCTAGCAAGTCCCCTGGGGATGCAGAGGCTGCCGTCGGGGACTCCACTCAGACTCCTGAGCCACGGGGGCTGAAACCCACAGTGGGGTCCGCCTGACCTCTAAAACCTTCTGGTCCCACCTCGCTCCACACACCTGGCCCAGCCCTTCCCCTGGGCTGGCCCTGGCCCTGTGGGTTTAGAGAAGGAGGTGACCCGATCCTGGGCCTTTCACGGGCCTTGAGGCCTGATGTTACTGTCAGGGGCTTGGAGGAACTCAGACAAACCCCATCCAGGGCTCTCCCCAGTTTTGAAACTGTCCATATGGCGCCCACCACACGCATTCTCTCTGCTCTGGACTTCTCTGCCTGATGGTCGTGGGGGACATGTAGTGGATCCCAATCAAAATAAGAGGGCTCCGCCTGGACTAGGGTGAGGCAGAGGGGCCACCTGGTAGGGCCAGGACTGCGGTCGGAGCACTTGTGCCCCAGGGCATGGCTGCGCTGGGTGCCAGGGGCAGGGAGCGTGGATTCAGAAATGGGTGTGCTCCAGCCCTCAGTCCCTCACTGGGGGATGACAGGCTCCCTCACCCCCTTGTGCCTCTGTTTCCCCAGCTGTACAGTGGGTAGCTCCCCTGAGGGAGGAGCAGACCCTCCTCCTGGAGCCACTCACTGCTTCGTCCACATGGCTGGGTGCAGGCAACAGAGGGACTGTGACGTCACCTCTGTCCCAACAGCTGGAAACAGGCTGAGAAACCTGCTGTGGGGTGGCAGATCCATCAGGTAGCATGAGGGAGAGAAAAGGGCTCCCGAGCACCCACCCAGCTGCCAACCTGGACTCAGGGCAGTCCGGCATGGCACTGCAGGGCAGATTGAAGGGGCTGCCTGCTCTCAAGGCCGGGCGCCTGTGTCCTGGCGCCTCGCTGCCGTCCGCCTTGCCCTGCTCACCAGGAACCAGCCTCCTTGGAGAGTGTGGAAGATCCCAAGGTGATCCAGCCCCAAGTGATCTCGTACAAGCTTTTCTGGTTACAGAGACGTCTCCCAAAGCCCAGAGATCTAGGTCTAGGGCCTGAGTGGACCCGCAGGAATTCAGGACAGGGGTGGGGGCCACCCCTGCTTCCCCGGGTCCCTGTTCCTATCACGGTGGACCCTCCCCAGGCTGCCACCGGGTTTGTTTGCTCCACGATGACACAGAAATTAGCGAATGACAAGGTTCCTGGTGGTTTGCTGCCCAGAATCATTACCCTGGACTTTCCTATCCCTTCCCTCTCAGACTTTTGACCTTAGGTTTTCTGAAATGTGACATTTCAGCGAACTGCACAGCAAAGGGTTCCCTCGTGTTTCTCAGGTTGATCAGGAGCACTCACTGCCACCCTCCACAGTTGTTTTTGTTGTTTCCATTTATTTTTCAGCTCCTCCCACCCCCCAGGCCAAGACAAGGTATCTCTGAGCTGGGCAGGAATCATTAAGTATGTTCTGCTGTAAACTCACAGGCCCGAAGTCATCACACATCCACGTGCACACAGGTGGAGTAAGGAACCGTGGATTTTTGGAGCGGGTGTTCCTTTCACTGAAATGTTCCTTGAAATCACGTGGCCGCGTGTGCCGTTGTGAGAAACGCCGCGCAGAGCCCCAGCCTGCTCTTGGCGCAGTTCTCCCGGTGGGTCCTATTTTGGGCATCTCCAGGACCGCAGCTTGGTCCCACAGAGAGGTGTGCAGCTGGGCAGGACTGAGTCCCCACAGGGCCCGTGGGCCGCAGAAGTGAAGACCCAGGCCGGCATCAGGAGGCCCCCAGGGAGCCCGCATGGGGCCTGGACGATGACAGCCCGGGGCAGCCAAGCGCCATTCACCACCTCGCCCCTGAGGGAGGGAGGCAAGGGGGCCCAAACTTCAGCCCCTCACCCAGCAGACGGGAGACCCTTCCTCCTGACGGTTTTCCAGACAGAAGAGAACAGGTTTCCCAACCGAGAGGCCGCATAGAGGCTGGGGTCAGCTGAGGTTGCCCTGGACACCTTTTCAGGTTCCTGACCAGGCCCTCTGCTTACACACGCAGTCTTACACACGGTGTTACACACGGTCTTACACATGCTTACACATGATCTTACACACGCAGTCACATGCTTACACATGCACTCTTACACATGGTTTTATGCAGTCTTACGGTCTTACATACGGTCTTATAATGCTTACACATGCTCTTACACACACAGTAACATGGTTACACATGCAGTCTTACACACACTCTTACACACGCAGTAGCATGTTTACACACAGTCTTACACTCTTACACACGCAGTAACATGTTTATACATACAGTCTTACACATGGTCTTACACATGCTTACACACAGATGTGCACGGGATGCTCACCCTCACGTGCACTCCGGGGGCCGCCCTTCCCGGCCAGCTGCCGCACGGTGCCTCTTTCCTGCCCAGTGGGGCCTGCAGGCCTCATGGCTTCTCCTTAAAACCACATGATGAAGGAGGAAGCACAGCCAGGCAGATACCGACTCCAAAAAACCCCCGTGTACTCCCTCCGGCCAAGAATCTAGGCTGAAATCTGCCCATCCCTGCCACAGAGCCGCCCAGCGCTCAGGCTTCGGGGAATGGATCGTCATGTTGATAATCCCCCTGTGAGGGCACTGCTCGTGTGGCCCTGGCAGGGCCAGCCCCAGGTGGACGGTGATGAGGGACCCTCTGTTGGCTGTTGGGCCCCTGTCTTGGCTGGTTTAGCACAGTGGTCCTGATCTGTGGCCTCTTCTCTCTGTCTCTCCAGACCCCAAAACCCTGGCCATAGCTTTGCTTTCTAGACATGGCTCTCTTGGGAGATGGTGGGGGTGGCCTCTGTTCCGGGATGATTTCCTACAGCCTGGGTGAGGGGTGCAGAAGAAGAAATCCACTGTGAGGCTGAGAGAGACTCAGCCCTAAACCAAGGGTTGTAGTGGAGCCCAGGGGCAGTGTGAGGGGCTGAGGTCACCGTGGGCTCCTGGCCAGCTCGGCCTCTGTCCCAGCCTGAGGCAGAAGCAGGGTTTCTTCACCTCCCTGACTTGTATTATGTGATCAAATGACTATCGCTCATACGTGTGTGTGACAAGACTCAAAGCGGGGCCTCTCCGTGAAGATCGCTGGCTGAGAACACAGACTCGGCTGGAACTGGCAGCTTGGCAGATTCTTCACGGGCAGAAAGGGGTGGCCTTGGCCCCGACTCGGGGTCACTCAGCTCCCTGCTGGCCAAGTGTGCCTCTTCCCTCCTGAGCTCCCTGTATCCCCACTCCCCTCCTTGCTTTTATAATTCCGTAGGTCTCCCCATAGAAATTCTAGAAATGATGGCCTCGGTACCCTGGAATGAGATCACAGCAATCCCAAATAAAGGATGTCAGGTCTCCTGACAAGTCAATTGCATGTTGTTACACAGCCTGCATCTCCAAAGTCATACATGATCCTGGCCCTGCACGCTGACCTGCGAGAGAATGCCTGCCGGAAATGCACCCCCGTGTCATGGAGGCCTGGGCAGTAGGGTCTGGGAACCTCAGTGAAAAGATGCCCACGTCCAGAACAAGCCTGTCCAGGAGGGTAGAGGACTGGGCAGCCTCCTGACCTTGCTGACCCTCTCAGGGGCATCCTGGCTGGAGCTCAGGGCAGAGGAGGGCTGAGCCTGATTTCCCGGCTCTGGTTGCCCCGGGGACCCCAGAGAGCGAGCGATTTGTGCCTGGCCCTGCTGGAGCCTCTGTGCAGGGCAGCGAGCGATTTGTGGGCCCAGGCCCTGCTGGAGCCTCTGTGCAGGCTTCCTGCTTTCTCTGGGCTTTAGGGCTATTCTCTGCACCTCATTTTCTCACCGTGTTTTCTGCACACTAATTAGCCCTCCTCTCACCCACCCTTGAAAGAAGAGCTCCCTCTACCCCAGCAACGGGGACAGCAAAATGAGACGGGCTTTTCCTGGAGGCTGTGGGCAATCGCTTAACCCCTGTGACCGCCGGGGAAGGGAGGCCGGGGCCCGATGCACAGACCTCCCTTTAATCAGCAGGAAACACTACCTTTCTCTCCTAAGCTGTTTGCTTGGCCAGTAAATTAAACATGCCCTTAAAGCGTTGATTTTCCTCCAGCGGGTCAGGGGTTTTGGGAAGTAGAATTCAAACAGAAAAAAGCCATGTTTTAAACAGAGCCCTGCAACGGATATGCACTTGATAGGGACACTGCCCCACTTCGGGCTCCAGCGGAACTCCCAGAAACACCTGGGGTTCTAATTCCTACTTGTGCTTCAGGCGGAGGCGCCCACGCCCGAGAGGAGTTAAGGAGTGCATGGGGGAGCTTTGGCTTCCAACCCGACTTTGTTTGCGAGCTCCGTGCAGTTACCAGTTCCAAATAATAAGATGCCATGTTAATTACCCCCCCCCTAATTTACCTTTATGCTGCACACAGTCAGTGGGGCGGGGGTTATGGGGGTGTTCTTTCAAACCTAAACAACTTCAGGTCTTTAGGGTGGAGGAACAACAGCGGCAGTTCTGTGGCTGCGTCTCTGAAAGGATCCGCCGCGTCAATTAGAAAGGACCCGTTGGCCACTTAAAACATAATAATTACTTCTCTGAATGCTGATAAATTAAATAAGTGTTTTCCTTGCGACTTTTCCCCCCAAGACTTTGGTTTCTTTTGAAAGAAAGCATTTTGCTCTTTCTTGTGCTGATCTGTTTGCAACCAGTGTGAGGAATCTGAAGTCATTTTCCCTGTACTTAAAAGTTCTGGTCTCCTTGGAGGCTTCTGTGTGCCCAGCCAACGTCAGGGTGCGGGGCGGGGGCCGGGAGGCGAGGGCCAGCGGGACCGGGTCTTCGAGGCAGCCACAGAAGGAGGGGCTTGCGTGGAAAGATCTAGATCAGGTCACGGTGACGGAGCTCACCCCACCTCCTGCCCATTCCCGCTGCTCCCCACCTAACTAACACTCACATCTGCCTTTTCTATGTTATCGAGGCAGAATTCAACCACTGTAAAGGGGGCGATTCAGCGGCACTGAGCCGTTCACCCAGAGGTACGACCACTCCCTCTCTAGTTCCCGGACACTTCATCACCCCGAAAGGAGACCTGGGCTTCTCGCTGTCACCCCCACCCCAGTCCTCGAAGCCTCCCACCTGCGTCTGTCTCTGGGGGCCTGTGCCCGATGAGTCACCTAAACACCGCCAGGCAGGTGTGACCCTCTGCATCGGCTTCCTACGCCGAGTGCTGCATGTCCAGGGCTGGTCCAGGCTGTGCGTGCCAGGGCCGCCCTCCTCCGTGGGGAGGGATGGTGCCACAGGTGTGACCCTCTGCATCGGCTTCCTACGCCGAGTGCCGCATGTCCAGGGCTGGTCCAGGCCGTGCTCCTCCTTGGAGAGGGTGGTACCATCCACTACTCATTCGCTCCCTCATTCCCTCGAAGACGGATGTTTGGGCTGTTTCTACCTTCCGGCGATGGTGAATCTGCCACGGTGAACATTCGCCTGCCTGAGTCCTGGTTTGGCTGCACTCGGTGGAGAGCTTTGCTTTTCTTCCTGTCCAGACTCCCCCTCACCCTGCCCATCTCCCCCAGTGCCTCGGGCTACTCTCTGCTATAGTTTCAGCTGCACGCACACACTCTCTTGGCACCCACCTTCTGTTAGGACGGACCCCAAAGGTCTACCCCAGACAGACAAACTGGGCACCCTCTTACTGCTCAGCTCAGTGACCTGGGGCCCCATGACTCCGATATCCATGACCTCAGCAGGCATATTCCTAGCCTGTGTCAAGATCATCAGGGTGACCTGGGGCCCCATGACTCTGACATCCGTGACCTCAGCAGGCCTATTCCTAGCCTGTGTCGAGATCATCAAGGTGACCTGGGGCCCTGTGACTCCGACATCTGTGACCTCAGCAGGCCTATTCCTAGCCTGTGTCGAGATCATCAGGGTGACCTGGGGCCCTATGACTCCGACATCCGTGACCTCAGCAGGCCTATTCCTAGCCTGTGTCGAGATCATCAGGAACTTCCACGAGCCTCCCCAAGACCCAGCCAGCCCTACCCCAGTGCATGTCCAGGCTGTGGCCTAAATGCAGGGATGTCCAGGCTGCAGCCTAAGTGTGGGGATGTCCAGGCTGCAGCCTAAGTGTGGGGATGTCCAGGCTGTGGCCTAAGTGCGGGGATGTCCAGGCTGTGGCCTCAGTGTGGGGATGTCCAGGCTGCGGCCTAAGTGCAAGGAAGCAGCACTGAGCACATTTCACAGTCACCCAAATTCTGAGTCCTCCCAGGCACTTAGGACTTCTGCCGTCCGTGATTTCCAAGACTACAGAGGACATTTGAAATATTCCGGTGCAAATATTTCACCATCAGCCAGCCCTGGGTCAGCTGCCACGCATGACGGCTTCACCGGCTGTCGCCAAGCTTGCCAGGCACTGGCAGCTCCTTCCCGAGTTCCCCTAGGGCGGGACCAGCCGGCGCATCCTCAGGTGGCTGTGGGAGCCAGGCTGGGGGAGCCAGGGTGTGCTGGGCTGTGCCACCCCATCAGAAAGGTTGGCCCCAGTGGAGCCTGGCGGGATCCCATCCTCCGGAGCCTCTGACGTGGAATGATGGCAGCTTGGCTCAGGGTGGAGCGGAGGTGGCATATCCCAGGCAGAGGTGGCAGCCGGGCCTTCTGGGTCCCTGAGCACCCTCGGTCCCCATTGACGCCCGAGTCCCCGGCACTCCCTGAGCCGTACACCCCGGGAGGGGCACGTGCTGCAGAGGCTGACACTGCGTTGTCTCCTTTAGGTGACGGTGACGTTGTAAATAATATGTATGAACCCGACCGGGACCTGTTGGCCGGCCACAGCGCAGAGGACGAGGCCGAGGACAGTGCCATGTCGCCCATCCCCGTGGGGCCACCGTCCCCCTTCCCCACCAGCGAGGACTTCACCCCCAAGGAGGGCTCGCCGTACGAGGCCCCGGTCTACATTCCTGAAGACATTCCGATCCCACCGGACTTCGAGCTCCGAGAGTCCTCCATCCCGGGGGCCGGCCTGGGGGTCTGGGCCAAGAGGAAGATGGAAGCCGGGGAGAGGCTGGGCCCCTGCGTGGTGGTGCCCCGGGCGGCGGCGAAGGAGACGGACTTCGGATGGGAGGTGAGCAATCGCGCCTGAGCATGATTGATCACGGCCATTTATCTTGTGTTCCATCTATTTATAAAGCCGGGCTGAGCAGCCACTGCCCGAGGCGGGAGGCGCGGCCAGAGAGAGCGTTCAAATGTCACATTTCCCAGCCTATTTTATCCTGCAGCTCGCCTGACGGGACTCAGAAAGCATCAGAGGTCCTCGTGGGTGCCTGTCAGCCCTGTAGGGCACGCCCACTCTCTCCCGGAAATGTGTCTTTCATGAGCTCATGTCTTAAAACATCCCATGCTTCCCGCCGGATCCCAGGCGTGAACGCGGCCATCGTGGCGGGGCAGGGAGATTCATAGAAAGTCCCAGAACAGGCAGCTGCACTCCAGGGCTTCATTCCAGGCCACGGCAATGTGAAGCAGCTCACAAATCACACCTGGTGGCCACGCTGCCCCGGCTGCCACCTTCCCCGCCTGCCCCGGTCAGCCAGGGGCCTGAGAGTAGCCCGAGCTTCTCCAGCTCCAGGGGCACAGGCCCCGTCCTGGAAGGGATGGCTGACTGTTTAAATTTTCCCACCACGATGTGACCGGCCTTAGAGGGTCTGGAGCTGGCCTGGTGAACCTGCTGCAGGGGTCAGGAGACAGGGCGTCCCTGGGACGGCTCTGAGCGGGGAGCACCCAGAGCATCCTGCCCAGGCTGTGAGGGACGCGAGGCACCGGTGTTGGGGGCCCTCGAGTGGTCCCATGGGAACTAAGAGCCCCACCCCCCACACAAAGTGTACTTCCTGGTGGGCCCTGGCCTTTCTGCAGGCCCCACACAGCCAGTTGTCGGTGGTCTTTTTGGCAGGGCTGCTGCTTGGGTAGAAAATGGGAACACCGGGCAGATTCCCCTGTGCCTCCCAGCCTCTGAAGTGCCCAGATGGAGGTAGGCTCCTCATGGGCAAATGGCCTGAGCAGGGAAGAGGAACCCCAGATGGATGGGGGCAGGATCCTGTGTCTTGCCCACCTCCTCTCCTGGCCGCTCGTGACTCTGGAGAAGTCCCCAGCCAGTTCCATGCTCACTATCAGGCCTGCCCCAACTCAGATGGGCCCTGGGGAGGCCCCTGTGGCCTCCAGCAGCCCTTGAGCACCTCCCTGGGCTGACGGCATTAAGAGCCCTTTGTAAGAACACTGACAGCCTGGGGGCCAGAGGCTGCCCGCACCCTGCAGAGCTAAGTGCATCCTCCCTGGGCAAGACCAGGGCACCTCGGCAGCTCCCAGCAGGCAGGTGTGGTCCTTGGTAGCTCACAGAGTCCTGTGTGGCTCCTCGTCAAGGATATAGGGAGACTCAGAAGCTGTTCCCTGAGTGTCAGCTTAAAGCTCCCCCCTCCGCTAATTATAGAGCTATGGGGGTCCCGGTGCCTGAAGAAAAGCATGTGGCAGAGTCCGCAGCCATCCAGCAGGGTGGGAGCCGCAGCTCTACGGGCAGCACCTGTGGGCCGGGCGCACCACCCCCCTCCATCGAGAGGCAGAGGACAGTGAGTGTGGGCCCAAGGTCAGGTTACCTTCAGGAGGGACTGGCCAGGAGCCAGGGGCACCAGTTAGACAGGACAGGGAGAGAGTTTGGAGTAGAAGACCTCGGTGGAGACACTGCCCAGCTTCATGGCCCTACAGGCCCCTCATGGGACCAAGGAGAGCATTTTGGTAGCAACATTCGTCTTTGGTTGTGCAGTGGAAGTGACTTTGGCAGAAGCGCCCTGTCCCGCCCTCCCTGGTGTGTGGGAAAGGAATTCAAGGGTGTGTGTCCCTCACACTTAGAAAGGTCTGGACTGTTTAATTAGGAGGTGGCTTGTGGATGTGAGAGGTCCAGGGGCCCTGCAGGTAGCACTTTGGATGACCTTCAGGTGACTTTGTTCTTGGGTACTCTGATACAAGTTTCTATTTGCTTTTTTTTTAAAAAGAGAAATGGCCCATATCACGATGTCCGTGTGGTGCCAGGCCCGGTGCAGGCTGCGCCGCTGCCTGCCACTGCCTGTTGACTTTGCGGTGTGTTTATCCCTGGTGTGTGTGTACGTGAGGGAACGCGCTCTCCCCACAGTGCACCTCCCGTTTCTGCGGAGGGCTTTGTTCCACGGTGGCCACCTGACAGATACCCCTCCTGCTGGTGCTTAGAAATATTTACTCTCCCCCCGACGCCCTCAAACGGTGCTCCCCGCGCACCCGGCAGGATCTCGCCCGACCTTGTTTTCCTTGTGCGTTCGGGCACCAACTCCCTGGCTTTGGGGCCACCTTTGGGTTTTGTCACTTCCATGAGATGGGGCAGGGGGCAGCCATGTGCGTCGGTGCCTTCGGGAGCTGACATTGGAACTGGGCAGGAAGCCACCACCTCCTCTGTGAAGGACAGAGAGGAGGAAGCAGGGGGTGGAAATTAGGTGGCAGCCCCAACTGCCTGAAATGAGCGATGTCTGTCAATCAAGGAGGTTTCTCCCCACCTCCAGCCACCTCAGCTGGGGCCTTTGGGCAGAAAAAGTGACATCTTCCCCTAAGCCACCTTCCCAGAATTTTCCACGCGTCCCGAAAGAGCTGATTGCCATTTCCCTTTGGGTTTTTGCCTTCCCCGAGGTGGCCCTGGAGGGAGAAGTGACTTGCGGGTGCCCCTTTCTCTGAGGATTTCTTCCTCTTGCCAACTGCCTGGCCTGTCTTCCGAGTGCCGTGAACAGGGGCCTGAGACAGGAAAGGAGCACCAGGCTTCAGGGCTGGGATCCCTCTGTAGTTCCAGACACGAGAAGCACCTTCTGCTGAGTCCCCTTCCCAAGCCACTCACACCAACCAGGCGGCCCTGCTAGCCCTTTTCCCTCCACACCTCTGCAGTGAGCTCGATCAGAGCAGGCCTGGGTCAGAGAAAAACAGGGGTGCCAGCATCACACCAGTGGGATCCCAGGTCAGGCCTGGGTCAGAGGAAAACAGGGGTGCCAGCGTCACGCCAGTGGGATTCCAGGTCAGGTCTGGGTCAGAGGAAAACAGGGGTGCCAGCGTCACGCCAGTGGGATTCCAGGTCAGGTCTGGGTCAGAGGAAAACATGGGTGCCAGCGTCATGCCAGTGGGATTCCAGGTCAGGCCTGGGATGGCCCATGCGTGTGTGTTATCTCTGATGGTCCTGAATTTCGTGTGTATAATTGTTCACTTTCACACTGGTAATTAAGTATTATGAATCAGAGTGATTTGATTTTACTGTAATGTCCAGAGTATTTATTTACTGAAAAAGAACAAGTAATGACATTTTAGCAAAGATAACAAACAAAATCCGAGAAGGATCGGTGTCATTTTGGCCTCCCTACGTGGTGGCCAGGAGCGTGGTGTTGTGGCCACTGTGAGCTCAGAAGCGGGGTTCCCCTGGAGGAGAGGGGATCTGGGAGTGGCGTGAGCACAGGGATCTCGCCGGGTAGCAGCCCCTGCAGGAACAGGGTGTGCGTCTCTCGAAGGACAGGTTTGAAATAACAGTAACGTGGATTATTCTTACTGTCATTTTGGGACACGGTGGAAACCATTTTCTTTCTACTCTGAGAACAAAGTTCTTGTTCTGGACAATTCAGTTGAAATAAAATAAAATGAGAAGGTTGATTTTCCTTTCTCTTTTTATCACAAGAGACACGCTGCCAGGCAACGCTGGGCTTTGGGATGACTGGGGAGGGTCGGGGCCCTTCTCTCCCTGACGTGGGGCTGACGTAGATGACAGCACGACTCCCTGGGGATGAGGGACGGGGCAGGGAGCACGTGAGGCACCCACGAGCTTTGGGTTCAAGGCTGTGGGGCAGCCTGACTTCAAGCGGGAGCTTTCCGTTAGCAAAGTGGGAATGAGGGTGGGGGTTGGGAACTGACTTTCCTCCGGCCTCCGTCGCTGGTTCGAAGCCTGCACTCCTTCCACACCGAGGCTGACGCTGGTGGGGAGAGCTGCCCCCTCCTCTTTCCCTCCTATGTATTAGGAATAGTCACTGACTAAACCCGCTTTGTTCCTGGGTGCTGTGGGGCACCCTGAGATGTGCCCTGAGTCAGATGCCCCACCTCCGACCTGGGGGTTCACCCTGTGCGTGGCTGTGTATGTGCCCCAGGTGTGTGGAAAGGGCCCCCTGAGCTTCGTCTCAGGGAGGGGGTTTGTCAGGAAGGGCACCCGAAATGCCTGGCCTCCTCCATCTGGACACAGCCGGGTTCAGTCTCCTCCCAAATATCACACCCCGCCTGCCGCCACCGGAGCCCACCTGCCTGGAGGAAATCACCGGTGAGGGCATTTGATCGCCCCGGGGTCTGCAAAAACAGTGGTTTTGATCATTTGTTGAGTAAATCTGACATTTATCATCGTGCTGTTTGTTTTGCTAATTAAGAGGTGGCTGCCCAGTGGCAGCCCAGAGGGAGGAGGCAGTGGGTGAGGCGCTGGGTGAGGCCACCTGCCCCCAGCTGGGCCTTCAGCTGTGTGCCCAGGGCCCTGAGGCTCGGGGCCTGCTGGGGCGGGATCCTGCAGGACCCCCAGGGGAGGCACTGGGGGCACTTTTCTCAGTGTGTCGGCCACTGTCTCCCACCCAAGGTCTGCTTGTTTCTTTGTTGACTGTGTCTCCCCAGAAAGGCTCTCGACTGCATCACCAGCCCCGCCTGTAATCAGAACACTGATGAGTAAGTGCCTCTGCCTCTGCTTAAGAGGCCAGGTGAAAAATGTTAATGTGAATTGATGGGGTTTCAATTATTTAAAGAATGTACTGAAGTGGACGACCTCACCCCCGGCGTTATTTACTGAATATTAATGTGTGTTTATTTGTTCAATCAACAAATGCTCTGTGTCTAGGCCAAGGCCTGTGGGAAGCTCCGGGGTCACAGGGGAACCAGCCCAGAGGCCTTAGGCCACACCAATTATCTGGCACTACCATCATGGGACCCCCAAGCAGGTGCCTCCAGGGTCCCCAGAGCCCACTGAGAGTCTTTGGCAGGGCCAGGACCTGCCAGTCTCCCCTGTGGACCAGGAGCTACACAGCAGCCAGGGATGGGTGAGAGCAAGCCCAGCCTGCACCCTCAGAAGATGAGAAATGGGCACACATGTAATATGGAATTTCATCCAAAACTTGATGAAAGCCTTGAAGAAAGGCAGGATTTGGGAGGAAGTAAAGTCCCCCTACATATGTTTGCAATACTGATGCTCTTCTGTTCCTGAGTGGGAGAAATGGGAAACACATTTGCAGGTTCATTTTGGTCCCAAGTGAAAGGATAACGATGGAGTGGGGTGGGGGCAGCCCAGCCAGGCATCTGGCTCCCTGGGACAACAGGAAGGGCAGTGCTATGGGGCTTCAGTCTCCGACATCACAGCACAAATGTCCATGATGGGCTTTTAAAGGCACCGTGGGGCAGGCATAAACATGCGGCCCCCAGAACCGGCTTCCCCACGTACCGGGGAGCACTGGAGGGCCCCACGTGCTGAGATCTAGTTCAGTCTGACGGCAGGAGGGGCAATGGCAAATTTGCTCCAGGGTTTTTGCGATATGGCCAGACCCATAGGGCAGGGTAGGGAATCACCCAGGCCACCCCTTCCCACACACGAACCCCAGCCCCTTCTCCCTTCCTCCTGAATGTCCCCTCACCAGTAAATATTAACATGACTTGCTGCAGGAGATTGTGTGTGAGCTTGCACACACAAATGCCCCCCACAGCTTAGTTTTTGCCTGAAGTCCTAGACAGGGCCTTGGCCTCTAAGGATGGGGGTCATCTGTGCCGCCAGCCCATCTGGGCTCAGCAGCTTTTGGAGCTGGCTGTCTTGAGGCATGCGGGTTGGGTGCCTGCAGAGCTTGCTTCTCTGGGAGCTCTGGTTGGATTTTGAGCCAGAAGATCCTGGACAGACACTTCCAGGCTCTGGATTAATGACCAGGCTCAGTGTGTTAGGAGGAGACCCTAAGGAGTCAGTCCCTCCACCCAGACCTCACGCTCTGGCCCGCTCGTGTTCCGATTGGCCAATCTCTTCATGATGGATGTGGGTTTCGGGACTAGGTTTGGGGAAGTAGGAGGTCCCATTGGAGGCTCCACCTTCCTACAGTTTTCACGGCAGCGGGTGGGGCTTGCTGCTGGTGCAGGAGCTGGACTTAGACCCCTCCATGGGTCCTGGGCTGGGAAACCAAGGTGAGCTTGGCCATAGGTCTGAGCCCAGGCAGAAGTGACCCCGTTTTAACCAAGCCCCAGTTCCTGCCCCGGATGGATTGTCGAGGCTCCTGGGACTCTGCTTCAGTCCCTTTCAGTCCCTGTGGCCTCACGAGCAAACAGGAAATCAAGATCAACCCGGAGACGGACACACACAGCTGCCTTGTTTCCATCAAGACCTCGGTGCTCAGTGTGGTCCCTGCACCAGCAGTGCTGGCCTCCCTGCAGGTTTGTTGGAAATGCAGAACCTTGCCCTCCCCCGGACTCACTGAGTCACCACGTGCAATTGAGCGAGATCCCTGGTGGTTCGTGTGCACAGCAGAGTTTAGGAAGGATCCGGCCAGACAGCGAGCACCCAGCAGACGCAGCGGCCAGACGGCGAGCACCCAGCAGACGCAGCGGCCAGACGGCGAGCACCCAGCAGACGCAGCGGCCAGACGGCGAGCACCCAGCAGACGCAGCGGCCAGACGGCGAGTACCCAGCAGATGCAGCGGCCAGACGGCGAGTACCCAACAGACACAGCAGCTTACAAGGGGGCAGCTCTGGGTGTGTTGCAGGCATTGGGAGAGTCACCTATGTTCCCTGCAGCTGTGGAAGGATGTGCTGCCTTCCTGCCCACCCCACCTCCAGGGTTGACCTCCTGAGGCTTTGGGCTCCTGCTCGGCCACCAAAGGGATGGAGCAGCAGCTCCCACCAGTGCCAGGTCTAGCCATTCCTAGGAGATCCTCAGGCTGCCTTGTGGTTCTGGGATTCAGGAAGAAGGGGCACCTGCCAGCCACCGGAGGCTGGTTTGAACCCAGAAGTGTTTGACATAGCCCTTCTCTGTAGAAGCAGAACTCATGTGTCCAGCGCCCACTGCTCAGTGGGCTGGGTGTTCCCTTTGCACCCCTGGAGCTGTCCACAGTCATGGACCTCCACACTCTCCATCCCATCCGGCTCTGGGGGACCCCAGGATGGCAGGCAAGGAAGGCTCAACCCAGAGAGCTCCCGCAGCTCAGGCATATTCTGGGAAGTGCGCCCACCCAGCCTGGGAGGAGGTGCAAGCTCCTGCCCCCAACAATGTCTGCTGAGGGCATAGAAAAATGTGAAAGTGAGTGCCCCTCCCACATGTCGGTCTGTCCTCAGGGAGGGGGTGGTCAGGAAGGCTCTCAAGTCCTTCCTGGGTGCCTGAGACCTGAGGGCAGAGGCTGGGGGCTGTGGGCTTCCCTTAACTGCGTGTTGGTGTTGCCTGGGAAGCATGGGAAATACAGGTGCCAGGCCTGCCTCGGAGATGCTGGGCTGGAGCCAGGGAGGACGACCAACCTGCCTGTTTGCCCAGGAGCATCTCAGTGTTGGACCCAAAGTCCTGGCAAACCCCTCTGGCATCAGACATGTGGAAGCTCCCAGGAGATCCTAATTTACAGCCTGGGCCCAGAACAGCTGACCTAGAAAGGGGGAGTGGAGAGCCCGCCTGGATGTCCTGTCCCGCACCTGCACCAGACTGCCGGGCAAGGGACAGGTGGGAGGGCTGAGGAACAAGGGCTCCCAAAGCACTCGTCTGGCCTTCCGCAATGCTCAGTGCACCCTGAGGGGCTATTTAGGATGATTGTTGAGGGCATTTGGTCACTCAGCAGACGACCGGCACATCTTGGGCCCTGCAGAGGTGTTCACTGGTACCTCTCGGTGCAGGGTGCTTCCTTCTGTCTGTCCCGTGCCCCTTTCACCCTGGAGCTGAGCCCCGCCATGAGCCCTCCTCACTGGCTTGCCGTAGGGGCAGCCGGCGCTCATTGGCTGAGCTTTTAGATCACCCTGTTACTCCTTATCCTTTAAATTCCAACAGAGGGGAAGGGGCAGACCACGGCAGGTGTCGGGGGCCTCGGCACGGGTTCTAGTCTCAGGGAGGGAGGCTGGGGCAGGTCTGATAATGTCAAGGCTGGACTCTGCAGCGTCCGGCCACCGTCTGCTCGCCACACGCCACCGTCTCCCCGCCACACACCACCGTCTCCCCGCGACACGCCACCGTCTCCCCGCCACACGCCACCGTCTCCCCGCCACACGCCACCATCTGCTCGCCACACATTAGGGCCTGGTATTCTCAGTCCCGCATTTTATCGTCTAGATGCCAAAACTTGTTCCTGGCCTGCCCTTTCCCAAGGGCCTGCCCAAGGTTCCCAGATGCATGCTCTCGGCCCGGGCACCTGGCCTGGCTCTGGGCGCCTCTGCTGCTCCATTCTGCATGCAGAGTTCTGCGTGATGCCAGGAAGCTTTGCCGCGCTTCCCCACTCAGGAGCTTCTGGATATTTCTATGGAGGCCTAACACGGCACGTCTAAAACCGTGAGCACGCCGGTCAGCGGATGCTCTGAGGAGTGTTCCTGTGGAGGCGGCACCCAGCAGCTCGGCGGGGCACACAGCATTGGGATTTGGAGAGAGACGGGGCCCTGTGGGATGGTGCGGAGCCTGAGGCCACCATGGGGACAGGGATGCAGAGAAACCCACGGGCCTCGGCTCTAGGAGCAGCCGACAGTGCCATGCAGGAGTCACAGCACAGACCTCCCATTTCCCCCGGCACCGTGACATCAGCCCTAGACGTTTTTAGCCCAAGAATGCCATGAAATCCTGCACTATCTTCGGCCCGGCTCGGAGGCACGGGTATATAAGGAATTTTAGAAAAAAGGAGAGAGAATGACTAAGAATACCTCCCTGATGGCTCTCCTTTACTTCCTTAAGGGGTAATAACTCCACTGCAGCCCAGCAGAGGGGACTTTCTTTAAATAGAGCATTCTGATTCACAAGCGAAAAAGGAAATAAATATTTTCTTTTCATATTCGAGAGACATATGCGAATACCAACTTCTTAAATAGCATTTTGCCAATCACATCCCACACGCCCCCCGCCCCAGTGACACCCAGAGCCCACCCTTACTCGGGAACCGACCGCTTGTACCAAGAGGCCTGAAAACATCGTCAGGGTTGCCAGAAGCAGGAGGAAGAAGGGCTTCTGCGTGGGGGCGTGGCCCAGCCTCCCTCTGGGCTCCCCAAGGCTCCCTGTGAGAACAGGGTGCTCCAGAGCCTCCTGCCCTTTTCCCTCCTCCCTTTCTTCCTTAGGGAAAATAAGGATTGGACATGAAGGGAGTATGACAGAGGCATGTGGCCTCTGTGTCGGCCTGGCGGGCACCTGCTGTGCACCCCGGTCTCTGTGAGGCTCTGTCTCCACTGGGACCCTCCCAGCTGTGCCGTGATTAGGACACGGCCACCCTGGCTCTGACAGGGGAACCTGGGGCCGAGAAGGAAGGAATAGCTCCTGGCCCCCAGGTTTGTCCATGCAGGGACCCCGAGGTGGGTGGGGGTCCCGCTCAGTGACCCCAGCAGGATGTCACTGGGGGTAGCCAGGATCCTGCCAGATGGGAGAGGTACAGGTGAGCTCCAGCAGGAGCGGGAGCTGGGCCCAGACCCGGTTCCCGCCCGCACTAACAGCATGTAGGTGGGCAGTCTCAACTCTGTGCCTCGCAGGCCGATTGCCTAGGCCCAGCGCCTCGTGCTTCTGCCTGAACATGGCTCTGTCCTCTGCAGGTCCGTGACCCAGCCAGGCCCTGGAACTGGACTTCAGTACAGTCAATGGCCTTCTCTAGGCTCGGGGGAATTCTGTGTCATAAACGTGACCTCAGCCCCACTTTTTCTTAGGAGCTGCTGTCCCCTTCTTTGAAAGCAGGTCCCAAACCCAAACCCAGCCCCATGGGCCCTTGTAGGGCCTGAGAATGCTGGGGGCACCTGGCAGGGAGTGAGGCTCACCACACAGTACCCCTTCCTGAAGCTGGGGTTCTTCAGTGGCCCCAGGGTGCTCGTGGCACCAGAGATGGGTTCAGCCAGGAACCCCATGGGTTCCTGACCCAGATGGTCAGCCTGTGAGACCCCCACCCAATTCCAGCCCCATTCTCTACCTCCTGGCTTAGAGTTCCTGGGGTAGGTCCCAGGAATCTGCATTCTAAGAAGGAATCATTGTGGGGGCACTTGGAGGATTCCAGCCCAGGAGGAGGCCCTGGGAAAGGGGCCCACCCTGAACTAACTTCCTCCCGTACCCATGGGAGCCCAGAGAGGCTGTTCCTGAAGGTGCAGCGGCTGATGGGTAGCAGCAGAGCCTTTCCTGACCACGGGCCTCAGCAGGGCAGGTAGAAGGAGCAGAAGCTGGGGCTGCGAAGAGGAGGGCACCTGGGGTCACTGGGGGACCCCACTGTTGCCCAGGGGCTCCAGGCAGCGGCTGAGGCTGGGGTGGACTTCACACCTCTGGTTCATCAGCATGGCTGCCGTCCCCGGCCACAGCTACACAGGGTGGCCCGAGGCTGACCAACCACGTGCCCCACGGGCATGGGGTGATGGCTGGGATAGGAGGGGCTCCTTGTCGTACCTGAGTCCCACTTGGGGCATCACCGTCTCCTCCCCCTCCCAATGCAGTTATGAACTGGGCTCCAGGGAGGGAGTCATGTGGGACCACGGGCTGGGTGGACCCAGGACAAGAGCCCAGGGTCCCGACCCCAGGCGGGCCCTTTCTGCCCCTGCAGCTCCTGGATATCAGCTGTGAGCAGGACAGGCCCCTCCCTCCTGTGTGCCCCCAGCCATCAGAGAGGCCCCAGCCTGTTGTAGGCACTCAGTCCGATTGTCCCTTGGGTGATCCTACAGCCTTGGCATCCTGGAGGAGCCAGGCAGGGCTGGCACAGGCCTGAGAAGCAGCTCATTCGCCTCTGGTACCTGCACCCACAGT
Organism: Macaca mulatta; assembly: GCF_049350105.2. Classification (NCBI taxonomy): domain Eukaryota; kingdom Metazoa; phylum Chordata; class Mammalia; order Primates; family Cercopithecidae; genus Macaca; species Macaca mulatta. The sequence goes on along the minus strand of NC_133406.1, from coordinate 237,588,760 downwards.
GCGGTCCCTGCAACGCTGTGCTAGGGTTAGCTTTGTGCTGTCAGGTGGTGGGCCTCCGAGGGTGGCAGAAAGCAACTGGACCCACTAAGACTGAAGAATCTATGGTACAGGTCATTTGTGCTTGAGATCTTTTAATTTCGAGTAATTTTCCAGCAGCAGACTTCGCAGGGAACAGAATGAGTGGGGAGGGCAGCCCCTCCTGAGGGTGGGTGACTGTGACCTGGTGGCTCCCTGGGGAGGCTCCCTGGGGAGGCTCCCTGGGGAGGCCCCCTGAGGCCTGTGGGCCAGTTCCTGGGTGGCCCTCCCTCCCCTGGGTCAGATGCAGGTCCCATGCGTTCCAGGCCACAGAGGTCTCCCCGGGTCAGGGACAAGGGTCGGGACGCACGCGTGAACCTCATACTCCTCAGGAGGCAGCAGCAGGTCCCACTGCCCTCCCGCCAGGCCTGGCTGCTGGTCAGAGCTTCTCCTGTGGCACGAATTCTCAAGGGCCGGGTCATCAGCTGGGGTAGGAATGTGTTCTCAGGGTGGTACGGGCCACCTTGGCCTCAGCCAGAGATGAGGGGGACGCAACTACTCACGGACCCGCTGAGGGGCAGCGACCTGAGGACCACCCCTGCGGGCCGCCTGTTTCTGCTGCCTCCTGCACGCGGGGAGTCTGCTCGGGACAGGGGCGGGGCACTCCATGCGTTCTCTGGACCCCCGAGCTGCAGTGTGGTTGGGTTGCTGTGATTTAGGCACCCGCCTTGAGGGGCCTGGTCAACCCAGGGCAGCGTCTCTCTGGGGTGAGCAGTTTATCGGAGTGCCTGAGAAGGCCCTTTGGAGAATGGCTGCGAGACGGCCCCGTTGCCTGCGTGGAGGGTGCGTTCTGCATGCCCCTGGCTGGGCCTTTCCTGTCGTTTAGAACATATGTAAGTAGAATGGCCTCAAAGTGGCTATTCTTACTCAGCTGCCAGGATGCCACGAGCGTGTCTGCTGTGCAGGGGAGCGTGGTCTCTTCTTGCTTTTGCAGCTCCGGGCCCACCTGGAGTGCTTGGCGTGGCACTGGGCCACGGCCTCCTGGGATGCGTGGGCAGCACCGCCATGCTTTCCAGTGAGCTTGCTTGGTGAGTGGGCCCCACTCTCCCCTGCCGCATGAGGAATGGCACCAGCGTCCAGCAGCAGCCGCCCAGGAGCTCTCGTGCGTCCACTCTGGTCCTCCGGTCCCGGCTGCGCCTCTTGCCACGGGCTGGGGCAGGGATTACCAGCCGCACGCAGGCTACAGGAACCCCCTTTGTCTGGCTTTCGGCAGAGTCGGCAGAGTTCCTTCCTTCTGGGCTAATGCCCAGTTTAATTGTACATCCCATTGTGTCGTCTCTGTTCAATCATGTTCAAAAATACCTACGTCCACTCCGTTCCCATTTAGATCTCTCTAAAGTCCATTCCGGCTTATCAGCACCGTAATTTCACGAGCAGAGCTAAGATTTCTGCCATTTAGGCCCCAGGCATTGTCTGTCGCGGCAGCAGCTGAGATAAACCCTCACCCAGAACAAAGTCGAAATGACCTTTTACAAGTAGAAGCGGCCTTGTTTCCCTCTAGACTAATTTATCAGCCTTCGTTTCAGCCCTGGCGCTCCGCGGAGGCTGGAGAGAGTGCTGTGCGGGGTGGGGGCGGAGGGGGATTAGGATGCTTGGTTGCTCTGCAGTTTCAACAGGCACCTCTGGATCCTGCCAATGGCCGTGGGGTGCCGCCAAGCAGCTTGCCCGTGGGTGGGGAACCACAGCCAGGTGTCCCCCAAAGAGCGTGGGGGGTCTCAGGGCCTAGGGCAGGGGCACAAAAATAAAACCTAGTGTGAAAACAAGCCAGGCTGGAAATACGTGAACGTAAGCAACATGAAATGGCTGGGCCCCCAGAGCCCCTCGCCAGTGGGGCTCTGCTGAGCTTCTCAGTAACAGCTCACGTGTTCCACCTGCAGAGGCTGGCCGGCTCAGTCCTCCTCTTCCTGCCCACCCCAGGAACAAGGGTCTCTAGGCAGGAACAAGAAGGGAGGAGAGGCTGCTCAGGCTCCTGGGTCAGCCAAAGTCCCATTTCCAGAAGGTTCCAGTTGTCCTGGCTCCGGGAGCTACGTTTGCACGGGAGCTGCCGGGCCCCCTTGAAGCATCCTGGTCCCATGGGGCGGGCCTCTGATGAGCTTCTGTAGTGCATGAAGAATCGCTGGGGGCTGAGAAGCGCAAGTCTCGCTCAGCCAGGAGCCCTAGCTGCACTCGAGCCCCTCTGCTGGCCCTTGGCGCCTGCCCACGTGGACACGTGCACCATGCTGTCCTCCTGGAGAGACCACGGTGGACCCTGTCTTAAGTCTGAGCTCTCAGAGGTGACCCTGCCCCTCGAGGCCTCCAGAACAGCTGTGCGGTGATCCCGGCACAGGGATGTCCTTGTGTTCCGTCTCTCTCCCCCGACCAGGGGAATGCAGAGGCTCCAGGCATCCCAGGGTCTTGCTGGGGAAGGAACCTCACTTACCCCTGCTGCACTCGGGTGAGCGCTGAGATATCAGACTGGAAGTCAAACATGGGACCTTCTTCATGGTATCCCACCGCAGAGGCTGAGGCTCACCAGCCTTTCCAGTAGAGGGAACAATCCCCGTGATGAGTGCCAGGGCCTGAGGGGCAGAGGCTCTCCTCACAACCACTGAGTCAATGGCCTGGAGAGAGGGGCCTGGGGGACTGGCCCGCCGGCTGCAGCCGCGACGGACGTGGGCTGGAGCCTGCACACCCACAGAAAACCACGGGCTCCACTGAGGCCCTTAGCCAGGGCCCTCCTTTAGGCTTAAGGTGGATTTTAAAATAGCTTGGAAGTCCTGTGTGGGATCTGAAGAACAACTCAAGTATCCCCGGCACACGTGGCCCTCCTGGAAATGCAGAGAGTGGTGCTTGTCCTACCTTCCACTGAGTAGACGGGGCTGGGGAGTCACAGGGTGAGTGTCTCCTGCACCTGACCCTGGCCTCCACCCTGATGGTGCTGCCTGTGGACCCAGCACAGAGCTTCAGACCTGACCACGGGAGAAGACGAGAACAAGAGCCAAACCAGGGGCAGAGGAGGAAGAGAGGAGGAAGAGGAGCAGGAAGGAGGAAGGAGGGAGAGGAGGAGGAGGAAGAGGAGGGGGAAGGAAGGGGAAGAGAAGGTGGAAAGCTGAGAGCTGAGTCCAGGGTCACCCCTTAGCTGGAGTGGGGACTCCGGGGAAGGCCAGCTGCCCAAATGACTGAAGTCTCTGATGGCAGAAGGACGTCATGACCCCTGCATTTTGGGAGTATAGACCACGTTGCCTTCTTTTGAGGACAGGGATGGAAAAAGGGGTCTGGGCTTAATTTTTATAAAAGCCTTCAAACTCCATTCATATGATCATAGGAGCTGCTGGACTGAAGAAAAATGTATTTCCCTTTACTCTAAAATTCGCTTTGTCATGGGGATGACTTCAGTTGCACTGACTTGAAGCTCGCACAGATGAACAAGATGCAGCCTGAGCCCTCAGAGGCGGGTGTCCAGTCCACAGAGAGGCGGCCTTGAAGTCCAGTAGTCCACGCCACAGGAGCTAGCCTCACCCTGGCCCCACACCAGAGCTCCCACTGCAGGGCCCAGCCTCCTGCTCACTGCGATGTTCCCTTGTGAGACCTGGGCCCTTGCAGTCATCAGGAATGATGTCAGCTGTGGGGAGGACGGGAGGGCCGCCCGGGGCAGCTGCCCTCTGAGGGACTTACTCCTTCTGAGCGTGGCCTTGGGGGCTGGGAGCCCCGGCTCTGATGTTTCTCCAGTGACCCCTGGCAGGTCGGGGACCCCAGCCACGTCCAGCACCTGCAGGGCAGGACCTCCCACTTGGTTGCTGGTGACACATTCTTCAGCTGGAGCCGAGTGGGGTCGTGTCTGTCCTGCTTCCACGCGGGCCCTCTCCCGCCTGGCCTCTGTTTCTACCTCGGGTTGGCCTCTCCCGCCCTCTTCTGTGTCCACTGTTGAGCCCGCAGCTTCCTGGATCCCACATGAGCTTAGGCGCTGACTCAGAGGCCTCCGCCTCTCCGTGGGACCTCCAAGTGGGGCCCTCGAGCAAGGGGTCCAGCTCCTGTAGTGTTCTCCCTTCACTGGTGCCTGTACATAACAGTGAGTCCCACACGTCCACAAGGCAGGGGACGCCCTCACAGTGGAGAGGTCCCCGCTGTCTCCTGGGGTTAGGAGGGCTTTCCACCTGCCTCAGGGAGGGAAAGCACATCCGGGAAACGCACCAATGTCCTTGGAGACGCCCCCTGAAGGTATGCAAAGGGCAGCCTGGCCTTGCCACTTCACCCACATGACCTCATGGTAGACTTTCATCCTCTTGGCGTTCCATGAGGGGAAACTGAGCCAGAGAAAGAGCACACGATGCTGCTGATGGAGCAGCTGTGACCAGGACATCAGGTGTCAGCTGCAGACTGCAGGGCTTCCCGCTTCCCCCATCTTCAGGGAGCAGGTGCATCCTTCATGCTGGGGGATCCTGGGGCAGGCTGGGAGAACTTGGCTGCCCTGCAGGGCCCCTGTGCACCGGGCTTCACCGAGAGGCAGAGGTGGGTCAGGGCTCAGTTCCCTTGGTCGCAGGTGACTTCGGAATCCTAGAAGAGCAGACACCTGCTTCTGCCTCAGTGGGCCTTTTGCATTTTTGCTCTCTGGCTGCACTGCCCATGTCCCTTTAAGGGTCTGCAGGTGAGGGACAGTGTGTACCGTCTAAAGGTGAGGGATGGTGTGTGCCTTCTGCACACTCCTGCTTCCTCCTTGTCAACCTCAGTAGCTTTGTGAGGTTTTCGAAAAGCAATATGCAGGTTTTTGAGATGCCTGCATCACAGGGCTGGGGCCCTGGCACCACAGAAAGAGGAGGATGGCTCAGACTCAGGCTCACAGATGCTGCTGAGACCTTGAGCAAGCCGTCGTGGCCTCTGGGCCTCAGTTTCCCCACCTGCTAAATGAGGAACTAAGAGGAGCATCTTGCTGGTCCCACCCAATTCCAGCCTGTGGTCTGAGTACTCTGACAGCCAAGAGGTGCAGAGATGAAGAACGGGGCTGTCGGTGCGGGGAAGGAGATTTCTTTGACGGAATCTGAAGAAAAGTCGGTAATTTTCCACTGGTCGTACCCTCGCCCCCAGCCTGGAAGCTGTGTTCTCCCAGACTGGCATTCTTCATCCCTGATGAATTTGCTGTCACGTGGGGTCACCAAGATAAAGCAAGGTAGTTGCACGCCATCCGCCCCCCGCCCCAGGCTGAGGTGGAAAAGCCACTCTGAGAACCTCGTCGTCTGTTGCTTTGCTGATTTTCTCAAAGAAGTTAAGCCGTGGGTGGCGGGGGCCGGGGCTTTGGCGGTCATCCTCGAGACGGTTGCATACCACGCCGCAGTTGGATTTAGTGAATGATGAGGCAGTCTGAGAAAGGTACCTTGCCACCCACACAACCGTTGAGTTCTCATTCTATGTTTGTGTTCCAATAGACTAGCTTAGGTGAACAAAGAGTGAGAGGTGCCTGGCACACTGCTGTGACCGAGAGGCAGGTGCTTATGAGCCCGTATTAGGGCCGTAGGGGTGTGCCGCAAGGTGCCACATGCGCATGGCCTGCCCATGAGATGGCAGGTCTGGAGGCCAGAAGCCCCTGATGGAGGTGTCAGCCTCGCTCCTGCAGAATCCTCTGGGGCGGGGTCCGTCCGTTTCTCTCCCCGGGGGGCCAGGGAGTGCTGCTAATCTTCCCCATGCTTTGGCTTGCAGACACAGCCCCCTCAAGGTCTCTGGCTTTATCTTCATGTGGCCTCCTTCCTGCATGTGTCTGTGTCCACACGTCCCCTTTGGGTAAAGATATTAGTTATACTGGATTCGGACCACCCTACCTGTGTTGACTCGTCACATCTGCCAAGACCCCGTTTCCAACTCAGGCCATGTTCTCAGGTCCTGGAGATGAAGGCTTCAGCAGGTGAATTCAGGGGGACACAATTTACATAGACCCCTTAGATGTCAACTATCTGGGCCTGGGCATTTCCAGGTATAGCAGGTGACAGAAGGTGGTGCCCCAGTGCACACCTGATCCCTACGTCCCTGCAGCAAATGCTGGCACCTGAGACCTCCCAGACAGACCCCGTCTGGGGACTTGAAGGGGGACACACTGGGATTAGGAAGGGAGGCATGTAGGCCCAGAAGTGATTAGAACTCAGGGCCAGTGACATATGAATGGTGGTGCCAACCCGCGTCTTAACAGTAAGATGCTTTTTAAGGCTGGCATTTTTAACCAATTCCAGTATTTTCCATTTGGAGATAATGTTAGTGAAATAAACATCAGAGCAGACTTGGCGGCTCACAGATACCCGTGCCCCTGTGGTGTGTGTGGGTGGTGACTTCCACAGATGAAACGTCTGTGTGGGGGGAAGGGCAGTGGAAATTGGGGTGACTGTGGATCCCGCCTGCTCCCCGGAGGGCTCCTACAACTTTCAGACAGAAAAAAGTTGGTTTGGAGGTAAAATGATGTCATGTGAACGTTGCAAAGCACAGGAAGGAATCCCACACTGATCCCTACGGTTCCTGGAGAGGGAGCCTTACCGTCCCAGACACACACATCCTCCTGGAAGAGTAGTGGCCGCCAGAGAAGCCTCCAAATTCCTTCTAGCCCTGCCCCTGTCCCAGGGGAGCCTGTGGCTCCGTTTCCGAACCAGCATGTGGGTGAGGTTTTGGGAATGCCGACAGCTCGGCTGCTCCTTTATTTGTAATTTTAAAAGTCTTCTTTGAGGACGGTGCAGGCTTTCAGAAGCCAGGTCGATGGCCTGACTTGGTGTTTAACTACATGCATGATCTTGTATTCTGCTTTCGGCCCAACTGGCCCTGGGTTCGCGAACCTGCAGCTGTGGGACGCTCGCCCTGATCCGCCCCGGTTTTGTGGACCTGCGGCCGTGGGTCGCTCGCCCTGACTGGCCCCGGGTTTGTGGAGCTGTGGCTGTGGGTCGCTCGCCCTTGAAGGCCCTTGGGAGTGCAATTCAAAAACGAAATGGTTAAAAAATGGGCGGGCAGGCAGGAAAGGAGTGGAGGGGATAGGAGCCCAGCGGTTGGCTAATTGGAGAGTGGGACCCCCGTTGGGGGGGGCCCTCGCCGGGACAATGTGCTCCGAACCAGGAGCTGGGAAGGCCCCGCGGGATTGTTATCGAATTAGTTGAAGTCAGAAGTCCCCTGAATGGGGTAAAGAAGGGAAGGGGAAACGCAGGCCCGGGTATAATGCGGCCTAAATGAGGGCCCCATTCACTGCCCGTGAAAGGCTCCCGTCCCCTTCCCGGGGAGGGTGGGCAAGTTCACTTTTGTTTGCTGGGGGCGGGGCTGCTCTCAGAGTATGTTCTTACCTAGAGCCGGGGGCCAGGGGCAGAAGGGGAAGGGGGCACTGGAAATAATCCCCTGACGGGCAGCGGGAACGGTGCAGTCACAGGGCACCCACCCGAGCCCCCAAGGCGCCTTCTGAGCTCCCTCGGCCCCAAGTTCACCAGAGCACCCGCCGGGGAGACTGCCCCTCAGCAGCCATCAGGTCCCTCCACTGACGTCTGGAAAGATGCCGAGATGTAAGATGGGCCTGTGTGGCCAGTTGCATAGGAGAGAAATGTATTCTAATGGCCAAATTAGAAAAGAATGTTATTGGAAGGAGGAGAGAAACCCATGAAATATAGAAATGGACCAGCCAGAAACCCAAAAGGCCAGAAAAACAGAGGTGGGGGGCGGGGGCACAGCAGGTTACATAGGAAAATAAATACTTAACAAAGTGCTGTGCTCAGTAAATATTTGTTGAATTCGTACATTAATTAATTTTCCAGATGAGATTTTCCTAATCCATTTTTTAAAGAAAATAAGGATTAAGAAGGAAGTGGAATCGGGTTATGAGGGCGGGCTCGGTGGAGGTAAAGGGGACGTGGTATGTGTGAAGCTGGAGGCTGGACACTCCAGGGGCGAGGCTGGAACCGGCTTCCTAGCCAGGCCTCGGTAATTGCCCGTGGAGCAGCTGATCTGATGTTCAAGTTTCACCCCCTGCCCTTTCACCCACCTCCCAACCCCGAAGCAGGTGCAGCAGCATGGACTGGATGGAACCACCTGACTCCCCGAATCCCACATAATTAACCCTCTCCCAGGGATCTGAACACCGAAGGAGCCCCCAGCCCCCTGCCCTGACTCAGGGGCATTGCAGAAAACAGCAGTGTGGCCCGGCTCTGCCCTCCCAGCTGTGTGTGACCGGGACCAGGGCTAACAGCCCCACACCTGCGTTCCCCTTTACCGGTGCTCACAACAGAGGTGCCTCCACTCGTACTGGTGCTCCCATTTTCATCGGAGGCCACAGAGATGGGGTGAACCTACTCTGGGAGAACCAACACCCCAAACTGAGCCAGTGGCCCACGCTGACCTGGGCCAGGTAACACCTCTGGAGATCCTCCCTGTGAACCACCACACAGGGCCCTTTCCCAGACAGACCACCAGTGGGCCTGGACCCATGCCCTAGGGGATAAGCAAGCCCGCGTGTATTTGCTGTTTGTGCAACACGGAGTTCCTCTCGGGGGTCTGGGGGTCCTGAGGCGTGTCTAGGTCAGAAGGCGTGCCCTCCAGGCAGCTCCGAGATGGGAAGTGATTGGAGTGTAGGGGTGAGGTCCCGATGCCAGATAGATGCACACGCCTTGGCGCATCCTCAGAAAGTGCCTTCCTGAGTCTGCTCACCCCCCCGGACATGCATGCATGCCTTCCCACGCTCCTGTGCACACACCCCTCCCGGCCCCTCCACAGAGGACCTGTAGGGAACCCGTGGCCTGGGGTGAGCTGGGTCTGAGGCTTTGGAACCCATGCCTGGATCAGCAGCTTCCCAGATGTGGCATCTGAGCAGGAGGGGCAGAGCGAGGCTGGCATGGCAAAGAGCGAGCCACCCCATGAAATGGGCCAGACAAGGTCACAAGGCACCAGTTGGCCCAAGGCTGGTCAGGAATTCGAGTTTTCTGCAGAGGGAGACACAGCTTGACATGTGGGACCTGTGCAGCTGGGTGGAGTAGAAAGGGATGAGAGGAGGAGGGGCGGTCGGCCCAGGAAGCAGGGCGGGCAGACGGCGACCCAGAGGACCTGTCCGAGGGGTGACATAGAGGACAGCAATGCCGCCTGCGTGTCCCCGCATGGACCTGCTTCCAGGAAGGTGGAAAAGTCCCATGGGATGCAGAGCAGAGGAGACACAGCTGTGGCTCAGCCAGGAAGGATGGTGTCCTGGTGCAGGGAGCTTTGGGGGACGCCTTCTCACGGTGCCAACCCACCAGCCCCGCCCTTTGCCATCTCCGAAAGAGCTACCCAGAAAACATCCTAGCCGAGCGCCGTTGATCCCCTTTTTATGACTTGGAAAGAAATTCGCAGCTACAAAATGCGAGGTCATTAGGTTAATGCCGCTGCGGAGCTCCCCACGGCGCATACTCCCGGATGCTTCGGCCCAGCCGGGTTCCTCGCTAAGGGCGAGTTTTACGACCTCGGGAACGTTGGCATTTGTTTATGGCAGAGAAGTGAAGTTTTGCTTCCCCCAGAGGCCAGAGTGTTTCCAGGGACGGTTTTAAAGGGGAAGCAGGCACGTTTCTGATTTAAGTCACCGGGCAGGCATGATGTGGGAGACGATGCCCTTTGGAGCTGCCCACGTGGCGGCAGCAGCAGGAGGTCCCTTTGCCCAGTTCTCTGGCCTCTTGTTGGTTTCTTCTTGCCCTGTGCACGCCTGTCACCTGAGACACTGGCACTTGGCATTCGCTCATCCACCGGTGCTCCTTGAACGGGCGTTCTGTGAAGGTAACGGTCCCTGTGTGTTGGGGATGCTGGCCTTGGCCACGTGCTGGCTGTGGTCTCTCGGGAGCTGAGGAAAGGAGTTCTGCCTCGGAGAATGAGGCAGGATTCTCCTCTTCCATCCCCCTCTCTAGAGTCAGAATTACCCTGATAATTGCACTCATCTGACTCCAAGGCCGTCTCCAGGGTTTTGAGTGTGAAATAGAGTCGCTGTCTCTCACCAAGGCTGTCAAAATTCTCAGGAACCAGAGGAGAAGGCGGGAAGTCCCTGACCCCTGGAGTAAACCCCTGGGTCTTCATAAAGAGGCTGCTGGCACAGTGGCTGAGAAACCCAGGCATGGACCCTAACCCTGCCGCCTGTCTGCCTGGCATCCCGAAGACATCACTGCACCGCCCTGTGCCTTGGTTTGCTCATCTGCGAGAGTCCTCCCTGGGCCGTTCTAGGGATGACAGGGGTCTCTGCGTGAGAAAGCCCAAGCCAGCACCTGCCCCAGCACCTCTGCACCCACATGGCAGCTCCGTCTACAGCCCGAGGGCCCTATAACCAGCCAGAGCAGCCGCGCTCGGAGCCTCACGGGGTTCCAGATGGAGCCTCCCTGACAAGGGCACCTCTTCTTCCCAGAATCTTTTGTTCCGACCTTGGTTTAAAGCAGTTTCTCCCGGCTCTGTTCACATGTGGGCAGAGATTCTCCGGTCCTGCACTGTGGGATGTTTAGTGTGCCCGAGGCCACCCTGAGTGGTGACAACGATTGAGTGTCTCCAGAGGCTGGGTGCGGTGGCTCACGCCTGTAATCCCAGCACTTTGGGAGGCCAAGGAGGGTGGATCACAAGGTCAGGAGTTCGAGATCAGCCTGACCAACATGGTGAAACCTTGTCTCTACTGAAAATACAAAAGTTAGCTGGACGTGGCGGTGGGCGCCTGTAATCCCAGCTACTCGGGAGGCTGAGGCAGAAGAATCGCTTGAACCCGGGAAGCAGAGGTTGCAGTGAACTGAGATCGCGCCACTGCACTCCAACCTGGTGACAGAGCGAGACTCCGTCTCAAAAAAAGAAAAGAAAAGAAAAGAAAATGTCTCCAGATATCACCAGGTGTCTGCCTGGGCAGCAGAGTTGCCCTAATGGAGAGCCACTGGTCAAAGGTGGGGGCGACCATCTCCTTTGTGGGGTTTGTCCTTTGGAACCATCTCTGCTCCCTGAAGCCATCTCCTCTTGCTCCCGGAGTGCCTGTCCAGAGGCCCGCCCAGACCCCCACGAGTGGATGGAAAGTCTTGGGAACAGAAGAAATCTGGCTTTTCCCATGAACAGGTGTCCCCTCCCCCACATCAAGGGAGTGACTTTTTCCGTCCGTCATGCAGCGACCACCTGCTTCTTCGCGAGTGGCTGGGACTTAACTCTCAAGGGCATTTAGGGAGAGAGAGCAGTGGGAATTCAGAAGGAGCTCAGAAGGGAATGCCCTGCACCAACCTAAACCTGGGGCAGGGTGGACAGCAGGTGGCTTTGAATATCCTAGTCAAAAATATGGGAATGTTTTGGTTCCAGGGGCAAGAAAAAATTAATCATTTATCTGGTAAAGGCCCGTGACTGAGTAGGAAAGGAACGAGAAGGGAAGGACAGGAACTAAATCTCAGAGTGGGATTTACTAAGCACAGTCACGCTGAACAATAACTAGGGGCACACAGTGCCGCACGTTTGACATCGGGGCACGCAGCTCTGACGTGGCCGGTCCTGACCGGCACACCTGCCCCGAGTCACCTGGGACAGACTGCAGCCAGCCTGTGCTCCTTTCTTCCTGGGGAGGTCTGTGAAGGTCACATGCATGCCTGTGTCCCCCGGGACAGCCAGGGAGGCAGGAGGACAGGCCTGCATGTGGAATAGGCCTCGCTGGGAGGCCGTGGTTCTGCTCTTGCACATTTCCAAAGGCAGCTCCCTGCGGGTGCGCGTGGAAGCTGAGCGCCTCAGTGGAATGTCCTGGAGCCTCACTTTGGGATCCTTGGTCGAGACCGATTGGCCACAAATGCCACCTCCTGCTTCTGGAGAGGTTTGAGTTGTCAATGGCCACCAGGAGTCACGGCCCTCCCACCCACCACAGATCCCCTTCCCTGAGTTTTGGGCCAGGAACGTGTGTTGTAGTTTCCTGAGCCCTACAGCCAGGACCGTGTCCAGCGTTTTCCAAACTGGCAGAACACAAGGATCTAAGACGGACGTGCTAGAAAAGTAGTGACACTCATTTGCCTCCTGATCTGAGGTTAACGGGGACTTCCAAAAGATGCACCCGTGTTAACCCTTTCTCAGAACTCTTATTTAGCACGGAAAATATCGTAGCATTTTCTAGAGACATTTGCAGGAAGGTATTTGACACATTAAAGCCAATTTTCTTTCTCAACTACAGAAAATCAGTGACTACTATTATCATCTTATTGTTAACTGACATCCATACCATAACCCAGGTATGGATGTCTAGAACAGAAATCTATTCAATAAATATTGGATAACTGCAGCGCCAGAAACCAGCTCTTTATGTGCCGATGTGTTCCTGCAGCTGCCTCGTGTTACTATGGGCTTTTAGGGCAGCCAACCTGCACTCATAGGCAGATGGTCTCTCCTCTGGCTCGAAGCTTTGCAGGATCCTTGCACCAGGATTCCACATAAAGGCAGATCGAGGCATCACTCCTGATCCAGCTCTGAGCGTGGGGATGGGAACATGCTCCCTGGGATCCATGGGGAAACCGAGGCCCTGGAAGGCTTGCCCCCTCAGATTCAGGAAGGAGCCGCACAGGCTCAGAACCCAGGCTCCCAGCTGGAACCACAGCTGCAGAGAGCCCTGCCCGGAGCCTGTGGGCATCACGGAAGAGTGTGCGTGCACGCGTGTGTGTGTGCATGCGTGTGACTTTCAACGTCCGAGTCCACTTACTCAAGCTACATGCAAAGGCTGATAAAGTATTTCCAAGACACGCTCTAAAGAACATAAAGGCACCTGTTCTAAGTTGAGGGGATCAGAATTCAGGAAAACCTGTGGTTGAATGTATGTCACAGGGTTCACAGAGCTGGAAGGGGCCGCCCTTAGCCTCGAGATACACATTTGTTTATCCGTTCACCAGCTCCACATCCACTGGTTTATTCATTTATGAGATGTGTATTTCTTTTCCATTCATGGATATGCATTTGTTCATTCCTTCATTAGATATCAGTTTGTCCATGCATTCATGCGATATTGGTTTATTCACTCACTAGGCATATATCTGTTCATACATTTATTAGGTTTTTATTCATTCATTTATGAGATGTTTATTTCTTTATCCATTCATAGACATGCATTTGTTCATCCATTCATTGGATATCTATCTGTTCATGTGTTCATGAGATATTTGTTTATTCACTCATTAGGAATATATCTGTTCATCCATTTATTAGGTATTTATTCATTTATTGATTAGATATTTATTTGTTTATCCATCCATAGATATGCATTTGTTCGTCCATTCGTTAGATATCAATTTGTCCATGCATTCATTAGATATTTGTTTTTTCACTCATTAGGCATTATTTGTTCATACATTTATTGGTTTAGATATTAGATATTGATCTGTTTATGCACACGTGTATACATTTGCTGATCCAGTCACTCACTAGGCATCTATTTCTTGTTCATTTGTTCAATGCTGGTTGTCTCCTCCTTCATTAGACGTCTGCTTGTCTGTCTGCACTCCCGGACCCGTGCTTACCCACCCATCGTACACAGGTCTGTTGAGAGCCTGCGGTCAGCAGCCACCCTGCCCATCTTCCCTAAGCTGTCTAGGTCTAAGCGCTGTCAATGCTGATTTTCTTTTGCTAAATAGACTGATTGAAAATAAGTAAAAGTCATTTCCGGGAAGCAGCGTCCACCTGAAAGTTGAGATATACACAGTGTTGACTGAACGTCTCTCGTGGTGTCTAGTCCAGCAGTGTGAAAAGCCATGGGCTTGATCTAGTTGGAGATGCGGCAGTGGGTGGGCTCCTAAGAAAAGACTCAAAACAGGGTCTCTTGGGGCCCGTTGGGGGCTGCAGCAGATTTGTTGGGTCCAGCTCCCTCTGCTGTGAGGTCCCTGCCTCATTGCTGGAACTTTGTTCCCAAGGCTCGGGCCTCGTCCTTGGTCGTCCAGGCCGCTGGCCGCAGCAGTGAGGGCCAGCACTGCTAACCCTGCCCTGCACAGCCCCTAACGTTGGCACTTCACGGACAAGTGGGCCTGGGTCCTCAGAGAAGGATAAATGTACACGGAACAGCACACGGTGCCCCATGGCCTTGCAGCATCCGTGTGTGCACGTGTGCATGTGTGTGCACGTGCATGCATCCACGCCTGGCGGCCCGGGCCCGGCGTGAGTGTGTGGGCGGGAGCGGGTGTGTATCCATCGCTGCTCCATTCTGCTGGAAAGGCTCGCTGCAGTGGGCAACATGGAGGAGACATGAAAGAGGGGACAATAAATAGCTTCCTACCTTGCCTGGATAATGGGCGAGTTCTCGGGGTGGATTAATCCTCGCATCGTCTTTGGGCCGTCAGTTTGGGAGTGACAGTAACAAGGCTCCCGGGGACCCTGCTAATTTGCACTCCATTCACCGGCTCGTGAAACCATCAGGGCTGCGGAAGGACTGCGCGGCGCGGGCCTCCATTCACTGGGAGCCTGATATACTGGGAAAAGGGCCAGTGCGCACAAAGCCCAAAAGAGCGCATGGGTGAGGCTTTGTCCCTCCTCTCCCGTTCCCTTTCATGCGGCCTTGTGCTAGTTAAGCTCCTCATTTGTCCCCGCTGGGGCTCGGGGCTCCGGTCACCCTCAGGGGCTGCCTTTTCAGGTGATCTTGACACCCCTCTGGCCCTGGCCTGAGTGGACAGTGGGGGCAGGGCTGCCTGAGCGGGGGCACCTCGGAATTCTGGGAGTCCGGGCCTGGAGCTGGCCGGACACTGGCCTGCAGTAGGGACGGCAGAGGTGGCCAAGGCCCCTCTCTCCTCACAGCCTCGTGCCTCCATCCTCATGTTCTGGGTGCCTCGCAGAGGTCTTGGCTGGATGCCTGTATCCCAGAGGCTTTGAAGGTGGAGTGGAGGCCCCCGCTCATCCTCCTGGCCCCCTCGCTGCGGTCCTCTCTGCCACTGTGGACAGGCTTCACACAAACTGAGATAGGGAGGTCCCATCATCTTGGCTCCCACCAGCACCTGCATTTCCGCTGCTACCTTCGCCTGGCTCTGCCTGCTCTCTCCCTGACCCCAGCTCTGCCTGCTCCCTCCAGCTCAGCCTCAGATTTTAAGTACCCACCTGGCGAGGGGCCCTCTTCCCTGCTCCTGGCACAGAGGCCTGGAGCCTTTCCTTTTTCACGTTGCTGGGGACCGCTCCCCAGGTACTCGTTTAAGAGCTCCCTGGCAGCAGAGCTGGACACAGGGAAGTCAGCGGGACCTTCGTGGCCACGAAACAGGCCTCACCCAGAAAGGAAAGCAGGGTCGGCTCGCCCGCCTGCCGCACGCTTCCCCGGGAGGCTGAGCTCAGGAAGACGCGGCAAATCCCATCCTATGTGTTTGCAGCCCCTCCGCTGCCAAAAAAGGAAATGCCACCACCAACGGCAACAGAAACACAGATTTGGAGATCCCCAGATGAGCCAATAAACACCACCCATTCCGCGGTGAGGAGGGAGATGGAGAAGAAACCACCTTCCGAAATCTTTATGAATTAAACATGGCATGTCCATCAAGTCATAGAGACAACCATTTCTGCTTAATTTGCTGACACAAATCCCCCTAACTATTTTGCTGGGGAGAGGGGTGTTGGGGGCGGGATGGCGGATCCTGGGCGTCTCGGCTCTGCCGTTGTCATTAATTATAAAATTGGGACGACTGTAATTTTCCACTCAGGCTTGTCACTGGCCAGGCAGTCACCCCAGCTGTGCGGGTGCTGCCCTGGGTTTGGTTGTGCCCGTGCGGTTCACTAGAGAGTCCTTTGTCGCCTCCCTGGGGGCACAGACACCTGGAACTCACTCTTTCTCCAAGGAACAGGAGCAAGTGCGGCATTCTGGAGGGAGGTGGCACTTGTTTCCATGAGATGCTCCAAGCTCCTCCTGTTCTAACCCAGCGTTTCCCCAGGATTCCGGGAGACTCTGCCTGGCCCAGGAGGTTCTGCTCTCCCCAGGCGAGGAAGCAGGGCTTCCGGGACACCATGTCCACCCCAGGTCACCTACAAACAAGGTCAGCCAGGGCTGTAGACCAAGGACTCCCGAGGCCAAGCCGGTGCCTTCCCAGGAGGCCTTGCCACCCCCCATTAATCCTGCAATTCCAGATCATTATCAAGGTCACTCTGCCTGGTACATTAACTCAGAAGCACGCGGGTGACAGGGTGTGGCCAGTGCAGCAAGCAGAACGGCCAGGCAAGCTGAACCCAGACACATGTCTGAGTCTCGTGTGGCCACTGGGTCTGCCTCAGCTGTAATCTGCCATCCTCATCCTACCACGGCCCCCGCCCCTTGTCTGCAGGATGCAGCACTGCTCGGGAGGCTCCGCTTGGCCAGCAAAGAGTGTGTTTCCCTGCAAAAAGTTTACTAGAAAAGAGGAGAAAATAGTTAACAGAGAAAATGGTTTTCCTTTTCAGACAGGCGTCTTTTCATTCCATTCTCCTATTGGACATAAACCAGAAACGTTTAGATCTGAGGAGGGTCTGACATGCTGGGCAACTTCCAACCCTACCTCTCTCTTTCTACACAAAAATAATGCCTTTCTCAGTTCAAACGCTGCTAGGCGACCCAGGGCGATGGCGGCTTTTAAGAGTTGATGTCCAACCGATAGCACTGTCAGACTCACAGGCCTTAGACCTCCAAGCCCTTGGCCAGGCGCAGTGGCTCACATCTGTCATCCCAGCACTTTGGGAGGCTGAGGCGGTCAGATCACCTGAGGTTGGGAGTTCAAGACCAGCCTGGCCAACATGGCAAAACCCCATCTCTACTAAAAATACAGAAACTAGCTGGGCATGATGTTACACACCTATAATCCCAGCTACTTGGGAGGCTGAGGCAGGAGAAATGCTTGAGCTCAGGAGACGGAGGTTGCAGTGAGCCGAGATACATTACCACAATAGCTAGCATCTTGCAGGGGCAAGAATGGCTTCAGCTAAATCAGTATCATCCAGAGACAGATTCTTCTTATTCTGAATAGCGTGTTGAGCCCCTGTTGGGTGCCTGGCCCTGTGCTAACATATTCCACATCAAACAAGAGATACCAACACAGGGGGAGATGGTTACAATGAGCTTGACCTTGACCGTTGGAGCTGTGGCCCCAGGATGCTTCTGTGGTGAACACAGACCGTTTGGCTAGGCAGGGCCTGAGACCCTGGTGTGATATCCTGGGCATCGTCCTGCAAACCTTCCTTTCAGGGCCACTGATCTATGAGGTCAATGCAGCAGACCTGACAGTGGGGGCCTGTGTGTGGAGACTGTGTGGTCAGCTGACCAAGGTGTTTTTTCAGCCAATGGGACTATATCGAAGCATCATCAAAGACATTGTCCCATCTGCTTCCCCATCACTGCCGCGGGCCTGATGTCAGTGCTGGGCTCCCGGATAGCCTGGGTTGAGGATTCTATCAGAACCAAAAGGACATCCCCAAGAAGTCCATTCCTCCCGTTAAGGAATCTGTCATTCAGTAAACAGGATCGGATGGCACAGAGCAGAACGGAACCCGACCTCTCTGTGGCTGATCCACAGGTGCCACTGGGACCATGTCAGGAAGAAAGATCCACGTCATGGAAGTGCAGCCAGGCCCCGGGGACAGGCAAGGCCCACAGGGTCTAGGAGAACAGGGCCTCCAGGAGGGCCACGGGTCCTGGGGACAGGCAAGGCCCACGGGGTCCAGGAGAACAGGGCCTCCAGGAGGGTCACGGGTCCTGGGGACAGGCAAGGCCACGGTGTCCAGGAGAACAGGGCCTCCAGGAGGGTCATGGGCCCCGGGCACAGGCAAGGCCTACTGGGGTCCAGGAGAACAGGGCCTCCAGGAGGGTCGTGGGTCCCGGGGACAGGCAGGGCCACAGTGTCCAGGAGAACAGAGCCTCCAGGAGGGTCACGGGCCCCGGGGACAGGCAAGGCCACGGCGTCCAGGAGAACAGGGCCTCCAGGAGGGTCATGAGTGGAGGCGGGAGAGAGTGGTTTGTGTGGGGTGGAAACGAGTGGGAGGGGAAGAAAGGTGGGGGCCCTGCCTAGAGCCCCAGCAACCTGGCTGCAGCCCCACCCTCCCTCCACTGTGCAGACCAACCTGGACCCCCACCTGGCGCCCTGTCCTCCGGGGACCTGTCCAGTCAGTGCTACTCTGCACGGTGGCTCCAGGCCATCCCTCCCTCGGCCCTTTCCCACTGGGCGTGGAGGGACAGCCGTGGCCTTCCCCTGCCAGCCCCTGCCCTCCTCCTCGGGTGCCCCCACGTCCTCTGGTTTCCCCTCAGCTCTCACAAATTCTGCCCGTGTCCGCACCCTCATTAATCAATGTCAAGGCGCAGCGTCGGCAACAAGGGGCGCATTCTTCCCCGGCCCCTCAGCCTCATACATCCCATTGTTCCCGGGGCCGATTCAGATGGCAAGAAAACAGCCTATGCAGCACATAAAAGAGATGAGGCAAAAATGAAAAGAATCAAGGGAGAAAAAAGAGGAGGCATTTTTCCCCCTGAAACACTCGAATAAATACTCGGCAATGATAATTTAAATTATTCATACATTTATGAAAACATCCATTGAAAACCCAAGTGTATGATGCTCTTTGTCTCTGTCTCTTGTCTCTTGTTTGGGATTAATCTTTACTGTAATTCGGGCCGGCCGTGGCCCCCTGACAAAGGCCACACTCTCTTTCCATGGGAAAAATGTTTCCACATATCCCAGCGAGGAACTGGGGAGAGATTTGTGCTGACGAGGCAGTGTCCAGGCCCCCGAGATGCTGAACCAGCCATGTCCAAGGAGTGTCCAGACCGCAGAAAGTACAGTGGTTGTCACAGCGCTGTCACTCCAGTGACATCCATGCCACGGGGCTGGGAAGCCAGAGGAGCCTCCGCAGAGAGGAGTCCCACAGAGTATGCGTGCTCCTGCAGCCCCCCCAAACCCACCAGGGAAGGAGAATCCAAGGGCCTTCCCCAAGATGGCCTGCCTGGGGAGACACACCCAGACATATCCCCACCTAGGTCTGGTGGGTTGGTGGGTTTCAGAGGCCCTGGTGGCTGTCCCCTGCTGAACCAGGCCTAGTTGTCACATCACAGCGGGGCACACTCCATGACCTGCCATAGAAGGCATAGGTGGGCATCCCAGCAGGCTGGAGCTGGGCATCCCAGAGTCTCCCCAAACCTGGGGCAGGAGTCAGGAGCCACACTGTCTGGAGGCTGTGGTTGGACTCATGAAATCAGAGGGTCTGGGCCATGCCTGAGGCTGGAGATGCTGAAACCATTCTTGATTTGCAGAGGGTGGGTCTGTGGCTGTGGCTGTCAGCACGGAACTGGAGGGAACAGGTTCCTGTGACCAGTCATCCGTGACCGCCATAGAGATCAGGTGCCCTCTGTCCTCACCTCCGTCTTCCTCAGCCTCCCAGGCTTCTGGTCCCTCCCTGGGCCACCACTGTCTCTGACAGCCCGAAGCCCCCCACTGGGATGGCGGCGGGTCCTCTGTGAATTAACTCGTAGCCTAGCACTGTTCCCTGTCTGAATGTTGCAGGGCAGCAGGGGAAACAGCACCCACTGTGTGGACAGAAGCACGCTTTCTGTGTGGTGTTTTCCTCAGGGTTCTGTGACCAAAGCTCATTCCCAAACAGGATAAAAAGCCCCGGGTGGCCTTCTCCTCACACACCTTTCACTGGGAAGCAGGCTTTCGTCCGCGTATGAGTTGATCGGCAGTGATTTCTTTTCCCTGGAAGCGACCCAGAATCCCGTCCTGGGCGGCTGGCGGCCAGCTCCTTAGCCTGGGTTACCGCTGGGGATGGGGCGGCCACAGCAGCGGGCGCATGGCGGCCTGGAGGCTGTCAGTTCGGAAGACGCTGCAGCAGCTGCTGGGCTGCCCCCCAGCTCTTCCCGGCTTATTTGGTCTGGAATGGGAGCAGGGATCTCATGGGAACAGCCCTCCTGGTTGGATTTATGACTTCTCTGGTTCGGGCCAGGTCAGAACCCAAGAGGAAAACCGCTCCTTTCTGCTCCTCATTCCAAATGAAAGTGGATCTCGAGAGTGCCTGGGAGTATAAACTGGCCTCTGTGGAACTTGGCTGCCATGCTGAGTGCACTGGCCTAAGTCTAGGACGAGGGTGAAGGGTTCTCCCAGCCACTGCGGCTGAGTGCACGCTGTCCAGAAGCGGCATTTTCACCCGTGGCCCTGCTCTGCCCGGGACCAGGTCCCCGTGCAGTGCATCCTGGTAGATCTTTTTTTTTTTCAACACGGGAGAGCTCTTGAGAAACTCAGCCCGGTTTTCCTTGAGGCCCCGCGCGTTTCATTTTGGGCTGGTTGGGATGCGCGCTCTTCTGCCCGGAAGTATTCGGGACGCCACCTGCATGCTACCTCGCTCACTCCCCACTCTGCTCCCCACGGAAGGTTTTGGGGTGCCCCCTTGGCCCGCTGCCACCGACCTCTTCCCTCTCTTGCCGGCCCTCCCTCCTGTGTCGCCCGTGTTGGGGTCTGGGAAGGTAGCCAAATGCAGGAGGACACTGGAGTAATAAATCACCCCTCATCCAACATCTGCAGGCCCCGGGGCGAGCCCCTCGCTGCCGCCCCACCCCATCCCTCGCCACAAAACACTTTTGTGGTGGCCAAGTGAAGAAGAGTCGCCTGCACTTACAAAGGGCCTCTGCAGCCTGGCGTGACGGCCAGGGGAGGTGCCTGGCTCTCGGCAGGGAGCACAGCGCTCTTTCTTCCTCTCTGGTTCATGCTTTTCCTCTCTCATGGGGGTCTCCCAAAGCCTTTCATTCAGGCTTCATATTCACATAAAGACATCAAGAAAAAAACCCAGCAGAAAGAATTATTAGGCATGGCTGTCAAATGCTTTATCAGAGAAGGGGGGAGCGCAGTAACCCGTTAGGTGCTGGCCAGCAGCCCCGGCTTCCCCAGAGACCCCAGTTATCCCCAGGGGGCAGCCGGGGCCACCTCAGTGTGCAGGAACAGGCCACAACACACTTGGGCACACCCACCCACTCCAATGCACACGTGCGCACACATGCACACAGATGTGCCCGCACAGGTGGGTATAGATGGGGCCCGTCTCTTCACCAAGTTTTGAATGGCTACACCTGATCTCAAGGCCCTTCCTTAGAAAGGGATGCTCTCTGCCTTCCTTCTGGCTTTTTCTTTCTTTGTTCCAATTAGCAGAAGATGCTTCCTCCCCTTATCCACCCTGGCAGGTGCCTTTGCCACCTTCTACCCATAAGCTGGGGTCTTTTCTACTCTTGGCAGCCAGGGGTGGCTGAAGTCAGATGTGCCCTGGAGGCCAGGCCTTGGGACACTCCTCCCCCAGGTGCACGCTCAGGGGACGAAGTGGGCAACCCCAAACATGTTCGCTCAGAAATCCTATAATGCAGCTGGCATTTTTGGAGACATGTTCTCTCTCTTCCCTGCAAAGAGCTTTCTCACAGCTCACCCTAGACAGTTTTGCCACCTGCCAATCCCAACGGCTTTCCGAAAGTGCATAGCCTGGGGCCCAGCTCTCCCAGAGGAGGGGTCCTCGCGTCCAGTGCCGAGCTGAGTGGAGAGCTGCAGGGGAGAGGCGTGTCTGCACACTGCCGCGAGGAAGGCCTTCAGGATTTGTGGTGAGGGGCACCCCAGGGTGGGCAGCACCTCGGGATGCAGTTTCAACGCAGCCTCACCGTGCACAGAAACCGAAAACCGCATGCCGACAAACGGCTCCCTCGGCAAACATTTTTATTTCCAATTAGCAAAAGAAAAATTGCTAATTTGCTGCAGTTGGACCAGGCTGACGTCTCAATCTGCGGAGTGTCAGCGCAGTGAAAGAAAATGTTTCACACTGTGTCGGCGAGAGCAAGCAGCTCTAAAGAGGGTCAGGGCAGCGGGCCCAGAAACCAGATTGACTGGCCACAGCGCTAAATTACTCACACAAGACACACATTGTCTGCCGTGCCAGCTCCCGGAGGACCTGCCTTCTCATTCCTTCCCCTCGGAGCCGGGGCGGGGGAAGGAGTCCAGCGTGGGAGGAGAGCGCGGGGGGCTGGCAGGCCCTCGGTAGAGCGGTATCATCTTTGGGAACCGAGGGAGTCAGAAGCCGGGTTAATAATTACCCAGGTCTGTCTGCAGTGTTCGGGAACAGGACGATAAAATTCTCCCAGATCCCAGCCACAGCTCTGCACCCGGGAGATTCTGTGCAGATAATGTCCCACAGGAGTGAGGGCTGAACATGGCAGGAGCGGCCATCTCTCGCGCTGCATTTCAAGGCTGTGTAACCGCCCGCCTGCCCTGCTTCACCGACTTTGGGAGAAACCCCCCATGCCTCCCGGGCGTGGTCTCCCCACCTCTGGCAAGCCAGAGGAGGGTATCTCAGCAAAGCCAGCTCCCCCGCAGGCATGAGGTCCCCCGGATCCACGGAGCTAGCACAGACTACGCCCAGACCGGTGGAGTCTCCCTGGGGAAACGGCGAGGCAGCGGTGCTGGCCACAGATGTTTGGCGCTGAAGTAATAATGAGCCTCTCCTGAAAACCATTGACCACGTAACCTCAGACAGTAAAAGCCCCTGGGTGGACTCTCAGAGGATCTAAACGGGTTTGCCTGCAGCTCCAGACACAGCCCTCATTTTGAAGAGACATTCATTCCGTGCCCACACGCGCTGGGAGGAAAGCATCTTGTCCTCGCCGTGCCCACGCTGTCGCTCCGTCTGCAGCACCTTCCTCCATGCGTCCCTCCAGCCCCACAGCCCACCCAGTCTCCTGGCCGATGCACACAAAACCTGTCCCCAACACTGTGGAGCCACGTCACCGGCATCATAGCAGCCAGCCAGGGCAGCCCGAGGACCTGTGGTCTGTCCTGGCTCAGACTCATGCCCAGGGTCAATCCAGGAGCTACCTGCAGCCCTCCCTGTGTCTGCCACCCCCCACAGCTCTGTGGGCCTGGGACCTGGTCACGCAGGACCAGCACATGTGGGGGCAACACTGGGTCGGCAGGGCTGAGAAAGCCAAGACCTGCTCGCAGGTGCAGGGGCCCCAGGCCCCAGGAGCAGCCGGCCCACCTGGCCTAGAGTCCTGCCCTACCCCCACGCTGCTGTAGTTCTCCTTGGCCTGAAAGGCAAGGCAAGGCTGACTTTGGGGATGGTCTAGAGGAGCCCTTCCTTGAAAGGACACCACTTGCTCCCTCCCCCAATTCTCTGGCAGTTCCTGGGTGTCACTGGAAGAAGCTTCCTGGTGCCCATGACAGGTGTGCAGGGGCCTGGCAAACAGGAACCCAAAGAGGGAGGCAGACTGGGGTGCAGGGCTCATGCGGCTGCTCACCTCCTCGAAGGGTGCGGCTACAGTCTGCCTGGGGAAGCTCCTTGCCTTGGTCTTTTTGAGATAAGCTACCCAGGGAGGAAAGGGCCAGCCTAGCCCAGCCTTGGGAGAAAGCGCACCACAGTGGCAGAGCCAGCCTCTTCCAGCCCTTTGACACATGGTGATTTCAGAATCCATCCCATCAGGCCACTTGATGCTCAGACTCAAGACAGGGAGACCCTGTCTGGGAGCAGGAGTCATGTTTACAACCAAGGATGGTCAGTGAGGTGGAGAAGAGGGGACGGGTTGCCAGTGGCTGGGCCCTGGAATTCCAACTGGCCATGATGACACTGGCTCAGGGCCTTGGGACGTGTGCAGCCTCACCGTGTGCAACTCAGCCTCGGCATTCGGTCTCTGGCAAAGATGGGCAGTGCCCCCCAGCCTCTGCCTTGCTCTGCTCTTCAGGGAAACAGTCTCTAGACTAAGAGAGCAGAAGACTGGACTCTGGGCCTCCCGGTTCCAGCGCGCAGTTGCCTGCTGTGTCCTTAGAGTCATGAGCCTCTCTGGGCCTCCGGTTCAGTGTAACAGAGACAATCAAACCGGATCATGTCCATGGGACTTTTCTCCAGAAGATGCAAGAGCTGCTTGGACGTGCTGTGTCTGCACAAATAGGCGCTTGCAGCTGGCCTCACTGGGGAGACCCTTTGTCCGGCCTGCACCCACTCTATAACACTGTGTGTTCTTTAGTCAAAATAAAGCGTTGCTGGTCAGGCCATCGATCATAGAGAAGTCTGGCGCCAGATGAGCGCTGCGCACTGCTCTTGCCCAGAGAGCAGAGGCAGCGGTGGCCTCTTGCATTTCCCCCTTTTCACCCTCGTGCCTGCCTGGCCCTGAAGTGTCCAGAACCTGGGCATGTGGGACACACATGGATGCCCCCATGTACACGCATGCACACACATATACATGCACAGACGCACATGTGTGCAAACAAACAGGGACATGCATGTGTGTCTATGCACACGTACACATAAACACAGGTCATGCATGCAAAACACATGTGCACACAGATGTGCACACACATACACAATTTCCTCATGGAGAATTCATTCCCATCCTGAGGCCCCCCTCAGAATCTTGGAGCCACCCTCAGGGTCTGCAGGGTACGGAGAAATCTGGGCAAGAAAAGCCACAAATGTAGATGGGGATACAGTAAACTTCATGAAGTTGTCTGATGTCTTGTCTGCTCCCTAGACCCTGAAGGCCGTCCGCTGCTCCTCAGCAGAGGTCTGCAGGCCCCGTGCTGGCAGGAAATGAGATGAGGGAGGCCCAAGGGGAAGGAGGGACTGTTACAGGTGCGTTTGCAGGGCCAGCCTCCGCTGCAGGTGCCGTGACCTTGAGCTCAGGTCCCACCCCCTGACAAAGCAAATAACCAGCCAGAGGGCTGCCCACGTGGGTTCCCTTTCACCCACCCAGCCCAGCCTCCCCCGGTGAAGAGCTGGTGACGACAGATGTAATTCCCCCGGGAGGGAGCGGTCCCCCAGCTGCTGGCCCTGAGATGTGTTTTCCAGCATTCTGAGCTGGAAGAACAAGCTGAGACTCCAGCAGGCCTGGGTGCTGGGGCTTCCTCTTTTTCGCTGGGGAAGGTCTCTCTCCCGGCCTCCGCCATGAGGGATGGGGGCTCGCAGGCTGTTGCCAACTACGCCGCCTTTTCTCCCTCCGGGAAGCCTTTCCTTCAGCCTGTGGTTGGCTTCAGGAGGCGGAACCTGCAGGGCCCCTGCCAACCAATGGTGCTGGTGCTGGGTGTGTTTCATGGCCCTGCTCAGCAGGCCTCACGCACCAGCTACCATGCAGGGGACGGCCTGCTCCCCACGCCAGGGCACTTAGGCCCGGCCCACACCCCAACATGAGACTCTGGGGCGGACCAGGCATGTGTGCTCTGCAGGGCCCCTGTCTCCAGCGTGCGGTGGGGCGAGGACCAGCGCCCCCATTCCCAGTGCTGCAGCAGATGCAGGCTCAGTTCTGGGCCTTTCCCCACATCCATCTGTGATTCCCAGGCTTGTGGTTTCCAAAACTGAAGCCTGATGTGAGGGTCCTTTGCATCCAAAGGGGCCTGGAGAAAGTATGCAGTTTGCCCTCGAGGCCGGGGTAGAGCCCTGGTGGGTGGGGGGCAGGGAGCAAGACCAGCTTGAGGGGCATTTGGATCGGTCAAGGCATCCCCAGCTCCAGAGACTCCCAGACATGAGTGTGCGTGGAGCAGCGTTTGCTGATGGAAGCTCCAGTTCATAGACGCATCCTTGGAGCCGCCAAGGTGGCCCTGCCTCCACCACGGCCAAAATTAAGGCTTCTATTTATTTATTTATTTTTTGAGACAGAGTCTTGCTCTGTTGCCAGGCTGGGGTGCAGGGACGCGATCTCAGCTCACTGCAACCTCCGAAAATCAAGGCTTCCTTCTGGAGTTTGGGAATTAGCAAATGAACACACCCTGGGCCAGTTTTCACCAGGGCGCGGTTCCTCACAGTGTTGATTGCGGGGTTGCTATCGATTTTCGTCGGGAGCAAACGTTTCTGGAGTTTACAATGCCTGTTATCGTTTGGCTGATAGAAGCGCTGCTGATGAGCCGAAGTTCATCTTTTGTCTGGAATGTTCCTGGGTCCAGGCGTCTTCCCCAGCTCAGGAGTGTCATGACTCACACAGGTGCTGACCCCACACTCACCCCTGGCATGCAGGCACTTTTCTCTTAATCGTGGCAAGAGGGAGAAAGACTGGCCATCCAAGTATGTGATGGTCAATCTAGAATAACATTGCTTGGATTTTCTTTTTCTTGAGCTCAAACTAAACTCATCCAAAGCCTGCTTTACCTCTCAGGGCTGCCGGGGAATGCACCATCAATTTGAGTATTGGGTCTGCATACTGATGTCAACCCTAGGAATAAACTTCTCAGTAAATCACAGACCAGGTGTGAGAGGTCATGTGGTACCAGGGCCGGTGGGCAGTCCCCGGAATGGAGGGGGTCGGCGTAATGGGCAGCGAGAACCGGGAATAACCAGAGCGGGACCAGCACCCTGTCTCATCACCCACCTTGTCCACCGCCTTTTCCAACTTTAAATGCCTTGAGCAGATGAACAAGGAAGCCAGTTTTCCAACCCCATCTGAGGCGTCTCCTCCTTTTACAAATATCAAGATAAACGGGTATCACTTTTGGAAATTTTACATATAATAGAAAATCTATGGCACCGATCAGGGATTTCTCTTCCAGGGAAGCTATTGTGTCAGGTAAAGAGGTGGCCATACATCAGCCGGCTCTGCCCCTCAAATAGATAATCAATTTCCCTGAAAGCATCAATAACCGGAGTGGACATTTATTGCCCTGCGGATGGTTTATCTTTGGGGCTGGGGACAGCAGGGCCGTGATGAATACCAAATCTGCCAGGGAACACAATTAAATGCTACGAAGATAAAGGATTTTATATTGTGCACAAAAAAGCAATCAAATTCATAATTGAACTCCATTGCATGAAATCGGCCAGAGATAAATATCACACCCAAAAACATATAACCCGAGTTCGTCCGGTGTTATGGGTCAGGCGACAGTGTTGCCAATACCCAGTTGTGTCTCCCGCTGGAGGCCCCGGTGTGCCCCTCTCGCTGGGGTACCAGCTTCCAAGTGCCACTCTCTCCTCCTCTCCCCTTCCGCACGTGCCCAGGGCCACTCTCTCTCCCACTCGTCCCGGGCTTTGGCCAGTGCTTCCCTTTTTCTTTCCTTAGAGAAGAGAAAATGTGCTCCGGTCTGACTTGGCTTAAACCTGCAGGAGAACTGTGTTCCCCTCTGGCCACCTGCATTAGGCGGCCCCAAGGGGAACAATGAAGTGGAGAAATGAGGGCCATGGCCTGGATAAAAGATACTGTGGGCTCCACAGGATGAGAAGGGGAACCCCTACTGTGAAGCCAGGCGGGAGGATGCCTGCTCCGGTGCCACCCTGGTCCTGAGGTGACCCTGAGCTGCTCCAGGCAAGAGCTCTGGGAAGGACTATGCAATCGCATCTCTGGGGATTTTTGTCTCCAGAGAAGTTGCTCCTTCCTGTTGGACGCAGTGTCTCGGGGACTCTGGTGGGGCCACAGGGACAGATACGGTGCTTGGGTCAGAGACAAAAAGCAAGAAAAGGCCAAGGGCGTCACCTTCCCATTCACTGGGCTCCTCCTGGGGTGGGGGTGAGGGGCGCCTTTGGTTACGGTTCAGGTCTGCTTGGACTTCATGAACTTGACTATCAAAAGAACCTTGAAAATGTTAGAGTTTAAGGTCATATATGCTTGGCAAAATATGGCTTTTAGCTTGGAAGGAAAAAAAAGGATAGAGGGCATTTTGGACACAAAATAGCTCTTTAAAACAGCATTTTGATGAGTTAAGTATAAATAAATCAGAAACACACGGATCTCATTTCCTTTAAAATACCCGCGGGCTCAAACACTAGCGGGAAAAGTGCCTGGCAAACGGCGGTTTGGGATTTTGACAAACCCAAATATTTTGAAGAGGTTTCTGAAATGTTTGCACCCAGGTCTCCTCTCTGCCTTACCTTTAGTGAGTGCCTGTGTGCGCCGGTCCCTGTCTGCCTCTGAAGGGCAGGTCCAGCCTGCGCGGCGTGTGGACACCACTCTCGACGTCCTGGGTGCAGGATTTCCACAGCCTGACCTGATGACGTGCAGCTTGCCTGTGTGTGTGTGTGCACGCGCGTGTGTGTGTGCGCGTGTGTATGTGTGTGTGTATGTGTGTGTATGTGTGCGTGTATGTGTATATGTGTGTGTGTTTGTGTGTGTGTATGTGTGTGCCTGTGTATGTGTATGTGTGTGTATGTGTGTGTATGTGTGTATTTGTATGTGTGTGTGTGTGCACACGCACGTGTGTGTGTGCGCGTGTGTATGTGTGTGTGTATGTGTGTGTATGTGTGCGTGTATGTGTATATGTGTGTGTGTTTGTGTGTGTGTATGTGTGTGCCTGTCTGTGTATGTGTGTGTATGTGTATGTGTGTGTATGTGTGTATTTGTATGTATGTGTGTGTGCGCGCGCGTGTGTGTGTGCGCGCGTGTGTATGTTTGTGTATGTGTGTGTATGTGTATGTGTGCGTGTATGTGTATATGTGTGTGTGTTTGTGTGTGTGTATGTGTGTGCCTGTCTGTGTATGTGTGTGTGTGTATGTGTGTGTGTATGTGTGTATTTGTATGTATGTGTGTGTGCACGCGCGCGTGTGTGTGTGCGCGTGTGTATGTTTGTGTGTGTGTATGTGTGTGTATGTGTGCGTGTATGTGTATATATGTGTGTGTTTGTGTATGTGTATGTGTGTGTATGTGTGTGTGTATGTGTGTATTTGTATGTGTGTGTGTGTGCACGCGCGTGTGTGTGTGCGCGTGTGTATGTGTGTGTGTATGTGTGTGTATGTGTGCGTGTATGTGTATATGTGTGTCTGTTTGTGTGTGTGTATGTGTGTGTATGTGTGTGTATGTGTATGTGTGTGTGTATGTGTGTGCCTGTCTGTGTATGTGTGTATGTGTATGTGTGTGTGTATGTGTGTATTTGTATGTATGTGTGTGTGCACGCACGCACGCATGTGCAGCAGAAAGGAAAGGCAAAGAAGATCAGTGAAGGGATGAGGCTTTGGGACTTCAAGAATTCTAACTTTATTTTGGCGTGGAATGGGAAAAAAAACACATGAGAATCCTACTTGAAGGAGTTGAAATAAGGCTCTAAAACCGGCACTGGAATGAAGTCAGCAGTGTCTGCTCCCAGCCCAAACATCTGGGCTCCAAGTGGGCAATCGGCCCCCCTCCAGAAGTGTCAGATCACAGGACACAGCTCCTGGGGACGGAGCCGCCGGGGCAGCCAGATGTGTGGGCACCGCACAGGCAAGGCCAGTGGCATTCTCCAACGCGGGGCCATCTTCTTTACCTCTGCAGGAACGAATCAGATCAGGTGAGGCTGATTCTCCTGCATCCGTGCCTCAGCCCTTAGTGGGCCCAGATTATTGTGGCAGCCACTTTTAGGACAGGGCCAGAGCCTTGGCCTCACCTCGTCCAGCAGGCAGGCAGGCCTCCCAGGACCCTTGAGTGAAATGCCAGCTTCCTCCTCCAGGTAGCTCAGGTGCCAGCAGGTAAGGCTGGGGGCAGCTACCCAGCTACCCCTGAGGCCAACCCACTTCCTTCCTGTTCAGAGCTAAAAGCTGCCAAGAAGCACGGGGCTGGTTGCTGAGATTCATGAGGTCTTCTCTGCACTGTTACAATCTAACAACATTTGGGGGCATCTGAGAGGAACACTGAGGGGCACACGGGGACGTTGACATGTTGTGGCCGCGTCATTCAGACGGGGCCTGAGCGCCGCTCTTCACTTGGTCCCGTATTTCGGGTGTGCGGTGAGTCCGTGCCTGGCACCCCGGATCCCTCCGCAGCTTCCCCCTTATCTAGAGCATCTGGCCCCATCTTGGCCGTCTCTGCTCACTCAGAGACATAAACAGAAATGCCGTTTGGCAAAGGCGGCCCTAAAACATCTTTCCCTGAAATGTTCCTTTTGGCATCTGATTAGGAAAAAAAACCTTGCAATTAATACTCAGAGTTGGATTGTGAGATTTTCTGCAGAATTAGGCTTGGAGCATTAAACAACAAGGTTCCTTATTGCTCAGCCTCTACATTTATCATAAAAATAAATATTTCCCCTTCCTGACGTTGGAGGCCATGCCAACTGCAGAGAGGAGCTTGGATACAAGAGGAAGCAATTGGATTCACTTAAATGCCGCAGACATAAACCCCGGCACGTCTTCGCGGGACTGGGTCCCCGCACGGGGACGCGGGGGAATGAGAACGTTGTCGGTTAATCTCCGACCACTTCTCCTAATTGTACAGTGCGCCGCGCTAATCAACATCCAATGCCCGTTCTCTTTAAGACCAAGACAGAACAAAGCCTCAAATTACTAATTACACAAATACAGTGTCTTTTGCTAATTGGATTGGTTAATGTCAGTTAATAAAGCACTTTAAGGATAGGCAATGTGGTATGAAAGAGGCAATTCATACGTTTAATAATAGGCTAATAACTGTCAGCAATGAATAATCAGCCGTTGTCACGTGCAACGAACATCCACGCTCTTTCCAGCTCTTTGGGCGTCTGTTACAAATTAATGCCTTCACGGGAGCCAGCCTGTGCTCCAGGCCCCTCATCCCCGGGCTGCTGGAGCTCCGACCTTGCCTTCTCGCCCGGCGAGGACCTGCAGCTCGCGGACCACAGCCCCGGTGGCCGTTTGGGGAGTTTATCCTCTAAAGAAAAATGAAGTCCTGTTATTTCTATTATTTATGAAAGAGCCTTTGGCCAAGCGATTAGAGACAGGAACCAGAGTCCTGCATCCTTGTCCCGAGGCCAGAGGCTTTGCTGTTTTACTCAGTGACCCCGGGCAAGCTCCTTGACCTCCACGGGCCTCCGTCAACTCAGCTGGAAAATTGGGTAAAAAGATTGTGGTGTCTCTCAGGCATGGAGCTGCAGAGTGAAGGTGCGTAAAGCCGGCGGGACCGTGACAGTCCAGCATGGGGCCGCAGCTATGGCTGGGCTCTGCGGCACACTCTTAACAGCCAGTGCTAAAAGGAAATCAGGACCCGTGGGCCCAAATCAGCCCCCAGGACCTGAGATGTAGGGCTCAGCTCCGGGACCTGGTTTGGTAAAATGCAAAGACCCAAATCCGCAGCTGGCTGTCCAGGCTGCCCGTCTCTGCCGGCGCTAACCCTTCAGTTCCTCTTAAGATACTGGAAGAAAGAGATGGCTGTGAAGAGTTTCTTGCAGGCGGTGGCTGGATCTCCTGAGCAGGACCTGTTCCTGGGCAAGAGTTCCTGTGGGGACAGGTGCTGGGAAGCAGGGGCTTTGGAGCTGGCGTTCTCTCTCTCTCTCTTTCTCCATCACGACAAGCACCAATACTGTGTGACCCGCACCTGAGTGGGTCAAGTTCGCTCTCTCCAAGTCTCTGTTTCGAACCATGGGCTCTTTGCAGTATCCCAAGCTTCACGGTCACATCCAAGTAATGTTGTTCCACTCGGGGAAAGCGAGATCTTGAAGATAAAACTGAAGTGCCGGTGGCGAGGCTGTCCCTGCCAGTTGGCAACACTGACTGAATGTGCGGAGGTCTCCCTCTTCTGAAGAGAGTCGCCGGGGGATGTGTCCAGAGTGTGTCCTTCCTGGGATTGAAGCCTGGAAAAGCACGAAGCGTTTTCCAGAAAAGAGACGCAAACCGAGGATGGGATGCGCCTGCGTTCACTCACGATAAACGAGACACCTTAAAAGTGGGCTGAGAGAGGAAGAGGATCCCACCGTTTTCTGCCTGAACGTGCGCAGGCGAATCTGCACACCCCGAGATTGCGCAGGCAGTCTGCACACCCCGAGAAAATTCTGTTTGTTAAGTGTAGGAATGTACCAGAATTAATTGCTTGAGGCCATACAAAGCTAGTAGGAATGGAGGTCAAGAGAAAGCGGTTTTTGTGTGCCTCTCAGAGTAACGCTGTTGCTCTCCTGTGGCCCAAAGGGAGCTCTGGGCCAGCCCCGGGAAGGAAGGCCTGTGCCAGGCTCAGAGGACTCCAAGATGGGCATAAAGTTGAACGAGGGCTGTGTCGTCTCCCTGCCCCGTCCCCACTGCCTCGACACTGTTGCAGCTGCCCCAGCTTCAGAACCAGGGCTTCAGCCTGTGCGTATCGTCCCTTATGAGCTGGGGGCTCCTCACCATGCCCTGTCCCTCCAGAAATAGTACCACCTAGTTCTGCGTGTGAGACCCTCTGCCTGTCCACCTGCACTGTCCACCCAGCTCCCCTAGGCCTCCTGCCATGGGGTTCTCCTTTCTCTCCCTCCATCTCTCTCTCTCTGAACAGGATGCCCTGGGCCATCACCCCCACAGGCAGTGCTTTCCCACAGGCCTGCCTGGTTCACAGCCGGCACAACCTTAGCCCTCTTTTCAGTCCTTGGGAAGGGCAAATAAATCACACTTCGGAACAGCTCTCCCAGCCCTAAGAATACAGTTTCAGTAACTGTGTCTGAGACTATTTCTGTGGCTCTTCAAGATGAGCCTTCCTGGGCCAATGCCTTCGCAGGCGGGAAGGTGCCCGTTTCTAAAGCCACTTGGGCAGAGGGCCTCCCCAGGGCACCGTGAACGCAGCCCTTCTGCGTTCTGCGTTCTGCAACCATGCAGCAAGCCGGCCAGCGAGGAGCCCATGGTCATGGCGAGAGGAAGGCACCTTTTCCACTACTGACTGGTGGATATTCCCCCAGGGCCAACGTTACCCACACACGGGCTGGGTGGACAGGTGTCCCTGGGAGCACTGATCACCCACAGTCCAGCACAGAAGCAGTCAGGGAGGACTGTGAGATCGGGCAAGAGGTGCCCACACCTGCAGGTGCCCCGTGGGCCCCTCCCTGGCCTCCCCTAGATGGCCTGGGAAGCACATTCACCCCCGTGCCCCTGTCTTTCTCCTGCACTAATAAGGAACATTTTTCTCAGTCCATCCTGCAGACAGATGGTGACCTTGTCATGTTTGTTGACAGCATAGCTAGGCATCAAAGCGCCACCTCCCACCTTCCCTGTCAGGGCTTCCAAGCCATGGGATGGGCATTCCAAGCCTCACAGGCAGGATGGCAGAATCGGACCCGGAACCCAGTCCCACCCAGCCGCTCGCAGCCCGTGAGCCTGGTCACTGAACCTGCTGTCCATGCTGACCTCCTGCAGCTGGAGACAAACCAGGGAGGCCTTAAGGGTCTCTTTCTTCTTCTCTTAGGGCTAAAAAGAGAACGGAGGCCAGCAGGTGTGTGTATTTTTCTGAGGCTCACGGCCAGCGGGCAGGAGCAATCCCCGGAGGAGCCCCTGGCCCAGGCTCCGTTCTCAGACACGGGCAGGAGGGAGAGCGGTTTGCTCGCTTCCTTAGAGCAAGGTCTCTGCTCTCGTTTCAGTGACTTGTTAGAAAGCGAGGAAAGATGGTGCAAAATAAAACTGCAGCTCCATGCAGATGTCAGGACCAAAAGCAGCTGCCCTGGCGCCCGTGTTTCGTTTGCATGAACACTCCGTGCGCTTCCGATGCGTTGCTGTGGCCCAAGGAGGAACGCGCATCCCCCTGCAGCTGTCTGGGGTCCCTGGACCCCCACAGGGTCACTGTGAGATGAAATCACTAGAGGATGCTTTCGGGCACCCAGCGTGCTGTCTAGCCAAGGACCTCAAGAGAGACAGACTGGCCTCCACTGGCAATCCTGACCTGCCCCACGGCTCTCCACAAGGCCAGGCAAGGGGGCCAACTAGATGGCCATTCTGGATTCCTGGGTGTTGCCAGGCCTCATGGATACCTTTCTGCACTAGGACTCCACTCCCAGTCTCCTGGGATGAGCCCTTGGTGTGGGCATGGAGTGAGACTCCACTGCCCTCCACAGTCATCCAGGCGAGAAGCTCAGTTAGCACCGGACTCATGGCCACAAGACCTGCCCCAGGGAAGAGACCCTTCACCATCCCAGAGGAGGTCGAATTTCCAGGGAAGTTGTGCAGATGGAAATTGACATTCTGAGGGTTTGGGGATCTCCCTTGTGGCAAGTTCGTGTGCTTCGTGTGCTTCTCCTTGTTGGAAAACAAACGGGAGGAGAATAAGAAAAACGTAAATGAACAGAGCCGTTTCAGGCTGCTTCCAATCTCACGCCACCTTTCCCCGTGGGAGGCTCCAGCTGAGAAGGCAGCTCCAGTGAGCCCCGGTTGGGGTGAGGCGGGACAGCTGTCCCCAGGATTGGGTGTTCCCAGCAGCCCTGCCTGCCCGTCTTGCTGGCTGTGTGGTACCTGTGCACATTCCTTCCCCACACCTGCCCAGTGGGACCACACTGCAGCCTCGGGCACCATGAGGCATTCAAAGTGACGACCTTATTGTATTTCCTCTGCTTGGGGTTTTGCCGTGGCCTTTTGGTGTTGGGAGCAGGTGTGAGCAAAGGGAGGCAGGGACAGATGAGCCGCCTCTGCTCACGGAAGCCTCAGTCCTGGAGAAAGGCGGGGGAAGGTTTGTCCCTGCCTTTCTGCTGGCAGCTGGTCTGGCTACCCAAGGACATGAGTGCCCTCTTATCTCCATCCTCCTTGGAGCTGCGGTGTCTCTGCCATGGGCCGGGGTCAACGTGCCTCCAATGTAAAAGGCCAGATCATGTATAATTTAGGCTTTCTGTGTCCCGTGTGATCTCCGTCCCATACATGTTTTTGTTTGCTTTTACAACTCTTCGTACATGTAAAAGTTGCCCATCCTTCCATCACCCTTACTAGGTTAATCGCCACAAGAGGCTTTTGGTCCACGAGTGTGGCAGTCTTGAAAACGGGTGGTTACATCTTGAGTGTCATCATTATTTGTGTGCTTATGCTGCAAAATAAGGGAGTGATTGGCCAGGCAGGGTTGCTGTTTGCATCTTCTCCGTCATCATGGACAGCGGTCAAGGCCGTCTCCCTGGGGCGTCTGCCTCCCGCTTCACAGATGAGGGCATCAAGACTGCTCAACTCAGGGGATGCAGGGGCTGAGAAGTGTTTCTAGGACTCAGAATGGGAGGCGCTGGCTGGGAGCCCAGGATTCTTTGCCTGGTTTCTGCAGCCCCTCCCAGCTCTGTGAAAGGCACCAGAAGGAAGGAAGGTTGGAGGAACATTCCGTGTTGGTCAGGAAGCCCCTGAAGGCATCCTCCAGGGCAGGCAGCCTTGGCCATATGTCTGCCCCGTGTCTCAGCAAGGCTGGGCAGTCCTGTGAATTCTCTGCCCCGCACCTTCAGTGTGGTTGGCCCTGGACTCAGTATGGCCTGGAAATGCAGACGTGGGACCCCGGGAGGTTACTTGGAAATCTGGGGCAGAGTGGGCAGCCTTTCACCTGCCAAGCCTTCCTGGTTCAGCTTCTCCACTATCCCCACCCCAAGAGAGTAAAGCTGGGCCCTGAGGGGTCCCAGCTGCAGCCACAGTTGCATGGACGCTGCAAGACTCCAGAGGCGGCCAGTTTTTCACAGCAGATCAGCCCGGAATTCCTCGCTGCAGCTGTTCCTGTCACTGTGTCCCATTAGCAAAGTGTGCAGTCTTGTTTGGTGGCGCTCTGCCTCCGGCTGCCCTCACGCACGGTGGTCTCGAGTTCACAGGCAGCTGTGACCGAAACCCAGGCGCTCGGGCCTCTGCATGTTGTCCCTACAACAGATTCGAAACATTCCTCATGTGGGAGAAAGCAGAGCTCCTCATCTCCCTCTCCCTTCCCGCCAATCCACCTCCCCCACTTCTTCAAATGGAACCAGTTCAAGGGAGGCCAGATAAGCCAAAGGCTTGGATAATGCCCTGTGGAACTGCACGGCCTGAGTTCGAATCCCAGCTCTGCCACTTCCTGGCCCTGTGACATTGGACAACTTAACCCAACCTCTCTGAGCCTCAGCATTTTCAGGTGTAAATGGGGATTATCATCGTAGGATTATTTCAAGTGTTAAATAGGATAATGCAATGATGCCTTTGGCAGAGCTAGCATATTTGCTGTTATGATTATCACTGTTATTTTATTTCAATCAAGAATAAAATACAATGGGAAACAGTTGTACTTCTGGCCTCCTTGGCTTGCAAGTTTGTGGAACCCAGACATGCGAGTCCACAAATGCTTGCTTCACGAGTAAGCGGCATGCGTGACAAGTGAGAATGAGAGGGAGACTGAATTTGATCCGGGAAGGGCCAAGGTGGGTAGGACACTGGTGGCTGCTTCTGCTTCCTCCATCCCCAGAAAGTGCCGCCTGCCATTTTTAAGGGAGTTAAAATTCCATGTTCTTCTCTGATATGGATCCACTTCCAGATCCTGAAGGGTTCCCCAAACCTCAGTGAGTGGAGCCATAAGTCACAGCCAGAAAAGAACCCAATTTGGGGAGGTCAGATTCCCCCGCCTAGTCCTGGGTCTTGGGGCTTTCAAACATGTGTGTGACCCAGGCGCCGTGACCAGGAGATCTACAACCCTTCTTATTCACTTATGATTATTAAGAATCACCTTAATAAATGAGGGATCAATCAGCAGAGTCAAGTAGAAGTGCATTAATGTGATTCTGTCAATTTCCAGGTCATTTCTATAACTAAAAAGGGTTGAGATAAAAGATAAATGTTTGTATAGAACCAATCATTGATCCTGTGATTTATTTTCCCCGTGGAAAGAGAAGCTCCCTGGGGAGATGCTGGCGCAGAACCCACTGGGCTGCCTTGGAGGACTGCCAGTGGGGGAACCTCCAGCAACTGCCCCTCCCCAGGATGGGGGTGGCCGGTGGCCGCGCAGCACCTAGCACCTCCTGTGTCGTCGGCGTGGGGAAGGGACCATCAGTATTTTCAGAAGCAGGGTGGAAAATGGCCAGCAGTGGACCTGGGAGGGCACACCTTTCAGATGTGAGTCGGGACAGCCACTTCGGGGTTTGCAATGCCAAAGCTTGGTGTTGGTTTAAGTGAATGGGGGAAGGTACAGAGCACCCCCCAGAGCTGGGGTCCCCTCCTGCCGCTGCCACTCGTGATGAGCAGAATCTATCCTGGGGCGCAAAGGGCTCAGGCTGAGCGTGGATCATCCCCTGCTCACAGACAATGGCCTTTGGGAGATGGAGAAACATTGTGCCAGCATCCTTCTCCCTGCCCCTGTGGGTGCGGCCGGCCTGGTCTGGTCCTGTCTGCCCAGTGGGCCTGGAGTAGTCTCCTTCAGCAGCCTCCGTGTGGCCTCCGTAACTTTACTAAGACAGGAGAGCCGACGGTAGATTGTCCCCTCACAAAATAAACTAATGATGAATGAAGAGGGCAGGCAAGCTTTTGGAGGTGATGGATGGGTTTATGGC
The DNA here is from genome assembly GCF_049350105.2 of Macaca mulatta. Classification (NCBI taxonomy): domain Eukaryota; kingdom Metazoa; phylum Chordata; class Mammalia; order Primates; family Cercopithecidae; genus Macaca; species Macaca mulatta. Next base: position 237,551,714 of record NC_133406.1, on the reverse strand, counting down.
ATGGATCGTGGCGATGGTTTCTCGGTGCATTCTTACGTCTCCGGGCTCATAAAGTTGTCTACATTAAATATCAACAGCTTTTTATATGCCAATCATAGCGCAATAAAGTGTTGGGTTTTGTTTTTTTTTTTTTAAGTGGGGGGAAATTCTATAAACTCTGGGAGACTGTTGAGATGGCCTCTCGCAGGTGGGAGTGGCTGCTGGAGGATGGGCACAGGGTCCACGGCTCTCCTTTCGTTTGTCCTGGCTGAGCCTGGAGCCCTTGGCTCCTTGACACTCCCACCAGGTGGGATGTGACTTTCAGGTTTGCGATTGGGTTGGTCCTGGTGTCCTGGGGGTGTGCTCAGGGTTTGGGCGCTTGGCACCCGGGCATAGGACGGCTGTGTTGATTTTGTCTTCAGGGCTGTCATCCCTGACTCATCCCCTCTTCTGGAGGGCCTTCCTCTGGGGTAGCTCTGATGCTTCCTCTCCAGTAGGGTCACCAATGGAGGGGTTTCCCGGGAAGGGGCTTTCAGTGCTCAAATCCAAACAGTCCTGGTCACAGGTTGGTCCCTTTGTTCGTGGGGCACTGACACGGAGCCTGCACAAAGGAGCTGTCCCCGCTCCAGCAGTTCAGGTCCATCCTCAGCTCCCCAGGCTGCCCCTGCCAGGTCACTTCCAGGCCAAGCAGCAGCAAGACAGGCGGGAGCCGGACCCTGTGCCTCGAGGCCCGGGTATCTGATTTCCAGACGCCTGCCCAAGACGCCTGGTCCAGCAAGAGGCCCTGAGCCTGTCAGGGCGGCCAGGGCAGCTTCCCTAAGTCCCATAGTCAGAGAGGCACCCCGAGCACAGGGCCCCTGCAGGCTGGATGGCCGGACCCCACAGTGACTGTGCCAGTCCCCACCCCCCACCCACAGGCCAAGGCCTGGTTCCCAGGGGCCCGGCCCAGGTGAACACGATCATGTAGCAGCTCTGTACATCCTACAAGGAGAGCTCCCATTTTCCATTCAGTAGCTTATGATTTATCATTCGGTAAATGCCACGTGGGGTCTCCGCTGTGTTCCTGCTCGGAGGGCCCGTGATGGTGCCTGACACCCTGCCTTTGGCCTAAAGGGGTGTCTAATCCAGGAGGCAGGACGAGCCTGCCTGTAACAACTGGGCAGCTTTGAAGTGAGTGCCGGCCATCCGTTTCCAGGCTACAGGGCTCTAATGAAAGTTGGTGGAGAAATGCAGTGTGAGTGGGTTGGGTCAAGGTCACCTGCCGTCCACCTAGAACCATCAGCCTCAACACCACCTTCCTAGCACAGGAGCTACAGAATGTGGAGGGCGTCCCTGGGATCGGCCCCCCGGCATCCGAGCCAGAGCCCCCTACCGAGCCCTGTCTGCAGGGCCTTGGGCCCCGCGAGGCCGCCCAGCTGCTCCAGGTCTTGCCTTTCCTCTCCTAGAACCCAGGCCCTCAGACGGAAGCTCTGAGACCAGCTCCAGGAACAAACAGCCTCGCAGAAGTTTCCCTCATTTCCAGGGCACGCATGTCCAGTTCCTGAGCTGGCTACGGGAGGCTCTTGGACCGGCCGCTGCTTCCCTTTCTCATGCTGGAAGTCATGACTCGTCATGAGCCATTGATCGCAAGGGCCACAAGTCACCCGCTTTGATGATTTACATTCCCTTCCCCTGGGGGCATCAATCTTCCGGAAGCAGAAGGAGGAAGGCATCCACAGAGGGCCAGAAGCAAGGCTGGACACCCCTGGGCTCGGAGACGGGGGCCTGCAGAGATCCTTCCTGCTCGCCCTGCTGCCCAGCAGAGAAAGGGCTCTGGAGCCTGCACCCCAGGGGCTGATAGCCTCCTGCCAGTCCCAGCACCAGGTGACCCTCACCGGCTCTCACCTCGCTCCAACAGCAGGTGCTCCCAGGTGGAGCCCAGGAAAAACAGGCCTTCCCCAGCTCAGCCTGACACAGGAGAAAGAGCACCCCTGAGTCCAGGAGGGGGGCGGGTCTCAGCCACGTAGAACCCCGGAAGCCTACCATGCTCCAGGGCATCTCCAGGCTGGGTCCGATCTCCCCAAGGCCCCTCATTTGGAAAGAGCTGACCTGCAGGTGTGGGGCGGGGCTCTGAGATCTGGAGCAGCCCATCGAGCACAGGGAGGGGTGTTGTGTGGTGGAGGAGCCCTGTTTTTGGCTTGGTGGAGAATTCAAAGCTGTGGCTGGAATGGCCCAAGCCTTCCGGAAGCTTGGGAAGCTCTGAGTGCGGTAACCTGCACTCTCTCCTCTCCGGAAAGGGATAGCATGGCGGGGGCAGTATCCAGACAGCAGGTGTCCCTGCAGGCACCACCCTCCCCAGACACCTGCAGCCCCAGTGCAGGTGGTCAGTTATATCCCTGCCCCAAACTCTACCTTGTGCCCCGAGGTGCTAGAGGCAGAGGGCAGAGCAAGGTCACAGCCGGGGCAGGCCAGGGGGACCCCACAGCGACTCCTTGTCTCCCGCAGCCCCAGAGGCTGGGAAGGAGGCCTGGAGAGGCCTGGCGGGGGGCGGCTTCCCAGGAGTGAGAGACAGGCCCCCCACCCTAGGGCTCCCAGCAGCCTCGACCTCTGAGAGGCTCCCATGACTTCCAGATCAAGGACTACAAACTTGCTAATGACCTGGGGGGCACTTGTCTGACCACTGCATTGGTGATGAGGCCTCACAGGGCAGCTTGCAGGCTGGAAGGGAGTGGGGGCCTCCTAGGTGCTTCACCAGCAAACTGTGCCATGGTGATGGGTGCCTCCGTGACCTGGGCTGGGGGCCAGGGCTGGTCAACACCTGCGTGCCTTTAGGCTTCCCTGGGAAAAGGGGCTGTCCAGCCCTGCCCTCAGTATGCGCCACCTCCTCGGGGCCCACTCACCTTGATCTTGGTAGGCCCCCTGTGAATCCAGGGTGAGCCCGGGTTAACACTCCCCTGCTGTGCAAATTCAGAAGACTGCTTTACCTCTCTGAGCCCCTTCCTCTTCTACAAAGATCAGGAAGCCATAGCCTTCCTCGTGGGCATGTTCTGGGATTTAGATGCATTAATGTGGGCCAAGTACCCAGTGCGGAGCCCAGCCTGCCTGGCCCTTGGCCCTCCACCTCACCATGGAGGCCTCTTGTCCTGGGTAGCCTCCTTCTCTGTGTGAGGAGAGCCAGACAGGTCCTAGCAGATGGGGGAAGCTGGGGGGCGCAGGCCCGATGGAGCCCACTGCGGGGCCCCACACTTGGGTCAGCAGGGAAGACCCCCACATACTCCTCCGAGCAGACACGAAGAGGGAGACCCCGTGGGGACCCTGTGGGGACCCATGCACGCAGGAAGCCGTCCTCCCTGCAAACTGTTCCTCCTCCACGCCCCATGCCCCCATCGTCCGTTTCTTGCCTGCATCCAAAAGCCTCTGCCCGAGTGAAATCCCTCAGCCTGGTCCTCAAAGGGCCACAGCAGAGTCCCCCCAGGCCCTCCCAAACCCGGGGCTCCTCCATCTCTGGGGCGCTCATTTGCCCCCTGCTAACACCTTTGGCATGCTGCCTCACTCCCAGCCCCATCACCTCCTGGGCTCCCACCCCTCACTCCCAGCCCCCATCACCTCCTGGGCCCCCGCCCGCACTCCGGGACCCCCCCCCACACTCCGGGACCCCCCCGCACTCCGGGACCCCCACACACACTCCGGGACCCCCCCCGCACTCCGGGACCCCCCCCCGCACTCCGGGACCCCCCCCGCACTCCGGGACCCCCCCGCACTCCGGGACCCCCCCACACACTCCGGGAACCCCCCCGCACTCCGGGACCCCCCCCGCACTCCGGGACCCCCCCCACTCCGGGACCCCCCCGCACTCCAGGACCCCCCCGCACTCCGGGACCCCCCCGCACTCCGGGACCCCCCCCGCACTCCGGGACCCCCCCCGGACTCTGGGACCCCCGCACTCTGGGACCCCTGCCGCAAGAGGACCTCAGCTCCCAGACTGGAGGTCTTTCCTCTTCCTCGTGCTGATGTTGCCGTGGAAGGCAGGGTGGGTCCTATCCATTGTCTCTGCCCCAGAGTAGCAAATTCTGGACTAAACTCTGTTTCTGTATTTTTTAAATGTCTCCAAGGCACCCTCCATGGGGCAGTATAGACCAAAGGTGCTCAATACCGCTTATGAAATGAGGACACGAAGGGGTGTGGAGCCTGCTCTTGGGGGCCAGGGAGAGGAGGAGCAGTGCTCGTTCAATCTTCCCCACAGGAAGGGAGATGCACGCGGGGCCAGCCTCACCCGGGCGGCGTGTCCGGGCCAAGGGGCAGCGCTCACAGGCGGGGCTGCCAGCGAACAGAGTGTTCTTGGAACATCAGAAACAGAGCAGGCCATGCCCAGATTTCGAACCTTCGAGGCCTCACTGGCCAGGCGGTGGCAGCCCTGCAGGTTGAGAGAAGATCACTGGGCATGCACTGAAGTCTGCTGGCCCCCGCGGTAGTTCTTGTGGCCAGAGCAAAGCAGAAGGCCCCATCACACCAGGTCGGCGGAGATGCTGCCTGCCTGGAGCTCGGGTCCTGTGGGGCTGGGGGCAAAGATGCTGCATCCTAGTGCTGTCCCCTGCTCGGGGCCCTGGAAGCGGAGCGGCCTGGCTTCTCTCGTTGGCCAAAACAAAGAGGGTTTGGAAGGTAGGGCTTAGGGGCCGTCCCCTCGTGTCGCACAGCCCCGTGGGGTTCTCAGGAGGAACCCAGGCCACCCCTGATGACAGGGCCCAACGCGGGAGACTTGGGAAGGCTTTGGTGGTTGGGGTGGGGGGATGTAGAGGGCAGGAGTGAGGGAGGTGGCGGCTGGGAGTGTAAACAGCGGCGTAGAGACCTCTGTGCATTTCGGGACGGGCTCTCCAGAGCTCAGGTCCTTTTCTGTGCCGTACTTGACTATGTAAATATTTTTCTTAGGAGTAAAGAGAGAGCCTCCATTCATTGGATAGATCTCACTTGAAGGAACTGAGAAGTATCTGTTTAGGCATAAAAGCTAAAAACAGTGTCCAAGGAGCTTTAAAAAAAAATCATTTCTGTAGCTCAAACACGGCCAAGCTGATTTTTTTTAATGCAAAAAATAAATAAATATTACCCGACTCCCGGTTGAGAGCTCAAGGGTTTGTGTCAACACCAGTGCAGTCTTTGCTCTGGGAGCCAGAGCCGGGGCGGCCGGTGACTAACCGCCTTTCACGGTTCTTGCGGGAGCTGCCAACGGGAAGCCACCCAGCTCCGCTGGAGCCCACACGGCCAGAGGGAGCTTGGCCACGGAGAGAGGCCTGGCCGGGGTTCAGGTGCAAGTCCTGGGTGGAAGGGCCTGGCGTGTGGCTTCTTCCTGCTGAGGCATCCACCCGGAGGCCTCTGTCCCACCGGCGCACACTCTGGGAGTCAGGAGGCCCACATTTGAGTGCGGGCACCGCCCTGAGCAGCTCCTCATCAACTGCCCAGTCACCTCAACTCTGCAGCCCCTGTTTCCCGTCTACACAGCAGGGGCATTGCTGGTTCCTGCTTCCCACATGTGGTTGTGAGGAGGAGGTCTGCATCCTCGGTGCCTGAGACAGGCCCCCCACATGCGGCAGGGCCCCAGAAGATGACCGGCTGCTGTGATGATTGGCCTCAGCATTGCCATCACCTTGAGGCAACATTTACACCAGGGAAATTGGCAGCACCCAGGGCTTCCATTTGGAAAAGAAAATGAAGAATGAGATTTGTTCTTTAAAAACTCCATCTCTCAGAAAAGGAGGGTGTGTGGGTGGCTCTCCAAGAGTTAGAGATGATCCTGAGATGTGGAGGCTCAGTGTGGCCTGGTCATCAGCTTCCAGCCCTGCCAGGGGCACTGTTTAGTTGGCTGTAAAACCCTCCTGAACATGTAGGCTGCAGGGAAGCTGAAGCTGCTGGCCACCAAGACCTCTGCTCAGGCTGTGTCTCCTGCAGAACCCTGAGCCCCTCGACCCCACAACCTCCCAGCAGTGAGCAGAGCGAGGTTTGCAGCCTAGATGGGATGTGGGGGTTGTGGAGGGCTCCATCAGCCCTGCCATTTGAACACCCTTGGGTGCCCTGCACAGACAACCCTGACCCCCCGACTCCACCCATAGGGGCTTCTTCAAGGAGAGGAGGCCTTGGAATCAGCTTTTAGTAGGTTCTAGACTCAGACCCACATCTTTGGGTCCAATGAAGCTACTTCAGAAATGGGCAAGAAAGAAAAGTAGGTTAGAACCAGGCACAGTGGCTCACGCCTGTCGTTCCAGCACTTTGGGAGGCCGAGGCAGGAGAATTGCTTGAGTCCAGGAGTCAGAAATCAGCCTGGGCAACACAGTGAGACCCTGTCTTTACAAAAAATACAAAAAATTAGCCAGACATGGTGGAGCATGCCTCTAATCCCAGCTACTTGGGAGGCAGAGGTGGGAAGATCACCTGAGCCCAGGAGGTCAAGGTTGCAGTGAACTGATGGAGCCACTGCACTCTAGCCTGCGGGTGTGGGGTGGGGAGAGAGAGAGAGAAGAAAGGAAAGAAGAAAGAAAGAAAAGGAAGGAAGGAAGGAAGGTAGGTTGGTTTAGAGCCGACTGGGCATGGTGGCTCACATCTATAATCCCAGAACTTTGGGAGGATTGTTGGAGTCCAGGAGTCCCAGCCTGGGCAACAGAGTGAGACCCCATCTCTACAAAAAATAAAACAAATTAGCCAGGATGGTGGTGTGCCTGTTGTCCCAGCTGCTCAGGAGGCTGAGTTGAGAGGATCGCTTGAGCTCAGGAGGCTGAGGCTGCAGTGAGCCATGATTGCACCCCTGCACTCCAGCCTGGGCGAGACACCCTGTTTCAAAAAAAAAAAAAAGAAGAAGAAGAAGAAAAAAGAAAAGAGAAGTCGGTTAGAGAGAGGAGGTTTGCTCTCAATGCCAAGAGCAAGGGGTGCATTAACTGGAGTGTTGGGGGCCCTCATGGGCCTCAGCCTCCGCCGCGCCAGGCTCCGTTCACCTCCCGCCGGTTTGGAAGCAGCTCCGTGGCCGGGGCTCACTCTGGACTTCCTCCTTTGTTAGGTTCTCAGATACTTTAATAACAGATACTTTTGACGGGAGAGAAACCTTCTGGGATCCATTTGTGACACCGAACAGCAAGCTGAGCCCCCCTGGGGCCGCGCCAGAACTCCAGAGCCGTAAGCGCCTCTGCGTACGTGGCCTCTTTGCTGGCTTTTTGGAGAACAGAGGGTATTTATTTTAAGAATCAAAAAAGAGGTTCTGACCAACCCCACTTAGCTAAATCCTGGCACTGGCACCCGCGAGAGAAGCTAAATGCCAGGGGTCAGACCTCGCTTTTTTGGCTAAAACGCTTAATCAAACACACCTAATACTTCTGCCGGGGTGCGGAGAGGTGGAGAGCGCGGTGGCCATTGCCAGCAATCCAGGGGCCAGCGGTGCGTGTGCTGAGGGCCCAGCTAGCAAAATAAAGAGGGTTTTCAGCAGAACGGCGGCTCAGGCAAGGGAGGGGGCCGGGGCTGAGGAAGCCGGGGAGCGCGTCCGGCCGTTTTTCCACCTGAGCTCAGCAGCGAGTGAAGAGGCAGAGTGAATGGTCTTCATACCTGCCAAGGTGGGCTGTGAGATGGGGCAGGCAGTTCCGGAACGCGGCTCAGGCCCCAGTGCCCCTCCTGCAGGAGGCTGCTTCTTTCTCTGTTGCCATCGGGCGCCGGCTTCCTCTTCAGAGGGTCCAGGGCAGCTGGGGAGGGCTCGACATCTGTGCGGCTCTTCCGTGGCTCCACACTGGGCTCCGCTGTGACCACAGTCCTCAGCAGCCCACACCCTCGGCCCGAAGGGGGCCCAGGCCTTGCGCTCAGAGGATCCAGAGAGACAGCCGGGAGCCCAGCAGCTATAGCACCTGCCCCCACCACCACCCCAGGCTGGCCAGGTCCCACCTCCTGATGCCACCCCATATGACCGGGCCCTCCTGGTCGGTGCGTCGCATGCAACGCCTTCAACTATTGGGGTCAGTGTTGGAGGTCCGTCCCTGCGTCCCCACCTGATGACAAGCTCCAGGGAGCAGGAGTGCTGGCCAAGCCCACGCACAGACCCTGTCAGACTCTGCCAGAAAGGCAAAAATGGCCTCCACATGGCGTGACAGGTGGGTTTACGGGGGCGTTCCATCCCACCCGGCCACTCGGAGGGCAGGGAGGCAGGAAGATCAGGCCACCAAAAGTGCAAGTGAAAATGCAGCTGGCCACAGCAGGAACGGAGCACACCCAACAGAGAGCAGCGTGGACAGAGGGAGGGTGAGGGCAGCCCCCACCTGAAAGCTTTGCATCTGAGGCCACAGCAGGCCCAGGGTGGCATCGGTGGGTGGATGGAGGGCTCTAGCCCCCTCTGAATGTGAGGATGCGGTGTTAACAAGGGCTCCTGGACTGACCTGGCCGGGGAATGATGGTGGGGGTGTCACTTGCGTTGGGAATGGCTTGAAAGGGCTGTGGCATGCACTTTCCCACTGGGAACAGGAGGGAGCCTCCAGGAAAATGCCCAACCCCCACCAAATGCTCCTAGACCAGCGCCAGGCCCCTGTGGGCTCTGGGCAGGTGTGTGGGTTTGTGAGCAGGCACTGGCAGGGCAGGGTGGGGAGGGCAGGGCCCTCTCGCTGGTGGTGTCTGCGCAGGTGCCTGTGACTTGGCTGCAAATGCCAGAGAGACACAACCAGCATCTCACTCCTCGATGCGCCTCATGAAGCAGGCAGGACTGCGGAGGCCCTGGTTCCGGTTTCAGCCCAGCCTTTAACTGGCAACGAGATCCACAGCTTCTCTGCTCGGGGCGGCTCACTATGGCGGGATCTGTCCTTCTACTCTCAAGAGCTCCAGGGCCACCAGTGGGATGGGCGTCCCTTTCACCAGACCTGGGACGGCCACACGGTCCTCCAGCATCCAGAGCGAGGACAGATTCCACATGAGCACTGCCTTGAGCTCTGCCTCCAGGGGGGCATCGTGGGGGCTGCTGGCACAGAGGAGCCAGCGCTGAGTCAATGCCTACTGAGTGCTGTTACAATTCCGTCAGAATTACAACTGGATTCCATGACGCAGAATATGGGCTTGAGGGGTACTGGCAGCCTTGTGGTTAGGAAGGCCTGACCCCACGACCCGAGCTGAGTATTCAAGTCATCAATACGTCTCAAGCTCTGCCTCCAGCCTCAGCCCCGCGGGCAGGTCACACCCCTCCTAAGGCTTTCTCCTCTTCCAAACGCAGCCCATCTAGGTGCTTGAATCTAGCAGCCGTCACTGCCATTCACATTAGCACAGGGTGACCCGGAAGGCGATCAGGCTGGGCCCCGCTGTGGCTGGGAACGCCAGCTTGTCAATTGCGCCTTGGCAGGCACGCTGTGCTCCGTCCTTATGATGTATAAAGTCATCATGTAATATTGAGGGGAGGGGAAGGAAAACCTTTGGCTTGAGCATCATTTCTCCTTTTATTTTTCAAGTATCAGTTTCAATCTTGGTTCTATTCTTATGGAAACAATGTTGCGGTTTCCGTATACTCATCCGTGCGCGGCCACTTTGGGTCCAGAAGGGAAAAATCCAATTTCTAGAGCTCGTTTGTCAGTTTGCTTAGCACAGACAGCACTCTGGGACGGGTCACTGAGACGCCGCCCCTCTGGAGTGCAGCCTGGTGGCTTTTAAGAGGAGACACCTGGCAAAATGCTCTCCAGAGCCAAAGAACGTTCCAGCTAGAGCAACCCTGGAGGAAGAACAAGTTGACTGCTGGCCCACTCCAGCCTCCCTGTCTCAGCCTCTGTCACACGTGGGTGAGGGGGCGGGAGCTCCTGTGAGGCCCACAGCGAACTGCTGGGGGGTCCTCAGTGGCCATCCTGGGCCCCTGCATGACACTAGGCACAGCGGCTTTTCTGCCTTAGCTTGATTTCCTTTGAGAAGTTTCCTCCAAAAACCATAGGGGACATCCCCCTCCCAGGGATATGGATGGGAGTGAAGAGCCAGTTAAAACGCTTACACCTCTGATTCGACAAAAAGGAGGAAGCAGAGAAATGGCATGAGCTCCCTCTCTCTCCAGCACCCACCAAGCCGTCCTTCTGCAGGGCGCTGGCCAACCTCTGCCCCTCGCTCTGGCCGCCCGCCTCTGTCTCCTGGTACCGCTGGGCAGAGTTTAGCTCCCCCCAACCTCCACCTCTCGAGCTGGACTGTAAGCCCCCCGAGGGCAGGGACCGCACCTTGCTGTCCCTCACCCATCCAGGGCCAAGCACAACATAGGCCAAGTTATGTCTATATACACACGGTGTGATTTGTCCATGGAACTCGGAGGAAATAAAAATAGAGTCTGTTCAGCATCCAGGGTGTCCGTGCGCTCTGCCCAGATGCTTCTCATAAATAATACGAATGGCTCACCTTGAGATGCCTTGACCTGGGTGCCCACCCAACCACTAAAGGGCCAGAGTGAGCGACACACTGTGTCTCCATCCCTGGAGTGTGGTGTTTCCAGGGAGGTGAAGTCCCTGGGGGCTGCTTGGGGTCCTCGGTGATTGGGGAGCCTCTGCTGGAAGAAGGGGTACCTGCGATCAATGGAGTCTTCATTTCCTGCTGTGGAGAAGCCGCTGGGTCCCACCCTGTGACTTTTGGGGACAGTGGATCTGTCCCCACCATTTAGAACCCAGTGTAGCTTGAGAACGACGTTTTTTCAGAAACTAACAACCCCTCTCAAAATTGTTTTACAGCAAATACTGACGGATGCGGAAGTGTCACCCCAGGAAGGCTGCATCAAAAAGGTAGGAGAGCTCGCCCCGCGCCGTCTCGGCTCCCCAGAGTTCTCGGAGCTCCTGGCGGGGCGACCGCCATCCCAGCTGTCCCTGAGTTAACAAGCGTGCAGTCGGAATGTTGCTGGTGGGCCCTGAGCAATGTGTTATCCATGGACTGACGTGTGCACAGGACAGTGGCTTTGCTGTCATTAGCAGGGATGCGTCTTTTTATTGTGTGGGGAGGTGGGGATAATGTCGCCGTAGGGTCACAGGTACAGGGCCATCCGCCACTCTCCTAACTCCCAAGAGCGGAGGAGAGCCCTGTACCTGTGGGAAAGCTTCAGGCCACGCAGACAGGAAAATTAAATAAACGCAGGTTGTGTTTATTTAACTGTCTTCACTGGATACTCTCATGAAAAGAATACGGGGAAAAATTGGCTGCAGATTCAACAAAGCCTTTTGCTGCACTCGTAGCTTCCAAAGAAGCATGGCTTTAAATAAGCAAACCACGAGGCGAAAGATAAAGGGTCCACGTGGCATTATCCACAGCTTTGCTGACTGGTGGTGGGTAACGGCTGGTGGACAAACATTAGCTCTAACAGATTCAGAGGGAGAACGATATGCAGAGAAACACACAGGCCCTGGGGAGACACACACAGTCACACGTGTCGCTGGGTGTGCACACTGCAGTCTAGACGGCCAGGAGGAGGAACGGCCTGGAAAGCAGCTCCAAAACCTAGAACCCATTCAGCAGCCAGAACTCGGCTTCCAGGGGCTATGCATTGTCTGCACGCACACACAGACGTCCACAGACACAGGCACCCTCACACATGGTGGCCGATCTCCTATTTGCTTGGGTTTTCTAGTAAAATTAAAGTAACAGTCTCTCGCTTGGCATCTTTGCTTTAAAGCAAGATAAAATTTAGAGAGTCACATTTACACATCTCCACCCAGACAGCATCGCGGGGGACAGGGGGCACCGTGGGGGCTGCTGGCACAGAGGAGCCAGCGCTGAGTCAGTGCCTACCGAGTGCTGTTACAATTCTGTAAGAATTACAACTGGTTTCCGTGACGCAGAATATGGGCTTGAGGGGTACTGGCGGCCTTGTGGTTAGGAAGGCCTGACCCCACGACCTGAGCTGAGTATTTAAGTCATCGATATGCCCTTTTTCTCCCAAAGTCAAAGGAAAGCGCTGTGCTAGTTCCACCAAACTCCCAGTCTCTCAGCTGAGGCATTTGTGTGGAGCTGCCTATGAGGGACGGGGACCCACCATCTGGGCAGAGCTAAGCACAGGGGACCTGACCCTTCTCTCCAGGTTCAACCCCAGAGACATTGATTTTAGAGAAACCATGGCAATGGAGACTTCTTCTGAGCCCGCAGTGACCCACTGAAGGGCCTCTGGAAACCGGGCGAACTGGTTCCCATGTCCCTCCCCATCACTCGTGTGGCTGTGTCTGGCCTGCTGGGGTCCTTCTGTCTGAGGACAAGGTGTTAGTTCTCAGTCCCCGCCATCCACAGGATGCCTGAGGTCTTCCTGCACCCATGTTTGACTGCGCCATGGAGCAAATTCCAGGGCTGGTCTTTTCTACTTTCCCTCTTTCTTCTTTCCTGCCTCTTTAAATGATTTCACATTTTCTTAAAGGACGTAGAGGAGCAGGAAACAGTAAGCAGCGCTGCTGATTTCCGAGAACTGCAATATTTCCACTTCATGCAGAAAGTGACCTGCAGTTAGTGCAAATCCCTCAAGCTCTCGAGTGAGCCTGAAAGTGTTGAGTTTTCCACCCCATGCGTCCCTGGACCCTCTGACGTTTTCAAGACGCCCTCCTTGGCCGCGCCTCTCCTAAATGCATCGTGGAGGTGGCCTGGCAGGAGGTTAGAAGGGGATCAGTTTATACTGGGAGGGATTGCTTGGTCTAGGAACAGGGGTCAAGGCAGAAGGTTAAAAGGTCAAGTCTAGATTTAAAGGGCACGGAGGAGGCAAGTGCTGGCTGCTTCTGAACCAGAGTGAAATAGGACAGAAGGAGGGCGAAGTGGGCACCACCTTCTGTGTCTCTGGGCCACAGTGGGGTTTGCCTTTTTGTCTCATATATGGGGCCATCAGGTCTTGCCCAATGTGGCCCAAGGTCATTCTTGAGAGCGGCTCCCGGGGTGGGTATGAGGTGCTGTCCAGCCAGGGGCCGACTTCCAAGTGCCCAGGGCAACAGGCATCCCTCTGACGCAGGCCCTTGGAAAGCTGGTTGAGAGCCTTGGGTTGGGCTGAGGAGTTCCAGCTTCCGCCATCCCACAGAATCAGAGCAGACCCGATGCACGAGACCCCCCACAACACCACTGCAGCTGCAGGGAGCTCAGTGCAGGGTACGAGAGCCAGCATCAAGGGCGTTGGTGGGCGGTCCTGTCTAAGCAGGCCCCCTGACCCCAGCCCAGGGCTCCTCCCTGCCGCTGTCCTGCAAGCCCAGTCCGAGGGGCTGGGGGCTGCCTGGAGGAGGCGTCCTCACCCAAGTCCTTAGGCGCAGCTCCACCAGAGGGGGAGGCTGCCACACAGCACTGCCTGAGCCATCAACTCACAGTTTTTTCAGCCTCTACACTAAACACCGTCAGGTCTGGGAGATTCGAGTGTTCGCCAAGGCCACGCTGGTGGGAGAATCAGATCCCTAACCCCAGGGCTCTGACTGGACCCGTTCAGTTACATTTCCAGGCACTCTCGGGGGCCCAGGGGAGTTGGGGCTGAGAGACTGAGAGATGTGAGCTAAAATCCAAAGGCAAAGGTTTCAGACTCGGGGGCCAGGAAGACCAGGACAGACAGCCCTCGAGAGGCATCAGTCCAGACAGAGGCCCCACCCTGCAAACAGAGGCGCCACTTAGAGCTATCGGTATAGGTGCAATGTGTGGATTGCTACGGTAACTGTGCACACTGTGGTGCTGTTTTCAGGATGAATTCAGTGCAATCCTTACTTATAGGACGAGGACTCTGGTTTCAAGGTTTTGTAGTTTGCGTCACCCAAAGGCGCACTTGGGAGCATTAAAAACCTCATAGGGCCGGGCGCGGTGGCTCAAGCCTGTAATCCCAGCACTTTGGGAGGCCGAGGCGGGCGGATCACAAGGTCAGCAGATCGAGACCACAGTGAAACCCCGTCTCTACTAAAAAAAAAAAAAATACAAAAAATTAGCCGGGCGCGGTGGCGGGCGCCTGTAGTCCCAGCTACTCAGGAGGCTGAGGCAGGAGAATGGCGGGAACCCGGGAGGCGGAGCTTGCAGTGAGCCGAGATCGCGCCACTGCACTCCAGCCTGGGCAACAGCGTGAGACTCCGTCTCAAAAAAAAAAAAAAAAAAAAAAAAAAAAAAAAAAAAAACCTCATAGGGGAACATCACGGTGTGGCGGGGGGGAGGGGGAGCACTGTGTGACCTGTGGGTGCGCAACTCCTGTCTCTGACTTCAGTTCATCCACTGCTGAGAGGATTAAACTTCCTGCTCTTTATCTGCCTCAGTGAAATGTGACGAAGTTAATTAATTCAATCAGCAGCTTGGCACATGAGCTACAGAAAAGGTGATATTTTGTGAGGAAGCCACGGTTAGGAATTTTAAGTATCAGAGAGCGAGGTTTCCGAAGGGGCCGGATGCAGGATGACTCTACTCAGAATGTACAGGCGAGGGTGGCCGGGTCGGGGGATGTATGGAGGCCTGGGATTCGAACCCAGGACTGTGGCGCGGGGCGGGGCTCCTGTGGGAGCTACAGAGGTGCCTCCCGTCAGCCCCGCCCCCGCCCCCAGGAGGGCGGAGCCACCAGCAACCGCAGAGGAGGGTCCTCCTTCATCCCTCCTGTGCCCCTTCAGCCTCGCCCTGGCCTCCCGTGTCCCCTCTGTCTCCCACCCGGGCTTCTGCGCCTTCGTTCACTCCGCAGCTCGTGCGCCCGCGCAGCCCAGAGCTTTGGCCCCGTCCCCGCGCCCGCTCTGGTGCGCCCTGGGCGCGCGTCACCGGCGCTTCCCAAAAGTCACATTGACTGTGGGTCGGGCTGCGTCGCGCCTTTCCTGGCCGCGGTGCGGGGACCTCTGGGACCGTTCCCTCCAGCGGACTCTCTATTTAGTCTCTGTTTACTTAGAGGGAAAGCCCGGGGGCTCCTGGAGAGCAAACATCTGCGGGAGATAATCTAGCGAGTTGTCCATCCATCACTCGGGGCGCGCGGCTCCCTGGAGAGCCCGCCAGAGCCGGTAATAAAAAGGCCGGGCGAAGAGGCTTTGGGGACGAATCAAGAGCCGTGTTAAGGGCTCGCTGAAAATGGATGGAAGACATTATTAAGGCTCAATGGCCATCTTATCAAAATCCAATAGGATAGACATTTGGCAAAAGGCTTAAATTTATTCTTTGACTTTCTGGAGGGCTTGAATTTATCCGTTAACAAGAGTGTAGTCCACCCGGGAGATGCTATCAGCTGAAAGAATTTTGATTCAATCTCTGGCGATATGAAAGGGGAAACATGGCCCGGCAGCCTTTCCCTTTGTCCACTTTATCGTGTTTTCCTTCCCCCTCTTGAAAAGGAAAGACGTGTTAATACAGAACGGGAAAACACACACAAAAGGAAGTGACCTTTTCTCTTATTTTTATTTTCTCTTCCCCTCCGCTTCTTTATCCCCCTCCTCCCAAAAATAAATACATCGTGAATTCGCATGGGACGGCTAGGCCTGAGGACCTGAAAAAAACCCTTCAGAAGCTTCGGAAAAATGCGTCCACCCCAGCCAGCCCCCAGGGCGAGGGGCGGGAGTGCAGAGGCTTAGAGGAGGGTCAAAAATAAATCGAGCTAATAAAGTCATTCCGCTGGAAGAGGGGCCGGTGATGGGTCCATAAATCTCTCCCGGTTATTATTATTACATACAAAATGCTACAGGTCATAAAAGTCATCTGATAGCCCAGCCTCTCATTGTCCAAACAGGGTGATTGATTGATAATGATGATAATTTGTGAAATGATTATTTGGATGTTAGAACCATGGCCTGTCCCACTGGGCTGTGGTGCGGGCATTTTCTATAGCTCGGCCCGAGCAAAATGCCTCCGGTAACGAGGAATCCAGAGGTTTTCTGTGCCCGTCCCGTGGGGACTGGGGGCTAATGAAGGATGACTCCTGATCCCAGGAAGATGGGAGCGAGACAGACAGGCAACTGCTAAGTGTCTTTTGTGCAGCAGTTACTGGAGGAGGCCACACACCCTGAGGTCTAAACGCGGCTGGGACCTTGCTGGGACTCCGGGCAGTTTGCGAGCGGGATAACACCGAGTTCCTGGCCATGCCGGGCTTTGAGCCCAGCACAGCACCACGCAGCCAGAGACTGCTGTTCGGTGTCCAGGCCTGTGGCTTACTGTATTCTGTTTGTATTGTTTTCCTCCTCAAGGAGGCTGGAGGGATGGGGAGGAAAGGAGTGGGGGGCGGGGGTAGGGAGGGGAGGGGATAGGGTTGGAGAGATGCAGGGACCCTGAAAAACAGAGCTGCAGAAGGAGGTGCTGCTGTGCATGCGTCGGGCTCAGCTGGTGCATATGGGAACTAGAAGGCTCTATGGTGTGTACCGGATCTAGAAGGCTTTTTGCGGCCTCCCTAAGCTTGGTTTTGCTGAGGTCTATGCCAGCGAGGTGAGTGAGGTTCAGACTGCCTTTCCCCCTGTTCCCTTAGCAGCCAGCCAGCAACACAGATCCCGCCAGAGTGCTGTCACTAAACTGCATTTACCTACCCATGCGCTTTATTACCAAAAAAGAAAAAAAAAATGCACACCCAAGTCCCTAACCCTAAGAACCCTGCTATCCAAATTATTAATTTGCATGTGGGATCAGTTATGTCTTTATGAAATCCAAGTGTGTTTAGCTGCCCCGGAGACAGCCCTGAGTTGATTTTGATAATCTCAGCCTGAATAGACTTACTTCGTTGCAGTAAGCCGCGGACAAAAGGCTGGACAGTGGCTGAAAGCCCTTTGACGACATGTCTCTCTTTCCATTGTCCCGGGGTTGCTGATAAAAGAACTGGGAGTCCATTAATTCAGTGAATGAACATATAGTAAAGTCAGTCCCCTCTTGAGAACAATAATGTTGAGGTCAGCTACGGTTACCATGGAAACTAAGTATTCCTAAGAAGTTTGCATCCTTGATTTTGCTGAATCAAAGGCTGCAGGCGGAGAGGTGTAAGGCGGCCCAGGCAGCAGAAAGTCAGAAAGCACCGCCCGCGCCATCCCCTTCCCAAGGCAGCGCTGGGCCATGGCCCTGGGGACCCTCAGCTGCCCCGGGGACCAGTCCAGGTGCCTGGCTTCCGCCCTCTCTGCCTTCTCTCCCGCCTCCCCCGACCCCACTCCCAGGATCCTGTTTTCACAACTGTTGCGGCTTGTCTGGAGAGGCTGCTCTGCTCCCGAGGCTCCAGTCCGCAGGGCAGAAATCAGGCCCGAGGGAGGGGCCGCAGCCACAGCTCCCGTGGCCTCCAAGGTGGCAGCCGGCCCTGGGTGGACTCCGACCTCTCGCCACCTCGCCACACCTGAACTTGCCCCCTGGGGTAGGGCGGTCCCACAGGGGCCCCTTCACAGGCTGATAAGGGTGATTAATGGCCCGTTTAGCGTGGCCCAAGGTGAGTTATGGGCAGCTCCAGGCTGGGTGACGACTTTATCAACGTAACCTTTTTGCCGCCTCCCCTCCCCCCGTTCTAAATTGAGTTGATTCCACTTACCCCACCCCCACCTCAACCAAAGGATCCCTTGAATCAGCGGAAACCGTCAGATTCGGCTGGGAGGGGTGTAGCTAATTACCGTCCTGCGCAGTGGCTTATTACCTGCTGTGGTGGTGCCGTGGTCTCCGCCCTGCGTGTCTGAGGTGGCTTCCTTTCTGCTCTGCAAGGCCCCAGGGCCTGAGGGTGCCGGGGGCTCAGGGCAGCCTGGGGAGGGCCGTTGTTCACACAGATCCAGCCCAAGTCCAAGAGTGTGTGGGCGGACATGAGAATTTAACTTGTCCTTTTTCTGCGTGACTGAAAGAAGAGCCTGGGTTTCTTTCTCACCCTGAAGCATCCCGGGGAAGCTTCTGAAAGGCCTACGAGGGTACAGCCTGGCATAAAGGCCCCGCAGAAGTGGGGCTGGTGTGGACGGAGCCTGGAAGGCAGGGCAGGGAGCTGTGTCCCCCATCTCGGGGTCCCTGGCTCGGCATGAGAACAGGTGGCTCTGGGGACCCTGCTGTCATCAGGAATGACCTCTATCGTGCTAAGCCTTTATGCTGAAACTTAAATTCCAGTAGCAGACAAAACATCACAAATTTTAGGACACACTGAGACGTTGCCTTAACCCCAAGTTAAACAGAGGGGTCTTACCTTGGAGACCCAGAGGAGCCAGACCAAGCCAGGGCCCCTTCCCCGCCCACCCCTGCCCTTTGGACCTGGTTCTGCCCGGGACAGTGCGGCCCTCAGCCTTGAGCTCCAGGCCTTGCCGTTTGGTTTCCTCCTTTGCAATGGGAGATAATGAGTCTCACATGCTGCGTGGTTTGGGGTGAACTGGAGTGAGAGCGTGTCAGTCAGGCACAGCTCTGGGCACCCGGGGTGAGGTGGGGTGAGAGCACGGCAGTGAGGCACAGCTCTGGGCACCCGGGGTGAACTGGGGTGAGAGCATGTCAGTCAGGCACAGCTCTGGGCACCCGGGGTGAACTGGGGTGAGAGCATGTCAGTCAGGCACAGCTCTGGGCACCCGGCATCTGAGAACCCATGTCCAGGGCTTGGCTGCTCTTTACTGGGTGTGGGAACGAGGGGACCAGTCGGGGTAGCGGGAACCCAGTGACCAGGGTAGGGGGCCCCTGGGCAGACACCTGCCTCTGAAGTGGCACCATGGCCCCTGCAGGGGTCAGGGTACACGGGTACTGCCCTGGAACCAGCACCCTTTCTCCACAACCGAACCGACGCCACAGGGTGCCCAGGGCAGCCCCTCCATCGTGGCCACCCAAGCAGCTCCCGCAGCAGGGCGCACGGGGAGACCCTGCAGGCGGGACACCTCTCGCAGGCGCCTGGTTCTGAAGCAGGATTTATTGGCTACATTACCAGCTTTATAGGAGCCAGATGGTGGTGTCAATAAACCCCGTCCGTAATCTTCAGGTGGGTGCAATATTGAGTTAATTAAATTGTGCCGCACTATTAGGAGAGAAAAATAGATCAGCTCTGAGCCCCGCTTAGCCTCTTCTGCTTTAAACATGAACACACACCTCAGCAAAGTCTGCGGTAATTGGTTTGGGCGGGGAGTTCTCTCTTCCACACAGCCACACCGCCTCCCTCCTGAGACACCTGCCAAACCTTGTTACCACCATTCTCATCACCTGGGCTTCTGTGCGCTAGCGAGCCGGGGGGCGGGTTCCCCTCCAGGGTAAAAGAGGGCAGCTCTCCTGGGTGCTGGGACTACTTGGGTCCCTTCCTGAGGCCCAGCTCCTCACTGTCCGTGATGTCATACTGTGCCACCCCTCTTCCCGAACCCTGTCTCCCCCTAGGTGAGGTACCCAATGGCCTGAGCACACTTCCCTCTCATGGTGCAGGTTGAGTGCTCCCGGCTACGAGGGCTGGGCTCTGAAGTACTGCCATGCCCAGTGGTGTCCCTGTGCGGGCACTAGGGGCTGGGCTCTGCAGCTGCTCCTCTGCATAGCGGTGTCCAGGCTGGGCCCCAGGCGGGCCCTGAATCCCTCAAATAGAGGGAGGATCTTCCCGGGCTTCTTGGGGTCCAGTCTTGCTCTAGAGGCCAGAAGAAGGCTCTGGGGAGAGTAAGGGCCTCATGTGACCAGTGGTGGCTGCGGTGGGGGTCCGTGAGGCCTATCTCGCTGGTGGAAATTTTCCGCAGGAGGTGGGCCCCTCATGGAAGGTGGTATCTCCCCACCTTATCTAAGAAGCCACCTGCTGTTAGAGAAAGCACCTGCCCTGGGGGTGGGGCTGGTGGGCAGCAGGGTGGGGCAGCCAGGCCCCGGGAGAAGGTTGCAGATCCACAAGCATCCCAGGCTTGTGCTCCATGAGCCTACTTCTCTGGTGGGGGCACTGGCTTCCTGGGGCCGACTGTGATCCCACAGGTGTGTGGACCGTGAGGGTCCCAGCTGGGGCCACTGAGCAGCAGTGCCAAGCCTCCCCCTCCTGCCTCACTGCCACTGCAGGTTCCAGGCTGGCCATGAGACGGTGTGTGTTCAGCCTTGTGCTGAGGGGGTGGGGGCGGGAAGGAGGGTCATGCAGGAAAGAAGGAAAAAGGCAGGGTGTGTGCTCGTGGAGATGCAACATTCCCCCTCCCTGGTTCCAACACCGGGCTGTCCTCTACCATACACCAGCCTCATGTGCAGGGACCCCTCCAGCCTGCTCGCTGCTGCTGTGCATGTCACCATCGCTTACAGAATGCTCGCCAGGCGCCACACGCTCCACAGCCTCCACGATTCTCCTGAATGTATCTCCACACTAGCCATCCAGGTAGTATCACCCCCACCAGGCCACGTCAGAAAATAATGCACGACACTCTTAATCGCAGGAGACAGTTTCCAAACGCCAGCCTGCAGACCTCACAGTGGGGTCCTGAGGGTCGCGTGCAGCACATGGCCTCCCAGACGGCTCTCAGCACGAAGTCAGGGCTGCCCCCGACTCTTCAGGAGCCCAGCCCAGGATGGCACTGAGCTGTCAACACAGTTGGGCTCAGAGAGAGGCAGGACGGACAGGGTGGAGTTCTGGGAGGTGCAGTGTTCATCTGTGGCCACAGTGGCATGGGGAGGGGGCGGGAGACACAAGCCATCCCCCAACTCGGTGGCTCGAAACCACACATGGTGCCTCTCCGTATCGCATTCGACTTAGCTGCTGTGGACACGCAGCAGGGCTTGGTCCACACTGGCGGTTGGGCCCAGTTTGTCCTGACTGCCTGCCCTCCTTGGACGCTGGAGCTATCTGGGGGCATGAAATATTCCTGGTGGCAGCAGAAGAGGACGGCAGACACACGTAGTCCTCATCCTCCTTACGCCTTGGCTCAGAACAAGCCCATCGTGACTTGTGTCCGAAGCCAATACCACAGCCACACCGACACCCGAAGCCAATACCACGGCCACACCGACACCCGAAGCCAATACCACGGCCTCACCAACACCCGAAGCCAATACCACGGCCACACCGACACCCGAAGCCAACCCCACGGCCACACCGACACCCGAAGCCAACCCCGGGGCCACACCAACAGCACAGGGGTGGAATGAGCCCGCCTCTCAGGGGAGGGACATGGTTACATGGCAGAGAGCAGGTATGTGGCACAGTGACAGCGCCTCACCTGGGAGCGGGACTGGAGAACAGCTCAGGCTGCCCCTTGCTTTCGCTGATGCTGAGTAACTGGTAGTGAGGTTAACCAGGAGGGAAGAGGAGAGGAGACATCAGGATAAGAGAAGATAAACCGGCTTGACCCAACCAGTCTGAGAAGGCTGCATGCTCCATGCCTCCAACCCCACGGCACTCGGGACAAAGCAACGCTGTAGAAGAACCAAAACCATCAGGGGCTGCTCCGGGCTGGGGGGCAGGACGAGTGGGCAGGGCAGGGGCAGGGCTCTGTGTGACACTCCCAGGGCGGGTCCAGGCGCCATTCTACATTCACACGTGACCATGACCCCTGAGGTCCACTGTGGACGTCCGTTAATAATAACGGGCTGATACTCGTTCATCCATTGTAACAAGAGTATCACACCAACGTAGGTGTGCGTCAAGGGGGAATTGCGGGGAGACGGAGAGAGTGAGTCGAAGGGAGCAATGTACTGTCCATCCTGTTTTCCTGTGCGCCTGACATTGCTCTAAAAAATAAAGTCTTCGTTAAAAAAGAGTTTTCTAGAAGATGCATGTTGTATGCAAACAACGTGCGCGTGCATAAAGACATATGTGTCTGAAAAGCCCGGTTGGAAATAGTTTTAAATGATAATATCCCTTATTGGTGAGATAATGATTTTTTTTAAATGAACACCGATAGGGGGTGTTTTACTTGTTAATATGTGAAGTGAAGCACGTAGGGCTGTGCCGCCTGCAGCACACACTCAGGAAGTGGTAAAGGCAGTCCGTGAACACTGGCAGCACCTGGCAGGCCGTGGAAGGCTCTTCTAGTTGGCTGGATTCTAAAATCCTCGTGGCCCAGGGTTGTGGGTCATCCCTTCATGTGTGTGGGTGCCATTGGCACAGCTGGCCCCAGTTTCTGGCTCTCTGCCTTCCAGGAATGAGGTAGGATGAGACTTTCTGCCCACCTGGGGTTGGGTGGAGCATCGGGCCGGTGAGTATGAGGGTAGGCACTGCCGCTCTAGGCCGGGCACCAGCTGCTGGTGTGGTCCCTCCGGAGTTCTTTGCTCTCCAACCCTGCAACCAGAGAGTCCCAGAGAGCTCCTCAAGTCTTTACCACAAGCAGAGCTGCCCTGCCAAGTCACACTGGGCTTGGGAAAAAAATAAAAGTCACACGTTTATTTAGGAAAAATAAGACTTTGTTATTTGGTTAAGACAGAGTTTTAGAGGCTGTTTGTTACGTTGGCATAACCTTGCTCGCCCTGACTGATCTGCTCAGCGAGTTCCTTGTGTCTGATTCAGTTCTACATTTTCAAAACGTCCCTCATTCATTCATTCACTCACTCATTCATTCAACAAATATGCCTGCCTTGGGGTCTTGTAGGCTGGCGTTTGAAGACCCTTCTCCATTTAATAGTGTTGCCGGGATACAACCAACCACACATTGAAACCCAGAGTCAGAGGGCTAATTCACTGTGATGCCATTTTCTATAAGAGACTTGAGCATCCTTGGATTTGGGCACCTGCAGCGGGAGGAGGTGAGTGGGAACCAGCGTCCCCACACATGCGAGGGCTGGCTATGTCTAGGAAGCACCTACTGTGGGTGGGGAGCTGTCCTGGGTGCTGGAGACATGAGGTTAGATTCCACCAAGCTCATCAGACTCCTCCTGGAGTCTGAATTCTTCTGGGACTTCAGTTCCCTGCAACAAGGACCTCTTAGGCCTTTGCTTTTGGTGCCCCAGGTCCCTGGGGGCCTTCCGCTGTGAGGGTCCAAATCAGATCATCACAGACCTTGGAGGGTGGGAAAGGCAAGCGTCTACTGTCATGCTGTGGTGGGCTTGGCTGCGTCCCTGTACTTCGCAGATTCCGAGGGGTCACTTTCTCGGGGCTATTCCTCTTCTCATTTGTTATCTACGGGGGGAGATTGTGAGGATAACAAATTGAGTTTGGCCAGCAAGAGTGGGATTCTTAATGTAACAGATTCCGTGCGAGTGTACCAATTTCTTATTTAGTAATATTTCCCTCTTTGAATAATACCCTCTTTCAGCGCTGGCCTCTTTTTATGCTAACGGGATTCATTACTCCACCTGACACCCGCTTCCATCAGCCAGGGCTGCATTGGGAAACTGTTTCTTCTTGCCCAGTTAACAAGATGTTTCTCCAGTATAGTGTTGATGAATTAAGTAATAAAAAGCAAGACGTATTATTTTATGTTGGAACCTCGCCTCTGTTATTTCTGAGCAATGGCCAAGACTCAGATTATTAGCCACAGAAATGTTTGAATTGCCTGGGATGGAAAATTATCACATAAAAAGAGTCTGGTCTGGTGTTCATCACGGATCAGCTGAGAGGAAGTGGAGATATTCAGAGACAAAAAGCATCCACTGTAGCCGGCTCACACACACCGGGTTAGAGGGGAAGGGGCGAGCGCGCGGCGGTGTCTGCTGGGGAACGGGCTCCCTGCTCGAGCCAGGCCAGAGCTTCCTTCTTGCCTCCCAAACCTGAGGCTCTGGGTTACCAAGGCCCCGAAAGGGCAGATAATTATCGGAAGAGAATCTGAAGCCTGGGCACCCCAGAGAGCTGCAAAAATAAAATGAGGAGGAGGACTTTTGAATAGATTTCCTCCCTTTGTATTTCTGTTTTGGACGAGAAATGCAGAGGCGGGAGCAAAAGGGAACTGGCAAGGTGGAGAAAGCAGCAAATTAGACCGGAAGGAAGGCCTGGATTCGTGGGCACCCTGGGTCGGGGGAGGAGGTCCAGGGACGAGCAGCACCTCTGTCCCGTGTCTGCTCACGCACAGCCCTTCTGCAGGTCACACCAGCCTGAGGGGAGGCCCAAGTCACCCTCAGTTTACCCACGAGGAGGGTCCAGGCAGGCGCCGGAAGCAGAAGGCCCCGGGGATTCCTTCCAGGGGCTGCAGCTGGGGCTGGCGAGACATCTCTGGGCCTCGTTCACCACGATGATTGTGCCTGGGCATGGCAGCACCCTCCCTGTGCGAAGTCTGGCCACGGTGGGCTCAGGTCTGGGTGGTAGAGGCTGCCCTGCGGCTCTCCAAGGGATGATCTTAGGGCACAGCCAGTGAGTGCTGGGGCCACACAGCGGCCCTGTGAGGCAGCTGCCTTTCTTTCCCTCCACATAATCGTGAGAAAACTGCATTCAAGCAGGTAAACTCACCACCCAAGGCCACATAGGCAGTAAGTGGCAAATCAGGCCCCCCAAGAAAGCCCTGAAACCCAGACCAACTAGTGAACAGGAGGCTGGAGCAAGAGGGGACCCAGTGAAGTGTTTTGCAGTGCAGCCCACAGCGCCGCATGCTCTGGGCTGTCCAGATTTCTGAGGTTGGAAACGGTGTGGTCCCCACAACCAGCCCCAAGCGAGGGATTTCTGCACGAGCCGCCTCCACGGGCCTGGGATGCGCCTCCCCGCTCCATGGTGGGACCGTGTCCTGGGCCTGGGTTATGCCTCCCCTCTCCGTGGTCAGGCCTGGTCCCAGCTGTCGGTCCCTCGTTAGCGCAGCAGGTGCCGTCTGCATGTCCCTCATCCAGGCTTCCTTACAGGGTGCCCAGGATCTTCCATTACTAAGTTGTGGCCCTCAAACTCTCCCCATAGTATCCCCTAAGCCCCCTGCCCTTCTTTGGGCCCCTGGTTTTCCAGCGTCATACACCCTTCACACCTCCCCACACAACTCCAGGGAAGACTTGCATCTCCCTTGCAGTGTACCCCTCAGGGAACCCCTTCTGAAACCCCACTCTCAAAGAGAAACTCTTGCTCTTCAAACAGCTTTGGTTGTGTGAACCCAAGCAAGTACCCAAGCCCTGGCCCAGCAGGGAACACTTCCTGATTGTCTGGATTTCTGTGGTTCTGGGGGCCAGGCCCCAAGCACAGCTCCACAGGCCTTTGGGGTTTTACTCAGCTCTAACCCCACAGGCTGCCTCTCTGCTAAGCCTCTTCTGAGCTGCTCCAGAGTCCCCATGAAGGTCTGTCCACAAGCACTTTCTGTGGACTTGGGAGACTTAGTGGTGAAAAGAACTTCCTGGAAGGCAAAGGGCCTGTAAGAAAACTTCTTTATGCTACTGACACCTTAATTTCTCCATCTGTAAAGTGGAAATAATAACTTTTGCTTCAGAGTTATGGTGGTGACTAGACAAGTTGTGGGGTGTAAAGTAAACTTAAAATAGCACCTGGCACATGCCTGAGACTCATAGTGAGATCAAGATTTGTGTGATGATGGTGGTGATGAAGTTGATAATGAAGATGAAGATGATGGTGACCGTGGTGGTAGTGATGATGTTAGTGATGAAGGCAATGATGATCGTAGCTTTGATTATGATGATGTTGATGATGATGATAATAGTGATGGTGGTGATGACGGTGATGGTGATGGTGGTGATGATGGAGATGGTAATGATGATGGTGATGATGGTGATGGTGATGATAGTGATGGTGATGATGGTGGTGGTGGTGGTGGTGATGATGGTCATGGTGGTGATGGTGGTGGTGGTGGTGATGATAGTGGTGGTGATGATGGTAATGATGTGATGATGGTGATGGTGATGATAGTGATGGTGATGATGGTGATGGTGATGATGATGATGGTGGTGGTGGTGATGATGGTGATGGTCTGATGATGGTGATGGTCATGATGGCGATGATGGTGATGGTGGTGATGATGATGGTGGTGATGGTGATGATGGTGATGGTGATGTGGTGATGATGATGATGGTGATGGTGGTGATGGCGATAATGATAGTGGTGCTGATGATGATGGTGATGGTGATGATGTGATGGGGTTGGTGGTGATGGTGGTGATGATGTTGATGATGTGATAATGATGGTGATGGTGATGATGGTGATGGTGGTGGTGATCATGGTGATAGTGGTGATGGCGGTGATGGTGATGGTGGTGATAATGATAGTGGTGGTGATGGTGATAATGGTGATGGTGGCGATGATGATGGTGATGGTTGTGATGATAGTGATGATGTTGGTGATGGTGGTGATTCAGATGATGAGGAGGAGGATCATTTAGGTGATGAGGGAGATGATGACAATGATAGTGATGATGATGTTGATACTGCTGATGATGACAATGATGATGATGAGCCTCAAGGTCCCATCTAGACACAGTCATTACATGGGAGAACTAAAGAGCCCAGGAGAGGGCAGACATCAAGGGACCGGGAGACCCCAGGAGCTTCAGTGCTGGCTCCATCATCAATCAGCATGACCTGGGGCAAGTCACTTAACCTGTTAGGGCCTTGCTTTCTGACTTGGCAACAGAGGGTAGATGCTCTGTACCCCACTCAACTTCCTGGGGTGGGGAGGACCCCAGGAGATAAGGCATAGAACAGGGCTCAGGAGAGTACTTCACAAACATGAGGCATTAACAAGAAAAAAAAAAAAAAAACAGGAAGAGGCGGAAAGAAAACTCTTGAATGTCCCTCACACCCTGGTCCTCTTAGGTGACCTCTCACACAGAGAAGCGGGCCTTGGGGAGTGAATAAGAAATACAGGACTTCCTGTGAGATAGCAAGTGAATTGTGAGCCGCGAATTACTTTTTTCCTTTGAAAAATGATGTAGTCGGGTCAAAATATTTTTGCATTTCAAACACTTGAGTTCCTTTGTCCTTGGGGCGAGATGACTTGGTTTCCATGCAGCCTCACAATGCATGGAAACATCTTTTAACTGCCAGACGGGGTTTGATAAGCCCACCAATTCATAGCGTGAGTTTGGAGAGCTGGAGACGGGGTGAGAAAGCCGAGGCCTTTGCAAAGTCTATTTACACAGTGGCGAGAGTCCCTTTCACCCTCTCCAGCAAACAGGCCCTGGAGCGCAGGCACTGAACCCAGGGGGGCCGGGTAGATGACCTGTACACACGGCATTGCCCACCAGCCCACCCACACACACACCAGACCCACCTAACTGGGTTCGCGGGGGAGACCTGCCCAGACACCCCTGGAGCCAGACTCTCAGGAACCTCCTCCACTCCTCCTGTGGCAGCCCAGCCTGCCTCCTGAAAGAGGCTGGAAGAACTGGCGTTCCGCCTGCCCCACCCTCCATCCTGGTCCCCACCCTCCATCCTGGCTCCTTTCAGAAACGTGCCCCGGGGACCAGGTTTGCTCAGTTGATGGGGGGTCTGGCCTGCAGCCTGCTCAACTCCTGGTCCCATGGGCCATGAGGCAATAGGAGGAGAAAGAAAAGAGCTGCCATCCTACCCCCAACCCTGTCTGCTTTCCTTCTCTAAGCCATCTGCTCTGCTGCCCTTGGAACTGAATGGAAGCTTCCAGTACAGGGCACTTTCAGAGGGAAGGACTGAAAACCCAGTCTGCTTGTTTATTTGGCTAATGTGCCTTCAGGCACTTGTGCTTTTGGTGAGCAGTACCCATTCTACAGGTGAAGAAATGGGGCACAGAGAAGTTCGGTAACCTGCCCAAGATCACACAGCTGTGAGGGGCATTGAACGCAGGCGCTCTGGCTCTGTGTGCTAAGCACCGACATGAGGCTCCTATTTGACCCATTAAAGTGCATTTGTGACCCAGTTGCGTCCCCGGACTCTGAAGACCGAGGGCTCCCTCCTTCCCCCAGGGACTCCACATTATTCTGGGAACATGGGAATCGGAGAGACAGCCCCACACTTGTGAGTCACCAGGAGTCCATCTGAAGACAAAGCCAGCCATCGGGAAAAACTCAGCCATCGGGAAAAACTCAGCCATCGGGAAAAACTCAGCCAGAGGGAGCAGGAGTCTTTCCCTGGGGCCCCCAAGGAACCAGCTTCATCAAGGAGCCCGGGATCCACAGTGTCACCCTTGGCGGGAGGTGTGGTTGGCCAGGGCCCCTCCCTCTGTGTCCCCCTACTCCTGGTTGCAGGCTATTCCTGGCCACTCCTCTCCTCAAAACCAGATGATGAAGTTGGAGGGATGGGGTCCTTGCTGAGGGGTTGTGGGGAAGAGGTGCAGCTTGAAAAGACCCCACAGAGAAAAATCCCACAGGACACACACGTGCTCTTTAGTGGGAGAAGCAGTTCGGTGACGATGACAGCAGTAATGACAACACAGAGACAACACGAGGGTGTGCGGGTATGGGGTCCCAGGGATGACACCTGCGGGGTGCTACCGTGACGGTGCTGGGAGGTGCGGGGTGACAGCCAAGCACTGGATCCTTGAGAGTGAGCGATCGTGCCTCTGGCAGGGCCGTAGAGAGAGGGTCTGTTTCAGATGGAGGTGCCCTGGTGGACAGGGGATCGTGGGGGCACCAGCTGCTCCAGGCACGTGGCCTCTGGTAGATGATGGCTCAGTGTGCACCCTAGGGGCTCCTCAGACCCTGCAGCCTGTGTGGCGGCCCCTCCCACCCCACGTGGGTCTCAAGCACCAGCAGCCTCTTCCATTTCTGTCCTCAGTTGCTCTGAGTGCCCGGGGATGGGAAAGGCTGGTCAGAGAACACGGTGAGCTGAGGCTGAGCACCGGGACACTGACTGTGTCTAAGGCTCTTCTGGCCCCACCCGGCTTTGTCGAAGGCCTCGCCCCCAGGTGCAGAAACATCAGGTCTAGACCAGAATTCTGGGACCATCCCAAGTAGACAGGGCGTGCTGCTCTCCCGCAGGGACCCCGCAGGCCCGCTCTAGATGGGACCACCTGTTGGTGGTGGGAATCCTGGGGGGCCTAACTTGGCCTAGTGGTCCCTGGGCATCTGTCCTGGCCACTCACCCAGATCTCACTCACAGAGACCCCAGCAGAGCCTGAATGCAGCCGAGAGTGGCAGAGGTTGCCAGAGTCCCTGAGCTCTTCCATCCTATGGGGGAACTTGCCCCAAGGGACATGGCCCATATGTCTGGGCCATAGTTCTCTGCTGGCTCCTGCCCATGCTGCCCTGCAGATGCCAGACCTGACTAGGCTCCTCCAGGCCCTCACAGCCCTGACCACGGCTCCAGGGAGGCCGCCTGGACGGCAAGATGGATATACCAAAGGAGGTGTCTCATCTAATAATTGGAACATGAAACCAGGAGAAGGCTTTGCCCCCCATTAGAAAAGCCACCTCCAGGCAGATGGTGCAGGTGGGAGGTGGCAGCGCCATCCACTCATTCCTTTGTTTCTGTGGTTGTTGGTTCCTTCATTCAGTCGACGCCTCTCGGAGCCTCCTGCACAAGCACTCGCCCTCTCTCTTTATGACCCCCACTTCATCAGGGGATTCCAGGGCTCAGGGAGGGGCAGGACTTTGCCTGAAGCTATGAGCAGCTGAGCAGACACCTGGCTGTCTCCTCCCGCAAGCTTAGGGAGCATAGGTCTCCGAGGCCAAGGCTGTGAGTAGTCAGGCCCTTCGCCAGAGCCCACCACCTCCTGAAGGAAAGGAATAAAAAACAAAAAGAAACAACAATGTCGTGAGCAGTGCTATGGAGGCCGAAAATGGGCTGCTGTGTGACCCGGGGCCTCTCTGCGGAGGGGCCTTGAGGGAGTCCCTGAGGCTGAGCTGGAGCAGGATGTGGAGCAGAGCTGAGCCTTCCGGGTGGAGGGAGCAGCACATCTAAGGACCCCAGGCCAGAAGGGGAGGCAGGGGAGGGGCGTGGAGGGGCATCTGAGGATCCCAGGCCAGGAGAGGAAAGGGGAGGGGCGCAGAGGGGCATCTGAGGACCCCAGGCCAGGAGGAGAGGAAAGGGGAGGGGCGTGGAGGGGCATCTGAGGACCCCAGGCCAGGAGAGAGGCAGGGGAAGGGCGTGGAGGGGCATTCGAGGACCCCAGGCCAAGGGGGGAGGCAGGGGAGGGGCGTGGAGGGAGCTTGCAGGTCCCATGCACATGAGTCCCTGGGGTGCTGATGGGAGGGGGCTGCAGAGAGCCAAGGGCAGAGGGGCTTGGACAAGGATGGAACAGAAGATGACAAACAGGCATATTTGGGACGTCTCGGAGAAGGATCAGTCTATGGAAACAGGGACTGAGGACAGTGGGGATGGGCTCATTGGCAGGGATGGGAAGCCCTGATGCCCAGGGTAGGGGACTGGGTGGCGGAGAGACGGAAATGGAGATGGTGGATATCAGAGAAGGCGTCAGGCAGACAGATGCAGATTTCTGAGCACAGAGAAACCTGGGCTGAGCCACTGAGTCCCCCAGCCCTTCCCTGACCCAGGGCCCAGGAGGGAGCTGAGACCAGCAGGGAGGCGGGAAGCAGCCCTGTAATCCCTGGAGCCACCTACTGAGGCCAAGGGGAGTGGGCTGTTAGGACTGGGACTGAGGGTGGTGGACAGGGATGAGACAGGAGCAGGGCTCTGGGTCCAGAGAAATTGTGACCATGGCTTGACAAAAGCATGTCCCTTAGGGTTGGGACAGAAGCCCAGGGTGCAGGGGGAGGGGACAGGAATGCAGGTGTGGGTGGGAAGGGGCTGAAAATGGACAGGAGCTAGAGGGCTAAGCTGCTGGGCACAGCTCATAGGGAGGCCTGACGGGCCTGAGACTGATGATGTGAAGGGCCTAGTGGAGGCTGAGATCGTGTCCCAGTAGGGGGTTGGGGAGGGGCTAGGAGGCTTCAGGGTGGGAAGGTGAGTTGCCCTGCCTGCTTTTCGCTGCCAGGAGGAGGCAGATGCAGAGGTGTATGACTCAAGGGACCCATCCAAGGTTCATGGGAAGAGAAGGGTTTGTCCTGGTGGGAGAGGGAGAAGCAGACCAAAGAGGCCCCTCTTGGGACTGGGAGCTCCTGAAATTACAGCCAAGGCCAGACCTCTTGCCCTGGGGCTGCCTGGGTTTGTCCTGGGAAGGTGAGGATAGGAGCTGACCATGGTTAACCAGGAGGTCACGGTGAGCCCCAGCCAGACAGGCGTTATCCAACTGGCACCTCATGCCCTGTCCTCACTGCCCAGGGAGCCCCCAGATCCTGCCTCGGTGGGTCGTGCCCAAGTCCTTCGCTCTCTGTGATCCCTTTACGGTCGTGTAGTGCTCCCCAGGGCTCTGTAGTGCTCCCCAGGGTTCCTTGGTGCGTGCCTCATAAAGCCC
This sequence comes from Macaca mulatta, assembly GCF_049350105.2. Taxonomy (NCBI): domain Eukaryota; kingdom Metazoa; phylum Chordata; class Mammalia; order Primates; family Cercopithecidae; genus Macaca; species Macaca mulatta. The sequence continues at coordinate 237,520,816 of NC_133406.1, read as the reverse complement.
AGGAGGGCGAGGCCAGGCCCAGCCCCCACCTCGAGGGGCGCCCTCCAGCCTGGCGAGGCCACCTGGCCCCTCTTTCCATTAAGTCCCCGTCGTCTCGAGTCCATCCAGGGCGGTGTGCGGCCCGTCGCTTAGTCAGCAAGAACCCGTGAGCTGCAGTCATCATAAATGCATATTTAATAACTATTTTCTTCCTGGGGAAAATGCGCTGCTTCAGAAGTTCAGAAATGGGCTTCGCTCTTCAGCTGGTAATGAGAAGTTAATAAAAGTGGGATTTTGTGCAACGCTGGCCCTCTGACATCTTAATCTTTATTAAAGAGACGTAAACTTCCACGGAACGAGCAGGCCTGCCTGGCACAGCCGGACGCCGGGAGAGCCGGGCAGGGGTGGCCCAAGGATGGCCGAGCACCCCTAATCCACCGGAGAAAAATGCGCGCCGCAACCGTTTCTCCCCGAGAGCCCCTTGCGCTTACCTCAGCAGACGCGAGTTAATTCTCTGCCCCTGAGAGCCCCAGAGAGGCCGGCATTTGCAAAGAGTTAATCAGGGAGCTGCGTTGGAGGCATTGCTGCTCCGCTCCTCCGACGAGGAGAGGGCCCCAGGAGCGGGAGCCACTCCCTGGATCTCAGACCCGCTTGTCTCACAGGTGGGAGGCATGGTCCTGCACCCTCTGCCGCTCCCACGCTCCAGCCAGACTGCGGTGGGGCATGCGTTTTGTTTGTTTGTTTGTTTGTTTATTTTTGAGATGGAGTCTTGCTCTTGTCACCCAGGCTGGAGTACAATAGCACGATCTCAGCTCACTGCAACCTCTGCCTCCCAGGTTCAAACAATTCTCTTGTCTCAGTCTCCTGAGTAGCTGGGATTACAGGCACCCGCCACCAGGCCCAGCTACATTTTTTTTTTTTTTTTTGCATTTTTAGTAGAGACCGGGTTTTGCCATGTTGTCCAAGCTGGTCTCGAACTCCTGACCTCAGGTGATCCACCTGCCTCAACCTCCCAAAGTGCTGGGAGTACAGGTGTGAGCCACTGTGTCTAACCACATGCATTTTAGAGCCGTCTCCTTTTCTTTCTTTTCTTAAATCAATGTGAAATGTACAAAACATACAACCAATTATTCTAAAATGGACAGGCAGCAGCATTAGTACATTCGGTATTTTGCAGCCACCTCTGTCTAGTTCTGCGGCATCTTTGTTAGCCCTGAAGGAGACCCTGTACCCGTGGGCAGCCACTCCCATCCCCTCTCTTCCAGCCACTCCCATCCCCTCTCTTCCAGCCACTCCTATCCCCTCTCTTCCAGCCCCTCCCATCCCCTCTCTTCCAGCCACTCCCATCCCCTCTCTTCCAGCCCCAGGCAACCACAAGTCTGCCTTCTCTTTCTGGATCTGCTGTTCTGGACATTTCATCTCATGGAATCATGCAGTGTGTGGCCTTTATGGCTAAAATGTTCACTGAACATAATGTTGTCAAGGTTTATCCATGTTGTAGCTCATGTCAGAGCTCCGTGCCTTTTTCTGACTTAGTAATGTTCCCCTGTGTGGAGGGGCCACACCTCTTCTATCCACTCATCCCTGACCGGAGGATGTGAGGCTTGTTTGCATCTGCGGGTGTTGTGAATCGTGTTGCTCTGTGTACGTGTGTACAAGGATCGATTCTCGTGGGGAGCAGCCTAGGTCTGGGATGGCTGGGTCACAATAACGCTATGTCTGACTTTTTGGGGAACCGCCAGACTCTTTACCACGGTGTTTATATCATTTCATATCCCGGGGTGCCTGTGTTCTTTTGACTCAGAGCGGCTCAGAAACGAGGAGCGGCCTCACAGAGCGGCTGAAGGGGTGGCCCCTCCAGCACCAGGGTGATTCCAGCCCCTGCCCCTCCTTCTGAAAGTTGAGCGGAGTACCAGCCCTTCCATCTGTGAACCGCTTCTCCATCCCCAGCCACTGCGGGTCCACAGTGGGTGTCGGTGGTGGCATTGGCTCCCCAGCCCACAAGGAGCCTCCCTGGTCCATAGGACACAGGTCCGTGACGTGGATCCTAAGCCGAGTCAGAAGTGGATTCCAAGCCAGGAAGGAGGTGGGAACCCTGAGGAGTCCACACTGTTGTTTTGGCTTTGTTCTGACGGGGTGGATCTGCCTGCCATTCGCAACCAACGTGGGTGCAAACCAGCCGACCCGGCTGCTGACCTCAGGGGCCTGCGGACCATGGCTCCCCGGCCCTCAAGCCATGACCCCCGAATCTAATGGGGTGCCTGTTTGCACACGCGTGGGAGCGTATGGTGAGCAGGCCCTAGACTCCGGCTGGCCCACTGGCCCCGAGGGAAGGGCCCGAGGCTCCTGCCATGGTTGCAGGCCCCCACTACGGCTCATGTCAGACCGGATGTACGTGGAAGTGTGTTTGTCATCCGCTAATCCACGGGGGAAGGAGAAGGGCAGAGTCTTTGTCAGTCTCCGAGCAATTAGGATAATTAAAAAAGAAGGCTTATTGGGTAAACATGCTCTGGGATTGTGACCCCTTAATTAATGGACTACGGGGAGAAATTACAGCAGTGGCAGGATAATTAACACGTGCACTTCACAGAGCCGCTAGACCAGGGTGTTGGAGGACAGGATGGCCAGGCTGGTGCAGGGCGGCCGGGGAGGGCGGACGGGCCCTGCGAAGGGTGAGGCTCATGAGCAACAGTGGGCAGCCTGGCAGGCCATGGCAACCTGGGGCAGGTCACAGGAAGCCTTCACCCTCATTCCTACAGCCAGCTTTAAAAAATCCATCACTCTCAGCAGAAAGCGCAGCTGCCCCTGCAGCACCCCTTCCCCACCTGTCTGCCTTAGCAGGGGCGCAAGGGTGTGGGAACCCCAGAGTTCCCTGAAGAAGGGCTTCTCACCCCCAACCGCAGCCTCAGAGCCCATTGGGGTCACTAGAATATTCTAATATTCCTGGTATATTCAAGGAGGGCAGTCGTGAGCCATGACCTGGTCCAGGGGCTCCCAGCCTGCCCCACCGAATGCCTCAGGGCAAGGGGCAGTGTCAGAAGCTTCCACGTGCTGTGCCAAGCCAACCTCAGCTGCTTTACCTGAGGAGACCCCATGACCTGGGGGTCCTTCCAAAGCTTCCCACCCCCAGGGAGCCTGTCCAGGCCCCCACATCCTCAATAGGCACTGCAGAAGCAGCAGGTCTTAGCGACAGGCATCTCGGGCTTGTTTCTTGCTCCCAAGTGGGGAACAGAAGACAGGTGGGTGGGCTCTGGGGTGGGCTTTAAAAGGAGGCTCCAGGCCAGAGAGCAGTGGCCATGGCCACGGGGGTTCTCAGGGCCGAGACAGGTTCAGTCCCAAGGAGCAGGCAGTGGCTGGGGTCCCAGATGGACAGCTGGAGGAGGAGGACAGTCCCAGAGGAGCACAGTCTCAGAGGAGAACAGTCAGGGAGGAGCACAGTCCCGAAGGAGCACAGTCAGGAGGAGGATAGTCCCAGAGGAGCACAGTCCGGGAGGAGCGCAGTACTGGAGGAGGACAGTCCCAGAGGAGCACAGTCCCAGAGGAAGATAGTCCGGGAGGAGGACAGTTGGGAGAAGGGCAGCTGGGGAGGAGTACAGTCCCGGAGGACAGTCCCAGAGTAGGTCAGTCCTGGAGGATGACAGTTGGAGAGGAGGACAGTCGGGAGGAGCACAGTCCCGGAGGAGGATGGTCGCGAGGAGGACAGTCCCAGAGGAGGACAGTCGGGGGGAGGACAGTCCCGGAGGAGGACAGTGGGGGAGGATGGCAGTTCCAGAGGAGCAGTCCCAGAGGAGGACAGTGTGGGCCCTGCTCCCTGAGTCCTCCAGGGCCTCCCAGAGGCGGGCCTTGGTGTCTGCCACGCTCCTCCCAGCCGTGGCTGTGGCTCTGCCTGCCCCGCCACGTGCATGCAGGGGATATGGGGTGGCAGGAAGTGCTGGAGATTTTCAAGGCCAGAGACTGGACATTCACACCAATGTGGGGCCCTGGACGTCTCCAGGTCAGAATGAAAGCCCCAGTCCTCTTGTACTGATATTCCTTGAGGAAGGAACGAAGCATTGCCGCCAGGCGAGGAGGCCACTTCCCACAGCTGAACAGAGTCTGGCTCTGCGAGGCGTCTGAGAGCCGGGGAGTCAGAGTGAGGCTTCCTGAAAAACTCGTTTCTTTCTAGCAGAGCTCTCCCCCCACAGGCCTCCCTCAGTGGGGAACAGTGGCTAAGGGAAGTGTGGGGTGCAGAATTCACTCTTAAGCCACTCCCAGCCAAATCTAAAATATAAAGAAAACGGTAGCCGTTAGGAGCTCGACCCGGCGAGAGCCCAAGGCCGCTGTCCTGCAGCAGGTGTGGAAATTCTGATGCTGCGAGCTGCCTGTGGGGGGAACCATCTAGAACCTGCTGCGTGAGCTGGAGCCTGAGGCCAGACAGGGGGACTGTCCGGGTAGTCCGGGGGCCTGGCAGAGAACCAAGGGCTTGGATTTCTCAGCTTTGGCTCATGGCAAGCCCGGGCCGCCTGGTGATGTCAGCTGGAGGGGGTACCTGGTGGCAGGAAAAGCTCCTACCTCAGGGGCTGGGGACGATCCTGGCATCACCTTGGCTGGCACAGGCCCATCTCTGACCCCCAGCACAGAAAGCAGTGGCAGGCTGCGGAGTCCTGGGCACAGGGCTCCCTTCTCTCTTCTGCTCCCATCTGGGGACGTCTCCCTGCTGCCACCTGCACACACCACCGCCACCGCCTGTCTTGCGGGTCCCTGCTGCCACCTGCACACACCACCGTCACCGCCTGTCTTGTGGGTCCCTGCTACCACCTGCGCACACCACCGCCACCGCCTGTCTTGCAGGTAGGATAAGGTGCCTGATGGCAAGACCGCACATTGCCGTGGGACACACAGAATGAGACAGCTTCTCCCAGCCCTGAAAGCACCTGCTGTCTACCAGGGGCTACCTGGGTTGGGACATGGTGCCCACATGAATGGCAGGAGGACAAGAACTTCCGGTGCTTGCAGACACTTCCAGAGATGGCTGGTGGCCAGGCAGTGCTCACACCCCAGGGAATCTGGGCTCACAGTTTCCTCCAGGGCAAATTGGCGAGGCCCATAGGCTCTCAGGCCGGATCCTGCTCATCCTGCATCTGCAGCACTCCGCGGGGGCAGGTGCGTGGTGGGAAGGCGGCAACAGAGCTGGCTGTAGCCAGGCACTTTACAGCCCATCTAGGGAGGTGGGGGCTCTGTAGGAGGCTCTCCGTGGGGGCTCTGTAGGTTCCCATGGTCTCTGAGGCCAAGGCTGGCTGTGTTTCTCATTTGCAGCTCTCAGGGCACAGAGAACTCTATACCCCGGTGCGCAGGCACGCGCTGGACTCTGCCCTGGGCATGACGGCCAGAGTTGTACAGCCTCTGCCGTGGGGCTCCTTCTGGGACCTCGGGGAGGCTCACACTGGGGGCTCAGGAAACACCTGCCTCCTGGGGCTCCGCTCCCCAAAGGGACGTCCCGCCAGTGAGCCTGCGGACAGTCATGTTCCACCCCAGCTCCCGTGTGCGGGTCCCGGGGTAACCGTGTGTTGGCTGCATTGCTTCAGTTCCACATTTGTTCAGGAAGATTCGAAAGTTCCCTATGGGATGCCTGTGGGCCCCACCGCCACTGGGAGCTCTGCCTGAATGTGGGGTTGGGGGCCAGCCTTCCAAGCCTGGAGCAAGGTAGGCGAGGCCGAGCCTGTCTCTGGAGCTGCCCTGTGTCCCCACAGTGAGGGCTGGCCCCCCTGCTTCCTGTGCCAGTGAAGGGGACACAGAGGTGACTTCACAGCTCTGCCAGTCCCCAGCCTGGGTTCTGAGGGCCGGGCCACTCTGAGTCTCGAGTCTTGTGTCTGCCAAATGGTGGGGACCTGGTCGTGGGACCGTCCTGGGGGGCTTACCTGAGGCTGCAGTTACGCTGGCGCTGCGGCCAAGAGGGCAGCCAGAGTCTGCACGGGAGAGGGTGTGCGTTCAGAACCAGAAGCTGGTGCAGAAAGGAGAGAGAGGCAGAAAGGCCCAGAAACAGGGAGGAGTCCGGGGCAGTGGGGAGCAGGGGCAAGGATGAGGTGGGCAACATGGCAGAGCAGGTTTTTACCCGGCTCTTAACCATCCCCCAACGCCGGTTTCTTTGTTGGGTATGGGCAGGCTGCCTCCCCAGGGCACCAACCTTGGATCACCACCTCGATGCCCAGAAGAAAGTCTGTTCTGCCATTCGAGGTGCCTTCTGGGCAGGAGTGGGGAGCAGCAGCGACACTTCCACATCTCTTATGATCCCACCCGTGGTGCCCTTGGCATACTCTGATCTGTGTGTGGAAGAGGTGCACATATGAGGGTGCACACACACGTGTGCTTGCATGTGGGTAGGTGCGAGTGAATGTGTGTGTGTGCATGCATGTGTGTATGAGCTGCATATATGAGGGTACATGCACATGTGTGGGTGCATGGGGGCTGCATATATAAGGGTACATGCCTGTGTGTGCACGTGTGGGTAGGTGTGTGTGCATGTGTGGGCATGTAAGCGTGTGTGTGTGCATGCATATGTGTGCATGGCCTGCATCTATGAGGGTACATTCCTGTGTGTGTGTGTGTGTGCGTGTGTGGCAGGTGCATGTGCATGGATGAGCATGTAAGCACATGTGTGTGCATGGGTGGGTGCTTGTGGGCTGCATATGTAAGGGTACATGCTCCTGTGTGCACATGTGTGGGTAGGTGTGTGTGCATGTAAATGTGAGTGTGTGTGTATATGGGCTGCTTATATGGGGGTTCCAGCCTACGTGTGGGTAGGTGCATGTGCATGTGTGGCATGTAAGTGTTGTGTGCGTGTGTCCCAGGCACCACTCTGTCACCGTGGACTTGGCATGGGGAGGTAAAAAAAAAAAAAAAAAAAAACACCGCTGAAAGGGAACCAGCCACATCCATCTCTGATCAGTGAATTAGGATCCAAATTTTTAACTAATTGAGTACATTAAATAGAAAGTCCCTAAGAAAGAAGGGAGGAAAAGACGAATATGAGACACTTTTCAAAGCTTCTTTAATAAAAAGTGTATTTGGGATTTGACCATAATGGCTATCCTCGCTTGCCAAAACCTGACGCCCTGGCAGGTAACTTTCATCAGGCATCTCTGAAATGGTACCTAAATGAATTAGCAATAAAATGGACTTAGGCCGAGCAGTGGGGGCCTCCATTAATCTCGGGTTAATCACTAAAGAGGTGCCATTCACTTTTCTTAAGAAGTCACATTTCTCTCCCCTTGCTGGCGACCAGATTTCATAAAGTAACATATTTCTAATGAAAGGTCTCTGCTTGAATTAAACCCTGAAGGTTTATGCAGATTTTGCGTTTGATTACTGCTGGCATGGGCTCTTAGCCGGCTGCGGAAGGAAGGTCCGTTCTGAAAGGGCCCCAGCGTGCAGTTCATAATATTCTTTGAAATAAAATAGTGCACTTGTGCTTAGTGGCTTTAATCAGCCCTGACTTTTGATAGTCAAACAATAGCTAATTACAGTAGCACCTGCCTTCCAGGCTCTGTCACGTTGGCTCCTGCCGGAGCGAGGCCTTGTCTGCGAGCTGCGTGATTATTACAGACTCTGTCTGCACAAAGTCGCTGGAGCTGACACCCAGCAAGTTTGGTAGCCATTAGGGAAGGTTTATTTTGCTGCTGCATGGCTGGCTTTTCCATTACATTCTTCTCCTTTGTATGTTCGGGGGCAGTGGTGTCGAGGGCATGGAGGCACGAGGAGGCATGTCAGGGTGTGGGTCCCGGGTCCTGAGACAGCCAGCTTGGGACACACGGCATCTGCTAAAGCCGTTCTTGCTCTGGGGATGCAGGGTGCACAGATACGCTGGGAATTCGCTGGTTTTGCTCGAGATTTGAGATGGGTGTTGTGAACGCTTGTCATGTACAGACAACACGGTTGGACTCCGAGCATCCCCCAGCTCAGCAGGAGCACGGATCTGGCTGGCTCCCAGGTGCGCCCGGCAGAGCCGTTCTGGACGCTTAGGTGGCTGCTGTTTCAAATGAAATGTGCCGCCGCGCACCGGGAGCAGGAGACAGGCCCAGTGAAAGTCGTAAATTACTATCTCATCATCTAAGTCTTTCTTTTCTCATTAATTTTGCCTGGTAAATGAACCTGAGCTTGCCAGAATCCAGCCAAGTTAGTAACATCGGCCTGTCAGCCATGGGCTTCACAGACCTTATAACAAGTTCCTGGAGATGATCAACCGGATGTCGGGAATGAAAAAGTGAGGGCACCGCGTCCCACAGGCACAGGCAAACCCCAGCCTTCGCTCCTTCCTGGCTGCCTGTCTCTCACTGGCCCCTCTGCCCACCCCTACCCCTCTTCAGGGCACCCCCAAGAAAGGGCAAGGAGAAGGAGGGCCTGGGGGGCCTGGCTACTGGGGCTTCCCGACAAACAGTGGTCAGGCACTCGGCATGCCCCGAGGTGAGCGGGTCACCCTGTCCTGGCGCAGGCAGCAGTACTCGGCAGGGGCAGTTTTGGCACAGTGCTCAAACCAAATGCCAGAGCCGGCCCTATCCAGTGCTCCAGTTCCCTCAAGAACTCGATCCGGTCCCCTCCAGGAGAGACCAGGCAGGGCTCAAAGGGACCTTCCTCCTGGACTTTAGGTGACCTTTTGCTGAGGGTGACGTGAGAACCACCAGTGAGAGCCAGGGGGGCGGGAGGGGAGTCGTTCCAAACTGGGGAGAGCCGTGCACACCCGGCGTGGAAGTTGGCGGCACCCAGCCAGGCCCTAGTCTCCTCTCACGGGGTCAGAGTCTTGAGATGCCCTCCCGAGCCATTCGTGTTGCGGCCAAGACCGTGTTTCCCTTTCTCTGTGACCCAGCTGCGCCCTGTGGGTCCGTGCGCGCCAGCACACGCGCGCCTGCCGCAGCCTCCCGGGTCTCTCTCACGCTGTGGGTGCCATTTCCGCTCTGCCGGCTTTGGTCTCCGGACACCACGTCGTGTTGACAATTACCCACAGCCAGGATTTGCCAAAACCTGGAGTTGAAAAGCCTTCAAGGGGGGGGGAAAGCAACTGGAAAGCTGTTTTCTGTTAAGGCAGGTTTATTTTTCCTTGCAATTATGTCTGACTAAAATGTCCTTGTGCGGGAGTCATTTCCCAAGAGAGGTCTGATTCATCCTGCCCCGGCAGCCCCCCCGCCCCCGCCATCCTCGCCAGGCCTGCTGTCGGGCCCGTGGTGGGAGCCCTGGTCTCAGCACCGCAGCCTCCAGCAGCGACCAGGCCTCGTGGAGGGCTCCGTGGGCCCATCCCAGGAAGGAAAGCAGCCCCTGAACCTCTGGGAGCTCAGGAGGGGAGAGCGGACTCTTCTCATGCCCAGCCCTGAGCGCCTCTGCTGTGGGAGCCTCTCGCACCGTCAGCTGCATGAAGACTGGCCGGAGACCCAGACCCACCCGCAGGAAAGCCCCATGGCCCTAACTCCACCGATGTCTGTCCTCGAGCTGTCCCAGCCCATGGCCTACAGGAAGCCCCGGGCTCACATCCCAGGGAAGCTGCCGGGCCTTGGCAGTGTGTTCAGTTCGTCAGCCCCAGCCAGCTCAAGGTGCCGTGAACAAAGCCAGCGAGGGGTGCCTGTTTCCCCAGAGTTTCCCCTTTCTCCGTGGAGAACAGAGCCAGCCGCCTGTAAATCACCCCTTTGCCCCATCTGACATCTCCTGTTGCCTGGACCGCCTCAGCCTGGACCCCCAAGGCCAGCCTGATGATAGAAAGAGAGCGAGCCCAAAACGGGGCTGGGCTTGGTCAAGTTCAGCACTTCCTCCACCATCTTCTCCCCATCCCCCATCACGACCCCTGGCAGCATCCGCCTCTCGTCCCTGTGGTGTTTGCCATCACCGATCAGTTTGATTGATCATCTCGGTGGCCACAGGTTGGTAATAAAGCTGGTTTCAGAGCCTCTTGCATTTCCCCCAGGACCCTGTTGGCATGACAGGACTTGACACCAGCCATTCGTCACCTGCTGCCTGTGGTCACTGCACAATGACCAGCAGACAGACAAGAGCCAGGCCAGGATGAGGCTTCGGGAGAGGCCGGGCCTGTGCTCAGGGCCGAGTGGGACTAACGGATGTGGCCCACCCCATGCCCCTCTGCACACGGCTGGATCTTCCAAACAGTCGAGTCCTGGCTGCCGCGCCACCTGGGGATGGTGTCATCTGCCATACGCTTCACTCTCCCTGTGGGTGCACTGGTATCCACCGTGCCCACCTCAGAGGCCAGCAGGTACGTCAGCCAGGAAGGCTGCGAGGACCCCCAAGCCCAGGCCACCAGGGCCCTTCCCTGCCATGCGGTGTGCTTGCTCAGGCCTCTCCTCACTGCAGGGTCTCTGGGTGCCTTTGTCGAGATAGGATCCCAGTAAAGGGAAGCCCCAGGCTGGCCCTGACCCTCTCCTTCTCTGGGAGGAAGAACGGGTTTGTGTTGTGAGTCTGCTGAAGCCCCTGGGATGTTGTCTGGGGACAGGGTCAGTGAAAGTGTCTCAAAGGTTGGGGCCTGGGCACAAAGAGGCATTGACCCCAGATGAATCCACAGAGCTCCCAAAGCAGGGGAAGGAGCCCTTGTTCACTCCACACGCACACACATGCACACACACGTACACCTGAACACGCACGCATGCACACACATGCACACACACATGTACACATGAACACGCACACATGCACACGCACACATGTGCACACACGCACACACATGCACACGCAAATGCACGCACAATTGTGAACACGAGCATACACACACACACACATAAACACACATGCACACACATGCACACACACAAACACATGCACAATTGTGAACACAAGCATACGCACGTGCACAGACATGCACAGGCACATGTGCACAACCCATGTGTAAACACACACAGGCACAAACATGAACACAGACCCATACACTCGTGCACGTGAGCACACGCACTTCTCCAACACCGCGAAGTCCGTGCATCTGGGAGCTCTAGGTCAGCAATCATTGCTAGCAGGCCATGCGACCCTCTCTTCTGAAAAGGAGGGAGGGCAGGGCAGGGCCTGAGATAGACTCTTGTGACTGCAGGAACTGTGTCTGGGTCATTCCTAATTCAAGTTCGAGACAGTGTGAAGGCTTCTCCTCATCCTCATGGCTATTTCCCCAACCCCACCCAGGTCCCTAAACCCCTATCATAGCCCGGCCTTACTGTCCTCACCTGGTTCTCCAGCCTCCCACCCTGCCTGGGGCAGAGAAGACCCCCTCAGGGCCATGCTGCGTCTCCTCCAACACCCCATACCCTCCCCATGGGCCATCTCCCACATTGTGTGGATAAAGGGGCGTCTTTCCCAGGGACAGCCTGGCTGCACCCCTGCAGCCACACCTAGGCCTAATGCTGTCTGGGTGGAAACAGGGAACCAAATGAACCCCACTGCACAGGCAGGACCCTGGGGCAGCCTGCAGAGTGTGCGAGGGGCCTGTGCGGAGTTCACATTCATGCAGGGTATTTCAGCAGCAGCACATTTCCTCACATCAGCAACCCCCTCTTCTAAGCACCCACCTAACGCGTGATCACTAGCAAATGGACCATCCCTGTGCTGGGCACGAAACAGGCCCCGGAACCTCAGCTGCACCCGAAACTTCCCTGCTGCCCGGCGGGGCGCGCAGTCAGCCAGGACACCCGGCAGCCACAGGGCAGCCCTCTCTGGAGTCTGTGGTCTGGTTCGGCCAGGGTATTGTGATCTGAGGACCTTTAGAAAACTGGCCACCCGAGAACTTCTCCAGTGTGACTGCTGGCCTCTCTGGCAGACGTGTCGAAACTCAGAAAACCTCTGCTGTTCGGACCACAGGAAACGTCGGAGTAGGGACGGGACAGTGGAACAAAGCGTCCCTGCGTCCTCTCAACGTGGCCCGGCTCCTGCAGACACTCAGCGAGCTGTGGCCTCTCCCCTCCCCCCACGCTTCCCTCCGGCCGGCTCTGCAGAGACGTAGAGCCACTCGGTGCCGAGCGCGGCTCTGGCCGTGTGCTCCGTGTCTGTCATCGTCAGCCCTGTCCACCTTTGGGGTGGGGGCAGCTGGGCTGGCTCCAGTTTCTCTCCATGTCAACTTTGCGAAAGAGGTGGACGTGGAAGCTGCCTCCAGGGGCCACTTGGGCAGCTGTGACCCCGAGTCCGGGGGTGCGGGTGGTCACCAGGAGCCTCAAAGCATCGCTCACCGTTCCCGGAAAGACCGGCGTCTCGTGCCCAGGTGCAGGCCCTCGGCTGAGCAGAAGCCTGGCAGAAGCTGGAGCATGAGTCATCCCTGGGTCCTGCACAGCCTGCAGTCAGGCCACCACAGCGGGACGGGGTAGATGTGCTCCCCTAAGATCTGAAACGCAGGGAGGAAGGGCAGGCCCTCACAGTGCCATAGAGCAGCTGTGGTGAGCAGCACCGGCCGCTCCGGGTGAGGGACCAAGTGGCCATACTGGCTGCAGAGCTGCCCTGCCCGGTGGCCTCAGCCCGGGACGCCCTGCACGCCTGCCCCTGCCACCAGGCTGGCTTCATTCTGAGCTGCCTCGGCCAGAGCCCCCTTGCGATTGGGCTGTCTCTGTGGATGATGAAGGGAAAGACTTGAGCAAGAGGCTCTGAGGAAGGTGCCGGCCCCTCTCCAGGCTCCTGTGCCACGTGCTGGAAACGGGCAGCCATCAGGGAGGGTTGGCGCTGCAGGAGGGCAGAGGGTCGGGGGAATGGGGCTGAACGGGATGGTGGAGGAGGGAAGGCGGGACGAAGGGGTCTCCACCACCTCCTGCCCCTTCCCCTGCTGCCTAAGGACCCGGGCCTGCAGTGGGGGTGGGGACAGGGAAGTGACCTCTGGGGCCAGCACATCCCTGAGCCAGTGTGGAGTGGACAGGCAGCCCCTCCTCCCACCCCCGGGCACCCACGACCAACATGGGTCCACACCATTCCCCGGGACATCAGCAGAGAAGCATGAGCTGTCAGGACAAAACCTCATGGAATCCCGAGTCTTTTAAAAGAAATATTGATTTATTTTCCAATCATGATAACGCCATACGGTTTTTGTAAAACAAGCAGGGTGAAAAACAAACAAACAAACAACAAACAAACAAACAAGAACATTTAAATGAGAACGTCAGAGTTACCCGTGAGTCCTCTGTTGCTGTGTGGAAGCCAGTTATAGCCAGAGAGAGACATTCAACACCCACGGCGTGGGTAGGGGTGGCTGCCCCGAGCGGGTCACCAGCTTAGTGCCAAGTCTGTGGCTTGTTGAAGCTGACTCTGTGTGTTCACGTGTTGGCATCTGCACATGGCGTGTGCACATGAGTGTGCTCGTGACCTGATGTGTGTGCACATGTGTGTGCGTGCTTGCAGCCCAGTGGCTGTCTCAGGGGACGTGTCTTCAAGTGTGTGGCTGCCCGTCTCACTGGTGGCAGGTGTATCTGGGAGGGTACAGAGTTCTCTGTTTGCACACAGAGGAAGTGGTTTCCTGCCGAGTCCCCGACGCTTACTGCCAGCGTCCAACCCTGCACCAGAGGAAAGCCAGCGAGTTTCCCGTGTGGAGGGACAGCGTACATTCCAACAAGGTTCATCCTTCCCACCTCAGACTTTCCGTTGCCTCCCTCGACCCCCACGTGGAGCCTGGAAGCTGCTGGAAGAACCCACCTGTCACCCCAGCAAAGTCTGTGGCATTAAGGTCACACTGGCACCAACTAAGAACTAAGACCTTCTCTGAGGCATGAAGGCTGTTGCTTAGCTTTGAAAACAGTAAATGCGAATGGAAGGGAACCTGGAGAAAGACCCGTTCCTGGGTAAAGTGGGAAGCAGGATAGACTGGCCGTCCAGGGCCGTACCCACCCTGTCTCCAAGGGGTCTCTTCCCAGGAGAAATCAAGGGGAGGTTCTCACAGCACCTGGGGCAGGGGCAGGGAAATTTGGTCAGAAACAATGCAGAACTCTCAGGGCCTCTCCATTCATGGGTTTTGTTTTTCTCCCCAATTCTGAATCTGGGAGGCCGAGTGGCTGCCCAGAGAGGTTGGCTCCGGGCTGAGGACAGCACTGCCCGGGCCACATTCCCTGGGTTGTTGTTCAACACCAGGCAAGTCCCTGCACCTGTCCTCAGCCCACTGTCTCTAAAGTGGGGCAATCGGCCTCCCGGACTGTCAAGAAGCCTGAGAAATTGGGCCCTAGGAGGACACTGCAAGATGCCCAGACATCCTCTTCAACTCGAAATGTTGCCATCTGCCTTGCTGGCTGACACCCAGCCCCTACCTGAGAAAGCAGCTGTGGGCACTGTCGCCCAGGAGGGGGCCTGGCTGCTGAGACACTCCCTTCCTACAGCTGCCAATGGTCAGAACCCTCCACCTGTGCTCCAGACCAGGCTGGCACCAAGACGCCCACCCCAGCCATGGTTGTTTAGAAATAAGTACGTGTCTACTACATGAAATTGAAATAAGGACGACTTCTGTGCCTCCCAATAAAACACCAATCTCCTTGAGAGAAGTAGACTTGAACTTTATCAGTTATTCACAACTTGGCATGATCAGATTGATGAGTTATGACCAGACTGATTGATTAGCTATGATCAGACTGATGTGCTGTGATCAGCTTCATTGATGAGCTACGTTTGGATTCATTGATGAGCTATGACCAGCTTGATTGATTAGCTATGATCGGATTGATGTGCTGTGATCAGGTTCATTGATGAGCTATGGTTGAATTCATTGATGAGTTATGACCAGCTTGATTGATTAGTTATGATCAGATTGATGTGCTGTGATCAGGTTCATTGATGAGCTATGGTTGGATTCATTGATGAGCTATGACCAGCTTGATTGATTAGCTATGATCAGATTGATGTGCTGTGATCGGCTTCATTAATGAGCTATGGTTGGATTCATTGATGAGTTATGACCAGCTTGATTGATTAGTTATGATCAGATTGATGTGCTGTGATCAGGTTCATTGATAAGCTATGGTTGGATTCATTGATGAGCTATGACCAGCTTGATTGATTAGCTATGATCAGATTGGTGTGCTCTGATAGGGTTCATTGATGAGCTACGGTTGGATTCACAGATTAGCTATGGCTAGATTGATTGACGAGCTATGGTCAGATCGATGAGCTGCTTTCAGGAAGAGAAACCAGGGATAAGGAGCAGGCAGACGCCATCCCTGTACCAGGGAGTGCAGGGTGCTCAGGGAGACTGGAGCCCCGGTCTGCCTGGGGCTGGCGTGAGGCTGGGGTGTGCGCCCACAGCCCTGGGTGTGGAGGGGTGTTCTAGAAAGAGTGCTGGCCTGCAGGAGAGGCCTTGGGCTGCAGTCAGGTCAGCCATGAACCCTTCAGTCAAACATGTAACCTGCACAGAGAACCCCAGGTCCAGCCTCTGGGTATGGGACACCAGCTCTCTCCTTACCACCGAAGCAGCTTTGGGCTTGCACATGAAAAGCTTCCGAACCTTGGCTCACTTCACAGTCCTGAGCAGTGAGTTCCCAGAATGTTCTAGAAGAGGCATGTGCTTGGGGAGGTCACACTTCAGCATGCAAACATTTCCCTGGAGAGGTCAGTGGGTGCCAGGCACTGGCCCTTCCCCAGACACAGGCTGGCCCTACCAGCTGGCTTAGTAGGGGGCTGCCTGTGTGTGGAGGGGGCTCTAGGCTCCTTGCTTGGTCCCCACAGGTCCTCGACCCAGAGACCTTGTCCCCCCACTGTCGGACTTAGGACAGGCCAGGGTCACCCTCAGCAGAACCTGGCGTGCTTTGTGCCCTGGGGCCAGCACCACAGGGCCCCCTGGTTTGGAAAGCCTGTTCCTCAGCCCCGCCCCAGGGGGCACTTAGCTGAGGATTCCCCTGATGCTGCCCCATGCACACCTCTCACTACGATTCAACCCACTTGAGGATGGTCAGCTTCTCAGGGAGATGGGGAAAGGCTTATCGCCAAGGTCACTGAAGCCTCCCTGGTCTTGGTGTCCAGAAAAAACTCACCAAGAGAGCAGGCATCTCCCGGGACCCGGGAATCAGCATGGCCACCAGAGCTGGTCACCGCCACTGCAAAGCTCCTCATGCAGCTTCCTTTCTGCCTGGGGAGGAGACACTGTTGTCCATCCGAAGCCTGGCAAACGCGGGGCATAGGAGGCAGCCGCAGCCAGGGGGCACAAGGGTGGTGGGCATCCAGCGCCAGCCCTAGCTCCCAGGGTCACTCCAAGGAGCAGTGAGGGCTCCCCTGCAGGTACAGTGAGAGGCGTGGTCATGTAAAGGCGGCTGAGGACGGGCGTCTCCCTTCCCTTCCTTCTGAGTTTTGAGAGGTGGGGTTGTATCAGGGCAGTTTGAGGAGGGTGTCTCCTTTCCCTTCCTTCTGACTTTTCTTTGACACTGTCATCTTTCAGTGCAGAGTCCACGCTGCAGAAGGCTCCCTGTGGGACAGGCGAGGCTGTGAGGTCGGGCGGGAGGCAGGGCTTCTCAGCAGGTGCATCTTCACTCTGCCCCTCCCGACACTTGGTTTTGGAGGGATCTGACCCAGTGGCCGGGCTCGTGGGTGGGAACTAGCCAGCCAGCCCCTGGTCACCTTCCCTCCTGCCCGGGCTCCACAGCCCATCCCAGGCACAGCTGCCCATTAGAGGCGGAGCTGCCCCTGCAAGGGGGGTGCCAGGGAATATCTGTCCGGTCTTTGGCCAGGGCCTGAGGTGGCTGCAAATGGCCTTGGGCCAATGGAGGACACAACTGCCCCCCCAAACCTTGTTCATTCTCCAGTGCCCCTCCGTCTGTCCCTCTCTCCCTCCCTCCCTCCTGCAGCAGACACTGGAGGTGGGCTCTATGGCACAGGACAGCCCCAGGCAGACCCAGCTCGCCCACTCCCCACAGTGGAGAGAACAGCCTCTGCCCCATGCTGTGCGGTGCCCCTAAGTCCACAGTAGAGACCGACACACAGAAGAAAGGGGGCGGGCAGCGAAGGGTTATGGGGACCAGACTTCAAGGTCAGAGGAAGAGAGAGGGGGTGGGCAGCAAAGGGTTACAGGGACCAGACCTCAAGGTCAGAGGAAGAGAGAGGGGGTGGGCAGCAAAGGGTTACAGGGACCAGACCTCAAGGTCAGAGGAAGAGAGAGGGGGCGGGCAGCGAAGGGTTATGGGGACCAGACCTCAAGGTCAGAGGAAGAGAGAGGGGGCGGGCAGCGAAGGGTTATGGGGACCAGACCTCAAGGTCAGAGGAAGAGAGAGGGGGCGGGTAGCGAAGGGTTATGGGGACCAGACCTCAAGGTCAGAGGAAGAGAGAGGGGACGGGCAGTGAAGGGTTATGGGGACCAGACCTCAAGGTCAGAGGAAGAGTACATTTCCCGCCTTCTTCCCCCAGCATCTTCTAGCAAAGCCGGCTGGTGGTGTTGCGGCCACACAGCCTCCCTGACCCACATCCAAGCCTGCAAAGCTGAGAGGTTAGGATCTGCAGAAGCCCAAGTGCCTCAGCGGGAGGAACGCGGCTCAGATTTGGGGGCCGGGCCCGCGCCGTGTCCGGGAGAAGCAGGCATATCGCAGGGTTAGAAGCGCGCTGGGGGCCTGGCCTGTGGTCCTGCCTGGGATGCCGACATCCTAGGGTAGCCGGCCTGGAGGGGCCTGGAGCTGGGGGCTCTCCTCCCACGGCCTGGGCCTGGGGCAGGGGCTGCCGCCCGCCGCCTGCCACCCACCGCCCGCCCGGGAAGCTGGGGTGGAGGCGCCCTCTATCGCCTGCCTGGGGGACATCTCGCCAAAGCACACCAGTTTGCCTTTGCAAACCGACATTAAGCGTCCCAGGTTCCCCAGACATTATCTGCCTTTTGGGAACCTTTAAAATAAAGAGTCAAGCGTTTTCAGCCCCCGTCTGGCTTTTTATGTAAACCGAGTGGTTCCTGGAGCGTGTGTTTTAAAGTGTTAAGATGGCAGTATTTATCTGGAGAGGGAGGGAGGAAGAACCAGGTGGGCTTTCTCCTGTTAGGCCAGAATTTTCAGAGAAAACCAGCACAAGGCGTGGCCAAAATGATGAGTTTGTTTCCCTGTGGCCTAGGAGTCTGTAGAGAGCAAAGCAACTGCGAGGTGGGGCTGGCTTGCCAGGGCGGGCTTCTCTTGGCACTGTCAGTATGAAGCCTTTGGGAGCCGGGCCCTGCCAGTAGCCTGAGTTCAGCCCTGCAGGGAAAGGGGCGGCCGGGGGTGCCCTGCACCCTGAGAACGTGGGAGTGTGGTCTTGATACAGATCGTCTTTAGATAGACTCTGTGGCCTTATGACGGGGAATCTGAGGGCTCATTCTCAGCCAGAGAGGAGGATCAGGGTGTTGCTCCTAGAAATGGCCTTGCGTCTCGAGGGTTTCAGGGAGCACCTGTGAACCTGGGGCGGCAGAGCCTGAGAAACCCAGCATGGTCCTGCCCAGGCCAGGGCAGAGCAGAGAGGGGTCAGAGCTGGAGGCCGAGCTGAGGAGTCTGCAGCCGCCGGGGAAGCTTCTGAGCTTGGTGCACCTACTCACCACACTGGCCCTTCCTGGGCTGTAAGCCCCGAGTGACCTGCTCCCCTCTGG
Organism: Macaca mulatta; assembly: GCF_049350105.2. NCBI lineage: Eukaryota > Metazoa > Chordata > Mammalia > Primates > Cercopithecidae > Macaca > Macaca mulatta. The sequence continues at coordinate 237,502,344 of NC_133406.1, read as the reverse complement.
GCCTGGGGCTTTCGGAGGCAAATGTTGGTAGGTTTCTCTGGCCAGTACAGCCCTTGACCATGGAATGCTTCCTCTGGTGCCCTGGACAGGGTACAAGGGAGGCAGGCTGGCACTCTCTGGCCCCCCGAGTTCTGGGTCAGCCCCCAGCATTTCCTGCTGAGATTCCCGAGGTCCTTGGTGAGGTTTTCAGAGCCCACTGGGCAAACCTGGGGTGAGGTGGGCTGCGTGGACTGCAGCTGGGAGCAAAGTCTGGCCTGGGGCACCCCGGGCCTCCGGCCCCAGCCCGGTGGAGGGCAATGCCTCTCCCCTCCAGCTGGCCACCTGGGCGTTCTGATTACCCCTCCAGGTGTGGCTGAGAAAGCAGCTCTGTCCCCTGCCCTCACCCCATTGTTCCCCAGGCTGCCTTTCAGGTCATTTTACATTTTCACCTGATCCCTGTGATTCTGCAAAGCATTCCCAGGCCACTGAGCACCCCTGCTGCAGCTGCTGAGTCGCCCCGACTCACAAAGCTCGGGACGGACATGTCCCCTGCCTTCCTGGGCGCAGGTGGGACTCTGGTCCTTGTGCTGTGAAACGCTTGCTCAGGCTTCTTCACCCACACCCGCGACGTCCACATCGGCCATGGTCACAACCAGCCTGAGCCCAGGGCATGTCTGAGCCCCTCCGTCTCTGGTCCCTGGATGGCCCAGGTCGGTTTCCTCCCCCTGGAAATGGCTGTATGAAGGTCTGCTTGTCCAGACGCCAGCCTTGCTCCCAGGCCATGGCAGAGGAAAGCTTCCCCTGGATACGTGGCATGTCCACCTGGGGAAGCAGCGCTGGCCTCTCCGGCAAGAGCTTCTCAGACCCCAGGGCAGGTGGACGTCGTGGTTTTCGTCTGTGCCGAGCGTGGAGCCCAATCAAAGATCCGTGCTCCGCCAACAAGAAAACCTAGAAGGCCCCTGCGGCGTGACACAAGGAAAAATAAATATCAAAAGAACATTTGACGAGCTCAATAAATTGATCATATTGTGCTGAACCTTCACCCCCATAACTACGGGACCATTTAAATGCTAATGCCGTTTTCTAAAAAGTCAATTACAGGAGTTTGCAAGGAATGGAGTCAGCATTCCCCACGACAGCCTCTCCTCGTCCACAGGCGCTGGGGCGTTTGCTCCCCTATAGGAAATGTTCCCTCACAGTGGTCCCAGTAATTGAATCAAGTTGATACAGACACCAGGAATATTGCAAGTTGTGTGGGTAATGGGAAGCACGTGTTGATAAAGTAGTCAGTGTTTGCGGACCGAGGGGGACCGCAACTGCAGTTAACCCTTCAGAGAGCATGATGTGCCCCCAGCCCGAAGGGCCATCCCCCGCCGGCAGAGCCCTGGGTGGGTGGCATGCAAGCCTTCCGGAATCTTCCAGCCCTGGATTCCTGTTTCCCATCAGCCCCTGCTCTGCTCTGCAGATGGTAACATGGCCACGATTCTCCCTCTTCTTGGTGACACCTCCTCACCAGCTGGACCCAGCGGAGCCTGCAGCCTCCTGAACTGACAGGCAGGAGAAGAGAAAGAAGAGGACATGGACCCCCAGAGAAAGCTGGATGCTCAGGGACCCCGTGTCCTCAGTGAGGGCCTGAGGGCCTGGGGGTTCAGCCTTCTGCACCCCCAAGTTCCTCCCACACCAACTGTGCTGGTGGCAATTCTAGTCACCATTTTCATACTGACAGCCTCTACCTGCCGGGCGCTTAACTCACAGGAGGCCTGCAAGCCTCACTCAGGGAAACAGAGGCACAGAGGGCGGAGGGGCCACCCAGCTCAGATGGGAGAGGATGGAAAGCGTGGGACTCAAAGCTGGGTCTGCCCACCCTTCCTGGGTGCTGGGGTCCTGCTCCCCTCACACTCATTTTCCCACCCTTGGTCTGGCCCATGAGGTCCTGCGGGCCTGGAGTCCCCCTGGGGTCAACAGGAGGCCTGCCCCACTGGGGCGGCAGCATGGACACTTGGAAGTTGAAACCATGGCACCTCCAGGATGCCCTGAGCGCCGTAAGAGAGCTCCACTTCCCAGCCACGCAGACATTTCCAGGCCCCAGGCATCCAGGATTGCATTCACTGGGACTGGAGCTGTTCCCTGCACGGAGCCTCACACACCCTAGGGTTTCTCACCCCGGCCAGGGTTTCTCACCCCGGTCAGGGCAGCTGCGTCGCCACGTTTCACAGGGCGAGAATAAACTGCTGAGTTATAGAGGCAGAGCCCTGGGCCCAGGGGTGGGTGGTGGCCCTGACCAAGCCCAGGGCCATGGGGGCCACAAAGAGGCAAGGTCCGCAAAGCCAGGCAGGGCCAGCCAGCTGCCTGGCCATAGGAGTCTGTCTACACAACGCTCGACAAATGGAGTCCCCGAGAAGCCAGCTGGTCTTAGCCTGGAAGAGGTGCCAGATATTCCGGCATTGGAGGTTGTGGCTGTGGAGGGCTGGCCTCTGACCCTCATGCCTCCAGGCCCAGCATGTGGGCCAAGCAGCTGAGACCTGGGGGCCCACCGTGAGCAGGTCCCTGGTCATCCTGTGTGGACCCAGGCTCAGGGGCAAGGCCAGACAGCCGGGACCCTTCCCACTCCCTGCTCTGTCTCTCTCCACCTCGGTTTCTAGACGAAGGCCTTCTTTGGGCTCTACATCCCACAGCTGGAAGGGAACACCCTCACCTTCAGGGCTCCAGCCGGCTTTTTCTGAAGCCCAGGGTCCTGGCTGGGAACGACCAGATGTTGAGACCCGAGCCTGTGGCCAGGAGTGGTGGCAAAAGGGTCCTGTGGGTCCCCAGCCCAGCTCCAGCCCAAACGGGGGGCCGATGTGCCTGTGCTCGCCTGGGGGTCCTGGTGGGACCGAGGCCACCACCACTCATAACCCCTCCCCCACCACCCCAGGGGCTCTAAAGATGGGAACCTCCAAGGTGTAGATAAGAAAGACCCAAGTCCTGCAGCCAGAGGGGCAGCCAGCCCTCCCCTCCTCACAGCAGGGAGCAGACATCCCTGGAAGGGGCGGGGCCAAATGTCGCGTGCAGGGTCCAGGCTGCCCCTTCTGGGGAAGAAAGTGGGGCCTCCTGGGTGTTCTCCTCCCGCATTGACCAGTGCCTGCTGCTCCTGGGTCTTTGAAGCTTCAGAAGTCCCCTAGAGTAGAACAGCAGGCAGGGGCCTGCCATCCTGGGTGCTCACCACCTCCTCACAGGGCCTGGGGGCAGCGGAACTTGACTAGCTACCCATGAGCCCCTGACCGAAGACCCCAAGCCCTGCAGAAGAGGAGACTGAGGCTGCACCCGGGGTGACCACTGCCTCTTCCCTCCTGTGCTTTTCACCCGGCCCCTGCTGCAGGGCTCCGGTGGGAACACCTGCATGTGGAGGGAGACCCACCTGTGTGGCCACGGACAAGGCCCCGGATAAGGTCACAGGTGGGGAGAAGCAGGGCTGCTGAGACTGAGGCCCAAGCCCCCTGCCTAGGCCCCCCGAGGTATGCATTAAACATTCCTGGGTGCACTGACAAGGAGAGGGTCAGCTTGGAAATCTGCACGTGGGCAAGCTCCCTGGTGTCCCAATGCCCACTGGAGTCTGAGTGCAGCCCCTGCAGCTGCCAGATGGGTGTCCATTGACAAATTCACAAGTACCTGCCTGCAGTGAGTTCCCACGTGCTGCTTCCCCGCGCTGTTTTTGTTTGGTGCTTCCAGAAATCATTTCACCCTCCTCACCCACACCTGTGCCCACCCTGTGTCAGGGCTGGGGGCTTAGGGTGAGGGAAACCCGGTCCCGGTGCCCACAGCCCAGCAGGAGGAGACAGACACAGTAGCAAGGGCTGCGGGCAGGTCAGGAGCTGGGCGGGTCCACGGTGAGCCCCGGAGCTGCTGGCAGAAGCAGGGACAGCCTTCCAGGGGAGGGGACGGCACAGGCAAAAGCCCCGGGGCAGGACAGCAGGGGACGTGTCCAGGCAACATGGGACAGTCATGGCCTTCACAGCTGCTGTGCCTGTGGTGTCAGCTCTAGTTCCAGGGCAAAGGATGGAAAGAAGGCCGGGGCCCCGCTCCCACCTGAGAGTCAGGACCCCACTCCCTGCAGGGAGCTGAGACCCCACTCCTGCCCGGTCACTGGACTCCACTCCCTCCAGGGTGCCAGGATCTCACTCAATCCAAGTCACCAGACCTCAATCCCTCCAGGATACTGAGACCCCACTCCCACCCCGGGTGCCGGGACCCCACTCCCACCCACGTGCCGGGACCCCACTCCCACCCCGGGTACCAGGATCCCACTCCCCTTCCGTGTGCCGGGGCCCCACTCCCGCTCTGGACGCCGGGACCCCACTCCCCCTCCATGTGCCGGGACCCCACTCCCGCTCTGGACGCCGGGACCCCACTCCCCCTCCGTGTGCCAGGACCCCACTCCCCCTCTGGATGCCAGGACCCCACTCCCACCCCGGGTACCAGGACCCCACTCCCCCTCCGTGTGCCGGGACCCCACTCCCTCTCTGGACACCGGGACCCCACTCCCACCCAGGGCTGCCCCCGCGGCTGTGCCTGCCCTTGTGGAGCAGTTTCTGGCATTAAAGTGTGCTTGTGAGCGCAGAGTTATTTCCTGAATGAAAACTCACAGAGTGCGTGTGTCACACTGACGTGACCAACCTGGGCGCTGTTCTCCTGGGCATCACGCCCTACGACTCCAAGGCTGGCCAGTGCAGGGGCTCCCATGAGGTGGGCAGGTTTCCGAGCATTTGGAAGTAGACATGGGAAGGAAGGAACAGCGGGGTGGGAGAGATCTGCCTGCCAGCCCACAGGGCTCGGGGGTCCTCGGTGTCAGCCCCTTCCATGCTCAAAATGGCTCGAAGAGGAGGGCCTCTCAGTATCCCCACCTTACAGATGAGGAGGCACAGAAAGGGGGAGATTCACCGGTTCCCCAAAGAGCCCGCTGCCCCCACCTGCTGTGTTCGAAGCGGTGATTTTTCTCTTGCGGCCCTTGTGCCCTCACATTTCTGAGCTCAAAGGAGCCTGTGTCTGGCCAGCCCCTCCCGTGCTGAGGACAGAGGTGAATGCTTGGCACAGCGAGAGATGGCATCACCGAAGAAGCCCCGTGGTTCTGGCTCCGTCTGCAGGATCCCTCCAGGACGCCGTGGTGGGCCACGCGCAGGGCGTGGAAGAAACTCAAGCCGGGAGCTGTGGATCCGAAAATATTGCAGTTTCCCGAGGCAGGCCCTATGAGATCCCTGAAATGGGATACGCCGAGCTGAACTTGGCCACATAATGCCGCTCTGTTTGGGAAGGGCCCGGAGCGCCGGGGGCCCGAGGTATCTTTCAAAGAGTGATGGTTACGGAAATTAGTGGTGCAGAAATCCATACTCATCATTCATCGGGGGCCTTATTAACCCTCTTACGATGTGATAGGAGCGGCTTGGCCTCCTGACTCCAGGGGCCTGGGAGAGGCCATCCTTGTCTCCGGCTTCGAGGAGAGGTGCGGGAGGATCGCCCAGGCAGGACCGGCCCCACCCGCTTCCGGAGTCCTTGGAGACACGAGTAGCAGTTTCCTGATGGATGCTTAGGTCATGAGGCAGGGCGTGACCAGGACGATGCACAGCTGAGTGCAGCCCACACGGCCTCTCTCAGAGGTGGCAATAACGATGCCCCAGACACCGGAGAGAGCCAGGCCCAGGAGACCCCAGTCAGGGCGTTCCCAGGAACAGGGAGCCCGGAGAGGCCCGGGCATCTCACACACCTGCGCTCACAGTGGCCCCACCTGGCCCCCTGGGGGACCAACTCCTTCTGCCCTTCTGTTGCTTCCTCTGCACCGCGGGGATCCCGATAGCTGCCATGGGGTTGTCTGCAGGTTAAGGGAGGCCAAGGAAAGGCGTCTGACCTTTGGAAGATACCCCAGTGAACACCATCCGCTCTCATCACTGTTCTAGCAGCTGGAACATGGGAGGGCCAGCTCCAGGGGCCCACAGGCCCCGCAGACCTCAGAGCCCCACACTCCTCCCACCCCTGCCCATCCCCTCTTGAAGGGGCCTCACCAGGCCATGGGCTGCCTATTAAGTAATCACATCGGTGTCCATTTTAAATAAGGTCTGAATGTTACGAAGCACCCGTGTTGAGTCAAGACAGCTCTTGGCAGTGCCGGGGAGCTTGTTAGAAATGCAAGTCCCCTGAGCCTCAGCACTGAGGGAGACGGGGGTTCCGTGTCAAAGCCCGGAGAGACAGCTGCATTCCAGTTTGAGACCCACTGGGTTGGACATAGCAGGTGAACTCTGGTTCCAACTGCTTCTCTCCTCAAAGGTAACAGAGCACCTGCCACTGCTGGAGACCAACCTGGGAGGCTCCCAGGGCCCCTCCTGGGCCTGTCTCCCCACACACAGCAGGTGCTTTCTCCTGGGGCTCCTTTGGGGCCCATCCGGTGCCTGGCACCCTCAAGATACCTCTACGTCTTGTGTGTGTTGGGCTTGGCCACAGGACTCGGCAGGAAGGTGCACGGCCCCTTCAGCAAGGCTGGTGGAGAGGGCAGAGTTTCTGGGCCCACAGGCCTTGGCAGGATGCTGGCCTCTCAAGGTTGCGCTGACAACCTGGGGCGCATGACGGATTTATTGAGGGGAGAGCGGGTTGAGCTGTTCTGTCCAATGCCGTCGCCAGGAGGAACCTGCCGTGGCCCAGCCTCAAGTCCTGTTACTCAACACTTGGCTTATTATGCCGAAAAGCCAGAGCAGAGCCGAGGTGATAACGCGGGCGCAGCGGGCCTGGGCTTTCCAAACCTGCTCATTTTTAGCTCCTAGGAATCAAAGTGGTGTCCGGCTCTGTCCCGCAGCCTTTGATCCTCCGCCCAGTGTCTCCAGCGAGAGAGAAGCAAAGAACACAGAGAGATAAACCACACTTGAGCCGTCGCTCTCCGCCCGGCTGCGCCTCTATCTGGGGCCGCGGCGTTCCCCGAGTGCTGAAGAGAGTTCTCCTGGCGAGCGGCACCGTGACCTTCACTCTTGACCGCGCTGTCCGGATGAGAGCGGCTTGTCCAGATGGAAGGGGAAAGGAGAGTCTGTCCTCCCCTCCCCTGAAGGGAAGGCAGGGCCAGATAGCGAAGGAACCCGCCTCCCTTCCTGTGGGGTGGAGATTTGGGGGTGGGGGTGGCCCCAGGAGACAGGGGTCACAGAATTGGCATGAAGGGAAGAATGGGGACCCCAGGCTGAATGTCCTCCACCAGCACATCAGTGGGGGCTCAGGAGGACGGTCCCATTGCCAAGCGACGAAACCCTTGTATCTTTGAATGGCCTGGGTGCGTTTCTGGCAGCCGAGAGGGGCGAGTGGACCCGTGGGAGGAGGGAGGAGGCGTTGGCCTTTTCCTGTTCATCTTCTGTGGACTGACCGTCACGGAGGCACTCTGCTCCGGGCATGAACTTGGACTCTTGAGGGAGCCTCAGTGCGGCTGTCTTTCTGAAGCTAATTACTAGGACAAGGGAACATCCAGGTGCCTTTCATAGGGACGTCACCTATGAGGAGAGGGACGGCATCCTATTGACCCCATATTCCACCCCAGCTCCTGGCACGTGGCCAGGGCTCAGACGTGTGTTATGTGAAAAACTGCACGTTTGGGCAGAGTTACCAGCAGTGAACCTGTTTCTGTAGAGGATCCTAAGTTGGGGGGCGAGGGGGCTTCAGTGAAGCCTGTGGAAAGCCAAGCAGCCCAGGGACTCCCTCTCCACCTGAGAAGCAGCGAGACCCCGTCCAGCTCAGCGGGACCAGCACCGCATGCCAGGCCCATCAGCTGTGTCAGCATGTAACCTTTGAAAACACCGTGAACGCCGGCTTTGATAATAATATGTGGGTAAAGGTTGTATTGCTATCTGGGTGATGATTCATCTGTCTGTGAACCAGGACAAGGAGGTAATAGGAAGGCGCGATGGCCAGGGGCAAAGTTGGAATGCAAACTTATCAGAGGCAGTGAACTCCGCGCTGCGCCGCTAAATAGAATTCCATTATTGTTTCATAAATAGAGAGATTGAAGTACCCAGGCCAGGAACCGATGATCAGAGGGGAATGCGTTTGAGCTCCGTTCTGAATAGTATTTGTTTTGAGTAAGTGGTTGTCTCGGCTAATAGTAGGGTATTTCATTGTTAAGAGCTTGTTGAGCAGGATTTATGGGCGAGTCCTACACGGCTGTTTGTGCAGGATGCTCAGTGGTCGCCAGGGATCCGGGAGTTGGCGGTGATGTTGTTCCATCCCTCGCCGGCTTCTCCATCTCCTGGTGAACATTGCCCCTCGGAGAGGCGATGGCGCGACCCAGCCCCTGCAGGTGTCTGAGGGCCTGGAGACACCCCCGTAATCCCAGCACACTCATGGGTGCCTGAAGTGTGTGAGTACATGCGTGTTGTGTGTGCATCTGTGAACACATGACAGGATTTGGGTTTCTGGCTTCTCTAGAAGCCTGGGCTAGGCTATTCCCCTGCCCCACTGTGGTGACTCCTTACTCCCCTGGGACCAGGCATTCCTGCCATGTGCCCACCTGAGCCTTGGCAGTCAGAAATGATGGCACCTACCTAGAACCTGTCTACCAGGTAAACAGGTGAAACCTTGTCAGGTGTAAAGAGCTTCTCTTGGGGGCAGAGTCTGCTGGCTAGGAGTCGCTGTGGAGTGGGGGTGTATCCAGGCTGGAGGGCATCCTCGGACTTCTCCCCAGGGAGAAAACAGATTGAGCCCTTCTCTTCATCTTCTCGCCAGCTGTGGTTTCAGAGGCACTTCCGGCAGTCCTGACCCCACCTCAGGGTTTTCTCTTCCAAAGGGGCTACAGGACTGAGGTAGGGAGGGGCCTCAGGAGCCCCTGACTTCCCAGATCACCAGGTAAACCCTTGGGTCAGTGTCCAGCCCCTCTGTCCCGACATCAGCAACACAGCCCTCCATTCCAGGCCCTCCATGTGTCCCCTTTCTCTTCCCCCCAGGAACGTCCCCAGAGCAGCCCCCTTTAGAACAGTATCCTGAGGGACTTGGGGGAAAGGCACCTCCTCCCATGCTGCCTCCCCTCGGCCAGCACCATCCTCTGTCCCCCGGGCCTTGCGGGCTGAGCTGCGTTTGGTTGAGCCCCCTCGGCCAGCACCATCCTCTGTCCCCCGGGCCTTGCGGGCTGAGCTGCCTTTGGTTGAGCCCCCTCAGCCAGTGCTGTCCTCTGTCCCCCGGGCCTTGTGGGCTGAGCTGCGTTTGGTTGAGCCCCCTCAGCCAGTGCTGTCCTCTGTCCCCCGGGCCTTGCGGGCTGAGCTGCGTTTGGTTGAGCCCCCTCGGCCAGCACCATCCTCTGTCCCCCGGGCCTTGCGGGCTGAGCTGCGTTTGGTTGAGCCCCCTCGGCCAGCACCATCCTCTGTCCCCCGGGCCTTGCGGGCTGAGCTGCGTTTGGTTGAGCCCCCTCGGCCAGCACCATCCTCTGTCCCCCGGGCCTTGCGGGCTGAGCTGCCTTTGGTTGAGCCCCCTCGGCCAGCACCATCCTCTGTCCCCCGGGCCTTGCGGGCTGAGCTGCCTTTGGTTGAGCCCCCTCGGCCAGCACCATCCTCTGTCCCCCGGGCCTTGCGGGCTGAGCTGCGTTTGGTTGAGCCCCCTCGGCCAGCACCATCCCCTGTCCCCCGGGCCTTGCGGGCTGAGCTGCGTTTGGTTGAGCCCCCTCGGCCAGCACCATCCCCTGTCCCCCGGGCCTTGCGGGCTGAGCTGCGTTTGGTTGAGCATTGACAAAGTCACCTCCATTCTCCTCCAAGAAAAGCCCACGAGAGACTCAGAGCCAAGAGCTCCTAAAGAATCAAACACAAACCAAGCCCAGGTCCTGATCACGGGCATGGCCAATGTTTTTGTTCTTATTTTCTCTTTTCTCTGATCACACGCACAAACCGGAACCAACCCCACGTGCCTTAAGAACTGCAGACCCAGGGGAGAGGGGTAGACCCCACGGAAGCAGCCATCGGCGTCAGGCCCCGTCTCAGGGACATCTTCCCCTGCCTGGTCACTGCGGGCAGGCTGTGGCAGGTTCTGGGGTGGTTCACCCCTGCACCCTCAGCCCCACTGGGCATTCATTGAGGTGCTCTTCTGCCTGTGGTCCGAAATTGTTCTTTAAAAGCCACCTCTGCCTCCCAGGAGACCCAGGTTGTGGCAGGCCCATCTGTACACTCATGGCACTGCTCAGGTGAGATGCATGAGGTCCCTGCTCACAACGCGAGAAGCCAGGCCATTACAGCATTACAGCTACAGGGTATCCAGGAAAGGCATCAGGTGGTGGGCAGGACAGCTGGCTTGCAGGGTAAGCCCCTCCTGACCTCAGTTTCCCCTCTTTAAATGAGGGTGCAGCTCAGCTGAGAATTGGTAGGAAGGTGTCAGTGCTGCGGGGGGACTGGACAGCTCTCCGGGTTCCTCACCTCGGCTGGTCCCTCTGGACTTCCATGATGAGCTCACGGAGGTGCGACTTCCTCCCAGATCCCTGGAGGACCCCCTGCACCCCAAACCTCCAGGAGCCCCAGCGTGTGGGGGCTGGGAAGAGGCTGTCCTTCGATGCAGGTGTGCAGGTAGCCGTGCACATGTGCGGAGTGAACGCAGGGCCCCATTCACTGTCACCACCCCGGGGGACGTAACTCAGGAGCCGAGTGTCCTCCTCTCCCTCCCACCGGTGGCGGCAGGCTTGACCACCCGGCTCCGAGGCCTGCGCACCACGCTCGCCCACAGTGGGCTTTGTTTAGTCTGGGGGAAGCTCCGTTGACAGGGTTTCTGGGCGATGGGCTCTTTTTTCCTCCAAATTCTTCCAGAATTCTGTAGGCTGAAGACACCACGTGTGCAGCCTGAGGGGAGAATGAATAACCCTGTGAAGTGGGGAAGTTCCTGCCTCTCTGGAGAGCTGCCGTGGGTCAAGCTGTGCATGGTGAGAACTGGGGTAACTGGGGCGTGACACCCCTGCCCCCACAAGAAGCCCACTGAGACAAGGCCTGCCCTCCCCGATCAGAAGAGCTTATGCAGTGGAATGTTCCAGAAGACCTGAGTGGGGCTGGGCAGGAGGAAGAGCTTCAACAGCCCCACTTCCATCCTAACCTGGGGACTTCCCCAAAAGGACAGCTGGAGCCATTTTCAAGCCTCAGCCTGGGTGGTCATCTGCTCAGACCCACCTGAGGGTCTCACTTCCTTACATCCCGTGACCGCACGGGTCATGGCAGAGTGTCCCGGGCAAGTGGCTGTCGGCTTGATTGATGGGTCCCTGCTGGCTGTGAGGCACATGTCCAGTGCCCCCTGGAGCTGCCGTCCAGCCCCATTTCCCATCTGCAGGGACCCGGAGCCACATTCTCCTCCTAGAGATGTGCTCAAAGTCGTTATGGTCCGAAAGGCAGTCAGGGAGCTGGAGACATGGAGAGAAACCCACCCATTCTCCCACAAATGCTTATCCTTCTTCCACTCTGTGCAGAACCGGAGCCGGGGACAGAGATAGGAATGGGCACAGCCGGGGGCAGAGATAGGAATGGGCACAGACAGAGCCTGTCTGAGTGGAGGAGGCGAGAGGCTGCACCGGCCCTAACCCGGTGCCTCATGCTGCTGTTTGATGTGTGGGAGAGGAGGGGGCCAAGAGGGAGCCAGCAGTGGCTTCCAACAGGGGGACCAAAGCCAGAGGAGGCCATGGGTGCCTGTGAGGCCAGAGTGGGCACATGCCAGAGGCAGCCATGGCAGTCGTGTGTGGACCAGGATGGGCAGCCTGGATGCAGAGAGGGCTGAGTAGGAAGGATATGGCCGGGAAGGAGGGCCGATTTGTTTTCAGAAGAATCTTTCTGTGGAACGCTCATGTGCCATTGTTAAGTACAGCTGCTCCTGAACTTGGAATGGGGGCAAGTCCCAAAAAACCCACTGCGAGTGGAAAATATCCTAACTCAAAAACGCAGTTCACACACCAAACCCACTGAGCGGCACAGCTTAGCCTCACCCGCCTTAAACGTGCTCAGACAGTCATATCAGCCTACAGTTGGGCAAACTCATCTAACACAAAGCCTATTTCAGGGTAAGGGGCTGGCTGTCTCACATAATTTATTGAATACTGTACCAAAAGTAAAATCAGAATGGCCGTGTGGGCCCTGAGAGCACGGTTTCCACTGAATGCTTGCAGAGCTCAGACCTCGTGGGGTGTACGAACCGTAAGGGGAGCCGTCAGCCCTTGTCGTCTGTCCGCTCTCTGCCCAGTGGCCTCTCCAAGTCCCAGCCTCTCCTCGAGCTCGCATCACCAGCATTTCTGTCCATTTCAAGTGAGCCCCGAAGCAGTGAGATCCCGTCCAGGTCAATGTCTGATGAGAGGAATTTTTTTTTTTTTTTTTTTGGAGACAGAATCTCTCTCTGTCACCCAGGTTGGAGTGCAATGGCATGATCTTGGCTCACCGCAACCTCCACCTCCCGGGTTTAAGCGATTCTCCTGCCTTAGCCTCCTGAGTAGCTGGGACCTCAGGCGCCTGCCACCACGCCAGGCTAATTTTTGTACTTTTAGTAGAGACAGGATTTTGCCATGTTGGCCAGGCTGGTTTCAAACTCCTGACCTCAGGTGATCCACCCACCTCAGCCTCCCAAAATGGTGGGATTACAGGTGTGAACCATTGCGCCCGGCCTGATGAGGGGATTTTTGAGGACCAAGGGTGGCTTTATAGCAGGCAGGTAGGGAGCTGGTGGTGGCAGAAGGGATAAGAGAAGGGGATGAGGCTCCTGGCGTCAAACTGAAGCTGGCAGCAGGCCGACTCCTACCCACAACACCGCAGTCTGGAGCGGCAGGAAACGGGGGACAGGAAGGGAGTCAGGGAAGGGCTGCCCAATGGCAGTAAGGTACCAAGAGAAGAAAAAAGTACAGAGTCCCACACTCCAGGAGGAAAAAGGGAATAGAAGCCCCAAAGGGAGACACGGCCAGACTGCATTGCAAGCTCTGCAGGGGCCAGCATGTCACCCAAGGTACACTAAGGAAGCTGCCGAGAGTTCTGCAGCACCAGGCGATGGACGTTCCGAGTGTGGGCCACGCACCAGAGAAGGCTTCTGACAGCTCAACCTCTGGGGCTTGGGGGTTTGTGTAAGTGACAGCATCTTCCGCTCCTTAAATCAGTGGATTCCCATCAGGCATGGATCAGAGACCCTGAGTGTGCAGGGGACACCTTCCTCCACAAATGTGCCTCGTATTCGAGTCCTGCACCCCTCTCCTTCCCTGTCCTACTCTTGTGTTCTGAGCACTCAGAGCCTGTCTGCCTCCTTGAAGGCCTGAATGCACCAGCAGAGGCTCAGAACAGCCTCGCTGTCAGGAGGAGGGAAGCGCTGCAGCGCTGGGTGCCCCGACGGCCGACACCAGCCCGGAAATGAGCTTGGTTGCTCGATGGAGGCACGGAAGCTTTCACTTTACTTAGTTTTAATTAAGTGACATCGAACCCCTGCCCCACTGCCGCTGGCCAGGGCAGCCCCGGATGTTATGCCTTTGTGTGTCCACAGCGCATTGTGGGTCCTCACCGAATTGTGCTAGCAGCTTTGCTTGTGTGGTTCCCAGTTCGTATCAGACACGCTCCTTCCAGTCTTAGCTAAAGAGACTCTCCTGCTTGTTCAATGCCAACATTCTGGTGGCTGAGGTCTGAGGATGCTGCCTGGACCCCTGGCCCTTGGTTCCTGGGGGCTGGTGAGGAAATAGGCAAAGGAATCTCCTAGAAATGCCAGTTCTGGAGCTGTAGGGATCGTAGACCAAGGGGCCATCTCATGCTTCTCCAACCACGTTTGGCCAAAATGTGCTTTTGTCTTTGGACTTTCGCTTCGCCGTAAGTCTCTTCCACATCTCCGACGAGCCTGGCCCCAGCAGAGTGCTCTGGCCTTCAGGCTCGGTCTCCTCCCGTCCAGCCAGGGCTGTCTGGATGTGAAGGGTCTGACCTGCAGGATCCGTAAATGGGCTTCCTGGAATTTTGTGCTCGGACCGCCACTACCACCAAAACGCACACAGCATTTCTCTCCTCTCCCTCAAGACGCTGACGCGGCCCTTGTTGAAGATGCTGTGCGATGGCCGTGATGTTTCAGATCCCAGTTGCGGTTTTCCAGCCTTATGAGTACATTTCCTCCTCCAGCAAGTCTTCATTCCCTGGAGCCTCGGAACCACGGTGCAACTGGGGCGCACTTGTGCCGGGGAAAATGGATTCTGCCGGTGTCTGACTCTACCAAGATCCACATGTGATCGTTAAGAGTTTCCTCTCCTTTCTCCTTGTTATTATTTGTCTTTTCCACCTTGTACCATCCCTCCACCCCCATCTATGCGTGTGAAGTCAATTACTCTACCCACTGAGCAAGAGATGGTGTTACCTGTTTGCTTTTGGCACTTATCACCCGGAAGGCAGTCCCCATTTTCTCATCTCCACCAAGGGAGCTTGTCAAGTGCAAGTCTGCACTCATTACCCCCCACCAAGCCTGACATGGAGTGAGGTTCAAGAAATGTTTGGGCCGGGCACAGTGGCTCATGCCCGTAATCCCAACACTTTGGGAGGACAAGGAGGGCAGATTGCTTGAGTCCAGGAGTTTGAGACCAGCCTGGGAAACCTAGCGAGGCCTTGTCTCTACAAAAACAATTAAAAATTAGCTGGATGTGGTGGCATGTACCTGTAGTCCCAGCTACTCGGGAGGCTGAAGTTGGAGGATCACCTGGAGGTCAAGGCTGCAAAGAGCTGTGATATTGCACCACTGCACTCCGGCCTGGGCAACAGAGCAAGACCCCATCTCACAAAAAAAATAATAAAATAAAGAGGGAAGGAAGAAAAGAATGCTTGCCAAACAAATGAATACATGAAAAGCCAATAAATGCATTTGTAGTTGGGGATATGTGCTTTAAAGAAAAGGGGATGTTAGATTTGGTCATTTTAAGTGACCCCTTTATTAAACCCTTAGTTGTCTTTGTATTTTTAAGAGAAGACATCTCGGCGTGCTGAGGCTGAAACCTCTAGAGGAGCCCAGCTCCCTTTAGCAAGGACTCTGTAAGACCCAACTACAGACTGTATCCAGGACTTGAAAAATGTCAGGTGGGCAGGACAGGGGATAGAGGAGGCCTGGCCAGAAAACTGGGTTCTACTCTGTGTCTGATGGCTTGTTACTAACCCCAAGCAAAGCCACTCTCCCAAGTTGGCCCAGACGTCCAGGGTGTTCCCAGGCACACAGGGGCACACACCACACCTCAGCCACATTCTGTGTTTTCCTGTGTGCTCCAGGCCTGCAGAGGAGCTCCCAGCCGTGGGATTCTGTGGAAATATCTCCTGATGCCTGCCCTGTTTGGGGCCCTTCCTGTGGAAATCCATCTGGCGCCTGCTGGTCACTGGGGGACTGCCAACTTAGCTCCGGCCGAATTTGGAGAGCCTTGTGGCTAAATGAGAGTGCAGTTTGTTCTGCTGATATGAGTAAACAGTTCATTCTCACTATTCTCAGCTGCAGTTCTGTTCTGTAGAGTTGCCAGGAACACCAAATTAGCAGGTGCTAAACTGTTGCTCCTAGGAGAAATGCTGGGTTAGGTTCCTGCAAGCCTCTGGTCACATTTTCATCAACTGGTCAATAAACAACCGTGTCCTACATGTGGTTCTGCTTAAAAACACCTTATCTAACACAGGCATACTCAGAGATTTCCCGGGGTTGGTTCCAGATCATCGCAATAAATATTTCAATAAAGCCAGTGACACAAATGTTTTGGTCTACGCTATACCGTAGTATGTGCGGTGTGCAATGCATTGTGTCTAAAAACAATGTACATACCTTAATTTAAAAATACTTTATTGCCCAAAAAAGGGGACAGTGACATGAAGTAAGCACCTGCTGTTAGAAGAATGGCACCAGTAGAGTTGTTGGATTCAGGGTTGCCATAAAGTATCCGTTTGTTACCACAAAGTATCCATCCGTAAAAAAAAAAAAAAAAAAAAAAAAAAAGCAATATTGCAAAGCACAGTAAAGAGAAGCTCAGCGAAATGAAGTGTGCCTGGATACATTGTCTAGCCATCCTCACTGTAACTCCCCCTGAACTAAGCTGCCCTAAGACGTGTAATTCTACATCAGGCTCCTTGCAGCCTCCCTGTGCCTGGGAACTTCAGACAGCACTTTAGCACTGTGCATGGGGCCATTTTAAACAGTGGAATCAGCCACGAAAAACCAAACGTGGAAAACATGGCGCTAAGTAGCCTGGAAAGAACACCTGGTCACAGTGCGAGGGCTGAGACAAGAGGGCAGAGAAGACCCCAGCTGGGAGCACACGTGCTGGACAACCTGGTCCTTCGCCCCTCAGTGCAAGTACAGGAATGGCCTTGGGTACGCTTCATGTATTGATTTGGGGGTCACAGATACATTTTAGCAAGTAGGCGAATTCAGGAATATAAAATCTGGGTATAATCAGGCTCAACTGTATAAATAAAAACCTATATAATATACATATATATCAGTTTTATTGATATAGATACTTATATACCAGCTTTATAATATATATGTCAGTTTTATTGAGTCATAATTCACATACCATATAATTTTGCCTTTAGAAGTGTTAGATTTTAGTATAGTCACAGAGTGGCACGCCCTCGCCAGTCTAATCTTAGAGCAATTCAACCCCCCCAAAAAAAAACCTCTGACCACTAGCAGCTCCTCCCAGTTTCTTCTCTCCCCACAACCCCTGGTGATCACGAATGTCCTCTCTGTCTCTGTGGATTTGCTTCTTCCGGACGTTTCCTGTAAGTGGGACTATACAATGTGCCATCCTTAGGGCCTGACTTCTCTACTCAGCATAGGGCTCCTGAGGTTTTGCCATGGTGAGCACGTGTCAGTCTCCCATTCCTTTTTACGGCCCAATAATACCCCATTGCATGAAAGCCACATTTTCTGTCTGCGTCCATCCACGAATGGACTTTTGGTTGCCTTTCGCTGTTGTGAAGAGTGCCGTAGTGACCGTCCCGGGGCAAACGTTTGTGTCGAGATACATCTTCATTACTCTTGGGCGTATTCTTAGGAATGGCATTGCTGGGTCGTCAGATGGCTTTGTTTAACTTTTGAGGAACTGTCAGACTGTTCTCCACGGCGGCTGCACCGGTTCACATTCCCACCAGGAGTGTGAGGGTCCTAACTTCCCCACGTCCTGGCAGACACCGGCCTGTCTTTGGGACTGCAGCCATCCTGCGGGGTGCTGTGCATCTCACTGAGACTCTGTGTGCCTTCTGAGGGAGGCGCTGGGGAGCACTGAGACTCTGTCTTCTGAGGGAGGCACTGGGGAGCACTGAGACTCTGTGCCTTCTGAGGGATGCGCTGGGGAGCACTGAGACTCTGTGCCTTCTGAGGGAGGCGCTGGGGAGCACTGAGACTCTGTCTTCTGAGGGAGGCGCTGGGGAGCACTGAGACTCTGTGCCTTCTGAGGGATGCGCTGGGGAGCACTGAGACTCTGTGCCTTCTGAGGGAGGCGCTGGGGAGCACTGAGACTCTGTCTTCTGAGGGAGGCGCTGGGGAGCACTGAGACTCTGTCGTCTGCGGGATTCGCTGGGGAGAACTGAGACTCCGTCTTCTGAGGGAGGCACTGGGGAGCGCAGGGACTCTGTGCCTTCTGAGGGATGCACTGGGGAGCACTGAGACTCTGTGCCTTCTGAGGGAGGCGCTGGGGAGCACTGAGACTCTGTCTTCTGAGGGAGGCGCTGGGGGGTGCAGGGACTCTGTGCCTTCTGAGGGATGCGCTGGGGAGCACTGAGACTCTGTGCCTTCTGAGGGAGGCGCTGGGGAGCACTGAGACTCTGTCTTCTGAGGGAGGCGCTGGGGAGCACTGAGACTGTGCCTTCTGAGGGAGGCGCTGGGGAGCACTGAGACTCTGTCTTCTGAGGGAGGCGCTGGGGGGTGCAGGGACTCTGTGCCTTCTGAGGGAGGCGCTGGGGAGCACTGAGACTCTGTCGTCTGCGGGATTCGCTGGGGAGAACTGAGACTCCGTCTTCTGAGGGAGGCGCTGGGGAGCGCAGGGACTCTGTGCCTTCTGAGGGATGCACTGGGGAGCACTGAGACTCTGTCTTCTGAGGGATGCGCTGGGGAGCAAAGGAGGCCATGGGCTATTTAATCCTTGGGGACAGTGACGCGGGACCCCAGCCAAGCCCTGCGGTCCCGGTTGGTCGTGTCCGTGTGAGCAACACTGCCTCTGAGAGAGTTGGGAGAATAGAAGGCAGTCTTCCAGCTGGCTTTCCCTTGACAGGTGATCTCCATCCGTTGAAATCAAACTTGCAGCCTCAGACAAATGCCTGCCCCGTTTTATATGAACAATGAAAGCCTGCATTGCATCCCTGGCGTCACAGAGCCACTGTCCTCAACTGCTCGTCCACACGAGGGGCACGGCCTGGAGCGCATTGCTTGATGTCCCCACGTAGGTCTTTTGTGTGCACTGATGACAGTGAAAATAAGGGAGGGCGGTGTCAGTGTCTCTGAGTACGTCTGATGGCTCCTAACAGACACTCACCATCCCTTTCCCTCCCTGCAGGGGTCCAATGCTCTGGAATTCTCTAGATGCAGCAGGTAGTGACCTCAGGGCACCCTGTTGCCCCTGTGGCCTTCTCCTCCTTAGCCCTAGCACCACAGTTGTGGAGGAGCCCAGGGAGGTGGCCACCCAGGCAGACCCCATTCCTCCATGGCCTGCCTTCTGCTGCCACCCAGGACTGGGGGCCCATCTCCCTGGCACCCGGCGTCTGTGTCCCCAGCTGAAGCAGGACAGTGCTCTGCCTTCCTGCACTTCTGACCAATCGAGTGAACTGCGTTGAGAAATGGATGGTGGGGTGGTGAATAAACCCACATGTGCGGTGCTCCAGGCCGGAAAGCCTGCAGACGCAGGGAGGCTGGCACCTGTCTTCCAAGCAGCAGTGAAGTGATGTGGTCCTGTTGTTCAAGAACATTTCCGTGCAGATTTCTGAAGGACCTGTCCCAGAAGAGGTTCCCACAGACACTGAAATAACAAAATGTCAGCCTCATCACCGCAGGCCCCCAGGAACCGCACGTGCAGAGCCTGGCGCAGGCAGGGAGCTGATGGGACCCGTGCAGGAGGCCCAGGTGCGCAGGCCCCGCCTGGCTGTGCTGCCTCCAGCTGGTGTTTGTTTTTGGACACCCAGGGCCCGATCCGTGGTTACTGCCCAGCTCCCTATTAGGTGTAAGCGGATGCTCCTTTGGTGACCATCTCCTGTCTGTTTGCCCACTCGTCCACAGCCTCCCACATGCAGCTCACGATGTTAGCTGAAACTCACTGTTTGAATGGAAGTTGATCAGTCAATAATATCCTTCATGGAGTCAACATAGTTGAATGCTTCAAGTGTCAGAGGCCCCCGGGCAGGGCAGAAAGCACCCCATGGAAAATGGTGGGGAATTGTGGAGCAGGCAGGACTGCCAGGCCCAGCTCTGCGACTTTCGCAAGATTGGGATCCGCATCACATGCCTCATCTCCGCAGACGACTGGCAGCTTCGCCTGTCGGAACGGGACTGAGATCCAGGATGCTAGAAGGGACCCCTTCCGGGCTGCTTTTCTGCCCATTTATTTGCTGATTCACTTGTTGACTTAACACTTTGCCACTAGCCACCTATGCCAAGCACAGGACTGGGCCCTAGTGACACTCTCTGCATCTGCCTCAAGGTCACATGCTGGGTATGGTCCCAAGCTCGAGGCATCCTTGGCACAGCACTCCTTCTCTGCTGGGATGAGACAGCCTTTCTCAGACACCACTTCCTTCCAGGTTGTGAACAGTTCTAACCATCCAGCTCTCTGATCTCTGCAGCTCTAGCACATCCCAAGCAAGGGGGAAGTACTCGCTGGGGGAGTTAGCCAAGGGCCATCAGTGCTGGGCTCTGCACGTGCGGTTCCTGGGGGCTTGCGGTGATGCGGCTGACGTTTTGTTATTTCAGTGTCTGTGGGAACCTCTTCTGGGACAGGTCCTTCAGAAATCTGCACGGAAATGTTCTTGAACAAAAGACCACATGGTTTCATTGCCGCTTGGAAGGCAGGTGCCATCAGGTGTCCTGACAGCAGAGAGATGGGACCTGCCACACAAGCCAGCTCTAAAGACCGCTGGGCCATCTGCAGTGGGCAGTTCAGTGCTGGGGACATCACAGTGTCACTGCACAGAATCAGTGACAATGACACCCACATTGCTGATATTTCTCTTATTTAAGGAGGCCAAGACACGGGGTGCACATGTTAGAAGTTTCCCATATAAAAAAGCAAGGGGCTGAAAAGAGGGCACCCCTCTCACCAGGGGGACTTGAATGTCTGGAAGAACTCAGGCGCTGACAGGTTCTGGAAGGACGACCTTCATTTACACCTGGACACAGCCACGTGGACACAGACAGACTTTTGTCTTATAGATGGAAGTTGTCCCTCAAAATCTACCACCTCATAGCTCCTCCTGCAGACAGATTTGGGCCATTTGGAGGAAATTTTAAGTATTCCAGAGAAATAGAAACCCTGAAAAATGTTTGCATTGTGCAATAATTGCGTTTTAAAAATAGCTTTATTGAGATATGATTCACACAGCAAACAATGCACCCCATTAAAATGTATAATTCAGTGGTTTTCAGCCACAGAGTTGTGCAACCATCACAGTAAATTTTAGTACATTTTTATCACTGAAAAAAGAAACCACACACTCATTAGTATTCACTCTGCATTCTCCCCCTGTCCCCCTGCCCCCAGCCACTGCAACCACCAACCCACTTTCTATCTCTAGGATTTGCCTAGTCTGGAAATTCAGATGAATGGAATCAGACAGCACATGACCTTTTGTGACTGGCTCCTTCCACTCAGTCCCATGGTTCCCAGGTTCACCCACTTTGTGGCCTGTGCCAGTGCTTCACTCCTTCTTATGGCTGAGTAATATTGTGTCATATGGAGGGGCCACGTTGTGCTTATCCAACCATCCACTGATGGGCATTTAGGCTGTTTCTGCTTTTTGATGTTTATGAATCATGCTGCTATGAACATGCATTTTCAAGCTTTTGTGAAGATGTACGTTTCTGTTTCTCTTGGGGACTTCCCTGAAAGTAGAACTGCTGGGTCATGGGACTCCTGCTTTCCATTTCAAGGAACTGCTGCTTTCCATGTCTCCACATCGTCACTGACGCTTGGCATGGTCCTAGATGTGTTTGGGTCTCCTTGGCCTGCCTATGTTTGTGATGGATGCTTGATCCTTCAAACGTGTCATCTTCTGGTTTCAGATAAATCTGGGTGTCCTCTTAGGCGTTTCAGTTTCAGTAATAATGAGGGAGAAAATTCAAAATTAAACAACCAAAGGACATTGTAAATTTTCATTCCTGTTCCCAGACACCTCCCAGCAGGCTTTAGGGATGAGAGGTCGATCAGGGTGCAGGTGACTAAGGTTGCCGGTCATAGAAGAGCCTACAGTGTGTGAGACTGAACGTGCCCTCCTTCCACAATATTTGTGTCTATAAGTCGACATTTGCAATGCGATCATATTTTTTAAGGGCTCCATGAGCTTACCCCTTAAAGCTCAAGGATTTTACCTCCATCTCTGCCTGTGTCCCGTTTCTGCAGGGATCCTGGTGGTAACCCTCCTTGATCTGAGCCTCGCTTCCCAGCCGACTCCATCCTCCACTTATAAACTTGCTGGAGAACATACCAAGGCCACATACATTCATAGCGAGAGCGGCTCAGCCTGGGAGAGTTGGGAAAGGAAAGGGGTCCCTGCCGCGTGGCCCCCAAGACTGCCTTTGCCAGGTGTGTTCTCACAGAGCTGTGTTTCAAAGGCAGCATGCTGTCAGCTGAGGACAGGTGTGGTTTTAGTCCCAAGGTAGACACCTCACAAAGGCCCAAGGGCTCCTGAGCACTGCGAACACTGTCTTTGGTGGGTGCCGCTCAGCTTTAGATCATGGTCCAGGCTCTGTGATCTGACTGGGTGACCCTTTCCAAGGACGGGGCAGTGAAGAAACCTCCCCCAAGGGGAAATCAGACACCAGCGTCTCACAGGTGACCTCCCCATGATGCTGGCAGCATCCTCCTTCCTCCAGCCCAGTGCTGCCCAGCTGCAGACTCCACGTCGCGGTGTGAGGCTGTGCGGGGTGACCCGCTGTCCTGGATTGCCAGGGCTGCCGAGTGGGCTCTTTTTGTTACCACTGAAAGCCCCGCATCCCAGAAAGCATCTCAGAACCCTGCAAACTGGGCTGGTCACCGGGTCACCTACAGATTCAGCAGCACCCACAGTCCAGGCCCCTCTGGTGGCCTCAGGTTTCTCCTGCTCCTTCCCCTAGGAGGTCAGGAACGTGGGGAATGGAGCAGCTCAGGGAGGCGGTTGGGGGAGGGGATTCTTCCCGTCCTGTTCAGGAGGCCGTTTCTGTGTTGCCGATAATCACCACTCATCTTCTCAGGCTTGCGAATGTGTTTCCTCATGCCTGGTTTGCTTAGAGAGTGGTCACCTCCAACTTGCAAGCCTCCAGCCTGGGGGCAGCCCTGCTGTGTCTTCTTGCTACTCTGAAAAGAAGCAAACACGGGGTTCTAGGTCTCGCCCAGTGAGGGGACAGCTCCAGTTCTGAGCTCCAGACAGACAGAGCCGCTTTGCCTTCCGGTGCTGTGGGCTGTGTGACTTTGGCAACTTCGTGCCTCAGTTTCCTCTCCCAACATGGTCATAATAACGGTCCCTGGGTAATGCAATGTAATGTAATTCGCCATGATGGTGCCCGGCTCTCGGGGACCTGGTGCGTGCCGGTGAGAGATGTGTGGGTGCCCTGCCCCTGGGATCTGGAGTCCACCAGGCCCAGTGAACCTGACATTCCTTATGAGCTTAATTTTTCCCTGGCTCCTCCTTGGGAAAGAATGAGCAACCCCAGCCCCTAGAATCCCCCAGATCCTGTCCCTGTGGACCTCACTCATTCCATCCCAGGTTTCCGACCCAAGGATGGAGACAAACTGAGGGCAGCAGACTTTCTGCCCTCCCTCCTTTGTCCCTCATCTGTTCCTAGTTTCTGTTCTAGTTTCTCCTGCAGATGGTGCTCCCGGGGTGCATCTCCTCTGTGCACAGCGGTCCCCGACTTTCTGGGAACACTAATGGTGGAGGGGTCATGGGGAAAAAAACCTGAGTCCATCACCAGGCGATACTCCCTGCTGCACTGAGGAGAAATTCTTCCCGGGATGCGAGACCCGAGCCTATCCTTCCCTTCTGCCCCCAGCAGCCATGGTGCAGGTGGGGCCTGACCACGCCGCTCCGTATGCAGGGAGCATTTCTAAGGCTTCATAGAGTTCTCAGCCCAGACAAGCACATGCCAGTTCTGTGGCACTGGACAATGTTCCTAACCTCTCTGTGCTCATTTCTCATCTGTAAAACACCACAGAGATGGAACAAGGAGGCAGCTACAGGGCTGGCCAAGAGCTGGACCCGGAGAAGCTGCTGGACGGGGGTAAGCTGAGCTGTCCTTGTCCTGGTTGTTTTTATGTTCTGACACTTCCCACATCCCTGCAGGACCAGCTCACCTTGTGAAAGGGGCCAGCCCTTGAACACGTGACTGTGACTCTAGCAGCCAGGGCTGCCCTGGGCTAGAAGCAGAGGGCTTCAGCCGCTGTCAGAGGGAGGACCTGAGAGAGAGAAGGGTAGGGGCTGGGGAGGGGACCCAGGGAGGAGGAGCGTGGCCCCCTTGAAGGAGTGGCGCCCAGCGCCAGGTTCAACCACAGATTCTCTGAAAAGCCCGAGAGTAGCCTCTCCCCATGGCCAGCTCCAGGTTCACACAGGGGCCAGGCACAACCGCCCGGAGCAAGCCTGACCTGCAGCGAGAGGCCCCTTGGAGCCAAGCCTCACCCAGTGGGCAATGCCTTCCTGTGTGCGGCACACACACTTTATTGTCATCTTTGTCCCCAGTAGAATCCAAATTTTAAAACGACAAGTCCACTTGTGGCCACATACACACATCCTTGTCAGGTTGAGACAGGCCACACCCCTCCTGCCTCTGCCTCCTCATCTGTACAATGGGTATCATGGTGGCAGCCACCTCCACAACGGCTGCAGCCGTTAATGGAGATAACACCTACCCGGTGCGCTGTGAGGCCCAAAGGCCGGATGCCTGCGGTGAGCACACACCTTTCTCCTCCCTCAGCCTTGGGAGTTAAGTGCCCCCCACCCATCTTCCTAAAGCCACCTGGTCACCGCCCCTGACACGCCCTCCCTCTGCTGAGCCCGGGGACCCTGAGCCATCTTTCAAGGGGAGCCATAGTCCCTGTACTGCCTCTGAGTCTGGCTCTGTTTCTGGCATCAGCCCACAGGGGCCTTCTGGGATGCTGAGGAGTCCCAGCCAAGCTCCAGTTGGGGAGGGCAGGCTCCTCAAGGACACAGCATCAGTGCCTCAGAGGAGAATGTTTGACTGAGCTGGGTTACTTGGTCCCCAAGTCCCTCCACCTGCCAAGCCAGCAAGCACTTCTTACCAGGGGCCTCCTCTGGCCTCCACGCCACCTCTCCGGGCGTTCCGCCTCTGCCCACCCTTCATTTGGCCTCAGAAGACATGGCTCCGGAGTGGTGTGTCCCTGTGTAGCAATATGTGTTTGCATGCATGGGTGTGTGTGTGCATGCATGTCTGTGTGTGTACATGTGTATGTGCGTGTGTGTGTATATATGTGTGTGTGTGCATGTGTGTGCTGGTGTGGACGTGAGCACATGTGTGCATGTATAAGTGTGTGTGCATATGTGAGCATGCATACGTGTGGGGATGTGTGGGCGTGTGCGGGCACACGTGTGCATATGTGCGTGCATGTGAGTGTGCATGTGTGTTTGTGAGCGCCAGTGTGGGTGGTGGTGGTGGCAGGATGCAGGGAGTCCTCAGCTGAACGTGGCCCCAGGACTCCCCAGCTTCAGGGGTGCCCATTGCCTGTGGTGAGGGCAGTGAGGTGCGGAAGGGTTAACCCGCCGAGGGCTGAAGGCCCAAGCTCTGACCTGAGACCAAGCGGTCGCTTCCCACTAATGGAAACCAGAGCTCTCCTGCAGCAGTGGCCGCGGCGCTGCCTCCGAAGCCGGGTCTTCGTTGTTGTTCCCGGTGGGCCTCGGCTCACTCTTTTGCCTTCTTTCACTTTTGGAAACAAACTGGAGGAGCCAAGGCCACAGCTGGGGAGAGGTTCTTGGGTGGAATTTTATTTCTTCCCAAAGTGCCTGGAAACCTGCCCGCACACTGGTGCCCGCTCTGTCCTGTGCCCTCTGCTCCGAGGCACCAACCTGGCCCCACCATGAAGCCCAGACCCGGCAGGCAAATCTCAGGGTAGCCTGGAGCTGCAGCAGGAGAAAGAGAAGAAATGATCAAGAATCCCCACAGGCCCCAAACCGGCCAGCGTGGTCCGGCTTTGCCATCATTTAATCCTTGGCCTGATCTAATCAACAAGGAAACCGAGGCACAGAGCGACTCAGGAGCTCATCAAGTGACACAGCCAGAAAAGGCAAGCGTTGGGTGAATCCAGGTCTGCCCGACCCTGAAGGCACCCCCAGAGCTGGTTTCCCACCCGGGAGAGTGATCTGGGCTCCATCTGCCTCCTTCTCCAAAGAAGCCTGGGTTCAACATCTTTCTCAGAAGGCCCCAGATCTGAGACAGCCCTGCCTCCTAGATAGACCCAGAAGGCCAGATGCTCAGCCCACCCCATCCTGGGTCCAGAGGGGCTGCGAAGCTGCCAGTGTCTCGCAGTCGCTCTACACCTTTGCAGGGCAGTTCCCAGGGCCCCCGTCCAGAGTTCCAGACCAGCAGCGTCCAGCCAGGTGCTCATTGAGCCCCAAGAAAGCTGCTTGAGAAGGCTCTGGAGCATCCGGCCCAGGAGCGCGGCTCATGGGCAGACCGTAGGGTTCACATCGCAGCCCAGCTGCTCCCCGATGCGATGCCCTGCTCTCTGATCCCGACTCCTCCACCTTCCCACATGTGAAATGGGAGGTGCTGCTGGGGTTACATGAGATCTGACTCCAAAGCACAGAGCTCAGTCTGGCCCATCTCGGGCCCTCAGTGGGCGGCCGTGGCGCCGTCAGCATCCTCTCCCCATTGGGTTATTCCCACGCTCATCCTCCGAGGGGGAGCAGCCCAGCACTCAGCAGCCTGCAGGATGGCTGGGTTGGGAGCAGCAGCCTCTCACTGGGCCAGCAACATGAGGATCACTGGGACAGGCACGGGTGTGGTGGGACAACAGGGCCCCGAGGACAGCAGGCGGCCCCCACTCTCCTCCGAGGCCTGTCCTGGAGGCTGGCCTCTCACCCCGCGGCTACACCTCACAGCCACTCTTCCCCAGCCTGCTGGTGTCTGACATCAGCATCCTCCCTGCGGGACGCATCAGGAGCCCATCCGGATCTGAGGCTGGCAGGCTGGGTTGCCGGGATGGGTTCCGGGTTCCCAGAAGTCTGGTGAGGGGCTTTCAGAAAGGGATCGGCTACCCTCCTGTGCAGAACCCGGCCTCGGCCAAGCTGCCGGCTCTGAGGCTGGAATTGAAACTTACACAAATATTCCGCCGCTTTTCAGGCATGTTCCAAAGAGACATTTATGTTGGCTGAGGTGGTATTTTCCTTCTATTGCTGTTACGAGATTCAACATTTTTTCCAGAAATAACTTCTGAAAAGTGTGCCTAGATTTTGAACACGTGTGATCCTAACATGTGGCGAGAAAGGCTTTTCGAAACACACACGTGTGGACAGAGGTCCACACACAGATATGTACGCACACACGGATGCCTTGGGCGTGCGTCTTCAAAAGGGGCGGTTACAGCTATCAACTTGTGACTTCCAGGAGGCCTGAGTTTGCCTGTGAAGGGGCCACGTTCCCAGTTGGTGTTCCCACGTGGTGTGCACACGCAGGCACAGGCACCGCGTCCCACGCCATCTCCCAAGGGCACCCGCAGACACTGGGCAGCCTTGTCCGAAGTTGTCAGTGTCCTTCCTCATGAGAGGATGATGAAGAGGATGTGGTTTCCACCGCCTCATCCACAGGCCCGCTGCCCACGGAGCCTTAGACATCAAGGCCAGAGCGATTGTTGGAAAGGAATGTGACCGCGCTGTCTATGAAACGCCGTGGAGCTGGAGCCCCACTCGCCGTCACGATGAGTCAGCGCTGAGCAGTGAGTCAGAAGGGGAGAGTTCAGCTCCCAGACGGGAGGGCGGCACTTACCAGAAGCCCGTGTGCTGACCAGCCTGGCCTCCTCTGACGTCTTGAGCAGCTTGCAGGGCGGGAAAAGGAGCCGGCGAGTGATCTCCGGGCAGTATCTGGGGCTTTGCTGCCCCCACCCCCACAGGCATCCAGGGGAGAGAAACCACCTGGAAAGAAGAATTCAGATGTGAATGGAAAGTTGTATCCAAAATTTGAAATAGTCCCTTTGGGCCTGCTCAGGAGTCCTTCCCTCAAAGCCCCTCGCCTGCGCCTGCCAGGCCGCGTGGACCCCACTCCAGTCACCCGCCTGGGGGCCAGAGCCACCTCCCGGGGGCTGCCGCCCCTGCTGCAATTGCTGACCCCAGGCAAACCGCGCAGCCTCCTGCCCCGGCGGGCCTGGGATTTGCGAATGTGTGAAGGCATTAGCTGCCAGTTGTAACTGGAACACAGCCTAGAGGCCTCACTCCTCCAGCAGGAAGCCTTGTAGTGCAGCGAATCTGGACCCGGCCCAGCGTCCAGAGACAGGAAGCATTAATAGGAGCAAATGTGAACACTGTTCGCGCCCCGGCTGCGATTTATTGCCGATTGTGGGGAAAACATCGGTTGCTCGCAGAGTTTCACTCATCTGAATATGAAATGTAATTAATGAGTCACCCAGTGTCAGGCCTCGAGAAATAAGGTCCAGGCATGGGACCCTCGCCCAGGAATGCCGTCCCTCCCCACCGAGGGGGCGGGAACATAAAATGAACCCAAGCCACTGTTCCTTAAGGAGCAGACCACCTGAGCCCCGGAGTGGCCCAGGGAGACTGGAGTGCAGGGTTTCCAGGACCACAACAAGGATGCCCCATGTGGTGGGAGAGGACGGACCTTTAGGGACAGGACCAGTGTGTCTGGGTGGCGGTTTAGAGAGCTGGAACAGTCTGCATCACTCTGGGTGGCTCCTCTCAACCCTGGTGTGCCCTGGACTGTTTCTAAAATCAGTCCTGGAAAGGAGAGGGAGAGAGAGATGGTGTCTCCGTACCGAATCAGAAGGATTTGTTTTTGTGTAGCTAATGAGGTAGCAGAGACAGTCTGCAGGTCAGAGGAAGGCCACAATGAGGATGGGGACAAGGACAGCTCCTGAAACCCTCCCACCTTACAAAGTCCCCCAACCTCCCCACACAGTTATCCTGCTCTATCCAGGAGCAAACTTCATCTGCCAAGTGTGTGTGAGTGTTCTCTCTCTCTCTCTCTCTCTCTCGCTCTCTCTCTCTCTCTCTTTCTCTCCCTCTCTCTGTCAATGAAGGAAGGCTGGGGGTTTTTGTGTGTTGTTGTTTTTTCCCCTAATCGCCTTCGCCCCCGTAGCCAGTTTGTTCTCAGAAAAGTTCCTCCCCCTCCTCCTCATCTCCTGAGCTCTTTGATCTTCTAGTTCGGGTTCAGTTGCTTCGTTTTTTGCAATTACCAGCCTGGAGGGAGGATGCTCTGACCTGCAGCGGCAGTCTGGCAGACAGATGGGACAGGAAACGGGGAGTTTATTTCAGCCTTCGCCCTATTCATCTTGGATAGATTACAACAGTAGCAGCTCCAAATGTCTTCATAGCCCATTTATGATAAAGTGATGGTAACATCACACAGGAAGAGAAATGTGCGGATTAGCCATATCCGGGGAAAGATGGATTGACTGAGAGCATGGCATCGCTCTGAACAAAGCCCCACCCTCCCTCCCCAGCCCCTGGGAAAGCCCCCCTCCTCCAAGGCCAGTGGGACCGGGAACCCCAACTGGGAGAGCAGTGAGACACTTGGTACCGCCTCTCTCTCTTTCTCCTCTCTCTGCCCCGCTTCACTCCGCGTCTGCCCTGCTTCCCTCCCTCCCTCCCGCTGCCTACATTCTTTGCCTTTTCCAAGTGTTTGAAACTCTACAGGGCAGTTCCACAGCAGCCCAAATAAATCAAGCTGCCATGGTGACTTCGCAGAAGGCTGGGGGATTTATATTTGAATTTCAGGAAGAGGGGCAAATCCATCACCCTGGAATGCTGCATCTATAGATTTTAAAGTTTAGCTGAATTATGATTGGGAGGGGTGGGGGCTGGCGGTGGAAGGAGAGTTTGGAATCAAACCAAGGAGGGCTGGGTAGGAAGAGCTTCTTGCTGAAGGACATGGGCACATTTATAAGCCATCAATAAGAACCATTAAGACCTGCGGCTTTCTCTTTGTTCTTTCTGAGAGGAAACACTTAACAAGTTGTTGTTCTTTGTTGTACTTTTTTAATGAGCCAAGAGAACATGGCACAGCCTGGAGAGGAGGGGCCTGAGTGCTTTTGTCTTTTACATTTTTCATCTTTTTCCTTTACATGAAAACTGACAAGAAACCCCTCCATGAAGGAAAGCCGATCTGCCCAGGCTGGTTTCAAAGAGCTCCAATTTAGGGCATCCCTGGCGACTTCATTTCTAATCATGTTTTTACTTTCCTGGCCACCAATCGGAGACTCCCACAGGTCACTCTGGTTTGTATTGATTAGAGCCGGGCTCCGAGGTGAGGGGCCCGGGATGAATGGGGTGGGGGTGGCAAAGAGATGCGTTGCCCGAGTGGCGGTGGCCCTGCCTGCAGAAGGTATCTCAGGATTTGAATGACATCTCAGGGGACAGTATCAGGCTTCCAAATGCCTTTCATCCATCAGATGAGAGAACAAGCTGTGGCTTTCAGTCGGACAGGGGCTGGGCCTTTCTCTCGGAGTAAATGGGCTCAGGCCACACAGATAAAGAGCTTCTCCTGTTCCTTTTTAAACGTTTCAGGCAGGAATCGTCTGTCACTGACTGAGGGCGGGTGGGGGCGGGAGGAACCTTTCAGCTCTGATTAAAGTAGCAAGTCCAGGGCTGCAGCGGAGCTCTGGAAAGCCTTCCCCATCCTTCTCTCCCGAGTCACTGACCGGGTTTACCCACACTGTGGGGGTGGGGTTGGGGTTGCCTCGCCTTCTAGAGGAAACCTGCCTTTTCATTTCTTAAGGCAGGGTCTGGTCTAGCCTGCAAAAGCTGCAGGATCCCCAGCCTCAGTTGCACACCCATCCAGCTTCCAGGGAAGAATGGGCACTTATGAAGTGCCAATGGTATACACTAACTACTGGGAGGGATTCAGGACAGGGAGGACCTGGGATGGGAACCTGAGTGGAAAACATAGCAGAGATGACGGGACCTGTGTAGCCAAGAATCAGTGACACAATGTAGCCAGGAAACATTGATACAGGGTAGACAGGAAACAGTGACACATTGGAGCCAGGAAACAGTGACACAGGGTAGACAGGAAACAGTGACATAGTATAGCCAGGAAACAGTGACACAGTGTAGACAGTGACATAGTGTAGCCAGGAAACAGTGACACAGTGTAGACAGGAAACAGTGACACAGGGTAGACAGGAAACAGTGACACAGCGTAGACAGGAAACAGTGACACAGTGTAGACAGTGACATAGTGTAGCCAGGAAACAGTGACACAGTGTAGACAGGAAACAATGACACAGGGTAGACAGGAAACAGTGACACAGCGTAGACAGGAAACAGTAACACAGTGGAGCCAGGAAACAGTGACACAGCGTAGACAGGAAAAAGTGACATAGTGTAGCCAGGAAACAGTGACACAGTGTAGACAGGAAACAGTGACACAGGGTAGACAGGAAACAGTGACACAGGGTGGACAGGAAACAGTGACACAGTGGAGCCAGGAAACAGTGACACAGTGGAGCCAGGAAACAGTGACACAGGGTACACAGGAAACAGTGACACAGTGGAGCCAGGAAACAGTGACACAGTGAAGCCAGGAAACAGTGACAGAAGGTAGACAGGAAACAGTGACACAGTGGAGCCAGGAAAACAGTGACACAAGATACACAGGAAACAGTGACACAGGGTAGACAGGAAACATTGACACGGTATAGCCAGGAAGTAATGATACAATGTAGCCAGGAAGTTGATCACAGTGTAGCTGGGAAGCATTGACAAGAGGTAGCCAGAAAACATTCACACAGTGTGCCCAGGAAACAGTGACACAGTATAGCCAGGTTTCAGTGTCACAGGGTAGCCAGGAAGCAGTGACATGGGGTAGCCAGGGAGCAGTATCAGGGTAAGCAAGAAGCAGGGACACAGTGTAGCCAGAAAACATTGACACAGTAGAGCCGAGGCGCAGTGACATATGTAATGACAGTGCCCTACATGCGCTTGAGGTTGTCCACAGACTGGCGCCCATCATCTGCTGTGGTTGGACAGTGTGACCAGTGTGAGGATGATTTCTTTCTTGCCACTTGGTACAAGGGATGTTTGTCTGCATCCTGGCTGTCTGCATCCTGGCTGTCTGCATCCTGGCTGTCTGTCTGCATCCTGGCTGTCTGCATCCTGGCTGTCTGTCTGCATCCTGGCTGTCTGCATCCTGGCTGTCTGCTTCTATGACCTAAACAAGGGATCTTGGAGACCTTACTGTCTTTTACCTGGGAGAAGGGACAGGGAGGAGATGAGGACAAGGACATTCCTAGCTGTACCCTCAGTGAGGCTGCAGTGAGCCCCAGCTGACAAGGACGGACTAACGAGTATGACTTCTGTCTGGTAGGCACTGCCGATGCTGGCTTCCTCGCTAAGCAGGAGTGCGGGCGTGGCCGTCAGGGTCCTGGTGTCCGGCATGAGGCAGTTGGAGGTCTCCAGGTCTGGGGTTCTTTGGGTTTCTAGCAGTGCCCTCTTTCCATCCAGATCCCACTCTTTCTCAGCGCCTGACTTCTGAAAGCGAAGCCATCACATGGGGCGGATCCCTCCTGCCCCTTGACTCTGCCAGGGACTCTGAGCAGCCCTGGCCTGCAGACGCAACCGCTCCTGGGAAGCCGTCTGAGGGCAGCCATTGGGCGTGCATGGGTGCCCCGGCCCGGAGCCCGCCCATGAGCACCGCCTTCTCCTCCGGACACCACCAGCGCCCTGAGGATGCACATTTCTTACAGGATTATTCCCTTTTAATAGAGACCCAGAAAAGTTTCCAAAGGCAAAATGACAGGCTGGTTAACTTTATATCCCAACTCCAAAAAGATACATTTTCCTCTTTGTAATGCACTAGTTAGTGGTTACTGGCACATTACATTAACTAATTTGAGATCGAATTATCAAATTTGCTCATTGCTGCTAGCGCTAATTTGAAACCTTACAATAAAGAAGGGTTTGAGAGGCACATGAAAGGAAGCCACCCACAGCGGCTCCGAGGCCTGTCCCCGGAGCATCACAGCGAGCCTCGCAAAGGGTTCGGGGTAATTGCAGTCATGAGCCGGAGTTGATTGAAGAAAATTATACCCCAGTTTTTTACTGCAAGTTTTTTTTGTGTGGCTTTCCTTAAATTGTGTGGTGAAATTCAATGACAAGGGAAGACACGTATAGGACTTTTAATAACTGCATTAAGAAGATCTTCCGAGCTCCTTTCTGCTGTGTCCCATCAGGTTCTTAACCTACAGCTCCCTCCAGCTTATTCCGATTCTTGAGCAGTTTGGGTGGTGTTGGTTGGTTTTTTGTTGTTTTTTTTTTTAAGAAAATTGTGATCTGGTTCAAATTCACTTTTTTCCATGTAATTTTTGTTGTTATTCTTATTCTTCTACAATTTAAACCAGAAAATGCGGGAAAGGAAGCTTCAACACATCCTATCACCTATTGATTGATTATATATTGATTATTTTTCTACCATCAATTATCGATTATCTATCAATCAATTGATAATCCATCTATCAATTAGCTATCTATTGATTATCTATCAATCAAATGATCATCTATCACTCATCTGTCTATGTATCTGTCAGTTTATCTATCTATCTATCTGTCTAATTTCTTTTCCAACATGAGACACTGCTGTGTCCTCGCCAGACCAACCCTCATGACCTTTGAACTTTCCCTAAGGTAGCAAATCTCAGTAACCACATTTCCAAATTGCAAGTCACAGAAATGAACTTATCCCCCCAGCATCATCTGGATAACTAAGGCATGCCAAAAAGGAGGGCTTTTCCCCCTACCTATTGAAAGATTTGTAACAATAAAAAGTAATAAAAACGCCAAAGGAGTTGAGCTTGCTGCCAGCACTCTCCCCACTTTCCTAGGAAAAGCGTAACTGTGAGTGTAAAATAAAGGCCCCTGAGCTCTGTAATTAATTCATTTACATTTTTAATGCTGCAAATGGCTACAAACGTGGCGTGACATTTGGAGTGACATCCAGAAACTCCAGCCCAGTGAGTCCTGCTCAGACTATCTGTGCGGGGGTTGTTGCTAAGTCAGGAGGAGAATATTTTTTTCAGAACCCAGGGAGCAAAAATACTTTTCAGAGGTCGTCTAGCATGAGTGGGGACTGCTGAGGCTGGAGGTCCAGCCAGCTCCAAAGGGCACAGCCCAGGGCTCCCTGCTGCCCGGCAGAGATGGGGAGCTGGGAGAGGGCTTTGATGTGAGGGATCGTTGGGTCTAAAGTATGGGATCCTCCTCTCCCTTCTGAAGGTCAAGGGAGAGATTAAGAGCTGGCATCAAGGCTCAACATTGGAAGGGCAAAAAGGTCACTGTTTTCTTCTGATATCCTTGGGTATTTATTCCAAAATGTTTGGCCTTCTCCACCATGAGAGGGTCAGTCTTTAGGGCAGGGGGATGGATATGCAGGGTGATGGGGACCATGCCTTGCCTCCTGGTCCGGCAGAGCTGAGAGAGAAGCCTGAGGCCATCGGACCAGGCTGGCAGTCAGGGCAGTGAGAGGGGAGAGCCCTCCCAGGCCGGGGCTGTGGATCAGCATCTCGCCAGTTTCCCCTGGCTCCAGGGATGGAAGGAGAGTGTGGAGGCATCAGGCATTCCTCTGACCCGCTACTTTGCTGGCTGCTTGGGGAAATTGAAGCCTGGGGGTTCACTAACTTCCCCATGAGGTTCAGCCCAGGTCTGCTGGCCTCCAATCTGAGCCACCCAGCCAACCACATGGCCTGGAAGCCATTGTTCACCAGCAGGTGGGCGCTCCTCCCATGGCTTTCACTGGTTTTCCGGCAGAGCTTTGGTGCCTTTTCTGCCCATACTTGCAGGTAGTTAGACAAGCCAGGACCAGCCATGTTGGGCGAATGGGCCTTCCAGCCTCCAGGGCTTACAGCCAAGTGTCCCAGGGATGACTATTGTCATAGTCAGCCAGCCACTGGCTACGCATAGTGGGTGACTATGAAGAGAGCATTCCCTAGAAAACAGTGCCTGGGCCTGGTGGCCACACCTACCAGGTATGGCCTCTTGAGAGACCTACTTCCTTGTTCCTGGATATAGAACCAGGCAGGGTGTACACCTACGCCTGCCCTCTACTGTTAGTTAGCTATACTGCAGCACCAAAATAAGATAACACACATGTGCCAAATTACAAGACACACACAGTGGGCTGTGACAGGAAAAGAGACTATTGTCTGTGAAGGACCAAACCCTACAGGTTCCTAGGAATTTCAGTGTGAGGCATTGGGATTTTCATGGTCCAACTCAAGAGTAGATGTGTGTGTGTGTGTATGCACGCATGCACACACTGGTGTGAACATGCAGGTGTATGTGAGTGAGAATGTGGGGCTTGGTCTCTGCAAAGGCTGTGTGCCCAGGTTGCCTCCCAGGTGCAGTCACAGGCAGCAGGTGGGGTGAAGGGCCTGTGTGCTGGCTGCCACCAGGGTTCTTGGAGAACAGATCATTTTCCAGGTGACCCCGGTCACTGTTATTATCGTCTCAGGGCACAAAGTCTGCGTCTGTCCCCCCGACACAGAGAGGGGCAGAGAGGAGGAATCAATAATGTGGACCTGCCTATTTAAAGAAAACTCTCACGCTGTTAGAAAGCCCAGTGCCTTCCTGCTGAACCCACCCCCTTGGCCCCGCGCAAAGGTCCTCCCGAGATAAGGTCAAGTTCTTTGATCTCCATCGATCTCCATGCAGAGGTTACTCAGAGGCCCTGCTTACACACCCCAGCTGCTGCTGTGACAGGAAGAGCTTCTGAGCTACACCTGCTCAGTTGGGGCTCCAGCCAAGTCCTCTGAGAGGAGCCTGGCTAGGTCAGGTCCTGGGGAGGATGGTGGTTTTGAGGGAGAGGGCTGGCACGCCCTCCCTGCCTGCCTGCTCCAGCCCCCAGTCGGGCGCATGGCTGACCCAAGCACCCAAGGGAGATGAACACATGCCCTTCCTCATGGAGCCTGACTTGTGTCCTCTGCAAGGGGCAGAGCCTGGACACTGTGGTTTGCCCTCATCACTTACCATGGGAGCTGCGTGGGTGTCATTTGTGCGAGACCAGGGGACTTTCACAAAGAGGACTAGAGGAATCGGAGAAATTGGGAGAGGGGAATCTGAGGTGTGTGTGGAAGCTCCCTCAGAGATGCCTTAACCCCGGGTGGGCTGACGGGAGAGCATGTGTGCACACATGCACAGGGGTAAATATGCATGTGAATGTTTATATGTATGTGAGTGTGGCAGTACACATATGTGAGTGTGTGCATTTGTGTGTGGGTCCGTGTGTGTGTGCATTTGTGTGTGGGTCCGTGTGTGAGTGTGTACATTCGTATGTGAGTGTATGCATTTGTGTGTGGGTCCGTGTGTGAGTATGTACATTCGTATGTGAGTGTATGCATTTGTGTGTGGGTCCGTGTGTGAATGTGTACATTTGTATGTGAGTGTATGCATTTGTGTGTGGGTGCACAGATGTGTTTGTGTTTGTAGGGGGCATGTATGTGAAGGGTACGTGTGTGTGTTTGTGGGGCATGCATGAGACTGTATATTTGTGTGT
The DNA here is from genome assembly GCF_049350105.2 of Macaca mulatta. Taxonomy (NCBI): domain Eukaryota; kingdom Metazoa; phylum Chordata; class Mammalia; order Primates; family Cercopithecidae; genus Macaca; species Macaca mulatta. The sequence goes on along the minus strand of NC_133406.1, from coordinate 237,466,545 downwards.
GGGTGCATGTGTGTGTGTGTACGTTTGTGTGTGAGTGCAGGTGTGTGTGAGTGTTTGGAGGTCACATATCTGTGGGGGGTTCCACGTGTGTGTGAGGCTGCACATATGTGTATGTCTATGTGTGATTGTGTGTGATGTGCACAATGAGTGAACATGTGTGTGGGTGCACATGTGTGTTTGTGTGTGGGTGCACTCTGTGTGGTGTGCACAATGTGTAGGTGCGCATGTGTGTGGTGCATGTGTGTGTGCTTGTGTGGGGGTGCACATGTGTGAGTGTATGGTGCACGTGTGTGGTGTGCACAATGTGTGGGAGTGCATGTGTGTGTTTGTATGTGATGAACATGTGTGTGCTCTGCACAATGTGTGTTTGTATATGTGTGCACGTGTGTGCTGTGCAAATGTGTGTGTGCTCGTGTATGGGTGCACATGTGTACATGTGTGCATTTGTGGGTCAATGTGCGTGCATGTGTGTGTCTGTGTGTGAATGTATTTGTGTGTGGGTGTATATATGTGTGTGGGAGCACATGTGTAAAGGGTACATATGTGTGTGTGTTTGGCATGCATGTATGTACGTGAAACTGTATATTTGTGTGGGGGTGGGTGTGTGTGAGTGTGTATATGTGTGTGAGTATGTGTGTGAGTGCAGATGTGTGTGAGAGTGTTTGGAGGTCGTGTGTGTGTGGGGAGTGCACGTGTGTGAGGCTGCACATATGTGTGTGGCTCTGTGTGATTGTGATATGCACAATGTGTGGGTGAACACGTATTTGTGTGGGGGTGCACTATGCGTGTGTGTGCACATTGTGTGCGTGAGTGTGGACTTGCACGTGTGTGTGTGGGTGGCGGTGGTTTTCTGTTATGGCCGAGTGTATAGCGGTGGCCGGGGAGCTCAGAGAGAGGGGAAACAGGCCCGGAATAAACGGGCTGTTGATTGACTCGAGTTACATCATTTTCTTCCCCTCCAGAGCCTATAAATCTCATGCTCATTGTAAAAACAGAATTTACACACAATTGAGCCTCCTGGGCTCCTCAGTTCCAGCTCCTGTGCCTCGGGAATGAACCAGTGAGTGCCCCCGGCTGGGGCTCTCACTCTCCCTGGCACCCAGGACTCCCACCCACCCTCACTCTGAGGCCAGTGGCGAAGAGGCCACCGCTGTCTCCAGAGCTTCCTCCCTGTGCGTCCAGCTTCCTCCCAGACCTGCGGCACCCAGTGTGGTGCAGGCCGGTGCCTGGAAGCCCCCAGTCGATAGGCCATGCCAGGGTCCTCAGAGCTGTTTCTCCCTCAGATGCCACCCTTTAACGAGGTGCAGCAACCCGTCACCCAGAAATCCACATCCCTTGCTCCCTGCCCATCACTGTGCCCCTGCCATCAGCACCTCCTCAGTGCTCAGGACACGCCACCCTATTCGTGTCCCAGGATGGGGAACAGGGAGGGCAGTGGTGTCTTCTTTTTAAGCAGGGGTTCGTGGCCTTCTTCCCTTTCTACCTTCTGGCTGTGGTTCGGTGGACTGGGGCTTCCTGTGATCTGGCCTCTTTTAATCACGCTCTGGTCACGCTCTAGGCCCCGGTGCCCAGCATGTTAATGTGGGTCCCTTTGGTCCTGGGCAGCCACCGGCTCTCTGGCCCGTGCTTCTGCGACGCCCTAGCATGGAGCAGCCCATTTTGTGTTGCCCGTGTGCCTATCGTTAGTGTTCTGTGTGCACTTGGTGTGGGAAGCCATACGCTATGGTCACCTTTTCAAACGGGGTTTCGAAAGGGTCTCGGGACTTAGCCCTTGGGAATGGCAGGATCCACCCCACCCATATCCCAAGGCCTCGCTGGTACAGGTCAGGGGCAACCATGAGGTGGGGCAGGACACAGGGTCGCCATCACCAAGACGATGGTGAGAGTCCGACCTCCTGGGCTTGGAACAACTCGGACAAACACCAGAGCGCTCGGCCTGCACCACGTGGGGTGGGCGGCGTTTGCAGTCTCACCTCCGTGCAGTGTGTGCCACCAGAAGCGGTGAGCGGAAGCTGTTCCAGGCGCCAACAGAAGCTGCCTGGCCCCTGCCTCGGGAAAGCGTCTTCCTCCCACAGCAGGCACGGAGCGCTGTCCTGGGAAGCCCAGGGAGGCCGGGGAGACAACGGAGGGAGGAGGAAGTCCGTGAGGATCAGGGGCCCTGCCAGATGCCTCCAGTGCTTGCTGGGTCCCAGGCCAGGGAACCCCCAGCTCCCGCCTGGAAACCCACATGTGCAGTCATAAAAAGCACCGTCAAGGGCGGGGCCGGTGCCGGGAGCGGTTACACTTCCCCACAGGCCTGGCTTCCTTTAATCCCGAGCAGTGAAAGCTGCACCGTCTCACATCCCGGAACCTCAAAGCAAAGAGGGCTTTTCCCTGAGTATTTACAACTCCTGGCCATGGCCTGTGACAATGGGATGGCTTATGTAATGATGTCAAAGAGGTCTGTTCGGCTCAGAGACGCCCCCAAGGGCTCCCCCGGCTCTGCACCGTCCACATCTCCTTACTCCACCGACGTTGCGGGCAGCGGATGCTCCTGAGACACCAGGAGAAGCTTCTTCATCTTGGGAAAAGGAAAGAAAGGGCTTGCTGAGGTGGGGGTTGCCACCCTCCCTCTGTCTGGGGTGGGAGGAAGATCTACCAGCAGCAGGGCCAGCCCCTCCTGGACACTCCTGCCAGCCGAAGAAGCGAGTCCTGGTGTTGCCTGGATGCAGACAAGAGGGAGCATGGGGCCTCCAGGGGTCTCCATCTCTCCCCAGCCACTCTACAAAGTGGGCGCAGAGCAGGACACCCACAGCGGGACCTGGGGCACTAGAAGCCCCAAGGAGGGGGACTCCTCCTGAAGGGCTGCCCCCAGCCTGCCAGGCTCACTCTCCTCTCTGAGGCCACCTTTGCCACCCTTCCCCGCCTGCCAGTCCTGGCCATCTTGACAGGCCCCCACAAAGACTTCCTAAACCCTTATACCCACTCCCAGACAATCTCTCCACACGCCCCGCGATGCTCCTGGCTGGGCTCAGGGTCCTCAGACATGGATCTGACAGCTCACTCGCTCATCCCCTCGTTCCTGGCCAAAAGACTGCACCTGATGTGAAGCCTCATCCCCGGGGACGGAAACCAGAGGGCTCCCCTGTGACAACATCTGAACAGCCGAGTGACCCAGCACCCTCCCTGGACGCTGGCCTCTGAACTGGACACATGGCCCCCACCCAAGCGCTGAGGCCCTGGCATGATCCTGTAGGTACAGGCAGGCTCCGACTCCATAGGGGTTAGGATCTAAAGCACAGATGTCCCCTTTGATTCCGTCGTCACCCCTCCCTGCCCGGCCTTGGTTCTCAAACTCGGCGAGTGAGCAGATCGGCTGTGGGACTCGGATCGTGGTGGGCAGCACATCCAGCCCTCCCTTGTGCTGGTGTGACACAGAACCCTGCCCTGGGCCAGAGTCCCTGAGGGTCCAGGCCAACAGACGCCCCTGGGTGGTGCTGGAGAAAATACTGATGTCCCGGGGGGAGGATGCACACGACTGGTCACCTGATAGGGCAGTTTCTGGCCCTTACATGTGGCCTCTGAACTCTGCCAACCACCTCTCCCCCAGCCCAGAGTTGGCTCAGCCTCTTCCAGGCCCCACTGTCTCTTTAATTACTGAAAATGCGTCCCTTGGAGGGGTGACCCCTAAACCCCCAGATCCTTCTGAGGGACACAGGGAGTATCCCCAAGGAAATCTCTCACGCCTGTGAGCTGCAGCCCCTCTTCTAATGAGCAGCCTGCCAGGGAGGAGTGACTTGGGTAAGCTGCTCGGCTGGGGTAGGTGGCCGGGCTCCCAGGAGGTGTCAGCTAGCCCCAGGGTACGCATAGCTGCAGGGAGCCAGCTCAGCTCTGAGCATCAGCTCTCTCTGGGAGATGAACGCAGGGGATGCCCTTCCTGGGAGTGGACCGAGTCCCTGTGGCAGAGGCTGAGGGCTGGCCATGCCCCCAGAGTAGAGGCACACACAAGTCCCACTGGATGGTCCCACCTGAAGCCCTGACCACTGGCCAGATGGGTGTCCCAGCAGGAGTGCCCTGGGTGACTCTCAGGGACTGTGTTTATTTCCTGGAGCTGCTGTAACAAAGTACCAGAAACTAGGTGGCTTCAATCCACACACTGTATGCTCTCACAATTCTACAGACCTGAAGCCTGAGATCCAGGGGAGGTCAGGGTTGGCTTCTTCTGAGGCTCTCAGGGAGACCCTGTCCCCCACCTCTCCAGGTCTGGTGTTGCTGGCCCTGCTTGGCCTTCCTTGGCGATTTTTGGTGATCCTAGGCCATCCTTGGCCATCCTTGGCCCTCCTTGGCCCTGCTTGGCCATCCTTGACCCTCCTTGGCCCTGCTTGGCCATCCTTGGCCCTCTTTGGGCCTCCTTGGCCATCCTTGGCCCTCCTTGGCCCTCCTTGACCCTCCTTGGCCCTCCTTGGCCATCCTTGATGATCCTTGGCCCTCCTTGGCCATCCTTGACCATCCTTGGCCCTCCTTGGCCATCCTTGGCTTCTAGACACGTCACCTCCATCCCCACCTCTGTCTTCACATGAGCACTTCCCTGTGTGTCTTCTTATAAAGACACCCTCCTTCCTTGTTCAGAGCCCATCCTGATTCCATGTGACCTCATGTTGATTAATTTGCATCTGCAAAGATGTTATTTCCAGAAAAATGTGACCTTTTAGGTTCTGGGAGTGCATGAATTTTAGGAAGAGCACGATTCAGCTTGCTGCAGGGCCCATAGTCAGCCCTAGGGAAGGGCTTGTGTTTGAGGATGCCAGACGTGGTGGGAGCTGGCCCTGGAATCCGACCTGGCCTGGAGGTCAACCAAGGGTGACGGCAGAGGTGACCCATCCCCTCCCCTTTGGCACCTCAGAACCACCGCCCCCACCCAGCCCTGTGCCCATCTTCATGAGTGTGCCACCTCCCCGAGGGCTGATTAGAGGAGCGGGGAATAGGGCCTCCGTCTGGAGGAGGGAGGCCTCGAAGCAGTGGCCACCACAGGCTGTGGCTTTCAGGCCTCTGGCAGTCGTCTCTCTGGAGCGTTCTGGCTCCCAAGCCCCCCACCAGCCGCCGCATGGCCTGACAGCAGGGGGGGCCACTCTGTCTCAGGGTCGGGAACAGAGAAGGTGGGCTCCTGCCCCCATTGGGCCACGCTCAGCCTCACTAGGCACAATGTCTCCTCTGTCTCTGAGAGAAAATCCCTCTGCAGGAATCAGCTTTCAGGCCCCGCCAGGCCGTGAGGGACCCGCAGACGCCTGCCCTGGGAGGAGCCCACGCACAGGGCTTGGAGCGGGGCTGGGTTGACCTCAGACCCCGAACGCCTCTGGGAGCTCAGCAGTCAGCCCGGCCTGCAGGCAAGGCGAGGAGGCCCCAGACTCTTCAAAACTAACATTGGAAAGTGGAAATGCTTTTCGTGTCTAAGACTGCATCTTTTTTTGTTCTGAATTGTCACTTGGCAGGGCACCCCCTCAAGACCTTCTCTGGTGGCCTTGTAAGACTTCAGGGACAAAATAGCCCAAATCCAGGTGTGGCCGCCCCACGCAGAACTCTGCCTGTGAGGTCTTTGCTGGAGGAGGCGGCGCCACAGGCCGGCTGGAGAGGCCGTTTCCGAGGAGAAGCCTGGAGCTCTGTGGGGCGGCGGCCCTGGGGGAGTCCTGCCCCCTCTGCCTCCCTTAGATGCAGACACCCGGTCCCAATGGCCCCTCAGCCCCCGCCCCGCCTTCCCCAGGCCCACCCACAGGCGTCGTCTTTCAGCGCTCATCCCACGGTCAGGACCAACAACGGCGGCGGTCCTGGGCAGGGATTCTGTTGCCCGACAGGGAGTTATTTGACCCCAGTGCTGATCTGGTTACTGATGCAGAGCGTATCAGCCGCTGCACACGGCTGCCGCCCACGACATCTGGGCCAGAAGCTGAGCCTCTTCTTGGAGGCGGAGGTCACAGTGGCAGGGATGGGCACATCAGATGGTGCGTGGGTGCCAGAGGGGATGCCAAGGCATACTCAAAGGGCCACCACCACACTTGGCCCCCTCCCACCTGCAGGGGAGACCCCAAGAGATTCACAGTAACCCCACACGGTGATCCCAGAGCCCCAGGAGGCTCCTCGCCTGCCTCCCAGCACTGGCTGGTGCTGGCAGTGACCTGGGAAGCCAAGGCCACTGTTACCCACAGCCCACACTTGGGGTTCAGCGGCCCAGAGTGTGTGACCTCACCCACAGCACAGAAATGCAAGTTCACACAAGAAAACAAGCTGGAAAATGCTGGGCTTTCTCAGAGACTCCTTGGGGAAAGGAGCAGGCGTCTCTGGGGACCGGAATCCCTCACAGGAGGGAAGCCCTGTGGGGCTCCGAGCCCTGGGGCTGGAGCCTCCGGGAAGCTGGATGTGTTGGGTGTTGGGGTCCCAGAGGTGAGGCCCCTGCTGGGCCAAGTAGGGAACAGACCAGGCCTGCGAGAAGCTCCAAGATGCTCCCTTTCCCCAGACACCACAGCCCTGTCCACACCCCCAGCTGCTGTGGCTGAGGGACTTGTTCCCTGGTCGGGCTTCTTAATCTTGAAACTGCTGACATTTGTGGTCAGATGACTCTGTTGTGGGGAGCCGTCCTATGCAGTGGGGGGGCGGTGCTCACAACGTCTCTGCCTCTGCCCAGTAGACAACAGTGACAACCAGAGCTCTCTCCTTGGTCGTGGGCCAGGAGCTTTGATGACAGGGCCCTGCCTGTGTCAGCCTTCCTGGGGGAGGGCTAGCGGCATGTGCAGAGCTTTGTCACTCACCTGGCAGCCGGGGCTCTCAGGAAAGCAGGTGGAAAGCAGGCGGAGATCCTGTGGGCTCAAAGGGCACGGGGCCCTGTGCTGCCGGCCGAGGGGTCCTGTCTGGGGCTGCTGTGGTGGATGCGGCTCCCATCAGAGGGCGTAGCTGTCTCCCAGAACGGAGGCCTGAACAGATGCTTTCAGACCAGGAGTCTGTTTTATCAGACCCAGGAAGGAAACCCCCCCAGGGCCCCAGAGACTTGGCTTGGGCGTCAGTGCCTGCTGAGGACTCGCATGGAGCAGCTCACGCAGCTCATACTCGGAATGTGCAGCCAGGTGGGGGCTTGGGTTTGGGCCGTTGTCCGACCCCTGCACCTCCGTTTCCTACGTAAAGGGTGAGACACAGACGCCAGAGCCCAAGCCCTGGACCCCCCGTTCAGATTTAGTGAGACCGTGAAGCCCGGCATCCACAGGGGCCTGCCCTGGGAGGGCACCGATGAAACTCCCCAGCTCCTCCCAGGCCAGAGAACAGGGACCCAGCCAGACCCTTTCTCCCAGGCGATGAAAGGGTGCCTTCACCCTGGGCCCCTCCAAGGAAACTTGTGACCCCCTCCACCCCTCTTACACTTACCAGCTCTGCCCCCAAGGGCCTCCCAAACTGCCCAGGGAAGGCACCAACCACATCCTGTCCCAGCAGGTGTAGGTGGGAAGCAGCACTGGCCAGCAGCCTTGGGCCGGGTACAGCTGCCCAGCGGGCATGGTGGTGTTCGCGGTGGCGTTCCAGATGGCGCCAGGGCAGGAGACAGACATGCTTGGATTTGGGGGGCTGGGGGGCCTTTCCTCCCACTTCTTCATTTGAGGGTTCAAGCATCCAGGTAGGACCCCTCCAACCCACCACCTCACCACCCCTTCCCAACTGTTTCTCACTGTCCAGTTTTGCAGGAATTAAATTAACGGGATCCCTGGACAGAGAGCCAGGAAGGAGAGACCCAAGCTGTCTCCCAGATTGTAGTGTCAGGGGCCGAGGGGTTTGTAGCAACACTTAGTAACTTAACAGGCAGACCATGGGGCACAGTCTCTAGAGCCGTCCTGACCTCATCATCATCACAGGAAAACCAGGCAGAGGAAGGGGCTATGGGCTCACAGGGAGCTGGCCCCACAGGTGCCAGAGCCCTCCAGCCTGGGATGAGCCTTCACACCCCTCTCTTCCAGCTGCCCGGCCCAATGGGTTGAGTGTGATTCTGGCTGTGGGAAGAAAACATTCACAGGACAGTGGGCAGGAGGCACCCCAGGCAGTGCGGCTTCTAGAGAGAGGGGCACGCCTGGGAGAGGTCCCCTGGTTACAGTGGGCTGCGTTCTCTGGGCTCCCACGCAGTCCCTGCCTCACCCACAGGTGCCCGTGGCTGAGCTTATGTTGGGCTGAGCCGAGCCCCGCCCGCTGGGAAGAAGTGCACCCAGGAGGTGGGTCAGGGGAAAGGACAGATGGCCCTGGAAGGAGGCTTGGAGATCACTGTCCCTTTAAGAATGCAGGTCCTCTGCCAGGGCTCTGATTGCGATCACAAGTGATGATGGCAGAGTCTGCCCAGAGAACAGCAGCAGAGCCCTCCGCCAAGAGGGGTTAAGGATGCCTTTGAGACTTCTGGTCACCCACTTCACCTTGGGCTTGTCAAATCAAATGGCAGAGTTTAACTCTTGCCTGGCCAGAGCCGAGCAGCAAAGCTAGAGGTGGGGAATGAGGCTGGGTGGGCCTCACACCCCAAACACTCTGAGGGCTCAGCAGAGAGGCCCTGGCCGGCAAGCAGAGCAGGAGGCCCCAGATGCTTCAGAAACTGAAATTAGAAATTGGAGATGCTTTTCATGTCTAAGTCTTCATCCTTTTTTTTTTCTGAATTGTCACTCAGCAAGGCATCCGCTCAAGGCCTTCTCTGGTGGCCTTGTAAGACTTCAGGGACAAAATAATGCCAATGACAGTAGCCCTGAACAGAGAGCAGAGGCCTTGCACAGAGCCCATTCTCCTCTGCTCTTCATCCCATCTGCCCCTCGCTCCCTAGGCATCCCCACCACGTCCCCCCTCGGCACAGAGGGGCTGCCTGGCTGCCGCCTCAGCAGGGGCCACTTCTCTAATCCTGGGGTCTCGGACACACCCTTGTCCCCCGACCTCAAATCCCGAGGCAACGCCTGCCCCACAGCCTCAGTACCCACTTGCCAGTCCAGTGACAGAAAACAAACAGTCCAGGGAAGTTGCTGGGGAGGGTGGGTTTTTGAGAAGCTCTTGCAGTCATCAAGACAGAGCCTCCTAAGCAAGGGAGAGTCAGACCCCAGAGACCCTGGATCTCTGGCCGAGTGGAGGGGCCCCTGGCTCGCACAGGCCCGAGCTGCCCTCAGGGCCCTCCTCTCTCTGCCTCCAGCCAGAGACTTTCTCACCTGCTGCTCTGGGGCAGAAATCAGAGCCGCCTGGGGTGTGCCTGCCAGGGTCAGGGGGTGAGGAGATAAGGGCCTGGCTTTCAGCTCACAGGAAGTGGGTCTGAATGCGGAGAATAGCAGTGATTCCATCTGATAAGGCCCCACTAAACCCCACATTGACAGGCCCCAGCGCCCACCCGGGCTCCAGGGGCCAAGGGAGGGGCCGCCAGCCCGCTCAGCCCTACAAGCTGCTCCTGCCCTTCAGCCTAGGAGGGGGCCTTCCTCTGCCCTGGCCTCCATACCCCCGGCACCTGAGTGGGCTTTGGTCCCCTGTGGATTGCAGGGGGGAAGCTGTGCAACTTCTCCACTGCCCCTTCCCCCTGCCAGCCTGGGAGGGCGCATCCTGGGAGCTGCCTGGAGTCTGGAGAAAGGCAGTTCCCTCCCGGCACACTTGGAGGTGGGGGGCATTCCGAGCAACCCCCTTCACCCCTGAGTCCATTGATGAACGGACTCTCTCCACAGAGAACACGGCCCACCAGGGAACCCCCACGAGCAGGACCCCAGGTACAGAGGGGTTCAAAGTACGTTTGTTGGATGCATGCATGCATGAGTGAATGAATAAATGAATGAATGAATGAATGAATGAACAGATGAGCGAATAGTCCAGGCTCCACTTCCAGGCTGAGTAACTACTACAAAGGGACACGCATTGGAGGGGGGCTGCTGGGAGGGGCTTCTCTGAGCCTCGTTCTTTAAGGAGCCAGACCCTGGAGAGGAAACACATTTGTCCAAATCCTCTAGTCTGCTGCCCAGAGGAATCCTGGTGCCCAGGGCCGCTGACAGCCCCTTCTGTGGGAATGGGCAGAGAAGAGCCTTCCTCCCCGTTGCCCGGCACCCGGGCCCAGGGCTCCTGGGCTGCATCCTGGGCTCACCATGGCTCTGCTGTGGGTTAAGTGCCGCCTTGTTAGTAGGCTCCCAGCTCGGGTGGGAGTGGTGGCCCGGCCCCGTCTGTGGCCAGCTCTGCACACAGCCCTGGGGGGCCTCAGGGACTCCAGGCTCCTGACACAGATATCTCCACCTCTCAGGATGAGGGAGGGTCACCTCTCTGCCCAGGCAGCGGCTCTATCATGCCCCTAAAACATAGAGCCTGGCCCTGGGGACGGGCTTGGAGGTCCCACCCTGCCAGGCTCCCTGCTCCGGAGCACCCTAGGGTCCCCCACCTCTGTCTGGCCAAGCCCCCGACCCTCCTGCCATGGCCTTCCCCCATTTTCAGGCCTCTGCATCTCGTGCTTTCCCGACAACGTGCTCACCTCTTTCCAGGCTGGCCTGGTTTGGGTGGTGCGTGCACTAGGAAGTGATGATGAGAATCTGCCACGCGCTGTGTACTCACTCCCGAGAAAATCATCTATTAATTGATTCCAATTACTCTTAATTGTTTCTCATACGTTTCAATTAGGCAGCCCTGTTGTTACAGCAGGAGCTGGATTAGGCAAGTAATCCCCAGGCCTCTAATGTCTGGGTGGTGGGGGCCGTGGGGGGCTCAGGGGTGGGGCAGGCCATGGGGCGGCTAGGGAACCGTGGGGGGCACGGCCAAGGCCCGCCCTTGGTTTGGTTTGGTTTATTTTGCTTTGGGGGATTTATGGGTTGCTTTTTTCCATTCTAGATCAGTCTTACACTTCAAGGGTTGATTTTTTTTTTATTGTGGCAAAAATACATATAACATAAATTTCTAATTTTAACCATTTTAAGGCGTGTAATTCGGTGACATTTAGTACATCCGTAGTGTTGTGCAAACACCACCTCTGCCTACTTCCCAAAGGTTTTCAGCACCCCAGGAGAAACTGTGCCCCAGCAGCACTCTCCCCACCGCCCGTCCCCCAGGCCCTGGCAACCACCTGTCCCCCCCAGACCCTGACTGCACCCCAGCAGCACTCACTCCCCACCACCTGTCCACCCCAGACCCTGACTGCACCCCAGCAGCACTCACTCCCCACCACCTGTCCCCCCAGGCCCTGGCAACCGTTGATCCATCCCTGTTCGGCCTCTGGATTTGTCCTCTCTATGGAATTCTATGATCTGCCTCCTTTGGTGCCTGGCTTCTCTCACTGAGCATCTGTGTTCCAGCTTCTTCCTCACTGTAGCATGGGCCAGTGCCTCACTCTTTTTCATGGCTAATACTCCACTGCAGACTCCTCTGCGAGTTCTTTCCACCTCTTGGCGATTTTGGACAGTGCTGCTACGAACATGGGTGTGCACGTTTTTGTCTGAACACTGTTTTCAGCTCTCTTGGGTCTATATCTAGGCTTGGGATTGCAGGTCATGTGGTCTCCCTCCTTAGCTTACAGTGGCAGAGTGCAGGCAGCAGGCTGGTGGGGAGGAGAGCGAGGGATCGTGGAGAAGTGAGTGCCTGTCCCTCTGCATCAGACACAGAGAGGCGCTCGTGGGGGTGAGGGAGGCTGCAGCAGAGGAGGCAGGAGTAGCAGAGACTCCCTTGGCATGGCAGGGGTCTGGCTCAGAAAGCCCAGGGCCTTGTGTGCTGGAGGAGGGGCCACTTCCCACAATGGGGAGGCTGAGCAGGGCCAGCGCTTTGGCCTGGCTCCAGGATCTCAGGATCTTGGGGCTGCATCTGACCCAAAGAGTCTGGAAACCAGGCTCCAAAATGTGCCCTAGCTTTCCAGCTCATGTAGGGATGCAGGAAAAGAGGCTTCAGACCTACAGCAGCACGGTGAGGGAGGAAAAGTCTGCCCCTTTGATGAGCACAGATGCCTCTCCTCCAAAAAGCCTTCCTCCAAAGGCATCTAGAACCTTCTCTTGGCCAAGAGCCATCACGGCTAAAGTCACAGATGTGGTGATGGGGTTTGGATGTGCATCCCCTCCAAATCTCATGTTGAAGTCTGATGCCCGATTTTGGAAGTGGAGCTTGGCGGGAGGCGAGTGGCTCATGGATCATGGATGGCTTGGCTCCATTGGTGATGAGTGAGTCCCCCCTCGTTTAGCTCATGTGAGATCTGCTTTAAAAGAGTCTAGGACCTCCCCAGCCTCTCCCTCTTGCCTGCTCTATCACATGTCACATGTGGGCTCCCCTTCCCTTCTGCCGTGAGTAAAAGCTCCCTGAGGCCTCCCCCGAAGCCAGGCTGATGCTGGTGCCATGCTTATACAGCCTGCAGGACCATGAGCCGATGAAACCTCTTTTCTTTACCCAGCCTCAGGTGTTTCTTTGAAGTAATGCAAAACGGCATAACACACGTAAAGTGCAGCTGACCTGGCACAGGGTTTATTTACCAGCAGTGTGAGCCAGGGCAGAGCCTGTGACTCCCTGGGCAGCCACTTCCTCAGCTGTCAAACAGAGACAGGCTCACAAAATAACCCAAACCCTGAGGACGAGCGTTTACCAGGCCTTGAGCCTTCGGGAAAGAGGGAACACAGAGCAGGCGCGGAAGCTTCCAGACAATGAACTGCGGCCTGGCCCAGCCCAGCCAGGGATTGCTGGGGTTGGATGTAGGGGCTGCCACAGGTCCCGCCACGTCGGGGGTTTCCATCGGGAAGGGCACAAAGGCCAAGGGGAGATGGCGAGGCCAGTGAGTATGCCCATAACCCGCCCCCCTGCCGCCACATTCTCTGAGGAGAGCCCCAGATGTCACTGGGGTCATTTCTGAAGTCAAGCGTGGCTGAGGACCAGGTCCTCAAATTCTGGCTCCCACGGAGTCTCTGAGGTTCCTGGCTGGGTGCCATCAACTCCTTTTGTGGGGAGGAAAGTGGGACAGGGAACCAGCCCTCGACGCCTACAATGGCCATGACGCCTGCCTTGCAGAGGCTGTGCCCAGTGGAGGAGACCAGCCCAGCCCAGGCTTTCTGAGAGACCGCCGGGCTCTGCTCCACTGAAGCCACCGCTGTGGCCTCCGCCACTTCCAGGTTCACCCACGTCCTCCTCACAGGATCTCAGCTCTGCCCATCAATGGTCATCGCCGAGTGCTCGCCGGGAACAGAGTTAACGAACGCTCGCCCTCACTTAGCTCATTTCACTCCAACAGCCACCCTGTACCGCAGGTACTGTTAATCCATTTTACAGATGAGGAAACGAGGCCTCTGAGGTCACCAACTAGGATCAGCAATGGCCTGAGCTTCTGCAGAGAGCTGTCCGTGCTTCCAACCCCGTAGGATGTGCCTGTACAGATAGCAGAAATACGACCCCGTAGGCTCAGAGCCAGAGTCCCCAGCACCAGCCTCGCCATGTCAAGGGCACAGAGAGGACGGGGCGGCAGGGAGACCAGGTTCTCTGCCGTGGCTTTGGGAAGGTGGGTGCCCTGCGAGAACTCGCTTCAAGGCCCCTGTCCCTGCCTAGAAGGAGCCCAGCATGCGAATTCCCCCTGCCCCGCACAGCCCCAGCATCCTCCTCTGAGGCCTGAGAGGAGGCGTGTTTGGGGAGCTGGCGTCTGGGTGCAAAGGGAAGCCACGTCCCCACACCGAGAAAGGCACTTCGAAGGAGGCTTTTCACAACCTTCCGCTTGGGAAAGTGAATGAAAGAACGTTATTGACTGAGGGCGGGGGCCGGCCTGGAAATAGCAGGACATGGAGGCCCTTGGAGGACACGGAACAGTTCCTCCCCTCAGGGCATCCATAGAGAACACGTCCTTAGCCCGGTTGCGTTGGCACATCGCGTGTCCGAAAGCGTGCTCAACAGGATTCTAAAGGGAGCAGAGTTTATTTCTTTTAACTTTCGACTGGCCAATCCAAACAAATAAACAGGGCTTCAAACAGAGCATCGGAGGATATCTGAAATCTAACCTTTGGCTGAGGTTAAAACACACACACACACACACACACACACACACACACACACACACCCTTGGACATAAATCTGCAAATAAACTTTCCAAAGAAAAACACCTACTTCTTTCAAAATCCAGCCTTCTTCCCCGTTCTGTCCGGCATCCTGGTGGAAGATGCTGGCCTGGCAGGGGCAAGGAGGACTCAGGAGCCCGCAGGGCCCAGCTGCCCACACCTCCCCCGGCACCCCAGCCACCTTTGCCCAGGTTCACAGGAGGCCCCAGGGGCCAAGGGCCCCATGCTTCTGCACTGAAACGTGGGGGAGCTCAGACTGGTCTCCATGACTGGCCCAGCCCTGCTCTCTCTCTGGTCCTCAGAACCTCCTTCCTATGAACTCCCCTCCCTGAAGTCAGTTGTGGATCCGCCAGGCAGCCCTACAGAGGAGCCTATGATGTCTTGACAGCCTGCCCAGAGTATCACTGACGCTGAATGGCAGGACCCCAGTCTCCGCGGCCATGCCTGAGAGCAGTGAAGACAGAGGGAGAGGGTGTGGGGTCTGACTGCTAGGTCCAGCCCCTGCATTCAGGCTTACTGATGTGCCAAGATGGCGGGGGACATGCATATGTATCGGTGTGTGTATCTTATGTGTGTGTGTGTGCACGTGTGTATATATGTATGTTGGTGTCTGTGTGTAGGTATAGGCATGTGTATCTTTGTGTATGAGCACGTGTGTGTCTGTAACTGTGTGTGTACATGTGCGTGTGTGTGTTCATGTGGAGGGGAGTGTGTGTGTGCATATCTGTAAGCACATGCATGCACATGTGTGTTAGTATGTCTGTGCAGGTACATGTGTGAGTGTATACATGCACATGTGTGATGGAGTGAGCCTGTGTGTGTGCACATTCATGCACATGTGTATTGGTGTGAATCTGTGTATGAGCACATACATACACGTGTGTTGGTGTGAGTCTGTGTGAGTGCATTCATGCAGTTGTGTGTTGGTGTGAATCTGTGTGCATGTGTGAGTGCATGCATCCACATGTGTGTTGGTGTGCATGCATCCACATGTGTGTTGATGTGAGTCTGTGTGAGTGCAGGCATGCACATGTGTTTTGGAGTGAGTCTGTGTGTATGTGTGCATATTCACTCACATATGTGTTTGTGTGAATGTGTGTGTGAGCACATGCATACACATGTGTGTTGGTGTGAGTCTGTGTGAGTGCCTGCATGCACATGTGTGTTGGTGTGAGTCTGTGTGTGTGAGTGCATGTATGCACATGTGTGTTGGAGTGAGTCTGTGCACATTCACACACATATGTGTTTGTGTGAATCTGTGTGTGTGAGAGCACATTCATGCACATGTGTGTTGGTGTGAGTCTGTGTGAGTGCATGAATGCACATGTGTGTTGGAGTGAGTTTGTGTGCATGTGTGCACATTCATGCACATGTGTTTGTGTGAATCTATGTGAGTGCATGCATCCACATGTGTGTTGCTGTGCGTCTCTGTGTGTGAATGCATGCATGCACATGTGTGTTGGTGTGAGTCTCTGTGTGTGAATGCATGCATGCACATGTGTGTTGGAGTGAGTCTGTGTGCATGTGTGAGCGTATGCATCCACATGTGTGTTGGTGTGAGTCTCTGTGTGTGAATGCATACATGCACACGTGTGTTGGTGTGAGTCTGTGTGCATGTGCATCTGTGAATCCCCCTGTGAATTCTAATTCTGGAGAGAGGAGAGAAAGGCCCTGCCTGAGAGCTGGCGCATTCTTCTCCCCAGTGCTCTGAGCATCCCCCCCAAGTCCTCCATCGAAGGCACTTGACTGCTGCTCCTGAGGTTGTGGCCACCCTCTTTTCTGGGTGAACAGGCTCATTAGGGTTCTTAGGAGGTGCTCGATGTCTAAAGTTGGGGTGTGGGTTAGAGTAGGGGCCATGCCAGGTCACCAAGACATCATCAAGGAATCATGATTTTGTGTGCAGGGACCTTGGTGCTAGAGGCCCTTAGGATGGGAGCTGGGGGAAACCCCCCCAACAGGGGCTGCGGGCACACACCATGCAACCATCTCTGCCCCAGGCTGGCTGGCTTTCCCTTGGTGTGATGCTGTGCGGTTTTCCACTGGGTCTCTCTGGTTGGGGATCCCCAGAGAGCACAGAATAGAGTTCCTGGCTGATAGGCATTTCCACCCCTCACCCTGGTGACCTGGAGCCTGACACTGAGCATTGGTGCTGGAACAAAAGATGGAGGGAAAAGAAACAAAAGTCACACGCACAGACCCACGTGCATGGGCACACACACGGGCACACACACGGGCACATACACATGGGCACACACATGGGCACACACATGGGCACATACATACACGGGCACATACATACACGGGCACATACACATGGGTACACACACGGGTATACACACATGGGTACACACACATGGGCACACACACGGGCACACACACACGGGCACAGAGATAGGCACACACACGGACACACATGGGCACTTGTGTACACATAGATATGCATGTACACACATATGCCCACACACAGGCATGCACATGTGTGAACATAATACACAAAAACACATGCACACAAATTAGTACACACAGACACATATGTGTACACATATAGACATGCACACACACCACATGCACACAGACATGCACACACATTCACACAGACACGTGCGCACACGCAGGAACATCTTGCTTCATGAAGTTCTAGCCTCGGCTGTCATTTATTCTATTCTCATCCTTCCAGAGAAACAAGCGCAGCCGAATTCTCTTTGAGGAGTTGCAAGGATCCTTGCAAGGCAGGAAAAAGGGGGCATGCCGGGCCCCAAGCCTCCCAGATGCCAGGGCTTCCGTGGTCCTGCCAGGGGCTCTTGTGGCCTCAGATGAGAAGCCCTGTGGGGAACAGATGTTCCCTTGCTCTTCTGGGGCCCAATTTGAGGCCCCAGGACATTTGGCCTCTGGGTTTATCACAAACACACTGTCCACGGAGCAGGTGCTCTGTTTACCCCTCAGTTATCTGAGCAGTGAACCAGGAAGCCAGGGCCAAGGTGCCCTCCTGGCTTCCAACCCGACTTCCTCATTTCAAAGGCTCCTTTCCAAGTGGGAATGGGGTGCCCAGGGAAAGCTGCCTCATCTGTCTGGCTGCCCAGGGTGGCCAGTTGATGAGTATCTCACCAGGGCTTGACCTCTGGGTGCTCAGCCCCTCCACCTCCGGCCTCCACCACTCAGGGTCCCATGCCATGAGGGCCGCTTGGCTGGCTGGGGAAGCGCCTGGGTGAACCCAGGGGGTTGTGGCTACCATGCCCTCCTGGGGCCCCAGAGGCAGCCAGGACAGAAGGTGTCTGAGCATAAGCCAGGCCAGGGTCCTCTCTGGGCAGGTCACACCATGGACACACATGCCACCGTCCTGTTTTCTTTGGAGCTGACCATAGCAGGCTGAGCCCATGAGGACAGGCCAGCAGAGAAAGGGCTGTCTGATGGCAGTGGACCATTTCTGCCCTTTTCTATGAGGCTGTGCTGAGCTCCCCAGAGCCCAGCAAGCAGGAAGAAGCCCATTGTGAGAGTGACAGGCACCCTTCAAGGCCATTGAAGGGGAACTTCCGTGTACTCCCCTCTGTGGCCTCCCCACGTCCCGCCTTTCCGGGTGCTCAGAGGCATCTCCTGCTTTCTCTCTCTGGAGGGCAACTTCCTGGCCACTCTCACCTCCAGCTGCTGAGAGCCAGACCACGTTTTGTGGGATACTGCCCCCACGGGAAACAGCTCACCCACCCGCCACAGTACCGTCAGAGACAGAGGTCCTGCCTGTCACGGCGTCCCTGGCCCCTGCCCAGGGTGAGGCACAGGGTGGGCTGCCGCACATCCGTGCCTGGAAGCTGGAACAGAGGGATGGGTGGATGAGTGGCAACCATCCTGGGTGGTCAGTAGGACCCTAGAAAGTGCTCAGAGCAGAGCAGAAAGGGCACGACACCCACCCAGTGAATCTGCAGGGCATTTCTGGAGGAAGCGCTGCTTAGGCTGGGACTTAGAGAGCAACAAGGCTTTGTTTCTCACCAACGGATTCAGGCAGTTAGGTGGGAAGGAGTGTGGAAGAAGGCTTCAGAAAGACCATCGCCTTTGTCTCGCCCACACCTCCCACCTTGCTAGTGAAGGTGACAGTCCTACTGAGCACCCCTGGCTGCATTGTGTGTGTGGTGGGGGGTGTGCAGAGCTCAGTTACCCCATCTGCCTCAGCCACCCTCAGAACTGTGGGAGATGGGGCTAAATCCCCCTCTCACCTCCCCCACCGTTCCCTTCCCCAGCTGCTGGAATCCTCAGAGAGCCCCTGTCACTCAAAGGGAGGAAGAATCCACTCTGGCCAGGGCCGGTGCTAGGGCAGCCCATCTCAGTCCCATAGGAAGATGCGGTTCTGGGCAGCAGCTGAGGTTGGAAGGGCCATCAGGCT
Source organism: Macaca mulatta (assembly GCF_049350105.2). Classification (NCBI taxonomy): domain Eukaryota; kingdom Metazoa; phylum Chordata; class Mammalia; order Primates; family Cercopithecidae; genus Macaca; species Macaca mulatta. Next base: position 237,448,173 of record NC_133406.1, on the reverse strand, counting down.
GGGGGAACAGGCATGCCATCCCCCGAGCATGCCTCCCACTCTCCCTGGGACCCACGTGAAATTTCTGTCTGATTCTCCGTCAATGGCAGGTGATCCCTGCTGCATATGGACGGACTCGCTGCCCGGCTTTGCAGGTCTGTCCTCTGGAATCTGCTGTCAAGTGGCTTCATGGGTAAAGCGTGACCCTGTTTCCTTTGGGTAAAACACGGGTGGGGGCTTCCAGGTCTGGGTCTTCCTTGGGGTCCTCTGCTGTGGTACCCGAGTTCTTACCTGGGCCCTCTGCACACAGTACCCCCTAAATCCCCAAGCAGACCCCGCGAGCCCACCCTCCAAGCCACCATTGCCCCTTGGAGGGAGGTACAGGTGGTGGCCTCTCCCTCCCTTCACCCCATTCCTGAAACAATTTGGGGACAGATGGCACCAGTGTGAGGCAGGAGTGTTTACCGGATCCCCATCTCCGGGGGTGCTGCGAGACGCCATAAATACCAAACTCCTGCTCCCGGAGAGCCAGCGTCATGGATCAGTGCATCCGGGGATGTCTGGAACATTCCGAGGGAAAATAAAACAATTATTTTTGACAACTCGCATCAATACCATCTACATTTTTCCCCCTGCACAGGGCTCCCCTCCCCAACTCCGACTCTGTCCCTTCTACGCGCGTCTGTGTCTTCCAGAAATAGAGCCGGGAAACTCAATAAGCCAATTGTTAGCTCCATCGATCTTATTTGGGGGCCTGAAAATTCAGCAGCCAGCACAGTGTTAAATTATTAACTAAATGTTTCCACTCGCTGGGGACATGTTTTGTAAAGACCATCTAGATGAACAACGGCCTCTTCATAAAATTAATAGCCAAAATGGTGGCAGGGTGTGGGGCAGAAGTCATGGGGTGGCTGAAGGCAGAAGGCCCTGTGCACCCCTAGATTGGAGGACAGAAGTGAAGCTGGCATTGGGGGCCGTGCGGCAGCAGGACGGAGCTGGCTGGAGTCCTCCCTGGAGGAAGAGGAGCATGGCCCCCTTGAGCTGGCCCCAGTACACCTTCCCTTGGGCAGTGCGGCAGCAAAAGACTCCAGGCTAGGGAGGGGGATGCGTCCAGCCCTGCACGCTCCTTGGCCAAGTTGCTGCCCCTCTGAGCCCTCGCTTCTCCTGGGCTATGATGGGTGAGCATCCAGGCCACAGAGGATGCAGCAGAGCTGCACAAGCTCTGGGGTGCAAAGCACTCAAGAAATGACGGCCGTCTGGAGGGTTCGGCAGATGGCGGCTGTCTTACCCCAGCCAGGTTTCCAGCCCCTTTGGCAAGGGCGGGTCTCAGAGGGAGTGACCGGGGCTCACTTGTCCTCCTTCAGAGGCTGCAGGCCCTGGGCCTTGTGGTTGCAGCTGCTGCCTTAAAGAGCTTCCCATCCAAAGGGGAAGCAAGGGAGGCAACCTGACGACTTTGCCTCGTGCTTCCTAAGCGGCTCCTGAATGGAAGAATCGGGGCCATCCGGCAGACCGAGATCAGTGTCCGGCCAGCCTGGCTAGCGAGACCCGCTGTGAAGCACAAAGAGGAACAAACCAGGATGTCAGAACACACACACACACAGAGGGTCCCTAACTTATGATAGCTCAACTTAGGAATGTTTGACTTCATGACAGTGGGGGAGTGATCATAACAATTCATAGAAACCATACGTCAGGTTTTGAATTTTTATCTTTTCCCAGCTATCAATTTGTGGCCCAACACCCTCTTGCTGTGTGGGGCAACGGCAGCAGTGGCAGCTCCCAGGCCAGCCACACAGTCATGAGGGTGAACCCCCCCACGCTCAGCAGGGCACTGTGTGGCCAGACAATGTTGCCTGACTGTAAGATTTCTGAGCACATCTAAGGCAGGTGAGACCGGCTGTCTTCTTTTGGTAGGTTAGGTGTATTAAATGCATTTGGCTTACAATATTTTCAATTTATGATGAGCTTCTTGGGAGGTAACTGAGTCTCAAGTTGAAGAGCACTTGTCCTTTTTAAATGTAAGGATGGGAAAGACCATGATTGAGGTTGCAGGTTGCTGGTGATCTTCCCAACCCAGGCATCTCAGCCTGGATGAGGCAGCTAGGGAAACCCAGGGCACACATTGGCCTCTGAGAGGGCAGCCTCGTGCCAGTGTGGCTTACCCGTGCCACCAACACCCTCCCCACCGAGCCCCAGAAGTAACCTTGGAACCCACAGTTCCATACCAGGTCCTTGGGATAATGAATGAACATTCCTAAGATAATACCCTCCCAACTCCCAAAACACATCAAGTTCCTTGTGGAAAGTTCCAGGGGAGAGAAATTAACAACTCATACCTGGGAAGCCCTCCAGGCAGGTGGGAGCAGCCAAGTCACCCACTACTTCATTGGCCCCTTCTGCCATGTCACCTCTCTGCCTGCAGGCAAGGCAGCTTGCTAAAATAAGTGTCCACGGTTAGCAGCGGCTAGGATAGGAAGTGACAGAGGTGAGGTTCAAACCAGGCAGTCTGGCCTCAGAGCCCCCATGCCTATATGCTATGTGATATATACGGTAGCCTGTACATACCATGAGGGCACACTTGGATGACTTTGACACACATAACCACCACTAGAATCAACAGGTTTTTCCATCACTCCTGGTCTCTTCCAGTCAATATCCCCCAAGGGCAAATGGCCAGCCGCTGTTCTGATGTCTATGACCTTGGATTCATTTTACCTGTCTTTGAACTCCGTATAAAGACATCCATGCAGAAGGCACTGTTTTGTAGCCAGTTTCTTTTGCTCAACATGAGGATGTCTGAGGGCCATCTATGCTGCTGTGCTTGTCAGCCGCATGTTCTTTTATTCTGCATGGCAGTAGCATGGCATGGTGTGAATAGGTCCCAGGTTGTCTATCCATTGTCCTAGGCATGGGCATTTTGGGTTGTTTCCAGATGTGGGTTATTACAGATAAAGTTTATACAAGTATTCACGTGCAAGCATTGTGCGGACCTAAGTTTTCATCTCATTTCATTTTGATGTAAATTGTCCAGGAGTAAAATTGTTCACTTGTAGGATACGTGAATGTCTAAATTTATGAGACAAATTGTTTTCCAAAGAGGTGTACTGTTTTGCATTTCCACTAGTGGCAATGTGTGAGCATTCCAGCTTTTCCTGTCATCACCGACACTTAGTGTAGTCAGTCTTTTACATTATAACCATTTAAGTGGGTGTGAAAGAATATCTCATTGTGGATCTAGTATGCATTTCCGTGATGAATTGTGATATTTTCATTGGGTGTAACTGCTTTTGTGAAGTGTTTGCTCAAGCCTTTTGTCCATTTTTAAATTGGATTGTTTGTCTTTTTATCAATTGATTTTTAAATCTTTATGTATCCTAGATACAAGTCCTTAGTCGTTTATGTGTATTGCAAATATTTTTCCCCAATGAGTGGGCTGGCTTTTTATTTTCTTAGCTGAGTCTTTTGATTGGTGAATGTTTTAAATCTCTTCCTTTGGGTTTAGTGCTTTGTTCAGATTTTTTTTTTTTTTTTAAATTTTTTGCTCTCCTTCCCCTCTCTTCTCTCCTCCTGGGACTCCAGTTATGTATGTATCAGATATCATCCCACACATCACCCAGGCTGTTTTCCTTTGGTTTCAGTACCTTTTCTATTATTTAGATTGGATAATTTTACGGATCTGTTTTCAAGTTCACTCAGTCTTTCTTCTGTCATCTCCAACTTGCTGTTAAAAACCCATCCAGGAGCTGGGTGTGGTGGCTCATGCTAGTAATCCCAGTGATTTGGGAGGCTGAGCTGGGAGGATCACTTGTGGCCAGGAGTTCCAGGCCAGCCTGGGCAACATAACAAGACCCCCTCTCTACAAAAACATTAAACAATTAGCCTGTTGCAATGGTGTACAGCCATAGTCCTAGCTACTTGTAAGGCTAAGGTGGGAAGATGATTTGAGCCCAGGATCATGTCACTGCACTCCAGCCTGGACAGCAGAGCAAGATCCCATCTAAAAAAAAATAAGCCTATCTAGGGACTTGTCATTTCATGCAGTATACTTTTCTGTTTTGGAATTTTCTTTTGGTTTTTAATTATAATTGGCATTTCCCCTCTGTTAGTTCATTGTGATTACCTTTGCCTTTAAGTCTTTGGACATATTTATAAGCTATTTTTAAATCTGCTGATTCTAACATCTGGATCATATCAGAGTTGGTTTGGATTGGCTGTGGTTTTTTCTAGGCTATGGGTGACACTTTCCTGTTTCTGTGAACATTTAGTAATTTTTTATTGTATTGGATGTTGTAGATGACATTGTAGAAACTCTGGATTCTGTTGTATTCCTCTGAAAAGTTTCGGGTTTGGTTCTAGAGAGCATTTCAATCACTAGCTGCTCACCCTGAGTTTGCAGAAGTGTGGCTCTACACTTTATTAGGTTGGATCTGCTTCAGTTTTGTCCTTAGGATTAGTCTTTGTTCTTAAGGCAAAGCCCTTCTGGGACTTTAATAGAAAGCCAAAGGTGATCATCAAGCTCTTCTAAGTTGATGGGACTCAAATTCCAAAACCCTGCTTTGGTCAGCAGCAGGTGAAATTTCTGTGTAGCTCTTGTTTTCTCTGAGGCCCTTTGCCACCTCCCTAATGCACGTGCAATTCAGGGGTTTGATGGGTGTATGTGTACACTGGAGGATCATGTCTTTATGGCTGCTTCCACTCTAGGGTTTCTCCCCTCAACTTACAGATGCTCTGACAGCCTCACACTGCATCCTCTGATGCATCAGTCCCATATGACTGCAGCTTTCTGCCCGAGTTCCAGCTGCCCTGTACAAAGTGGGTTGCACAGTGGCCTTGGGGGAGTATCCAGATGACAGTGGCCCTCACAGTGCACTGCTTTCCCTCAAGGGTTCAATTCCTCCAGCTCCTACCTGCTTTTTGTTATTCTCTAGTGCTATCAAGTTTTTTGTTTGTTTGTTTGTTTTAAATTATTTTTTTCCAAGTGTATCCTTGTTATCTGCAGGAGAATACATCCAACAAAAACTGCTCTACCACTGTGGGAACCGGAGCCTCCTGGGCCCCACTCTTTATTATGCCACATGCACATCCATTTTAAACCAACAGCCTCACGCATCTCCACTGCGAGTTCTGTGGCCTCATTCTGTCATCCTTGCCACAGCCCTAGGAAGTGGCTAGCAGGCAGCATCCCATTTTACAGGTGGCAATAATGAGGTTCAAACTGGCCAAGTACCCCACCTAAGGACACCCAGCCAGTAGGAATGGGACTTGGGTCTTGAATCCCGAGGTGCTGATGGCAAATCCCATGTTCTTTCCACTGTTGGTTCCAAATGTGTCACCAGGACGCAGTAGGACCCCCCTCTGCGGTCCGGGCCACCCCTCAGGTCCTCCTGTGCTGCCCTCTGCAGCCCAGGGTTTTTCTTGGCAGCTGCCTCACTCCACCCAGAGCTGCTCAGTCCCCCCACCCTGGGCTCCTGGGAGCCAACAAGAGCCCCAAAGAGGCCACGTGGCTGTGGGCCAGTGTCTCCCCCATCCAGGGGCCAGTGGAGGGGCTGCCTGTGAGTGTGCATATCAAAGGGGGCATTGAGGGGCGGGCTCCAAGGAGACTCATTCTCCGTCAGCACCCACAATGTGGGCTTTGTGAGACCTGGCAGGGCTGCGCTGAGCTGAGCGAGAACTTTCCTTTTTCTCCTAGGGAGAGATTATTTAATTTAAAACTAATTGAATGTGGAAAATGTTGGATATGGAAACTGTTTATCAGGCTTCCTTTTTTGTATCTCCCATTGGCTCTGCCCCGCGGTGGTGAGCAACGTATCCTCCTCCAGGACGTCTCGGAGGTGTTTGTGCGTCGAGTTCTGTGCGACCTAGGCAGGGGGCTTGGGGATTTCCAGTGGAGGAGCCTGATGGAGCTCCATGGACAAGAGGGCCTGGAAAAGTCAGGGCCTGGCTGGGGCATAACATGGGAGCCTGCCTGGTGCTTAAAGCACAGGCGGAACATTCTGGAGACACTACTGTCCCACAGTTCCTGTTCAGCAGCCTGAGTTCCGCCTGGAGCACCCGCAGAGCACATGGCCCTCCCGCCTCCCTGCTCACCCTGCTGTCGCCTTTCTCTCTCCTCCACAGTCCCCAGTCTTTGGGGTCAGGCAACAGCACCCCCTCCGCCCGCGAGCCTCTCGATGGCCGGCCGGGCCCACCCCTCACTCCTCCCAGCCGGCTGTCAGGAGGCACCGGCAGATGCGCCTTCTCACCCCCGCTGCACCCAGGCCGGGGTCACTTCTGGTGCCTGACAGTACCCGCCCCACTGTGAGGCGAGGGTGGGTGGCTCTGCAAGGGAAGGAGCTCCTCTCATGCCCACCCGCCCCGGTGCCCTGGTGACTGACTGAACAGACAGAACGAGTGACCATGCAACCAAGTGGCTCCTGAGCAGCTCCTAACACTGTTCACCGGTGCTCCGCCGCTCCCCTTCCGTGCTTCCATCTGTAAAATGAGGGACCCCAGGCAGGGGCTGGGGACACCTGAGTGTCAGGGCTGGCTTTGCAACCTAATCCTCTCTGGAAGTGCCCAGCGCTCACCGTCAGCTCGGGACGCCCCTGAAGCAACTTGCAGCGACCACCTTGAGGGCCTCACAGGTGCCCAGGAGACCCAGGTGCCCAGTCTTTCCTGGGAGGGTGGAGGGATCAGGACAGTAGGCAGCCCCGGGAGTGGGAGTGTGGGAAGGGACGGGGGCCATGCGTCCCAGGCCACCGGTTCCTGGATGATAGTCTTTCCACAAGGTTCTGCACCAGGCAGACAGGCAGAGGGGCTCCATCCAGCCCAGAGTTGGCCCCACTGCTTAAAGCAACTCAGCCCCATTCCAGAAGGAGAAACCAGGCCCAGAGAGGGCGAGACCCTCAGGGCCTCCATACACGCTGGCCACAGCCACTGGCTCCCTGGCATTATCCCAGGAAGGAGCCTGGAGCACCCTGGGCCCCGCTATGGTGGTGCAGGTCCCACTGGCAAGAGCCATTCATCTGCTCCTGGAAGGCCCAGCCCTGCTGCCTCTGGTCCTACGCAGGCTCTGTGCACACTGGGTGGGAACAAGGGCCTGTGGAATCAAGGTGAGAGGCAGTCAAGGGGTGGGGTAGGGCAGAGCCGTCTCCCGCTGCTGGGGAGGGCCAGTCCTCGGAGTAGCTTGGGAGTCCCTGGCTCTGCCCCAGCTCCCACTTTGGAGTCATTTGGCCCTTCTCAGACTTCTGGGGTAGCAAAGTTGAATGGGCAGGTCCTGGTCTAAGGAGCAAAACTCCATGCTTGGGCTTTGGTGAGAGCTGCAGGCTCCCCTGATCCAGACCCGGCCTGGGGCCTGCTCCGAAGCCCCTGAGGGCTCTGGGCTGTGGCAGGAACAGGAAGGGCAGCCACCTGGTGGTGTGGTCAGGAGGAAGGGGTTCCTCATGCAAAGCGGCTGCCCGAGCCCATCCCCTGTGGCTTCGGGGTCCTGGCAGCGGCTGTGAGCAGACCCAGGGCTGGTGCCGGGCACTGAGTTCCATGAGCCTCTAAACACAGGGCCGTGCATCTTGGTGGCTCAGTCTGCTTTGGCCGAGGTCAGAACCGAACTTCCGGTCAGGTTGCTCAGGCCTCTGGTCGGAGCACGGGGCAGCCTGTGCCCATCTGCTGGCAGCAGGCAGAGCTCTGCCCAGGGCGCAGAGGGGTTGCTGAGTCTCCCCAACCCACATCCCAGCCTGGGGGCTCTGGCCCAGCCGTGGCCCTCTGGGCCCCTGAATGGTTCTGTAGGGGTTTGGCTGCAAGGATGAGGCTCGCTGGCTCAGTCCAGGACCGTAGGGATCTGCCCGTGTGGTGCAGCCCTCGGTACCCTCAAAGGCTGGGCTCCAGGCCCTGAGCTTTCTGGAACAAATACTCGGCTGCCTGGCCGGGTCACTTGTTAGTATTCGTGTGCTCGGGCCTGGGAGAAGCAGAGTGGAGAGAGGCCAGCGGTGGGAGCAGCTCTTCAGCACCATCCCCAAAATCTGCGGGCCAAGGACATTTGGACAAAGAGCCGTCTTCATTGAGAGCAGCGGGCACGGCTCCTACTGCCCACAAAGGCAGCTTGAATGGGCAGGGACAGTGGGGAGGGACACGCACACTTCTTAAAGAGGCCTCCGCCGTGGCCTCCAGCAGAAGCAGTGGGGCTTCCCCAGAGCTTTGAACTCACAGTGCCCCTCTTGGGACATGACCTTGAATGTCAGGTGCCACCAAGCCCTGTCCCTGTCTCCTGACACTAGCTGTTCAGTTCTTCACGGGAACAGTCTGTCCTCCCTTCCGCCCTTGGGGGCCAGGGCCGCAGTGAGCCTGGGGTGGGAGCCCTGGGGCTCACCCAACTCCACCCACCCTCCCAAAGAGCTCAGAGCTTCCCGCATCTGCAGTGGGCAGTTTTTCCACTCAGGCCGGCCAAAATGAGGGAGCGGCCCATGTCCTAGAATCCGTGGTGGGGAGAGGCACCTGGTGGGGTACCCTACTTTGAGAGGCGTTAGGAGAAGGGCCCGCCAGGGCAGTGCTGGCCTGGGAAGAGCCCACTGGCATGGCCGTGTGCTCCTGCCTTTCGTGGGGGTGCGGGCGGGGCCCAGCGTGGCTGGAGCGGCTGGGGCTTTGTAATAATCACCATAACGATTACTGAATTTGAAAAGCCAGGAGTCAATGCATTTCTGCACAATTTTGTCAGCAAGAAACCACAGCCTTGCCCTGCCCCACCTCCGTCCGCATAGCGCCGATGGCCAGGCTGTCTGGGCGCAGCATTCCTGGGCCTGCTCTCTGGCTCCCAGCGAGGGTCCCCGCCCCACGGGAGATAAGATAGAGCCGGTGTCGGGGAGGAGGTGTGGACGGGGCCGCACCGGCACGCTGTGAGTGATAAAAGGGGCTTTGGAAAGGTGCTGACGTGGCACCGTGCTTAATGAGGTCATCGCCAAAGCTGCTGCCCCGATAACCTGGAGGTCAGGCTCCCAGCAAGTGGCCGTGGCGGGAAGCAGGGCTGTCTGCACCACCCGAGTGCACCCAGCACCCAATCGGCGCAGCCACTGGCTGCCCACAGGGCTTGGCTCCGAGCTTATTTCAGAGCTGTCATCCTCAACCCAGGATGTCCTTGTCCCGGGGCAGCTGACCCCTCCTCCCCACCAGCTGGTGTGCTGGGGAGGGGGGCAGTGGAGCCGAGGCAGCCGGCAGAGCTGGGGGCCACCGGTGAAACCAGCCTTGGGCGGTAGCTTCCCCTCCCTCCCACTCAAATGCAGCCCGGCATCCTGCGCTCTGGGGGTCTTTAGAGCTCCCCAGCTGAGCTGCCTACTGGGAGCTTTTTGTTCTCAGTGTTCACAGAGGCCTGGGCTCTGCTGGCCACGGTGCGGGGCTTGGGGACGGACGAGCCTCTGCAGTCTCCGCAGCCCCCGCAGCCCAGGGCTGGGCTTGCTCAGGCGCCCTCTGCTGTGAACGTTTAGCTCTGCTCCCTCCAGCCCCTTGAAAGCAGCCTCTTCTCTGCCTAGCGGGGTCCTGAGCCCTGGAGGAGAGACCACAGTCAGAGGCCTGGACCCAACTCCAACAGAGGCCTGGACCTGACTCCTGTCTTCGAGCGGGGAAGAGGACAGGGCAGAAAAGACCTGGGCTGGGCACAGTGGCTTATGCCCAAAATCCCAGCACCTTGGGAGGCCAAGGCGGGAGGAAGCCCAGAAGTTTGAGGCCAGCCTGGACGACATAGCAAGACCCCATCTCTACAAAAAATACAAAAATTAGCCTGATGTGATGGCACGTGCCGGTAGTTCCAGCTACTCAGGAGGCTGAGGTGGGAGAATTGCTTGAGCCCAGGAGGTTCAGGCTGCAGAGAGCTGTGATCACACCACTACACTCCAGCCTGGGTGAGAGAGTGAGACCTGTCTCAAAAAAATGAAAAGAAAAGATCTAGAAGTGGGAGGGAGGCGGCTCTGCCATCTCCAACCTGGGCACCCTTAAAGTCGCCCCCTCTTTCCCTCCTGGTCTCCATGGCTCCGTCTGTGCAGCCTGGGGCTGCAGTCTTAGTCAGGTTTGGTGACACTTGGATCCAGACATAATGTGTGCTAAGATCAAGCGCCCGGGGCTGGTGTGGCCTCCCAGCAGCCTGCAGGACAAGGGGAGGGGACCGGGGTGGCAGGCAGCCGTGGACGGGTGGAAAGCAGAGCTGGGAGCCAGCCCTGCCCAGCCAGGACTTGGGCACAGCTTGGCTCCATGCAGGGCCCTGGGAGCACCCAGAAGGCAGGACTTTGGCACCATGCACCTCCCAGATGGCCAGGCCGGGCTGGTTCCTCCTCCCAGGACAAGAGCTTTGTGTCTGCCGACTTCTTCCCAATGCCACGTCCAGTGTTTTCCTCTTTCTGGGCCTCAAACTCTGTTTTGAGCCCAGGTGGGTGGGGCCCGGCCAGTGCCAGACACTTCTGGGGTACACACCCCCCACTCCTTGCAGAGCCCACTCTGAAGGGGGTTTGGGGATTCGCTTCAGCTCTCGCTTTATTATAGAGCCTGGGAGAAAAACAAGTCAGAAGACCATTTCCAAAAATAGCCGGCAGAGAGCGGGAACTGTCTGCAGAGCTGCTGGTTGGCGGCCCTCTGGACAGGGCACAGACAGGCCAGGAGATCCCCGTGTCCTGGGAATGGCCACTGGCTCGCTGGGCCAGACCTTTTGGGGACATGTTCACCAGCTCGTGAGTCTCTGAGCTGTGGTCTCAGAAGCACCTGCTTCCCACGGGGTCTACCCCAGCCCCTGGCCAGTGCCAGCTCTCATCCCCCCCAGGCACTTGGGTGGCCAGCCACAGGGACCCTTGCCAGGGAGTGGCCACAGGGTGTCCCTCCCGGTCCCTCCAGGTGGAAAAGTTCATTTGGCATTCTGAAGACCCAGGAGAGGCTTCTGACTGAGGAGCACCTGCCGTCCTGGGCTGGGTTTAGGGAGAAAGCTCCATCCAGGGCCCATGTGGGGTCCCAAAATTTCTTCGGAACCCAGAACCCATCTCTATAGGAACGCAGAGGGAGCAGCGCCGGGCCATAGGTCTTCCCCTTCCCATCCCTGGTCCTGGAGCAGGTGCCTGGGCCCTCAGCTCACTGTGTCACATCAGAACCCGTCGTGATAGGAACGCTGGGCCCTTAGCTCACTGTGTCATATCGGAACCCGTCTCTCCCCTCCTCTCTCCCCTCCCTCTCTCTCCCCTCCCTCTCTCCTCTCTCCCCCCATCTCCCCCTCCTCCTCTCTCCCCTCCATCTCCTCCCTCTCTCCCCTCCCTCCCTCCCCCTCCTTCTCTCTCCCCCTCCATCTCTCCCCTCCCTCTCTCCCCCTCCCTCTCTGTCCCCCTCCCTCTCTCATCCCCTTCCCCTTTCTCTCCCTCCCTCTCTCTCCCCCTCCCTCTCTCCCCCTCCCTCTCTCCCCCTCCCTCTCTTCCCTTCCTTCTCTCTCCCCCTCCCTCTCTCTCCTCCCTCTCTGTCCCCCTCCCTCTCTCATCCTCTTCCTCTTTCTCTCCCTCCCTCTCCCCCTCCCTCTCTCTCCCCCTCCCTCTCTCCCCTCTGTCTCTCTCCCCCTCTTTCTGCCCCTCCCTCTCTCTCCCCCACCCTGTCTCCTCCTCCCTCTTTTTCCCCCTCCCTCTCCCCCCTCCATCTCTCTTCCCCTCCCTCTTTCTTCCCTTCCTTCTCTCTTCCCCTCCCTCTGTCTCCACCTCCCCTCTCTTCCCCTCCCTCTCTCCCCCCTCCCTCTCCCTCTCTCTCCCCTCCCTCTGTCTCCCCCTTCCTCTGTCTCCTCCTCCCTCTGTCTCTCCCCTCCCTCTGTTTCTCTTCCTCCCTTCCTCTCTCTTGCTCTCTCTCACCATAGCCCCTCCTCTTGCAGTCTCCAGCCATTTGGGGGGTTCTGCCTCCCCCTTGAGAACTCACACACTCACTCTGTACCTGTGACTTGGTGTGGAAGGGAGAGCTGGGGGGGGCAGGGAGGGGCCGATGCCTGAGGGTAGCTGCGCTGTACCATCCTCAGCTTCACCCAAACCCTCCAGAGAACCTAAGGACCTCCCCAAAGAGCAAGATGACCACACACTTTACCTACAGAGGGGACACTCCTGGGAGGGAATGGCGAATGTGGTGTGAATGACTCTGGGCAGCATGACCAGCTCAGACAGCCCCAGGCCAACCCTGGCACACTGGTGCATGGTCCACCTGCCTGGCCCCGGCACTGCAGGTTGGGGGCCCTTCTCCCTCCGTGTTTGGCCCTCTCTGCCACGGGCCAGTGCTCCCCTCCACCCAGCCGTGCCGCCCCCGCCCGCTGACTGATTTGTTTCTGCCCCCTCCCAGGCGTGCCCACCCCTCCCACGACTTCCCACGGCAGAGCTGCGGTCCTGGCGGCTGGCTGGAGCTTTGAATTGTTTTAAATGCTCTCCACTGACCTTCCCTCCCCTCCGAAGCCGGCACCCCCCTTGCTGCCCACCGTGGGCTGGGGGAGGGGACAGGGATTCCAGTAGCATTTCCGCCCTCCGCTCTATCATTTCATTTGTTCTCCTTTCCTTTCCCTTTCTTCTCCCTCCGCGGGCCCAGCCTCTGTGATTAAGCCTCAAGGCCTCCTGCTGCTTTTAATAGGCCTGCGGGCCTGACCATCTGATGAGAACCGCGCGGCACAGCTTGTTCCCGAATACTTGCGCTGGAATCGCCTAATGCACGGTATTAATCATCACTGTCAGGCCGTTCAGGCCCTAAATACACCCACCCAGTATAAAATTATCCTAAACAGAAGAGAAGCAGGCTGCGATTGGCCGCATATTGAAAACAGACATGAGACAGCCCCCGCCCCCAACTCGTCCCCCTCCCAAATTTCAGGGCCGCCTCCAAGGCCTCTGCCCAGTGTCAGGAACAATAGCTAGCTCTCGGTGGCAGTCAGGCCGCATTTGGTGTTCATACAAGTCCTGCGATGGGGAGGGGGCCGTCCTCTGCGCAGGGGCCTGAGTGTCCACCCTGCAGGCTTCGGGGCCCAAGCGAGGCCATTGGCAGCGGAATTCCCCGTTGGGCTGAGGGCTGTTTCAGAGCAGTGCCCTGAGGAGGACCAGGCCAGGGGCTCTGAAGCCGGGAGCCAGGAAAGGGAGGCTGCAGCCATGCACCCGAAGAGCTCAAAAGCTGGCCCCCAGCCCAGACTCCCACGCAGGGCCGCCCCTCGTAGCAGGATTTGCTGCTTCCTCCTGACCAATGCCCTCCCGTAGTAAAAGTTAACCGGGTGTGAAATGCATGTTGCCTGAGGTGCGGTAAAAGTTTACGAGGGCTGGGCGGCTGTAGGCCTGGGACGGCCCATTTCTCACCTGAAGCCTGGGTCCCTGCAGAAGCCTGGCTCAGCCTGGGCGCTATGGCAGGGCCCTGACTGGGCGGGGGAGGCCCAGGGTATTTCTGGACACATCTGAAAGTGGACCTGAATGTGCGTGGGGGACGCCATCCTGCAGCCTCTGCGTTTGTCCTTGGGGTCGTCGAGGAATCTCAGCCCTGGCCCTGGCTTCTGGCAGGCACCTGGGCCATGGGAGCCCAAGGATGGCCCCCTCTGGCCACCCTCTTACAATCCAGCCAAGTACTGGGGGCGGGGGCACAGGCTGAGGGCACAGGCCACAGGGCATGAGTCTAGCCCCACAGTGTGACCGGCAGTTGACAAACCATTGACTCAGGCCACCTCACTGCGCCCACGGGCTTTGCAGAGAGAACGGGACAATCCTAGCTCAGGCTGGTGGAGGTTTGGGGATGCCGAGGCAGCCAGAGAGTGGCCAAGGGGGTTACATTTGGGGCCGGACCTCCTGACTCTCGCTTCTGTGTCTTGTCATGCGGCCCTACCCTGGGGACCCCTGCTCCCAGTGGAGCCAGCAGTGATGACAGGCACAGCTGGGAGCAGCTTTGTAGACCTAGGGGGTCTTTCTAGAAGCCAAGGGGTCCTTTGGCACACACATGTGGATGCAGGGCTGCCCATCCCACACTGCTGAGCCCACACAGCCCCAAGAGAAAGGGGAAGCATGGCCAACTTCAGGCTCTCAGTAGCTTTCCTGCCCCAGCCACACTCATGGAACTGGGTCCTGGTCCAGGCACTTGTCTCCTGAATTCCACAGAGAAACCTTCAGCGATTACAAATGTCCATTAAACATTAAATGGCGGCGTATTCTGGACTGCATAGTATTTGAGAAGCTGCAGAGAAAGAACCATTGCTGGGCCGGGCGTGGTGGCTCGGCTCGGGCCTGCAATCCCAGCACTTTGGGAGGCCGAGGTGGGCGGATCACCTGAGGTCAGGAGTTTGAGGCCAGCCTGGCCAACTTAGGGAAACCCCATCTCTACTAAAAATACAAAAATTAGTCAGGCATTGGTGGTGTGCACCTGTAATCTCAGCTACTCAGGAGGCCGAGGCAAGAGAATCACTTGAATCCAGGAGACAGAGGTTGCAGTGAGTCGAGATTGCACCACCTCACTCCCGCCTGGGCGACAGGGCGAGACTCTGTCCCAAAACAAAACAAACAAAACAAAACAAACATAGCTTAGAGCTGCCACCAGATTCTCCACTGCACTCCTTGGGGTCATCCAGGCCCTCAGCCCTTTGACCACAGGCACTCACCAAAGGTGGACAAGGCCACAGAGGGGCCATGGGGGCTCAGAGTCGCCTTCCCCAGGCTGGGGTGTCTGGTGGTCTGGGGGAAGTGCTGTAGCTCTGTGCTGATGGAGTGTCTGCAGAGGGCTCCGTTTTCACTGGATAATTTCCTTCCCTCTTCACTGAGTCAGCGCCGGCTCCAAGGTTGGGACCGGGACGTCTAAATCCCGACCCAGGCAAGAGGCGGCTGATACCAAGTCATGCACACACAGGAGGGGACACCTCAATGGATGGCGAGGTCTCCTCTTTGTTCCCAGGCAAAAGAGGCAAAACTGGGCCGCAGGGTGAAGGGCCACCTGGCCAGGTCTGCACCTGCTGAAGGGAGTGGGGTCGGTGAGTCCAGAGCTTGGGAGAGGTGGAAATCTGACTAGAGGCAGAAACCCGCAGTGTGCTCCGTGGCTGAGCACCAGGAGGGGACCCACTGGGACAAAGCCAGGAGTGCCGCCCTGAGACCAGGCCTGGCAGACCAGCCGAGGTGAGGATTCCCGCCCTGAGACCAGGCCTCGTAGTGCTGAGGATTGGATCGTGGGCCACAGAATGCCCAGACCTGAAGGTGTGTCGGGGGTGCTCCAAGCTCCCAGCTCTGCAGCTGCATCTGGGCCAGGGCCTGAGGTTTGGCAGGAGGGAGAGGGGGAGGGGTACAGAGTGGAGGCCTCCGGGGTATCAGGTGCAAAGTGAGAAGGGCCTAATGCAGGGAGATGGCCACACACCCCACCGTCTGACCTCACGAAGTAATCGCCGCTGCTCTTCCAACACAGCTTCTCCTTCCGTTTCTTCAGCCTGGCGGGGGGCTTGGCCTCCATTTTCCTGTCTCTCAGGCAAGGGGTTGAACTAAACAGTCCCTACTGGTTGGTTCGGGCCTTCCTGGGGAGCTGCATCTCAGGAGCTCTGCTGGTAGCAGCTCTTGTTTGAAGGAGGGGTTTTGCAGGGACCCTGACCCTGCAGCCAGGCGTGCACGATGACGATTAAAGCAAGGGCAGCATCCGCCCCACGGTGGGTGCTCTCCTGCTGGGGGACCTGCTACGCTGGCCACACACCTTCACTCCTGTGGCCCGGGACCCTCAGCACCTGTCAGACCACACAGATGAGAAATTGGGGCCAGGAGAAGTGCAGCCGCCACCCTGAGGGTCCGTACTGTTCAGGGGTTGCCGTCCACCTGCCCCCGAGACAGTGGACTGCCGTGTGAGGGTGCACAAGGCTGCTGGCTCAGAGGCCAGTCCTGCCCACCCAGCTTGTGTGTCTGTGAAAATCAGGGTGCCCTGTGGATCTCAGGCCCTTCCTCCCACTAACACCCTGGCCACAAGATCTGAGGTGAATGTGAGCAAACACGCCTTTCCCCGCTCCTCCAGGCACGTCCTGATGAGAACGAGTGGCCCATCGGTGACAGGTGATGGACTTTGAACCCAGTGCAACTTTCAGGGTCCAAGACCTCCCATGTTCCTCTGGAAATGGTGCCATTCGCCCTTCCCATGACTCCCACAAGGGCGTTAGCAGAACCTCCCTCATCTTGAGCAAATCATGTCCTTGCGCACACCAGCGTGCGGGCACAGATGAGTCATGCAGGGGGCTCAAGCAGGCCGGCGTGTCTGGTGTTTGTGGAATTGTTCCAAAGACCCCCCAGACCCTCTGCTCCAAGCCACCATCTCTAAAGGTGACAGTGCCACCAGCCAAGGTGGCCACTCTGGCCTGATGCATGACCATCCGCTTACGACGTGCGGCCACCGTCTCATCAGCCGGAGGGAGGTCTGACCCCTTGTTCACAATCTGCCCTCCCAGGAGACAGGAGTAGGGGAGGCAGGCATTTGAAATCCTCCCTCTCCAACAGAGAAACACTGTCAGGGAGTCAGTCAGAGGAGGCTTCCCCCCAGCTCTGCTCTTCTTTGCCTGGGTGCAAAGTATTTAAAAATAAAAGCCACAGCTGCCAAGACAGCCCATGGAGCGTTTGCTGTATCTGGATGCTTCACGTAGATGATCTTAGCCCTGCCCCAGAGCGGCCCCAGGAAGAGGCACTGTCTCTAAACCGCCTTTACAGACCAACAAGCTCACAGCAAGAGACGTGAAGTCACTGGGCAGATCGAGCAGCTCGCGAAGGTGGGCACAGGATGGATCCAGGCTCAGAGGTGAGAGTCCTGGAGACTGGGCCAGTGTGGTGGTTCCTCATCTCCAGCGCTGAGGTTGATAAACCTTAGGGACCCTCAGAACCCAGGCGCCAGCTGGCCACCCTGGATCCCGGCAGCGGGAGGGCCGGGTCTCCTGAGAGCCGAGTGGCTTTGCTTTCCGTTCCACACACTCTGGAGCAAACACACCAGCCTGGACTTTGTCCAGATGCAGAGGCTGCACCGGCTGTGGCTTGTCCACAGCAGCCCCAACTGAGGACGCTGAAAGTTGCTGCCATCCTCAGCTGGGCACAGAAGAGGAGTTTCTGCCGCGTAAACGGCCTCCGGCCCCAAGGAAGGCTGCATGCCGGCCCGTCTCTGCTGTCTGGGGCCGGGCCCTGGGAAGCCTGAGCGGCCAGTCCACCTGCAGGCAGACCTGGCTCTTGGCCTCCAGGGTCTGCATGCCTCCACCTGGACCATGAACGGGGACCTCACTGTCAGGCCCTGCTGTGCCCTCCTGAAAAAGAAGCCTCCTGCCTTCCCCATTCCTGCTCTTCATGGCTGGATACGCCTGGTGGCCTCTTGTTAAATGCCAGCCCTGCCCCTGCGCTGAGCTGGAGAACCTTCAGTTGTGTGCTTCCCTCCCGGGTCTCCAGCTCCAGCCGCGGGAAATGGAGCCCAGTCAACAGGCAGGATGGGGAGTCCTACCGCGGGACCTGGGCCGGTGCCTCCCGCGAGGCTCAGGGTCAGAGCTTTCCAGAGCCCTGGGTCCGCCCCTCCTTCCCCTTGATCCAGAAAGCGCCGTTCCCCCCACAGGCCCCCAGCCAGTGCCGATGGAGAGAGACAGCCGGCCCACCGGGTATTGTCCTCAGTCCTGTTCTTGCGATTAACCTGCTCTCTTCCTGCCCAGTCATCTACGCCCATGGCCGCGAGTGCCTCTGCCTCCGGAGCAGTGGCCTTCCAGCAGCGCTTCTCAACCCAGGGCCTCTCTGACCCCCAGAGGACACTGGCAACGCCTGGAGATGGTTGTGGTTGTCACCTCTCAGGGTGGTGACATCTGGTAGCTGGCACCCAGGAGCCCTGCCCCACATCCTGCAGTGCCCAGGACAGGTCCCACGGCAGGAAGTGACCAGACCAAATCGTCGCCAGTGGTGAGGCAGAGAAACCCTGCGGTCTCACACAGCGAAACCACTGACCCACACTGACCACAAGGCAAGAGACCCACGCATGAATCTTGCTGTGCCCTTCGCTGACATGCTCACCCATGAGCTGAGTCTACCTTGACCACTGAAGGAGGGTGCCCTGGCTAACGGGGGTGCCCAGTGTCCTGGCCTCATGCATGGGTCCATCCTGGAACCACACACTGGGGCTGGCCATGACCCCCTCGCCCAGGGCAATGTGGACCACACAGACACGGCGCAGGAGGCCACTTTCTGGCCTTGGAGGGAAGTTTGTCCTTGTCCCTGTACACAGAGAAAGTCACCATGAGACCCACGGTTCCGCCTCCCGGGGACCCAGCCTGCCAGGGAACCTTAGTCACGCACGTCCTGAACCAGGTCTTCTCTGGATGCGAGACCTTCCCCACAACCGAGGGTGCTGGAGAAGACCTGGGCAGTGGGTGGCAGCCATGGGGACAAATGACAAAAGACCCCAGCGGGCATAGAAAATCTCCCACTGTAGAGGACGTGTTGTCTCTGGAGGCAGCCGCTGCGCCCCTGACTCCCGGCCATGGCTTTGGATGCAGCTGGAATAAGGTTCCAGTGCTCCCTTTCCCGTCACCAGGCAGAGCCCTGAATTCTCCCACGGGGCCGGAAAAGGAGCTCTCGGACCCCTCCCTGCCCGCAGCCCTCGCCGAAGAGCTCAGAAACGTCTCCGATTGGGACACCATGCAGACCATCTTCCCCGAGCAGCAGGCCGGCTGGGGCTCCCGTGAACAAACATCGCCACGTGTGCGATCAGAGCTGAGTCACCTGCCCTAACCCCAGGACACTGTGTGTGAGTCCCACCTCGTTCCAGTCTCCACAAAGTCACAGCGTGTGACTATTCCTGCCGGGGAGGAGAGACCTCATTCCGAACTCAAACCGTTTTGAGGAAAACAGACACCCTTCTTGGGCCGCAGAGGAGGTGGGGCAGCCGCGAAGATGTGCACCGCGGCCGTGAAGATGTGCACCGCGGCCAGCTCCCATGAGGAGTCAGAGGAGGAAAGCACAGCCCTGCGACTCACGTTGTCATCTCGTGTCACCTTGCAGCCAGTTGACTTGCGGAGTCCCCGCTGGTCAACTAGAGTCTTCAAATAGACAAATATCCATTTATTTGAGGGTCTCACTCTGTCGCCCAGGCCGGAATGCAGTAACTCCATCACAGCTCACTGCAGCCTCCACCTCCTGGGCTCAAGCGATCCTCCCTCCTCAGCCTCCTGAGTAGCTGGGACCACAGGCAGGTGCCACCATGCCTCGTTAATATGTCCATTTTGTGTTGATGTGGAGTCTCACTATGTTCCTCAGGCTTATACACATTTTTAAATGCAGACTTGTTGAAGTTGCTGACCCTCCTGGCCAAGAGCAGCTCCCTTTGTCCCGGGTGTTAATGTCCATAAAAACAGCCTCAGACCTATCAGGGTCTCCCTTCTGGCCAGGGCCTGATGCAGAGCTTCCAAAAAGAGACACAAAGCAGCAAGATCTGCAGCCCAG
Source organism: Macaca mulatta (assembly GCF_049350105.2). NCBI lineage: Eukaryota > Metazoa > Chordata > Mammalia > Primates > Cercopithecidae > Macaca > Macaca mulatta. Next base: position 237,428,797 of record NC_133406.1, on the reverse strand, counting down.
GAGAACAGTGGCTGCGGCCTCCCGAGGTGAGCCTGTCCATGCCATCTGCACTGGATCTCTCCCTGAGCTACTCTGGGCTTGGGTTTCAGCCTCCCCTCCACCTGTCATCGTTGTTTATCCTCCTCAACACTCACAGCCCCATCTCTCCGGGCCTTGTCTTAAAGGGTCTTTAGAAAATTTTTGGCAATCTTGACTTCTTTCCCCCTTGAAAGAAAAGCGTCCTCTGTGTGGCTGAGGGGAACGCGCTGGGTTGATCCATCAGCGGCAGCCAGAAGGCAAGGTGGGAAAAACGAGCCCGGCCCGAAACCACGCCCGTGCTCAAAGTGATGTTTACTCAGAAGGTGGCACCTGACAAGGGCTTCCAGTGTGTTCCGTGTGCAGGGTCTCTCGGAAGACGGATGCCGCGTGCACGCTCAGACGGCATCCAGCTCCTCACAGAAGGCCGCCCAGCTCAGAACGGTTCCCTTCAGCCACAGCTCAGCAGCCAACGAGAAGCAACAGCAAACGTAATTAACTCCATGCGTTGCCGTTAGCCGGCCGCCATCCCTTTCCCCACTTGTCACATCTCTGAAAGCTCTGGTAAATGAATCGAACACTTCTTTTATCTCGTCGTCCAGGACGTGGCGCTGTAATGCTGAACACATGTGCAGAGCTTGCTTGCTCTTGATCAGGAACGGCAGGTCCGGGACACGTTTTCCGCGGCAGCTCGGGTGCGGCTCAGGGCACTTGCGGGCCAGAGCGACTGGTCCCCTCTAGAAGCAGCGGAGTCTTCTGGAGCCCGTGCTGGCTCTTTGTTCTTGGATGAACAAGTCTTCCAGGCTCTGCCCTGCCGGGATGGAGGTCCTCGTGCTCTGTGAGGGGCATGCACCTCTGTGCCAGGTCATAGGTCCCCAGCCAGAAACAGAGGCTAAGAACAATGCCAGTGGCTTCGGTTCACCTCTGTCACCGGTCGACACCACCAACACATCATCCTTGGGCACCAGGCCTGCCGGTGAGCTCCCAGCAGAGCCCGGGCCAAGTGCGGGATGGACTGTGGCGAAGATGCTGGGGAGAGGTGCTCGCTGCTCTGTGGCTGTCCAGTCACTGCCCTTACATCCGGAGACCCCCACTCACAGCAGAGGAGGAGGGCCATCAGAGCCGGATGCCATGCTGACGCCCTCCCTTGGTCCCGTGGGGAGGAGGGAAGGCCACGTGGGCCTCTGGGCAGACCTGGGTGGGACAAGCACAGGGCCTGGCACACCCATCGGAACAGGAATCCAACTGACCAAGTGCTGTGGCCACAGCGCCCGGGGATGATGACAGGAGCAGAAGAGCCGTCCCACCCGCCCGGCTCCCAGCAGGAACCCCCGACTCAGGCCCGGCTAGGACCAGGCCACTGTGTTTTCCCAAAGTGGAACATCCCTGGGAAGTCACAAACATGGGGCCAGATGTGCGGGCGCCGTCCCGCGGCGGGAAGGAGGCAGGCGGCTGGCGGCCGGGGTCTGTGCACTCTCGTTTTCTCGGTGGAGCCACTTGTGTGTGCTGGAGCGAGGACGCCAACTAACAATGGCGGCAGTGTCTGTGGAACAGCATTCCATTGAACACAGGAAAGGCCTTTTCAAGTGGGGAACAGTTTTAAGAGGCCGCATTCTTTGCCCCACGTTTCGGCTCTGGGGCGTGGACAGAGGGTGCCACAGATACCCTTTGAGATGTCCCCCTTTAAATGGAGCATCTGCTTGCACCATCACAGGCTGTGGGTCATCTTCCCTGGGACCCTCCTCAGCACAGGCTTCAACTGCACCCAGCGCCCGGCAGGGCTGGAGACGGGGTCTCTGGGGAGGACGTGTTGAAGCCGTCCAGGACCCAGAGCCACACTGGGAATTCATGGCCCAGACCCTCCACCGATGTCTGGGCAGCTGCCCTCCTCCCTCACAGCCAGCAGGCAGAACGGCCCCTGAAAGTTGTGTGTAGCACAAGATAATTGCAGTTTTGTGGAGGGAAGGAAAAGGCTACAAAGAAAAGGGTATCTGTGGAACATGGCCCTGCTGTTCCTCCATGCCACAGTTCACAACCTACCCAACTGGAACCCTGAAGCTCACCTGGGGCATAACGCTGGCCCAACCCTGAGCTCCTCGGATGGGCAGCAAGTGGGGAATCGGAAGGATGGTGTTGTGGGGCTTTTGGAGAAGACCCCACATGGGCTGGGGTGAAGAGCGGAATAGAAGACGACGTGGCCGGGCAGTGAGAAGTGCCCACGTGGGCTGGGGTGAAGAGCGGAATAGAAGACGACGTGGCCGGGCAGTGAGAAGTGCCCACGTGGGCTGGGGTGAAGAGCGGAATAGAAGACGACGTGGCTGGGCAGTGAGAAGTGCCCACGTGGGCTGGGGTGAAGAGCGGAATAGAAGACGACGTGGCCGGGCAGTGAGAAGTGCCCACGTGGGCTGGGGTGAAGAGCGGAATAGAAGACGACGTGGCCGGGCAGTGAGAAGTGCCCACGTGGGCTGGGGTGAAGAGCGGAATAGAAGACGACATGGCTGGGCAGTGAGAAGTGCCCACGTGGGCTGGGGTGAAGAGCGGAATAGAAGACGACGTGGCCGGGGTGCCCACGTGGGCTGGGGCGAAGAGCAGAATAGAAGACGACGTGGCCGGGCAGTGAGAAGACCCCACGTGGGCTGGGGTGAAGAGCGGAATAGAAGACGACGTGGCCGGGGTGCCCACGTGGGCTGGGGCGAAGAGCGGAATAGAAGACGATGTGGCCGGGCAGTGAGAAGTGCCCACGTGGGCTGGGGTGAAGAGCGGAATAGAAGACGATGTGGCCGGGCAGTGAGAAGACCCCACGTGGGCTGGGGTGAAGAGCGGAATAGAAGACGATGTGGCCAGGCAGTGAGAAGACCCCACGTGGGCTGGGGCGAAGAGCGGAATAGAAGACGATGTGGCCGGGCAGTGAGAAGTGCCTGCAGCCTGGGAGGAGGGTTTTCTGCCAGTGGCCAGCTGGTCCCGGCGACATCTGTCTGGAAGGGGAAGGAAGACACCTGGGTTCACTCAGTCCCATCCCGAGGCAGACATTTCTCCAAGGAGCGTGGAGTGGCCTCAACTCCCTCCCCTGCCTTTGTCCTCATTTTAGCCCTGGTGACCCTGTCCTCCTTCTAGCAGACGTGCCACTGGCGTATGAGATGAGTGAGTGCAAATGTCAAACTTGATGGAAAGTTCTGGAGCCATGCGTAGCGGGCATGTGGTGTGTGTACTTGTCCACCCTCTGCACGGGGCACCCCAGGCGTCCTTCCACCTGGGAACCAGGCAGCCAAAACAGACTCGGGCTCACACCGGGCGGTCATGGTTGTGGCAAGAAGAGCTAAGGAAATGAAAAGGAGGCTGGGGAGGCGCTCAGGAATGGGGCGGGCGGGCAGAGATGGGTCCGGAGGAGCCAGGACAGCTCAGCAGGATGGGGCGCGGGTGTTGGCAGGGTCCACCAGGCCAGGCTCATGGTGGGAACCGGCGGGAGACAGAGAAGAGGAAGCAGGGTCACCTGGGACTGCCGAGGGCCTTCGGGTCACGGATGCTCCTTTCTAAAGAGTGGGAGTGTGTCTCGTCAGAACTCTCTGGAAGCAGCTACCACAGATCCCATGGCAGGAAGAATCTTCCGGAGGATGGAGCCCTCTCGAGGCTGTCACAAAGCCGGCCAGGTCGCCTCACAACCTTACAGATCCTAAAATCTGCCCCCCGTGGGATGGTCTCCTGCCAGCCTGCCCTGACCCGCTCCAGGGAGTGTCGGGGAGCCACAGGGAGCATCGGGGAGCCACAGGGAGCGTCGGGGAGCCACAGGGAGCATCGGGGAGCCACAGGGAGCATCGGGGAGCCACAGGGAGCATTGGGGAGCCACAGGGAGCGTGGGGGAGCCAGGAACAGCACAGCCTTCCCTGCAGCGCACTCTCAGCGGCCCGGAACTGGAACTGTTCAGGGTTCACACAGGAACGAGCCCTCTTTCCAGCTCAACATGGCCTCGGGATTCGAAGACACCACAGCTTGCATCATTATGTAGGAGCCAATCAGCCCCTCTTGGCTGCTCTTCAGTGAGCAGAGAGGAGGACCCTGGCATCTGAGAGGCTGCCAGCCCTGCCAGAGTGGGCGCTTTCTGACTGGGCAAGGCCCGTCACAGACAACCTCCCCTGGGGAGACCAAAGGCAGATGCCCAAAGCCCTCCAGCCTGGGGGGTCAGGGTGGTGAAAGGCTGCTGTCCGGTCCTGACTGCATCTCAGGGCCCCCGACAGTGTGAGAAGGGCTGCCCACCCCTCAAGACAGGTGTCCCATTAACTGCTGTCTGTCTGCTGTCATTTTCCTTTGACAACTTGTTGAATACAGCACCGTCCCACATGAGATGGACAAGCTCACATGGCCCTTAATTAAACATAACCCCAGGAAGGTATTCGTCTCCGGGAAATTCCTCCCACCATGGAGGGAGTCTCTGGGCTGCTGGTCCCCGGATGCTCAGGGCCGAGGGATCCCGGAGAACACGGGGGAGCTGGGACTTGGAAGCCTCTGCCAAGCCCTTCTCGGGCCCAGATCCTGCATTCAGGCAGTTTGATTTTCTTGGGGCGTCCTGAGTGCCATCCATGGGCGTGCTCCTTTGTGAGAATCTGATCCTGCCTTGATTTCACGAGCATGAAATTCATAGCAAACTTCCATTGCCCCCCAGTAAGGCCCCCCAGGAAAGAAGGCCCCACAGTGGCCACCGGTAGGTGCACAGCTCAGAACTGCCTGCCTGATGGTCCTTTTCCAAAGTGACCACAGCCACCCAGGAGGAAAAACTCGGGAAGCTGAGATGTCAGGACCAAAATCCGTTCAAAGAAGGAGGAGGAGGAAGGAAGGAGGAGAAAGCAGCAAACTCCAAACATCACAACGCAGGCCTGCTGTAGCTCCCACCTCCAGCTGAAGCAGCCCAGCCAAAGGCAGTGCCTCCCGAGCCAGCCCGCTCCGCACACCACAGCCCTTCACAAGTTCGCTCATTTTGTCCGCCAAGGGAGGTTTACATGCCTCCCCCACGTCTTGTTGCGTGTGGCCTCGGGCATAGAAGCTGCTGGATAAGATGCAAAGTCCTGCTACGCGGCCTCAGTCCTCTGAGAGCTCCAGGTGGGTTTCTGGAAGGGAATAGGGGTCAGACCCACCCAAATCCACCCAACTGTGGCCACAATGTGGCAGTGAATTGCTTAAGAAGACAGAGCAATGCTTTTCCTTCAGCGTGAGATCCCAGGCGAAGGTCTGTATTATGGGTGGTTTACTGGTTCTTCAGGGGCCCCAGGCTTTCCATGAAGTGGCCCCCAAGTCGCTCTTCTGCCTGGCAGCCTCACCTTGACCTGGAAATTTACAAACCCAAAAGTGCCCAGCAAGGAGCCACAGCCTCCTGAAGTGCTTGGAAGTCGACACGGTGACACCCGCCCTGTCTGGGGCACTTTCTGGACAAGCCCCCGGAGGACAGCTCCTCTTCCATTCCAACCCAGGCCTCCACGGAGCCGTCCACACCCAGGATTCCCACCGCTCAGCCCCTCACCCCCGGCAACAGCCTAGTAATGACCCTGGGCTCCTGCACGTGGCCCCCTGGTGCAAGGGCAAAATTAAAGCAGGCTGGACAGCAGCATAGTTATTTGCTGCGGGGCAGTGACTTCCTCCCCCACTCTGCCGCGCGGGGGACAGGGAGGCCTTGTGGAAACCAGAGGCAGGGCAAAACTTTAATTTTCATGGCCGGGCCAGGAGGCCCAGAGGCCCGACATGGGCCTGTGCAGCCTCAGCCCAGGTGCCCCGAGCAGGACACGTTGCTTCGGAAGGAAGCAGCATGTTTTCGGGGACCCCGTGGTTTCTGGGTGCCGTTGTTCCCACATGGCGACTGCCCTCTGCGCGCTGCCTCATTCCCTCCCACAGCCTGGGGAAGCCTTACCCAGTGCCGGGCCCCTGAAGTTTTCCTCCCAGGGGATGCAAAGGGAGGGAAGGCACCGGGGTCCCCTGGAGAAAATGGGTTTGTCTGAGCCAGGGAGCCACTCGGCCAGTGGGCGAGGGCAGCAACCTGGAGCCGGCGCTGTGGGTTCCTTTTGGGTCTGTTCAGGACAGTGGGAGTCGGGTCGCATGGTCCCCTGCCTGGAGCTTGGCAGTGCCCAGGGGGCTTTGGGTGGGTGCAGTAACCCTGGGTGCCCTGTGCCGCCGTCCTCCTCTGCCGCACACTCAGCCTGCTGTGGCGCCGAGAAACCCCTACCAAGCACCTACTGTGTGTCACACATGTGCCAGATGTGGTTCCCCACCCCTGGGCTGGGGGCAGTCCATGCCCCTGAGGGTGAGGGAGAGGAAAGGGGCGTGTGGCTGGGTTTGGGAAGGAAGGAGAGGCGGTGAGGAGGGGACTTCCTGGCCGATACAAGTGCTCCCTCCTGCCTCTTCCTCCTCCCATTTGAGCAGGCCCACACCCCAAAGCCACGCTCTATTCTACCATGGGACCTAAAAGAGCCACCGCTTTTCTAAACTCTGGACCATGGGGTGATCCATGGGGTTGGTGGCACCCCTAGAGTCAGCCAACAGACGAGGAGAGGGAATACTGGGGGCTCTGTGCTAGGCAGCCGGCGGCCCCGAATGTTAGCCGCAGGCAGAGGTGTCAGGCCCTGGAGCTGCCACTGCACACACAGGTCATAAATCCCGCCTAAGTGGCTCCCGTCACCTCACCGCGGCCTCGTTTCCATTCTGCAGCAGCCAAAGGTGATTAATGAGAATTATCATTTGTGCTAATCAGAGCCGTTTGGAGGAGGTTGGGGTGGAAGGAAATGCCCTTTGTGTGGCTGCAGGGACGAGTTTGAAGGCTGTCGGCTGCATGTGTGTATGTGCACAGGGATGCATGTGCACACGCATGCACACATGCACACACACGTACACGCATGCATGCACACAAACGTGCACACATACATGCACACACATACACGCACGCATGCACACAAACACGCACACATATGCACACGCGCACACACACACACACACACATACATGTTCATGCCACGTGCACACAGAACTGGCCTGTGGGGCCAGGGAGGGTCTGGGAAGAGGGGGAAGAGGTGAGGCTAAGAAATAACCCTTGACCTGTGGCTCAAGGGGGGCTCCAGCGCCCCGATGTGCCGACAGCCGGAGAACACAGGCTTCGCACAGCTTGGTCTGGCTGGAATGAATTCTTTCCTGCCACTGAGCACGACCATGACTTAATGCGCTTGGCGGCCGCTCGCAGACGAGACAGGCTTGGCCAAAATTAGACCCAGTGCAGCAAGACTCAGGGACGCGCTGATGTCCTGGCGGGAGGGCGAGCACTCTGTGGGTTCTGCCTTCTCCCCTCAAGTGGACGGCCGTGACCCCTGCCCTGGGCCCTCCATGCCCATTCCCGCTTACTAAGCCGGGACACTCTCTTCCCGCCCATCTCCCAGGCCGTACCGACCAGGGCTGTGCAGCGGGCCTCCCAGCCTCCGTAGCCTGCTCGGGGGCCAGTGTGGTTTAAAGATACAAAGTGTCCTTTTATTGGAAATATCAATTCAGAAAGGGGCTAGTAGTAAGCTGAGAATATTTGGATAAACTTGACAGCCCTGAGGACTAAAAAAGACCTTTTGTTCCCAGAGAGAAAGAGGCCGTCGCACCACCCTGGGCTTGCTGGAGCAGTTCCAGAAAAAACTGAGGTCGGAGCAGAAAAATGATTAGGGCGTCTCGTGAAAGATCTCTACTCTAGGTCAAATGTTTATTATTATTTATTTTATTTTTTTATTAGAATGTGTGGTTAACATGCTATTGCATAACATCAGGCTGTAACCGTCTCTGTGAACACCACGCCAGTCGACCCGGTCTGTAGCGCACAAAGAGAACTTTGTAGCATGCTGGGAGTGAGGGGGCTGCACGCGCGTGTTTTGTTTTGCCGGGCTTTGTTTTCAGGATGCTGACGACCGGCTAAAGATGGAGCAAGGGCCAGGCGCGGTGGCTCATGCCTGTAATCCCAGCATTCTGGGAGGCCGAGGTGGGCGGATCACCTGAGGTCAGGAGTTCGAGACCAACCTGGCCAACATGGTGAAACTCCGTCTCTACCAAAAATACAAAAAATTAGCTGGGCGTGGTGGTGGATGCCTGTAATTCCAGCTACTGGGCAGGAGAATCTCTTGAACCCAGGAGGTGAAGGTTGCAGTGAGCAGAGATTGCGCCATTGCACTCCAGCCTGGCCTGGGCAACAAGAGCAAAACTCCATCTCCAAAAAAAAAAAAAGAAAAAAAAGATGGAGAAGCATCTTTAGCGTTTGCAGCTCAAGGATGTAACTGCCACGGGGAGGTCTCTGCTCCATTTGGACAGGAAGCGCATGCGGGTTTCATGGCAGATGTGACTTGGGAAGGGTCTTGTCTGGCAGAGAGGAAAGTTGAATTCAAGCTCTTTGCTGTGGTTGAGCGAGGTGGGGACACCCCTCGATGCTACCTTTCAGCTGATCCCAGGCCTAACGCACCCACAGCCAAATGGATTTGGGGAGTGGCTGGAATGTGACAGCTGCCAGCCCAATGGCTCTCAGAAGCGCCCGGCTCAAGCATCCATTGTCCAAAAACATGTGCGGTCCTGCGGCTCCCTAGGTTCACAGGGAGAACTACTTCTTCCCCCACTGTAGACGACGTGTATAAATAGAACATACTGGCAAGAGTGGAAGGGGTGTATTTTAAAGCACTTACACTTCTGAATGTATGTTTTATACTGATAAGAATTAATGGAGCCGGTAGTGAGTGCACTGATTTTCAATGTTATGATTCGGTGATATTTTGTTTTAGTTAAATGGGATATGAAATTGAAAAGGCAAGCTTGTCTTCAAAAGAAGGCAGTTGAGGAAGAATCAAACTAATTCTTTGTACTTTAAAATATCATTTAAAAGTAGTTGTTGTGTACAGAGGAAGACTAAACAAAAGCAACTTAACATAAAAGTAAAGTCATCATCTGCAGAGAGCAGGAGGAGCGGACAGAGATGAAGGGTTTGGGGGACATTCTGTATCTGACATGCCAGAGGACCCAGTCCCCTCAAAGAGTCAGGAAACCTTCTAGAAAGCAGTCTATCCATTCCCAACAGTGGGTAGGAGGTGAGGGCAATCTACTGAAATCACTGAGAACCTGCTCGTCCTTCCAGAGCCACCTGCCCGTGGCTGACACAGGCACCTGACCTTCATTAGCAGGCAGCCCCAACAGATGCTTCCTCGTGGTGGACTTCCCAGCTTAGGAGCCGCAACAGGGGCGAGGCTTCAACACCTCTGTCTGGAGGGAAGTTGGGGGGGGGTCTTGGCCACCAGAAAAGGGCGCCATGATTGAGTCCCGGGTGGTGGAGCCCTGGGTGGTGGAGCCCTGACTCTGGCTGAGCCCCGGCCAGGAAGATGCCAAAGGAGACTCTTCTGTATCCATGGTTGTTCTGAGTGCCTGTGAAGAATCTAGAGCTCCAGACAGCCAAAAGCCAAGCAAAGGCCACGAACCATGCCTCACCCCAAAGACAGTGCCTTCCCCAAGCCCAGCAGTTCCCACCCTGAGGGGAAAGGGGCCCTCTTTGGGCAGGGTCCTCCTCGCGCAGGGTCCTCCTCTTGAGAAAGCTCCAGTGCAGTCACCAGGGAGGTGTCCTGACTCAGGACAGCAGACAGAGACCCACCCGTAAACCATGTTGTACTGCTTTAAATTCAGCAGGATTTTTTCTTCTTTTCCCATGAGTTTTTATTCACATCCTGATAACATCAATAGAGGCAGATCTGCCAGAATAAGTCATCGCTGCAGCTCCCTCCAGGGAGGAAAGACAATGTGTCCTCCCATCTTTGTCTTTTTCAACAGAAAAAAAAAAAATAACAATAGCCAAATCCACAAAGAAAGATCAAGATTAAAATGTTCCGCGGCTTCTAAACACCCCCATTCAAATTCCGGGTAATCGGCCGCATTGTGCCTCCCCTCCGAGAGGCCGGGGCTGGCGGATGCAGTTCAGAATCATTTGTGACATATGAGTGCTTGTGATTAGATTTTTAATAAACCGTTTTGATTCTGTTTCCTGGGCTTTCATAGATGTTTGAACGTGGCTGGTGAGGACCTGAAAAGGATCCAGGTAATATCATTGTGGGGGACACACTCTTAATTCCTTTGATATACTTTGTCAAAGGTGATAGCTGTAGGTACAGGCTGGAACTCGGGGGGGTGAGTGCGCTGTTGAACTTAATTGGTTCCATTTGTCACTCAGAAGTGACTCTGTGGCACTTCTGTCTATGCATCACCTCCTAACCTGCCGATCTGACCCATCGTGCCCACGGTTTGGGAAGGAAGCCAGCTTTGGCTTCCAAGGGAGATGTCTCGAGCAGAGTTCACATCCAAGAGTGGGCTTAGCACACAGCTCAAAGCCCATCACCGAGCATCTGGGTGGTCTCTGGCTGGGCCGCTACCACCTGAGAAGCAGCTCATCCATGAAGGAGCCTGTGTCATCCAGATATCCGGCATTGCATCTTCCAGTGCCTCCGTTCTTCCACATCTGACGCTGGGCAGCTGGGTATCAGGAGAAAGGATGGGCTGATTCGTTCCAGTTCATGGACCCTGAGGCCCTTCTCCACGCAACCAGCCGGACTGTGGCTGAGCTCCAGGCTCTGCTGAGAAAAATAGAAATCCTGGGAAGTAGAATCATTATAATGAACCATTTGGAGGAAAAGCATGCCTCTCTCAATTAAGCCCAAAGGAGGCCCAGGCCAGCATCTTTTTATGCACGCATACCTGGGCCTAGTCCGGGAAGAAACCAGAATTGGCTATTTGCAGGGCATCCAAAGACAACATTGTCTGCACCAAGAATCTTTTGCCAATGACCATTTTTGTATGTCAAAGAGCAGCAAGAGCTGTTCTTTATGGGGATTGGCAAGGTATTTGCTTAGACTTGGCCTGTTGAGATTTGAGCTATTTGCAAGAGTTGATCTCAAAACATCAGGCCTGATACGAAAGGCAGTGAGTCACTGAGCTCCTCTAACCCAGCATGTTACAGGGAGAAGGAAGAAGGATGGGCCTGGAGAGACTGAGTCAGCTGCAGGGAAGGCACTAAATATAACCAGACTGGATCCGTCCTGGCCCTTCTCCATGCAACCAGACTTTTGCTAAGCACCTACTATGTGCCAGGGCCCAAAGGGTGCTGAGATGAACAAGCCCACCATGTCCTCTGCTTAGGGGAGACTGACCACTGTGACACTGCACCTAGGGGAAAATTGCAACCATAACACTTTCCAGAGGACAATGACATGGAAAATGTTGCAACTCTCATTTCCAGAGAGGCAAGTAACCAGGAAAAGGCTTTCCACATCCCTCAGCAGAGCCCGTGAATAAGAAGGGAAAGGACGGGAAATGGAGGGATGAGGACAGAACCCTGGGAAAGGGAGGCATAGGGAGTGCTGGGGGACAGTCTCAGTCATCTGGAGGTGCCTTCATTCATTCATTTGTTCCCCAAGCATGTGTCGGGCACTCACGGTCTGCCTGGGTCTGGAATCAGCCAGATAAAACCTTCCAACCCCACCAACCACTAGAGGAGAGGAAATGACCTGCGATGTGATAGCTATGGCCCAGTGCAGTGTCCATGCTAAGAAGGGTAGGGACTGTGAGAGTGTTTGAGAGGGGCCTCAGCCTGACGTGAGGACCAGGGCAGGCTTTCCAGGAGAGGTGCCTGTGCTGCCACCATGACAACTCCTGGAAGGATGTTCCCTTGTGTCTCACCATAGGAAGCTGGGGAAGCCAGAAGTGTCTGGGCAAGTCGAGGGGAGGGTCTGCTCCCCACCCACCCATCCACTCATTTATTCATCCATCCCCCCACACATCCACCATCTATTCATCCATCCATCCACCCACCCATCCACCATCCATTCATCCATCCATCCATCCATCCATCCATCCATCCATCCAATGTGTCCACTCAATCATCCATCCATTCATCCATTCACCATCCATCGATTCATCCATTTGTCCATCCACCCACCCATCCACCATCTATCCATCCATCCACTCACCCATCTATCCACCCATCCATCCACCATCTATCCATCCAGCCAGCCACCCATCCATCCATCCACCCACTCACCCATCCATTCTTCCATGCATCCATCCATCCATCCATCCATCCATGCATCCACTCAATCATCCATCCATTCATCCATTCACCTTCCATCCATTCTTCCATTTTTCCATCCACCCATCCATCCACCCACCCACTCATGCATCCATCCACCCATTCATCCATTCATCATCCATCCATACATCCATTTGTCCATCCACCCACCAATCCACCATCTATCCATCCATCTACCCACCCATCCATCCATCCACCCACTCACCCACCCATCCCTCCATCCATCCACCCATCCATCTATCCACCCACCCATCCATCCATCCATCCACCCACTCATCCATCCATCCACCCACTCACCCACCCATCCACCCACTCACCCACCCACCCATCCATCCATCCACCCACTCACCCATCCATCCACTCACTCACCCACCCATCCATCTATCCATCCACCCATCCATCCATCCATCCACCCACTCACCCATCCATCCTTCCATGCATCCATCCATCCACCCATCCATCCATCCATTCATGGAAACATTCAGTGAGCCCCGACTGAACACTGATCCTGGTGAGGTCCTTGAAGAGCTTCAGTTGCTATTGGCTGCCATCATCAATTAGAGGAGAGTGAGCAGGGCAGGGCAAGCCAGGGTGCATGATGCTGGTCCTGACAGTGTGAAAGGAGTCAGGTGGACAGCCAGTGCCCACTGCCCAGCCCATCTGCCCTTTCTGGTTTTGCAAACTTGGGCCAATTACTTAACTCTTCTGTACCTCCATTCCCTCATTGACAATGTGGATATGAGGGTGGCTACCCCTGGGGGAGACATGAGCATCCAGTGACTCAGTGGTGAGTCTCAGCACCTGTGGGCCTCAGCTCTGCATAGCGCTGGCCTCTCCAGAGAATAAGCTAGTGAGAAGACTCTGAGCTGCTCCTGCTCAAATGTGTCTGGTCCTCCTAAGGTCCATCTGGAAGTCACTCCCCAGGTGCAGCCTGCACATTTGAGAGGGTTTGAGGGTGGCCAGGCCATGAGCCTCTACACAGCTCTTACTGAGATCATGCACAACCCCCCAGGAACCAACCAACGGGGGAGAGCTGGGGGAGAGACTCCAGGAGTCCTTGGTAGGCTCCTCGGCCTGGCATTCAGCTGCCACATTTGGGGGCTTTTCTCCAACAAAGGAAAGTTCTGGGCTTGCCCCAAAGGCCCTGCTTCCCTTGGCTCCAGGGCGCAAGCCAGCTATTTTAGGGAACCCCCACCCCCAGCTGCATCAGCTCAAGCCATCATGAAGAATTCCTCCCGCATCTGCTGTGGGGTGCCACATTCACAAGCTCTGCAGTGTGTCACCATCTAAGTGGCCAGAGAAAGGTTATGACTGTGACACTTCCCAGGGCCTCGTGTCACTTCACAGAGAAACCGCTTCCTGTGGGCGACCTGGGCTCCAGCCTCACCCCGGGCAAGGACGTTGCCACGAGCCTTTGGTTTGGGGCTGTTGGGCTTTTTTTCTTCTAATCTTTGCTATGCTCAAAAACCAAACCAAAACAAAAGTATCTCACTTGAGAATGTCACAGCCAAGTCTGCGGTAACGTGCAAGCTTCAGGCTCAGAGGCTCCTCCTGCTCTTGACCCAACTTAAATCAAATTCAGGTTTGAACACCTGTTAGAGCTGTTAATGTCTGAACTGTGGCAGCCTGTTCTGGGTGGAGAAGCTGCTGCTCTGGCATAGCTGCCCCGGATCCCACCCTCCTCTAGAGCCTGAGCCAGCGCCACGGACGGGGTTCTGGGCCCAGCATAAGGAGCGGGGACTGGTGCGGGGCCTGCTGCGGGGCAGGGTGGGGAGTGGGCGTGAGGCAGAGCCTGCGGGCTCAGGGAATGACTTACCGGCTAGCGGGGCTTGGGGGACTTTGCACCAATGGCCTTAACCCGTCCAGATTGCCTGGATGTTATCACAGCAGCAGCTTGGGCATCAAACTTTCACCACCGCAGAACCAGGACGTGGACGCTTCCACCTCGTAAGAAGCAGGATACCCAGTGGGGCGGGGCTGAGCTCAGCACACACAAAAGGCTCCTCAGAGCTGGGGTTTCTTGGGAGCATGGGGGTTAGGGGAGCCTGCTTCTGCATGCGAGCTCCACAGGACAGTCTCGGTCCCCCCTCTGCAGTGCCGGCAGCAGAGGGCAGCAGTGCCGGCGGCAAATGGCAACAATGCCAGAGTATTTGCACCCAGAGTCTCCTTAGAGCCCCTAGATTCCTTGAGGTCGGACATCGCCATGCCCTGGAGAAACAGTGAGGGTCCCGCCCCAGCGTGCCTTTGCGGGGACCCACATCTGGGCAAGCAGACACCATGGCGACTCCAGACATCTCCTCGGGGTGCCAGGGGGCTCAGGGGGACGTCCCAGGCCGTCGTTGCGGACATTTCTCAGCAGGTTCAGGCTCGGTCCCCCACATCCTTGCTTTGACCCAGTCGTCTACACAGCTGTGGAAGTCCGTCTCTGTGCTTATGAAAAATGCCCCTGCAAGGCCACAGAACCGGGCCTGGTCAACCTGGCATGACAGACGTGACCACTCCTGGGGTCCCTCCCTGCAGGCAGGACAGATGCGGGACCTGGGGCTTCTCTCCTGGGGGTGCTGGGCGAGCGGGGCTGGGGCATCAGTTCCAGCAGCCTGGCCCCGTGAGGCAAACCCACTCCAGCCTGCACCTCCGTGAGAAAAACAGCAGGGATTGCAGCCAGGAAGGAGCCCAGCCAACGCGTGCTGCCCTCCCTGCCGTCCCCACAGGGACACATGGCCGGGCCTGGGACGTCCTGCCTGAAAGCTTCCACAGGAAGAGGACGGAGCAGGGAACAGACCCTGCGCAGGCTGCTGGCATTGACCAGAGCCAACCAAAGCCAACTGGAGTCAACCATGCTGCTTCCACTTGGAGCTCGGGGTGCAGCTCGGCCTGCTTAGGTGTCCTCCTGGGGGCTTGCTGAGTGGGAAAGTGACTGCCACTTTACATGGAGGTCCCCATGCCCTCCCAAAGGGAGTATTGTATAAGGCCAGCACCAGGCAAACCCCTCAGGAGGGACAGGACCGGATCCCGGGATCCCTGCCGCTGACCGCCAAGGGCCAGGGCCGGCTTTTCATGCTGCTGCTGCCTCCACCCCTGCCCCGAAACCAGCATATCCTCATCAACACAAGACCCTTCTCTGCCCTGCTCTGGGGTCCCCAGATCAAAGCCAGCAGAGCCAGGCAAAGGCACCCAGGGTGCCCCCTTGGCAAAGAGCATTGCACTTGACCATAGTGCAGGATCCGTTTAAAAATGACACCTGTGAGCTGGGATCCCCGTTACAGAAATATGGTTTATACACAGCTTTTCAGAGGTGAAACCTCTTATACCTAAGCTGCTCCCAACACGTGTGGCAGGGACGGAGGCTCCCTGGACATGTGTGCCCCCAGAGGAAGGTCCAGGCCACCTAGCAGCTGGCCTGGGTCGGTGAGGAAGGCCCCTGAGGCTCAGCCCAGGGCCCTCTGTGTGACTGTGGGCTTTCTCCTGGGGGCCCCGTGCACATCTGAGACCTTCTGCAATGGGGAGGGGGAGCTCTGCAAGCGGCGGCAGAAGCATTCTCTAAGGCAGAGCGCACGGCGTAGCCTGTTCACTGGGTGCCCCTCTCCTACTCACTGCGAGGGCTGCTTCGTCCCTTCGGGGGTCCTGAGGACCCCACTAAAGGCTTCCCAAAGAGCCAGAGGTGCCTGCACTTCTTGCTTATCTGAAAGAACCAGGGAAGGCCTCATTCTGAAGAGCAGGTGAGCAGGAGCAGCCAGGCGGGGGAGCTGCAGGCCCCCAAGCCACCAGTGGCCCAAAGTGGCCACCACAGGCACACAGCAGAGAACCTTCAGTGTCCAGGCAGAGCTGAGCACAGGGGTCCTCCAGGACGTCTTCAGCAGGTGCCGAAGGCCAGCTCCCAGTTCCTCAGAGCCCACCACACCTGCGTGTAGCCGCAGCCTCCAAGCAGCTGGAAAGCAGAAAAGAGGCTTTCTAGTTCCAAAGGGGGACACCAAGGCAGGACCCCAGACAACCCCCACATTGTCATGATGAGGACGGTGGGAGATCGGGGTTGGGAGTGTCTGTGTGACTCAGAGGTCAGTCTCTGAAACATCCTGGAGGGAGGGGGCCACCAAGTCCCGCTGGTACTCCCCCCAGGACATGGTGCTCCCCACTGTGTCCACCCCACCGGCTGCCGGGCCTGAGGTTTCCGCAGACCCTGCTCCTTCCACGCACTGCCAATCACCTCTAGGTGTTCCATGTTTCATGAGCCTGTGTTTCAACCCTTCATTTCACTAAAGCTGCAACAGCGTGGGTCTGAGTCACCAGCATGCGCCTTTATTTCTGACAGTCAGGGCCGCAGCCCATGGCTAACAAGTCAAACCTCAGAGGTGCCACGATGGACGAGCCACATGCCAAGGAGGAAGCCCAGCCCCCAACACCCCCAGGCTGCTGGGAGAGCAGTGGCAGGGCCGAGTTTGGGGACACACCAGGGGCACGCTGTGTGCAGTTTGCAGAAAGGGGCAGGGACCACTCCTGCGGCAGGTGGCATGGCACAGCCTCGAGGCCCGGGCTTGTGTGGCCCCTGTCCACCACTGGTGTGAGATCAGGGTGTGTAAGTCCCACCCCAGGGGACCTTGAGGGGCTTGGGAGCTGTGCACGGTCAGATGGAAACTCTTCTTTGCTTCTCTGTCTCAACCAGAGTTTTCTTCAGTGTTCATAGATGCTGCTGGGAGGTCGCTGCCTGCCCAAGTGGAGACCCCGCCCAAAGAATAAAGAAAATAGGAATAGGAAGGAAGGGGAGGAGGGAATGAAGGCAAGAAAGAGAACTAAGAGGAAATTCCATAGCAGAGATGGCAGAGCTCTGGAACCTGGGCTGTGTGCTGGCTGCCGAGGGCCATGCACTCCCTCAGAGTTCCCCGGCATGTGGGGTCTGGGTGCTTTGGGGGAGATGGTCAGTGCACCCCGGGAGCGCCACAGCATCCCAGTGTCTGGGTGTTTAGGGGGAGATAATCTGTGAGCCTCCATGTTTGCAGGGCATCTGGGTGTCTGGAGCTTTTAGAGGGAGAGGGTCTCTTAAACCCTGAGCTTCCACATGGCATTTGGGTGGCTCTGTGAATTCTGGTCTGTGGCTTTCACTAGGTTTTCACAAGAGGCTACAAAGTGTGGAATTTGGTGACTCTTTTTCCAGCGTGTTGCATTCCTCAGATCTGCCCAGCACTGACACAGAGCAGAGCCCCCCAGGCATAGACTCCACATGTCCTGGGCCCTCCTCTGCCATGAGAGTCCCTCCGGGCCACAAGCATCCGAATTCTGGGCCATGTTCTTGGGGCTCTCTGAGACCCTGGGACCCTGGTCCTCATCTCTCCCCCAGCACGCCCCACGGCCTGAGAACCATCCAGTGAGACCACAGTCAGGCAGGAGCTAAGAGCCACCGCCCCTCCAGCTTCTTCCAGGGACAAACCCCAGACAGCCCACCCTTGCTCCCTGTCTCTCTGTGGGCTTAGGCGAGAGGCTGGCTTCCGTCTTGGAGGAATGGCTGCCAAGAGTTGCCTATTTCTTCAAGCAGCAGCCTCTCTCTCTCTCTCTCTCTCTCTCTCTCTCTCTCTCTCTCTCCCCCCCTCACCCTCACCCTTCCCCCACCCAACCCTCCCATCCTCCATCCTTTCCTCTCCTCCCACCTCCCTCTCAGCCTAAGCAGGTGGGCCCCAGGCCTGCTGACCGCCAGCCAGGCCTCCCGTGTCCCTGGCCATGGTGTGGCCCCATCCCACCAGCCACATTTCTCATTAGCACTGGGTCCCATCACCACCCAGCCCCCCATTGGGCATCAGGACAGGGATTTATGAGCTCATCCAGGCTCTGTGTTCACACCGGACTGAGGTGTTTCCAGAACACCTTTCCCCCACTTCCTTGCATCACAAGAATGGGCTGTTCTGTTTCAGCTACTCGTGGACACCATCAATTGTGACCATTGTGTGCGTGCACGTGTGCGCATGTGCCTATGACAGGGCTCCACAGCCAGGGCTTCTTACTCCGAATCAGCGCATGGGTCCTCAAAGAAGGGGGTCAGGGTAAGGAGACCCTCCCCCCAGTTCGCGCCAGCTCCTGGCTGTCAGAGGTGGACTCCATACCATGGGCTTCTGGGGAGCCTCGTGGCAGCAGCAGGAGGTGGGACCGAGGGGGCAGCGTCCCAGGGCTCCACTCCTCCCTGCACGCTCAGAATCCACTAGGCAAGCTGATGATGGACGCCGCAGCGTTCCCACCTGCACGCACACCCTGGACGGGGCCAGCGGCTGGCCGTGCCCACTGAACATGGAGGACCAGTCCAGCAGAGAGCCCACAAATTAGAAGTGCAGGAAACCTCAAATTATATGCAAAAAAAGTAAAGGTTAAGAGAAATTTTCCTTCACTTCACTTCGTAGCTCAGCATTTCTGATGGGGTTGATTTATGAGCTGGGGGAGCTGCTAGGTGCTGGGGAGTGGGAGAGAATGGGCAGGAGGGCAGTTTCCTTTGGAAGTCCTAGGACTCCTGAGGCTCAGCCCCAAACAGCCCAAAGCCAGGCTTTTAAGTA
The DNA here is from genome assembly GCF_049350105.2 of Macaca mulatta. Taxonomy (NCBI): domain Eukaryota; kingdom Metazoa; phylum Chordata; class Mammalia; order Primates; family Cercopithecidae; genus Macaca; species Macaca mulatta. The sequence continues at coordinate 237,410,140 of NC_133406.1, read as the reverse complement.
GCGATCAGGCAGGCAACTGGATTCCAGATCTGGAGAGAGACACAGCCCAATGGCCACGGTGGCCTCCAGGCCACTGCCTGCTAAAGCTAAGCTGGCCATGTGGAGACATGTGGACTGGGCCACTCCTTCCCTCTGTGGCTCCCTCCTGCGTTCATTGATCACATGTAAATAGAAGCGAGCAGTGAGCCCGGGTAGGTCACTGTGCATGCGTCCGTTCATTCGTCTACCCACTTCTCATCTGTACTGGCCTCCTATGTTACAGAGAACATCCCAGGACTCAGGCCCGCCCGAGAGGTTCCCAGAGGGCCTTGGAGGTGTCAGGGCTAGAAGACTTTACACCAAAACAGGCCCGGCTCCCAGACGTGGCCGGATGTAGCATACGCCCAGGCTGGAAAGGCTGGGCTCACGCCCTAGGGCAGGCAGAGGCATCGCCTTTGGCACAGATCCTGGCGCTGGCCCCACCTGGTACAGTAAGGAGCCTGTGTTCAGGTGTACATGGCTGTGACCTTTGACACCATCTCCCTCTGAGCATTCCTGTTGCCAATGTTTCTTCCACAGATCCCTGATCTCCAGGAGCACCCAGAGCCCAGGAAAGCCCCGGTCAGATGCAACATGGGCAGCCCGAGGGCCACCAAGCTAGGGAGGGGTGGCCTCTCTCTGTCCTTGTGGGTGCCGACAAGTCTCACGCCAAGGGAAGCAGGGACCGGGACCTGGGACTGCCCAGGCCTGCTCTGTGGATTCCAGAGCACATGAAATCCTGCGACCCCCCAGAACAGGGCGTGGGGGCCCTCCCTCTGGTCCTTGAGTCGGCCCTGGAGAGCACACGGGGCGGCCATGGCACAGTTCTGGAGTCCAGCAGCCTGGGCTGGGAGCTGGCCCTGTCTCCAGGGGCCTCCATTTTCTCCTCTACAAAATGTACTGTGGGGCAGCAACACAGTATCCACCTCACAGGCCCGCGGCACTGAGCGAGGGGTCTCGACAGCACCCAGTGTGGCCCCGAGTGCACAGAGACCCTGGGGAGGAAGGCGAGAGAGGACAGGAGAGGCGGCAGGAGGAGGCAGCGGTCGGGGCAACACCTGCCCTTTCTGGAATCAGAGACAGCACAGGCCCAAGAAGCCAGGCCTGAGGCTCCACCTGCCAGAACCACAACCCGGGGCCACTTCAGGAGCATTTCTCTGGTCTGAGGCAGAAAAGCAGTGGCTTCTGAAGTTCTGTCCAAGCTCGTGCTCCACCTCCTCCCTCCTTCAGGAGTTCCCAGATGGGTCCAGCAGGATCCCCACAGGGCTGGACCCTCGATGCTGGGACAGGCAGCCAGACGTGGTCAGGCATCTCAGGGGAGATCCTACACCTGACTCTGATAGCAGACACAGGCCTGGCCTTCCCAGCACACCCTCTCCCGGCGCACCTCTCCCAATTCATCCCTCCCAACACACCCCTCCCAACTCACCCCTCCCAACTCACCCCTCCCAATTCATCCCTCCCAACACACCCCTTCCAGTGCATCCCTCCCAATTCATCCCTCCCAATTCATCCCTCCCAACACACCCCTCCCAACTCACCCCTCCCAATACACCCCTTCCAGTGCATCCCTCCCAATTCATCCCTCCCAACACACCCCTCCCAACTCACCCCTCCCAATACACCCCTTCCAGTGCATCCCTCCCAATTCATCCCTCCCAACACACCCCTCCCAACTCACCCCTCCCAACACACCCCTTCCAGTGCATCCCTCCCAATTCATCCCTCCCAACATACCCCTCCCAACTCACCCCTCCCAATACACCCCTTCCAGTGCATCCCTCCCAATTCATCCCTCCCAACACACCCCTCCCAACTCACCCCTCCCAATACACCCCTTCCAGTGCATCCCTCCCAATTCATCCCTCCCAACACACCCCTCCCAACTCACCCCTCCCAACACACCCCTTCCAGTGCATCCCTCCCAATTCATCCCTCCCAACATACCCCTCCCAACTCACCCCTCCCAACTCATCCCTCCCAATGCACCCTTCCAGGTGCACCCTCCCCCAGCACACTCCCTCCTGGTACACCCCTCCCAACTCATCCCTCCCAACACACCCCTCCCAACTCATCCCTCCCAACACACCCCTTCCAGTGCATCCCTCCCAATTCATCCCTCCCAACACACCCCTCCCAACTCACCCCTCCCAACACACCCCTTCCAGTGCATCCCTCCCAATTCATCCCTCCCAACACACCCCTCCCAACTCACCCCTCCCAACACACCCCTTCCAGTGCATCCCTCCCAATTCATCCCTCCCAACACACCCCTCCCAACTCATCCCTCCCAACACACCCCTTCCAGTGCATCCCTCCCAATTCATCCCTCCCAACACACCCCTCCCAACTCACCCCTCCCAATACACCCCTTCCAGTGCATCCCTCCCAATTCATCCCTCCCAACATACCCCTCCCAACTCACCCCTCCCAACACACCCCTTCCAGTGCATCCCTCCCAATTCATCCCTCCCAACATACCCCTCCCAACTCACCCCTCCCAACTCATCCCTCCCAACGCACCCTTCCAGGTGCACCCTCCCCCAGCACACTCCCTCCTGGTACACCCCTCCCTATTCATCCCTCCCAACACACCCCTCCCAACTCACCCCTCCTAACACACCCCTCCCAACACATCCCTCCCAACATACCCCTCCCAGTGCAATCCCTCACTGGGCACCCCCTCCCAACACACCCCTCCCAACACACTCCTCCCAACACACCCTTCCCAGTGCACCCCCTCCAGACGCACCCCCATCCAACACACCCCTCCCAGCGTACCCCTCCCAACACACCCCTCCCAGTACACCCCTCCCAACACACCCCTCCCAATACACCCCTCCCAGCGCACCCCTCCCAACACACCCCCTCCCAACACACCCCTCCCAGTGCAATCCCTCACCATGCACCCTCTCCCAACACAGCCCTCTCAACACACCCCTCCCAGTGCAATCCCTCACCATGCACCCTCTCCCAACACACCCCTCCCAACACACTCATCCCAACACAGCCCTCCCAGTGCACCCCCTCCCGGCACACCCCTCCCAACACACCCCTCCTGGTGCATGTCCTTCCAGCACCCCCTCCCAGCACACTTGTCACTGGTTCAGGGCCCTTAGACCAGGGCTCGTCCTGGCTCTCCTGGAGGAAGGGTCAGCGCCCACCTGGCCCCCCTCAGAGACACCCCTCTGTAGAAGGAAGGAGTTAACCAAGCCCTCCTCAGTCACCCCAGGCAGGTGTAACTCCCACCCTGTGACCATCCAATTGGTCAGGGGTTGGGGCCCAGGCCTCCCGGGGACGAGGAGAAATGCCCAGGAAATGAGAGTGACAAGGGAGGAGAGGCTGTCAGGGAGGGGACCCCACCAGCAGGGCAGCAAAGTCTGGGCGCACACTCAGGACCAGGACCCCTGGGGGAGCTGTTGCCTCCGGTCTCCAGGCCTCTGCACCCGAGAGGGTCAGGGACAGACCGGACGCTCCAGAACACGGTCCCATGTGGGTGGGAAACCAGCCGTGTCCCTGTTCAGACACGTTTGAGAGAGCCAGAGATGTTTACCCTGGCACGGGAGGGTTAGGACTTAGGCCGCATGCAAATACCTGCAGGGCCGTCATCTGGAAAAGAGAGGCTTATTCTGCAAGGTGAGGGGGGCATTGCAAGAAAGGAGAGCCTATGCCCCAAAAAGCAATTCCCGGTGACTCGATGCATTCAACAATACACCGGCGGCCTGGGAGCGCAGTGGGCGGCTGCTCCACAGAGCACGGTGGTGTGTGTCCGGAGACTGGCTGTCCCAGGGCACAGGTGGGTCCCTGGACCTGCAGCCATCAGTGGCCGGATCACAGGCATTGAGGAGGCCTCAGATGTGGGGTTGGATGGAAGGGGCCAGGGTTCTCCTCCAGACACAGAACCCACGTTTTTGAGAGGGAACTGGCCACCGCTTCAATGTCCTCCTGCGGCGTCAGCCTTCTGCTCACCGAAGGCTTCTCGCCCCGTTCCCCCAGGACAAGCAGACATACATGGACACACACACACACATACACACACAGGTGCACCCACACACATGCACACACACCCACACACCTGTGCACACATGCAGGCACACGCCCACACACAAGCACACACCCAGACACATGCGCGCCTGTAAGGCGAGGGGCTTGGGAGCACTTAAAATAGTGGTTGGTCAGCCAGCCAGGGACACAGATTGTTTTTCCAGGGATTTCCCGGGGAAATGGACCCCAAGGCCTGGAAGTCAAAGTGAAGCCAATACTCCTTTTTTTTTTTTTTTTTTGAAACAGAGTCTCTCATTCTGTTACCCAGGCTGGTATGCAGTGGCACAATCTCGGCTCACTATAGCCACTGCCTCCTGGGTACGAGTGATTCTTGCGTCTCAGCCTCCCAAGTAGCTGCACACCACCATGCCCAGCTAACTTTTGTATTTTTAGTAGAGACAGGGTTTCCCCATGTTGGCCAGGCTGGTCTTGAACTCCTGACCTCAGGTGATCCGCCCGCCTCGGCCGCTCAAAGTGCTGGGATTACAGGCGTGAGCCACCACGCCCGACGGAGGCCAACACTCTCGAGTCAACAACCAGGCCCCAGGAGAAGCCCATGCCATGGCTGTGGTCACTCACAGCGTCATTTATCTTCTCCCCAGCCCCTGCACCGTCTATGAGGAGAGAAAGCCCAAAAGAGACCCATACTGAGAGGGAGAGCTACAGAGACAGACAGAGAAGCAGAGCAGGGGAGAGAGAGAGGGAGAGACCGGCACCCAGGCCCCTACCTATACAGGGGCTGTGAGTCTCCTGCCCCATAGTGACCTCCAGCCTAGACCTGGCCAGTGATGAGGTGGGACGGGGCCCTGTGGGTCTTGGCCAGCCCAGCCTCACTCCCTCCCTGTGGCAGAGGAAGATGGCAGGGCTGCCGACCACAGCTCTGGCTTGGCGAGCCTTTCCAGCCGTTTCCTGATGCGCACCAGCAGTCAGGGTGGGAAGTGAGAGGGCCCTGAGAGGTCTCTGTGCCTGGGGAGGGGCCTCACCACGTGGGCTGGTGGCCCTGGGTCTGCACCTACAGGATGGGAAGCCTGCCTTCCCAGTGGCGACCAGCCGCTTGTGGCCTCCTCCCTTCCATGCCATGCCCCTGCCACTCCTGTCCTGGCAAGAGATGGGGTGCGGTGGGGCGGGCTGCTGAGTCTGTGGTTCTTGGATTGGGCTGGCCCTGGACTTGGGCAGGACAGGCAGTGACCTCCGTGGACAGCGTGAGGGCCCTTCCTGCAGCCCCTTAGGAAACAGGACCTCAAATGTCAGGGGATTTGCAGTCCTGCTTAGGGCAGAGCTGTCTCTGCAGAAGCTGGTAACACAGAGAGAATCTCCCTGGGAACCTGCCCTGAGTCCTGAGCAGCAGGGTGGCCACAGACTCCCCACCAAAGCGAGGCTTGAGCCAACCGGGACCCAGAACAGGGGGAAGGTGTTGGCTGAGTCCATATGTTGGGTGCATTAGGAGTGAGTCCTGCCTCTCGGGAAGTGGCCTGAGCCCCATCAGCTGGTCCCTGGGCTCAGCGGGGGATGCACTCAGGAGCACGTACTCCTGGCTGCACCAGTGGAGTGCTGTGGCCCAGGTACTCCAGCTTTGAGGACAAAAGTCCAGGTCCCAGGTGGGAGGGCATGGCCCGCCCTGGGTGGGTGCCAGCCCTCAGCCCACAGGCATTGTGTGCAATGTGCTGTGACATCAGCAGGCCTCAATGGAGAAGTGGACCCATGGGCTGGGGACGGGACTGGGATGCTGCCAGCCCCATGTGGCCGGCTGTGCTCCTGCTAATTCATCATTTGTATTTTGAGCGTTCCCCCGCCACCAATGTTTTCCTCGGGTGCCAGCCTCTAGCCTAGTTATGCTTCTTGGATCCACGTCCTCTCTGGACCACAGGCCCATCTACAGTTCCGAGTGGACAGGACTCACAGCCAACCCCGGGCAGAGAAGGGGCCTGGCCATTCACTCACACTCAGTTGGTGACTGGAGCAACCACAGCCCACGAGCTTGGGAGTGTTTCTGCCACTGCCGTCTCTGAAATAAGACAGCCTTCGAGTGAATCTCCCACTGCCCTGGATGGAGCCAGAAGGGCTCCAGGGGCAGGCATGGCTGTGTGTGATAGGGGGACCCAGGAGCACCCCCCTCTGCCCTGGCCGACCGCCCACCCTGCACCCCAATCTGTCTTACCCAGCACCTCTGGAAACCCTTAGTCGGGAACCCCAGCTTGGTAGAGGATGTCAGCAAGGAGACTGAGAGTAAGTGGAAGCGAAAGGAGATTCGAGGCCCTCTCCCCATCTCTGCTTTGCTCTGGGGGCAACTTTCCCTGGAAGCCACACACAGAGGCCGGGGCACGTGGACAACACGCTTCCCCATTGATTGGTGCTGACGTTGAACTTTTCAAAAGAATCCCAGCACCAGGCCTGAGATGGCCAGGAACCCGGGAGAGTGCATGCCAAGCATCTGAGGGTCAGGCACTGGGGTCTCCGGGGCCTGTGCACACGGGAGTGGATGTTCTTGGCCCCAACCTCCTGAGGGTCTGGACCCTGGCAGCTGAGGACAGAGGGTGGGCTGGGGCGCTTCTGTGCCCTGGCAGGCTCCTCAGCTGTCTCTCCCCATCCTTCACATCCCTGCCTCTTTCCGCCTTGCCCAGGCTCCACCTGGCTGTCTCTGGTCCACGTCCTCCCTTTCAGAATTAGGTCCATTCCATTTTGCTCTGGCACGAATGATAAAGTCCCCAAAAAGCAAAAAGTCTCAGAACTGAGGCCCCTCAGCTCACAACCTCTTTCCACACTAGCCCCTAAGGTGTCCCACAGAGCTTGGCCCGAGTGTACCTGCTCAGAGACTTATCACTCAGAGGACGAGGCTGCCACAGCAGCTCCCATGGGCCCTATGGGGGTGTGGTTTCAGGGCCGATGGGATGCAGATGCACAGGCGGACTCCACAGCACCCTTGTGCACCCCTGAGCTAAGCAGCTGCCTCCTGAAACCTCCGTTTCCTTGTGGACTCTCAGGCCAGGTGGGCCCTTGGTCACTGAGGATGCCCGGGGAACGCCTGCACTGTTCACAAAGCACCTGACTCTCTGGTCAGAAGAGGGCAGCTCCCGACCTCAGGTGGGCGGCTCCTCCCCTCTGCCAGGTCCTAGAGTTCACCATGGAGCAGTCAGGAAAACTCCAGAGAATAAGAGGCCCATGGTGCCCAGAGTCAGCTTCCACTGTTTTCACTTGGACAGGTCACTGTCGCATCCTGACTTCCCTGGCTCCTTCTGACTTCCTTATCCATCACCTCTGCCCACCCAGAAACACCTGCTCAGGGATGCACCTGCCCACCAGGACACACCTACCCAAGGACACAGCTGCCCACCTGGACATACCTGTCCAGCAGGACGCACCTGCCCAAGGACACAGCTGCCCACCCACATACACCTATCCAGGAGGATACACCTGCCCAAGGGCACTCCTGCCCACAGAGACATAGCCTTTCTACTTTTGGGACCTGAGTGTGGTGTGTCCCCAGCCCCTGCCCCCTGTCCTTCCTCCTGCCCTGTCTGGGCTGGGCTGCCCAAGAAGCTTGCCCAAGATGCCGCTGGTTTGAATTCAGAACCCAGAGAAGCCACTGGCCAGAGTGGGGGAGACTGGGAGGCCTGCAGCCGCCACCCGTGGTCAGGCTGGTCGAGGTGACACCATCTCTCCACAGTGGACAGCAGGTCAGGTCTCCTCATCAGTGGTCCTCAGAGGAGTAGGGGTAACAGCAAATAAGCAAAGCCCTAGGGGTGGCCACTCTGCCCATTCAGAGGCAACAGCAACAACAAAATAAAGTCAAGTTGGTGTGTGTGGGACTTTGCGGGCGTGGTGAGAACAGCTAGGCGTCTTCACGCTGCTGGGTGTCAAACTGAAACTCTCCAGCTTTAAGGAAACCAGATGCTTTTCTTATTGTCAGAGTGGTGTGCAGGCTGCCCTGAGCGTGCACACACACACGCACATGCACGCCCAGCAACACCTTCGCCTTCAGACACGCTTTTCTCTAGCCCAGCGCCCCAGCTCCTCAGCAGAGGGCTCTGCTCCCAGATGCAGTGGTCTCTGCCTTCTCACACGTGGGACAGCTTTGCTGCGGGGGTGGGGGTTGCGACTCTGGAGGCTCATTTTATCGCCGGGCCAGGGCAGTGATCTGTTCGGTGAGAAAAGAAAAGGCCATTCCCTGCCTTTCCGCTGGGCTCCTGGAGACTCCTGGAGACTCCCAGGCTTGGGCAGTCTGGGTGGGCTGGGAGCCCCGCTGATGCCCGGAGGGTGGGCTGAGGTCTGGACGCCGACTTGCCTTCCTCCTTGAGCCCAAACAGCCAGGTTTCCGGGTGGCCAGAGGCAGTGTGCAGACTCCAGCACACAGGGCACCTCTGACTCCTGCTTCACTTTCCTCCCAGCAGATCTCCGAAGACCTGGGCAGCGAGAAGTTCTGTGTGGATGCGAATCAGGCCGGGGCCGGCAGCTGGCTCAAGTACATCCGTGTGGCGTGCTCCTGCGATGATCAGAACCTCACCATGTGTCAGATCAGTGAGCAGGTAGGTCCGGGCTCATAACGGGGACTTCTGCCCCTTGGAATTGTCCCTGAGGACGCGGCACCAAGATTGGCGGAGGTGCCGAGGCAAGGGTTGTCTGAGCCTCTCTGGGGACATCTGCCAAGCCCTGGCCTGCGGTGGGGGCACTGTTTGGTGCTCGGCCAGCGCTGGCTTCTGGGGAGCTGACTCACCCTGAGAGGGCTCCATCGGAGCCTTGCTCAGGGCCCCTGCCCGAGGCTGGCAGCTCCTGAACCCCAGGATGGTGGTTCGGGTGGAAAAGAGCAATGAAGCAGGCAGGACCCCAGATCACACGGTCCACACTTGCTGCAAATGCCGCTTCCCCGAAGGACACGGGAGAAGCATAGAGCAGGAACCGTCACTGCAAGAATCCATCTAAATGACGCTGTTTAACCAAATTTTCCGAAGAGTCAGCACCGGCCAGTGAGGCAGCCACTCAGGGCCTCCTCGAGCCTCCAGGGCCTCTGACCAGCCTGCTGAAGGCCTTGGCCTTTTTGGCACAAAGTCCCTGTGTCCTGCGGGCAGTGAATCAGGCAAGAGACACCTTCACTTCCGTCCCTGCCACCTCAAGACTGAGGCCCCCACCAAGCTCCCTGGACCCTCGACCTCCACGGCTGGTCCACACCACCACCGGCACAGGCGTCCAGACCCACAGGCTGATCAGGGGAGAAGATGTGGAGTCTCCTTCCACTCCAGAAGGCACCGTGTCCCCAGAGTTGGTCGCTGCTTCATGAATTTCTCTATTCCAAGCTTGCCAGTGGCCCCTGGAGGCTCTTCTCACTCTCAAGCCAGGCCTCCCGGGCGGCATTTTCCACCCTGCGTGCTCAACACCGTGCGTTCCTCAGGGTGCCCGGGGTCCCCGGCCCCTTCCATCACAGCAGTCTGGTTTTTCCTGTAATATCTTGGGGTCATACATGAGATTTCATCTGCAAAAAAAAAAAAGGGATCCTATGGCTGTGAAAAATGTGTGTGAAGACCACGTCGCGGAACATTCCCGGGTAGCCTGTGCAAGCCGTTGAAAGTGGTTCAAGGCTCTCGACTTGAGAGAAACAATTTTGCATTAAGAAATGCAGAGAGCAAACTCCAGGGAGGTCCCGCAGGCTCCGGCTTGCTGCCAGGGGCTCTCCCTCATTTGCTGTCCCCTTGGCTGTGGAGCAGAGTCTCCACCGAGCAGTTGCTCTGCTGGACAAGCTCGTTCTGGATGGGGACATGAATCTGCTATCCTACCAGGATTTCCATGGCCTTCAGTTAGAGCCAAAACTGTTTAAAATAACTTTTTATGATTGAAAAAAAAAATACAGAGAGGAAGCAAAAGAATAATCATAAACATAAGAACAGAACTTAAAAAAATATTTTCCTTATTCCAGATGAAAGTGAAATTGGAGTGAAGGAAAATTGGGCTTGAGGTGCGTAGAAGGACGCGTCTTTCCATCCTTTTCTGGGGCTCAGATTTGCAGAGAGTGTGTGTCCTTGGTCGTCTGTTGGGAAGCCGAGGGGCAGGGGCACCACAGTGCTGGGGCAGGGCTGTGCTTTTGTGAGATGCAAACTACAGTAATGAAGGACCCAGAGTTTTTTATTTAAGAAATAAATGTTTATTAGAACATTGGAACTAAACTTAAGCAGTAAAGTGGGTATCTTTATGTGTCTAGCTTTTTAAAAAACAAACAGATGTATAATCTTCTCAAAGAGAAGCCTGTCTTTGAAAAAAATCTTCATTGTATTATTAATATTTCAGGGAAGCTTTCCTTTTAGCTACACACGAGGTCCAAAAGGAAGGGACGGCTTTGTAGCCAACTGTGTTTCCGTGGTCAGGACCGGGGGCAGAAATCCTTTTTGCCAGGATGGAAGAATGATCCTGAATCCTGATCCGTTCCTTCCCTTTACCCCGCCGTTATCCCACAGTGCGGACTCCCTCCAAAGCTCCGTCCTAGAGTCAGAAACGTACTTGGCTCTATTACCCAAACCACAGATAATGTCAAAACTACTGGGATACCTCCTGACCCACTAGACGGCTCTCTCCAACACCGCCTCAAGGGATTCATTCTCTCTGCTTTCGGTCCCGTCCGTAGGCTGAATTAAAGCCACAAACCCAGAGGGAACTTGAAATGCACATTTAAGCAAATGCAACGCCAAACTGGCCCAAAGCAGAGAGAAATTCCTCCACTCAGGGCACTTCTGACCCCCTCAACCGCACTGTGTGACCCTTCCCTCTGCTCTGAGAACACCCTCATAGGTAGCACGGCGGGTGACATCAGGTGTTACAGGGCCACCAGCGCTCCTGCCCATGTCCCCGCAAAGGTGCGCCTCTGAGCTGGATAAGCCACGTGGCTGGAATGCCCGGGAAACGCCCGGGAAAGCAGGAGCCGGCCGGAGGCTGGAGGAGACTCGCTGCCCAGGCACGGGGAGTGAGGTGGCTGAGTTGGGAGCTTCTCCTCCTGAAATCTCAACCGTGAATTTCAGTTATCAAAGGAAAATGAGCATTGTGTGGGACGTATTTTCCTTCGAATAATAATAACATTTAAACACTAAAAATATGAAAAACTGCTCTCAGAAACCCATAGACTCTCGTATGAAATGACTTTTAGCAATGCCTTTTTGAAAGGGATATCATAGATTTCAATCTAGTGTTTTAATGCTCTCTCGTGTGCGCTGTGATGGCCACATGGCCGCAGTGGAAAGCATTTCCATTCCCTGGCCTTGACCACGGAAACGTGGGTTCCTGCAAAGCAACCTATTTGACTCTATGCGGATCTCAAATAAAAATGGCCCTGAAATATTAATAAAACCAAGATTTTTAAAAAGTTTTTAACAGCTTCTCTTTGAGAAAGAAACATTACATGACACTAACGCCATTTCTCAGATTTCCACCAGGCCAGAAGTTCCACCGGGATTTTCTGGCTGTTATGGACACCACACTCCCCCCACACAAACACACAAGAGTGAACAATGCTCCTCCCTTCCTCCCTCTCTCCCTCTCTCTTTCTCTGTCTCTCTTTTGCAAGATTGAACACACACCCTACCTCTAATACAGCACAGACACAGAAGGGAAGGAACCGTATCTGAACATCTGAGGTCCGTAAAACAACGTCGAATTTGCAGGGAAAATACTTCGGTCAGAAAAGCATCACCGTCATTTTGAGGTTTGAGACATGTGACCTCAGCCCCCATTCTCAGAGGAAAAAGGAGACTGGGGCAGAAGATGGTCCAAATATCCTAAAAAGAAAGTGCTGGAAACCACAGCCTCCCAGAAGAGATGAGCTCTCCTGCTGGGCAGAGGAGAGAGGTCGCTCTGAACTGAAAACTCAGGTCGATATTCAGATGGGGACCCAGGCTGGGGCTTTCCTCCTGAGTCTCCTGCTAGTGGCAGCCAGGACTTAAGCAAACACTGGGGCCTGGGCTCCAGGGTGCTCCTATGTCCTTGGGGTGAGACCCACACTTCAGGGGCACTTTGGAGGCAGGGGAGTCACATACCTCCTCTGGCCCATCCCGGGCTCCTCCTGGCCTTCGCTGGATGCGGGCTGCTGTGCATTGATATGAGGTCTGGGGGCGGCGCCACCCCCACATCCCTCATGGTTCTGTGCAGTGTACTGGCGCTCTAGTTGATGCTTTCAGGCGCTCCAGGGCACCTGCTGAGCTGGGTGGTGCAGCACCCACAGGCCCGGTTCTGTCTGTCTGGCCAGGACCCATTCAGAAGCCTGCTCAGATCACTGACCACGTGTCCCTCTCCCTAGCATCGCCTAACATGCCCCAAGACACCTGCCCTGTACAAAAGAGGACTGGCTATGTGCTCCTCCACAGCCACTGGGGAGAGGCAAGGGACAGGGGCTTGAGAACATGTGAGCCCCAGAGCTTGGAAAGCCTCAGCAACCGGCCAGCACCTCCCCAGAGGCTCCCCGCTGCCCTGCCGCCCCGCGGTGCCTCATGAACGGAGGCAGGATCGGCTGAGCTGAGGGCGGCATGGAGGCCCGGATACCCTCCTTCCCAGGCGGGGCTGGCCCAGCATCCTGTCCCTCGCCATCTCAGGCCCTACGGGCACTGGACCGTCCTCTCCATGAACAAGAGCTATCCCCATGGTGTGGGGCTGAGGGGCCTGCTTGTGGGCCCCACCTCCACGTTCTCATCTAGCAATAAGATCCCCCCTCCTGGCCCCAGGGGACGTCTTGAGAGGTGAGGGGGCCCATCCCCGGCCCTTGCTTCTCTAAGGCCCATCCCAGGCCTCCTCATGGCTCATGGGAGAGCTGAGCAGAGGCAGAGGTCACATTGGGTCATGAATTTGCTCCTGGGCCCGGCCGTGTCGCCCAAAAGGGGACTTGTGGTTTTCTATTTGCACAAAGAGGCCCCAGATCACAGCCAAGGGCACGCTGGCCCCTTCCGAGGCCAAGGGTGCCGCTGCTCCTGAAGCAGCACAGGCTTTCTGGGGAGCTGCGGGGAGCGAAACATCCACGCACACAGCTTGGGGGACCGAGCCTTTGCCCTGGGACTTTCAGGGCAATCGGATTGCAAGAGAGGTAGGGCCTTGAGGTGTCAGAAGTCGTCGTGGGAGACTTTGACTTGCTGCCTCATCTGAGCATGAGCGTAAGAGGGACCCTCGGGATCTCCGTGCACTTTTTCGGGGATGCGCCCCCCACCATCCTCCGGCTCCTACTTTCCTTTTTGGAAAATTCAAGACACTCAGATCACCCCTGGGTGGTTCTTTCTCCTGTAAATATGAACAAATGAACTGGTTTGAGATGTTTCAGGAGGCACAGACAGGGGCAGTTCCTGAATTTGTTTTAACTTTAAGAAAGAAAACAAGAGCTTGGCGATGAAGCGCCCACAGGGGGACGCGTGAGGCAGGGAAGGGACTCTCACGGCCGGCGCTGTTTGTTTTTTGGTTTTTCTTTTTCTCACGTTGCCTCAATAGGGCAAGAATGTTGGTGGTGGGATGTCAACTGGCTAGCGGGGTGAGGATGGCGGGGGACGGGGCTGAGGTTGAACACGAATGTCAGGGAGCCAGACTCGGGTGCGGGCCCCCCAGTGTACCTCGGAACGGCTGTGGGGCTCGCAAACAACCTGCAGCACCCCTGAGTTGAGAAAAGCAGCCCCAATCTGCACAGTGCCCTGGGGCTGCCTGGGCAGCAGACAAACCCCGAAACCCCAGCGCCTTTCAGGGGCAGAGCAGGGGTCCCGGCGCCTGCCGTGGAGCAGCGCAGCCCCCCCACAGAGCATGTTCCGCAAAGGCATTGTGTTAGAAGAGTGGCCGCCGGTGGCCAGGCAGCACCACGTGGACAAGAGCCCGCGCTGGGTGTGCATGAGAACCCGGGGTCTCCCGGGTCGGCAGAGGGCCTTTCTCTTTTGCTTTGTCATCCTGGGCTCTGACCTGTGTCCTGCGTTTCTGTCTGGGCGTGTGCCCTGTCAGGGTTGGGATTTTAAACGGACGGCATCCAACACCCATCATCTTGTTCTGCCCTGACCCCAGACATGTCCACATTCCCTTTGCTTTTATCTCTCACAATTTTTTTTTTTTTTTTTTTTTTTGACAGAGTTTCACTCTTGTTGCCCAGGCTGGAGTGCAGTGGCACGATCTCGGCTCATTGCAACCTCCGCCTCCCGGGTTCAAGCGATTCTCCTGTCTCAGCCTCTCAAGTAGCTGGGGTTACAGGGGCCTGCCTCCATGCCTGGCTAATTTGTATTTTTTAGTAGAGACAGGGTTTCACCATGTTGGTCAGGCTGGTTTTGAGCTCCTGACCTCAAGTGATCCACCAGCCTCGGCCTTCAGAAGTGCTGGGATTACAGGCGGGAGCCATCACCCCCGACCATCCTCATAATTTTTTTAAATTAAAAATCATAGATTGGTAATTTGGTCAGGGCACGCAGGAGCCTCCAACCATGAGATACAGTTTACCCCCTTGAAATGGGAAGGAGGAGGGCAGGGCGCTCCTTTCAGCACTTCATAACCAGCTTACAAAAGACTCCCACAGCATATTCAAGTTGCTTTGATTCCCATTTTACGGGGCCCCCTTTGGAACAAACTGATCCTCTTCTTGGTGAAAAAAAAGGTTTAAATTCAACTGTGCCGTCTGAACCCCTTCGCAAACCACCTGTCGGGATGTGTGTATTCCTTTCCTGCTCATCACAGGCTCACTTTACTAGAAGAAGCTATTTAAGAATGATCAAGGTAATTTAACTGTGGACCCGTCCTTTACATTTTTATAATCCAGATCCAAACCACACAACTAGAAACAGATAAGTGTACACAGAGTTTTATTTCGTGTCTGATCGCTGGGAAGGTGACGGCATATCGCACACAACACAATCATAAAACTTAGGCTTAATAAAAATGCTTCAGCCGTGTGCGGGAGGAGAAGAATGTGGCAAAGCCCGGGACTCCAGCGGGCTTTTCCTCGCTCTGCCAGAGGACAGGACTGTCTGCAGTCTGGGAGCCTGATTGTGGTCTCCTCCAGCCGCTTAGCACGGAGGAAGCCGGGAAGCTGGGAAGCCAGGCCGGCCAGAGGCAGGCTCGTGAGCACAGGCGTGCACAGGGGAGGGAGAAAAGAGACCTCTGTCCATACCCCAGCACTGCAAATCGGGGCGCTGGCCCTGCTGGCATTTAGAGCACCATCACCACTACATGCCCAGCTTCTGGGCCAGCCTCGGGGCTGGGGGGATCACAGCGCTTTCCCACACTCACAGCGCGTGGAGACAGCAAGGAGTTAAAATGAAGCCGGGAGCAGCGCGGAGACCCAGCCGCCTCGCCTCGGGGGAGGTCCCGAGAGCTAAAACCAAAATGCAGGGGACAATCCTCAGACCAACGTCCTCTCTCTCCCCCAAGGCCAGGTGAGAGGCAGACTGGGTCACCAGGGGAATTTGCTTTTGGGAGACGGTTTTGGAAGAATTTCGATTCCACTGGCTGCTTTCACATGTTTTGTGAGAAAAGCCTCTCGCACAGCAAACTCAAGCACAGTTGAATTCTGAAATCCAGAATGGTGAGCGATTGAGTTTTTTTCCAGTAAGCACATGGAAGCAGGGTTCACCTATTTGATTCAAGCCTGCCTTTAAAGTTTCTTATACTGGTCCAAAAGAGACAAGAAAGCCCAAAAGTTCGCTTGATGGAAAAAATTCATTTACTCCAGGAAAGAGAAAACAGGAAGAGCCGCTGCTCAGATTCCCCCCAGTGCCTTTTAGTCTGCAGTCTGGTGATTCCCTCCTGGTGGCATTTACGTGGAGTTTTTCGTCTATGTATATTGTTAAATCCTATGATTAAGCGGGAATGAAAACCGTACCACTTAGAGCTTCATATTCGAAAGTCGTCTCTTTTCTTGTGAATTGATTTGATATTTTAAAAAGCTTTCTTTAAAGACCTGTAAGGAGAAGGTATCCCAAAGCTGGCAGCCATTGTACATTTAAATGATTTCTGTGTCTTAAAGAATATTGCGGGGGAGCAATGATATGAATTTTCATAAAAGGCTCCGCCTGAATGAACGCTGACACACCCCGAAACCCCAGCCTGACTCTAGGCTTTTCGCAGGCAATTTCTCTGCCTTCTGTTGAGAACGTGGCCATTTATTTGTCCCAGAACTCCGCTTACCTACAAGAAGCCGCCACTTTGTGTCTGGAAAGTGATAAAAGGGGGAGAAAATAGGCAGGGTCATGCTAAATACAGTTTGAATTCCGAGGACCCGTGTTTCGTGTGGTTCACCCGTGTTCAGTCAAGTCATTGTTGTTACAAAGAGAACCTGAAGTGTTGGAACAAGGACTTAACTTCAAATCCAGTCTGTTTGGCGTCATTATTTTTTAAAGCCATTTAGAGCAGACATTTATTGGCGCTAGTAAACTCAGCTGTTGTTAAGAGGGTTCCCCACCCTCTCAGATCCTTAAACCAAAGAGAAAATTCCAGCCTTGCCGGTGCAACACAACCCGGGGACTCAGGCACGACTTCAACAGCGTAGCGGACGCAAGTGTTTATAAAAAGGCATAGATGCTTAGATGCTGTCGCTTAAGAAAATATACTGTTCTTCTTCCTTTCTGGGGGCCAGTCCCCCTCCCTGAGGCCGCTGCTGGGGGCTAAAGGCTATCAGAAACTCCAGACTTTATTTTTGCTTGAACAAACTTCTCCCACCATGCTGCCTTAGTGCGGTCTGAGCAGGACCCACCGCGGGTCGCACAAGGAAGGAGGATTATAAGCAGACGGCAGGAATGTGTAGGGAGCTGCAGTCATAATTTATGACAGGCCCTGCAGGAAGGGGCCTGCAGTACAGTAAATGCGCAATTTGTGACGCCCTCGAGCCAGGAGCCGGCCCAGGCTGGGTCCGCAGACGCCCGGTTCCCACCGCAGCCGGCCTTTGTCCCGGGAAGTCGCCTGACCCCGCCGGCCAGGAACAGTGGCGTTCTCGGCGCGTCTGGCTGATAAGGCCTTTGTGACACCGGGGACAGGCTGTAAAAACGCAGCCGGCTTTTGTCTGCACCTCAGCGCCGCTGGCAAGGGCGGGGCCTGCGACTTCGGAAAAGTTTGCGCGGATTCCCGTTCACCTCTGACCCCCAAAGCAGTTGGAGGCAGGTCGGGGACCCCCGCCCCGCCCCGCCCCGCCCCGCCCCGCCTCGGGCCCTGCGATCAGCAATAATAGCGATTAATTCCGACTGCGGCTCCAAGTTCCGTGGCCAAGGCGCCCTCCTCCTGCAGGTCCCGGGCCAGGGAGGGGGCGCCCGCGGCCCAGCCGCCCTCCCGCCGCGGCGGCTCCAGGGCAGTGTCTGCGCCGGAGGGCAGGGTCTCCCGGCCCATCTGGTGCCCTCGGAGCCGGAGTGGGGTCCCAGGAGACACGGGGGCCCTCGGATTGGGGGAAGAGGGGGGAAGGGGTTTCCTTCCGCAGCCCCGTGGATCAGAGGAGGGAGGCTTGGCGCCCTCGGAGCTGGGGTGGGGGATCCCTGGAGGACCAGCACCCTTGGGTGGGGGGCATCCCAGGAGATCTGGCTGCCCTGGGAGGGTAGGGTGTAGAGAAGGGAGTCTGGGCGGTGTCCTGGGAGTGTCTGTGGGCTTCAGAGAGGGGATGGGTTGGGGGCGGGGGTCAGGGGAGTCTCGCAGGCTCTCGGAGGGGGCCAGGCGGAGGATCCAGGAGGGCCGCGCCCAGCCCCCGTCTGCCCACCAGCCCTCTGCCCGCCACTGGAGCGGGGCTGAGCAGCGGGGTGGGCCGGAGGATGCCAGAGGTCTCACATCAGGACCCTCCATGTTGGGGGGGGTGCAGCCTGGAGCCAAGGGGCCGGAGGCCAGGGTCCACATCACCCTCTAACAGGGACCCTTGAGAAGCCTCCGATGCGCCCGCTGACCCTCCTCTCTCCTGCCCAGTGCCCGGGCCAGGCCACCTGCCCCAGGGGCGTCAGCCAGGCCGGACACTCAGCAGCCCCTTCCACCTGTGTCTGCTACAATGCCACCCGCAGCACGGCTCACAGGGTCACCCGGGCTTTGTCCCAGCTGGCGCTTCTCATCCTGCACTTTGGGTCCAATTTTCTAATACAGTGGCTCAAGTTTCTTTTTCGAAAAAGAGACAATTATTCAGCCACTGTGTGATTTTATTTTTTGATAAGATGATACAAAACTGGGGTCCTAATAACAATGGGTTTAATTGAAGAAGTTACCGTGGGCCAATTTCTCCTCTCCACTTTTACATCTCCTCATAGTTTTAGCAACTTGTGACGTGACGCACCCTAAGGGAACTTCACACACTGCTGAGGGAGGCTGTGCGCCTGCTATCCTCCTGCGTGCAGTTCCTGTCTGGGTGTCTTGGGAGTAACAGACACTGGGCGTTACAGTCATGCTGTGGCGTCTGTGTGTCCTTTGAGAGTTCCTTGGTGTCATTCTGGAGTCAGTTGGGACTGGCAGACTGTAGTGAAATCCACAATGTGGGGGTCATGGGAAGGAACATGCAGGGGCCATGCCCAGCCCTGTCTTGGGGGTGCCCAGCTGTGTCCAGCCACAGACCCCAGCCAGGTCCAGCTGCTGGAGAGCCTGGCCTGACACAGGATGGTCAGTGGGGATGGGAGTGTCACCCACAAGGAGGGCCGTGTCCCCTCCATCCCTGGGAGCTCTTCCCTTTCTGAGTCTAGAACCACTCTGTTTTCTTGGAGGAGCCTCAGCCCCAGATCCCGCAGGGGCAGGTGGATTTCCCTTGGGCTTCTCCCCAGCCTCGCAGCCAGTCCTCCGGCCAGGCCTGCAGGTCCCTGGAAGCTCCCCAGTTACTGTGATCAGAAGAGAGTCTCAAACACCCATATGTGCAGGGTGGGCAATGATTCCCCCAAGAGAAACACACCTACCACCAGACACTCCCAGACCAAAGACGCAGGGTTTCTGGTGTTGGCGGCACAGCCCACGCCCTGACCCAGGCCTCAGATGGCCCAGCCTCCCCTTTCTGAGCTTCTAATTTTCTTCATCTCGACCACCACGTCCACACCCCAAGACAACCTCCTCTTTTCAGGAGGCCCCTGGCAAGCCACGGTGACACAGCCCCCAACAGCACTGCTCAGTGAGTGGAGTTCCAAATGGAGGTCCCCTCGCCCCCAGGGCTTGACCAGGCTGCAGAATCTACCTGAGCCCACCAGTTCTCAAGGGTGTCCTCCATCCCAGACTCTCGCCTGTGGGGTCAGCCTCAAGGCGCCAAGTTGACAGTGGGCACACAGTCCTGCCCACCCCAGCCATCCTGGCTGATGGCATCCCCACTCATGGAAGAACCACAGCCCCGTGTCCTGACCCACTGGCCAGGCTCAGCTCATGGCCACTTTCAGAAACAACCAGATTCACTCCACACCCTGAGCTCCCCGTCCCCCACCACCACTGGCAAAGGGTGTCTCACTTACATACACGAAATTGAACAAAAGAAACTTGAGAACCCACCCAGGTGGGCTCTTGGTGGAAGCAGGGCTCTGCTGTGCCCCCAGGACACCCCCAGCTGGGAACTTTGATGCGGATCCTACCTATTTAGTCAGCCACCCCCTTTATGAATATCCTAAAACCCAATAAAGCAAATTAAAAGGGGACGCAATTCCTTCTGTGCATACTCCGCAAAAGTTCCAGAGGAGACCCTCTTGGTGGCAATTAGAGGAAAATCAAGTGCAGGCTGAGCTGCGTCCACAGTGTGAGGGCTGAGTGTGCACTGAGAGGCTCTCTAGACACCAGCAAACCACACTCACCCTTTCTCTCTGGTCTCTCCATCCTAGATTTACTATAAAGTCATTAAGGACATTGAGCCAGGTGAGGAGCTGCTGGTGCACGTGAAGGAAGGCGTCTACCCGCTGGGCACAGTGCCGCCCTGCCTGGACGGTAAGACCCCTCCCCCGAACTGGGCCACGGCCCCTGGGAGACCCCAGCCCACCTGGAAGAGGAGCAGACGCCTGGGAGGACCCAGGGCCTCTCATCACCTCAAGCCACCTAATGAGGGCCAAGCGGCCCCCAACTGCCGGGTGCCTCCATTTTTGCAGACCCCAGGCCGGCAGAAATTGCCTGCCCCCACAAAGGCTCAACCTAATGGCTTTCTTGTTCCTCTTCCCTGGGGCACCCAGGAGGTGCACCCAGAATTTAAGAAGGGCTTCGGGCAGTGGGCGAACTGATACCCAGTGGATGACAGCTTTGCAGTGTTAGGGTCCCAGGTGATTTTTTTAAACTATGTTTTATTATTGCTATTGTTCTTATTAGCAGCAGCAACAGCAGCCTTTGCTTTCCCCGGAACTTAAACGAACAAACACCGAGCCAGTTCTGTAGCTTCGAAGCATTTCTGGCTGCCCCAGAGCTCTCTGTGCTGTGGAAAGATTTTGTTTCATTGAAGAGAGTAGATGATGGCATGTGTGTCTTTCAAAGCAAAATGTGCATCTGTAGCTAAAAGTCCAAGAGAAGTGTGAGGGGAAGTTTCATTCGGCAGAGGGAAAATGCAGGGTCTGAGGTGGGTCTCACAGTGATGCGGAGTTGCCCTGCTCTTCCGGACTGGGCTGTGGGAAGCCTTCCGAATTTCCTTTTCCCTAGATCGGCCAGCCCCCCTCTGTCGAGTAGAGACGGGACAAGTGAGTTTCCCTTTCACCTTCCTCTGCACCCAAGTACAGCTGAGAGGATGCCTGAGAAAATTCCAGCCCGACACAGATGAGCTCTTCCCAGATGAAGGCTCATTCCTCTGTCCCCGGCTCTGTCCTCTGATGGGGGCACAACTCTGTCCATGGAGGGCTGGGGGCAGGGAGCAGCAGGGCAGGGATGGTCACATCATGAAGCCATGCGTCCATTCCCCTACGGGGTCCTGGAACAGCTGGCCAGGAAAGGCTCTGTGGGCAGCGGGGCCCTGGCCCATCGGCTCCATGCCGGTCCCTCTGAGCAGACGGCTCCAGAGTTCGAGCCTAACTGCTTTTCTTTGGGTGAGACCCCACAAGTGAATAGGAACACAAGCTCCCTCCTGGCCATTTCCGGAGCTGGTGATTCCTGCTGGTGCTGCAGCCTGAAGGGAGGCTGAGTTTTCCTGCTTGCTTCTTGGACCTCCCCTCCAAACACACCAAGGCTTAATGATTAATGCGGTTCACTGCAAGTTTCTCCAAGGAACCACTCTGATTTCACGGTGACGGAATGGTGCTGGAATTAGCAGGAAGGCTTCGAGACCAGACATGGAGAACTCTGCCTTCATTTACCCTTTCCATCACCGACCGTGGCCCAGCTAGCGGGGTCCTTCCTTGGTGCAGTATCCGTTCATGTCCCTGAGTGTCCGAAAGGAAATGACCACAGAATGACAGTTTAACAAGCGGAAGCCTATCTGCACTGTCCTCTAAAGTTTGGTTTTATTTAGGCCGTCGAGAAAAGAAAAATAAATTGCTGAGATCTGGGTAGCAGGGAGGAAGGCCTCATTTTCCTTAAAATAATTATTGAAAAGATCTATGAATCTCAGATAGCACACAAGAGCTCCAAGAGACAAATCTACTTGACTTAAGGAGAGTGCTTGACTATGGAATTTCATTTGTACAATGAAATTTCTTTCTTCCAAAAGGTTTTTTAAAAACCTTGATTTCTGCTCCCCACTCCCCTCCAGCCCCGATATTAAATAACCTGGGTCTACATTTTCCTAATAATTTATCAAACATCTGTGGGCTAATTGCTTGCCACACATAATAGCCCAACATCAAATATTTGACTTTCCCTCCTCTTTCCTGTCAAGATCATGCTTCCCCAGTAACCGCCTCCCCCACCAGTTAAACTCTGAATCGCACAGAAAGAAAATGCAAAAATGTTCCTCACTAAGATAATTATCATAAAAAATCTTTTATCCCAACCCCAGCTCAATGCAGCCAGCCCCTTATCACTGCAGGAACTTGGAGGAGGCTCTCGAGCTCCTTTGAGCCTCGAGTCTGGTAGATTAGTACATAGACGCCACATAATTGTGAACCCCTCGGCTCTCCGGGGCCATTAGGCACTGATTTATTTTTCTGTTACATTCCTGCTCTGCCATGAAAGTTGCTGATGGAACTTCAGATAGGCAAGCGAGGCGCAGATATGACAAGATGTGAGTTCACCACGGCGTTGGCTCAGCTGGCGTAGGTGACAGGTGGATGCTGTACAGCAGCTCACACACCCCCGCCAGATGAAGAGAGTTTCATTTCCGATCACTGTTTTTTGCGCTTTTGTTGGGAGAAGAGGGCTTGGCTGGAGACCACGTTCAGGTAGCGAAGAAGACACAGGAGACCCTTGGGGGCCAACCTGCTTCGGGAGAACCAAGCCTCTGCCCCGCAGTCCCGGGGCTGGACACATTCCCTCTGCAGAGCTGCGGCTCTGTCAGGAATGCAAGGCCCATTTTCACACAAGTGACTCAGACCATGGGGAAGCCACTTTCAGATGCATTTGACTTTGTGTTTTGTTTTTACACTTACAATGGAGACGAAAGAATTCTCTTTCGTGAGAACTTTTTGCTCTTGGGAGAAAATAAAGAAAGTTACTTCCATTCCAATACGCTTTTCTTTTGAGAGAGCCTCCTGATAATTTGCTTTTCCTCTCTCCAGAAGAGGTCAAGAGGAGGCAATGCACGGGGCACAGAGCGAATGAGCTCAGAGCCAGCCAGATCGTGAGATCAGAGATAAGAAGATGGGAAACATTATCAGAATAGGTCGTGTTCTTTCAGCATTTCTTTAAGGCAGAAGTTTCTTGTGCCGAGAAAGTGAAAATGCCATAAACTACCCCCGCTTCCGGCCCCTCCACGAGCCCTAGGGGTGTATTCGGGGCCAGCCTTACCTGCCTGGAAGACAGCCGGGAGACCCATCCACACCACTCAGTAAGGGCAGGCCAGGCTCAGGTGTGTCCTGTCCCCGGCCCTGTCCTCTGATGGGGGCCCAGCTCCGTCCGTGGAGGGCTGGGGGCAGGGAGCAGCAGGGCAGGGATGGTCACTGAAGTCCTATCCATCACGTCCAGGGCACCCTCCAAAGCCATTGGAGTGAGAATCAGACTGGATTCTCACTTGCAATCTAAATTTTTATTTTCATCCCAAATTCTAAATGAGAACTGGAAAAAATAAGTTGGTCAGTAATATGAGTAGGTGGGGCTGGCATTTCTTCTTGTCTTTGTTTTCAAATTTCAACTTCTGTGATTGTTCTTCACTGGGTCCAGAAAGAGTAAAATAAAAGCTGGCATTTCTAACTGAATCACGATGCTGGCTGGAGGCCCCCATCTCAGCCTCCTTCCAGCCGGGGACGTTGGAATCCACCCACAGGCAGCTTCCCGGGTCTGCGGGTTGGCTGTGCTCCGCAGTGGTCTTGGTGCCGAGATCTGCAGGGCTTGTTCCCCAGTGAAAATCCCAATTTCTGAAGACAAGGGAAGGCCTGAGAGGGCGTGACGGTGAGCATCCCTCTGTCACAGGCTCACCTCACTTTCCCCAAAACCCTCAGTGGGAAATTGGGGCCCTGCCAGCCCTGCTTCCTGGGCCCCAAAACCATGGGCAGGCTTCAGGCCCACCTCTTCCTTGAAAAAGCAACTCAGTCTCGCCCAGCCTCAGTTTGCCAGTTCTGAAGCGGGCATGCGAATACCATCGCCCTTCCCTGGGTGCTCGCAGGTCCGTGCAAGGCTTCAGTGCCCGGATTCTCTTAAGCTCTGAGGACAGGACCTGCCACGTGGGGCTCCCACCAGACCCCAGGGGTCAGCCTTGCCGCCCACATGACTTGCACATTGAGCACTTTCTGAACAATCTGCAGGCCTGAATCACATTTCAAGGTGGCATTTTGTAGACTTCTGGGGTGAGTATTTCTCACCCACCTCCTCCCAGTCTGTGCACCCTGTCCAAGGATCCCCCCAGTCTGTGCACCGTCCAAGGACCCCTTCTGTCTGAGGATCCCCCCAGTCCATGCTCCCTGTTTGAGGATCCCTCCATCTGAGGATCCCTCCTGGCAGCTCCTAGGTGGGTTTGGTTTGTTCAGCGAGCATCTGGGAAGCTCTGAGTGGCAGCCTTCCCCGGAGAGGTTTGGGACGGAGGCTTCCAAGCCCCAGAGAACAGAGCTGAGGTGTGGACGGCAGTCCTGTGGGAAGTGGACTACGCAGGCTCTGGGAATCCTCTGGCTTTTTTCCCTTCATGATCTTGTTTTCCCCCAGACCAGTGCTTTCCTGAGGTTCAGGTTAGCGAGCAGGACCAGGACACCTGGACACCGGCTGAGAACGAAATCTCAGTGTTTCACGCATCTTGACCGGCAGTGGTGCCCGCCCACTCACCCCCAGCGCACACACCCCTGGGGCTCCTCTCGGCCAGGCACCCCTTCCCTGTCAGCCAGATACTCACCTCTGTCCAAAGACAGCAGTGAAAATCACATCTGGAGAGCTGGTGTCTGTGCCTTGGTTGGCAAGGGTGGGGGGGGGGGAGGTGCCATCCAGTATGCCTGCTGTGGTCTCTCAGGGCCAGCACCCTGCTGGAATCCCCACCTGGGCACCTGAGGCTCAAGGAGCCAGGCTCTGAGGACTCGCCAGGGGTGCTGGGGTGGCCTAGGCCAAATAGCAGCATCTACACCCTTAGGCTCAGGGAAGCTTCCAGTCAGCAAGGAGGTGCCACTTCTGGCAACCCCCGCACTGCCCAGACTGCAAAGCAGCCCACCCTTTCCTTAGGACTCTAAAGGCCTATGACCATGATGGTCTCTCTGACACAGGGAGGGGACAGGAAGCGACGGCCCTCTTCCATCTGCCCCCATCCCCTCCTCTCCTCAGCAATCCTTAGGTTCAGGCCTTTGAGCCAACGTTCAGACCAAGTTCATTAAGACTCTGCTCAGCGCTGGGCACTGGGTCAGTCCTTGTGCACATGCATACACACCCAAACACACATTCCCACAAGCACACAAATGCACACACACAGATCACATGCACACACACATCACATGCACACAAACACAAACATGCACGTTAGCATATGCACATTCATATACAAGCATGTGTACACATATTCACATGTGCACAACTGCACACCCATTGGCGCACACACACACACAGACAGGTCAACACACAATGTGCATGTTCACACACGTTCACACGCACATGTGTGCACATCAAACACACATGCACACATAATACACGGTCACCCATGCACACAAACATATATGTATAATATGCACTTATGCATACATAACACAAATGCACACACATGCAGACAGAAACACATGCATTCACACTATGCACCCACATGAACACACGGGTGCTCACATACCTAAACACAAAGGCATACACAAACCACACATGTGCAGGTATGGAAACATGCCAGTAAACACAAATATTCACACATGTAGGTGCATGCAGGAACACACACCCTCACACACGTGCACATGTGTACCCATGCAGCCCCACACAAACATGGGTGTAAGTGCATAGACACGCACACACAGTCACACAAAGGTGCACAAATGTGGATGCAGATACACTGATATTCACACTTACATGTGTACACACAGCTGCATGCTCACACCCAAGACGCCCCCGTGCACCCACACACTGGTGCACACACCATTGTTCAGTTCGTTTGGGAAAGAGCTCAGTGCCAGCGTTCTTTCCAAGCTGGGGGCTGAGGCGTCTTGCGGGGAGGGGCCTCCTGTCTTAGACGGAAGGCTGCGGCCCAGCTGCTGCAGGCAGGGGAGGCGGGGACGGGCCCAGAGCCCCCCACCAGGATGACAGCTCCAGGCCGGTTGTTTGGCTTGGCAAGGCGGTCAGGATGCTGCCTCGTAAACTTAATAATAGCTGCCCCCCTTTTAATTTGTTTGACCTTGACGACAATAATTTATTATATGCACTGGAGCTCTGTCATCGTTTTTCTCCTGATTCATAAACAAAGCACTTGGCCCGGCTTCCTCCTCCACTCCCAAGCTCGGGGCCTTCTCCAGCCCACGGTGGCTGCCTGAGGCACAGGCAGGGCCGGGTGTCACTCGGGGCTCCCGCTGAGGCACAGATTCGGGGGTCCTTTGGTGCTGCCCAGGGCTGGGCCCTGGGGACTCCACATGCCTGTTTCCATGGCAGGCTGGTGGGCCCCAGGATGAACCTTGGCAGGAGGCAGAGCAGGGCTGGCCAGCCTGGGTGCAGGTCCTGGGGCACCGTGGTGAAGGGGCCAGGTCTCCAGAGTCCCCTAGGAGCCCTGGGCTGGGTCTCTGGCTCTCTCACCACCGCCTCGTTCTGTCTCTTGCAGAGGAGCCCACGTTCCGCTGTGACGAGTGTGACGAACTCTTTCAGTCCAAGCTGGACCTGCGGCGCCACAAGAAGTACACGTGCGGCTCGGTGGGGGCTGCGCTCTACGAGGGCCTGGCTGAGGAGCTCAAGCCCGAGGGCCTTGGAGGTGGCAGCGGCCAAGCCCACGAGTGCAAGGACTGTGAGCGGATGTTCCCCAACAAGTACAGGTGCTGCGCCCTCCTCTGAGTCTTCCCCACCTCCCTTCCCCCGCCTCGCCCCCCAACAGGTGGAGACAAAGGGCCCCCTAGTGGGACACACCCTGGGGGATATGCACCCCTGGGGGGACACTGCAGAGCAGGTGCAGGCTCCCGTGGCCAGAGCCGCAGGTGTCCCCTGGCTCTGACCGCAAATGTCCTAGCCCCAGAAAGCCACCTCCTAGGCTCGTGGCCCTGCCTACCAGCCCGCTATGGGGAGAAACTAGAAAGGAGAAAACTCAGGCCAGAGCCGAGACCTGCAGCCGCTCAGCCCAAGGCTACTTCTGTAATAAGGTCCTAGGCCAGGATGGGGGTGGCAGCACCCACCACTGAGGGATTCATGGCGGCCCCACCCTCCGGACACAGGAACGACTCCCTCTCAGATGGTAGGCAAGAGCGGGAAGGGGTCACCCCTATCCCCAAGACACCAGCCCTGCTCCCCCACCGGATGGCAGCGGCCTGTCCCAGGAGGGGCTTCAGAGACGTGAGCGGGCCCACACTGGCCCTCCCCTGCCCTAAGACCAGGCAGGAGCCAGGATCTGGGACCTGGGCAGCCTTAGGGACCTGTGACCACCTGGGAACGACAAGATTCCTGGTCTCTCTGGGGAGTAAAACCAGGACATTCAGTCCAGTGCTGCAAGGAGCTATGGAGACTTTTCCAGCATGGGCCCCTCCTCCTGCCTTTGAGGGTTTCCTCCAGGACAGCCTCGCAAAGTCAGAGCAAAGCCCATCAGGCCACTAACCGCCTATGTGATTGCTGGGGATTACCGCCCATCCCCGCGCCGCTCCCTGGGGACGGCAAACCCTCCACCCGGAACAGATGACTGAGAAAATAAGCGTTTGGGCAAATCCCGACTGCGGCCCTTCCCAGTAAACGCCGCTCAAGAGGGTCCGTGTTTTCTTTACATAAACACATAAATCACAATTAACAACAGGGGAAAAGATACAGTCTCCTGATGCTCGGGAACCAGGCGTTTCTGATCTGAATGGATGGCTGGGCCCCGTAATTAACGAGCCGTGATATATCACTTCTTTGCTCATGAAGATTAACGGTCATCCCTGGGACGGGGGAAGCCGGGGGTCCCCCGAGAGCAGGGAATTAGAGCAACTCCTTCATCCAAGTGCAGCGGCCCCTCCGAGCAGCTGTGCCCTGCACCCTTCCGTGTCACCTGGAGACCCCCGAGTGACTCCCGGCCTGCCTCCTTGGTGT
The DNA here is from genome assembly GCF_049350105.2 of Macaca mulatta. Lineage (NCBI taxonomy): Eukaryota > Metazoa > Chordata > Mammalia > Primates > Cercopithecidae > Macaca > Macaca mulatta. The sequence goes on along the minus strand of NC_133406.1, from coordinate 237,382,468 downwards.
GTGCCCAGCACTCAGAGGGGCGTCCTTGGATTTTGGGGACTTGCCCCACTCCTGGGTTCATGCCAACATTGAACCCCCTTTTTCTTAGGCCCAAGCTTAGCCTCAAGGTCAGGACCATCTTGAGAGGCACCCAGGCAGTGTGGGCCAGGATCCAGCCCTGCCTCCAGCCGCCCTGGGGGTGGTCTTGGGTGAGGGATAGAACCGTCCAGGTGCCGGCTTCCTCATCTGCTAGGGGAAGGCCACTTCGGCCCCTTACACCCCGGCCATCACAGAGAGGAGGTGGGCAGGGAGACGCCAGCATGTGCTCTGTCCCCCGGCAGTGTGGTGGGGGCTCCAAAGGGGCACTGGGAACAAGCTGTGCGGGGTTGGGGTCCCGTCCTGGGCAGAGGGTAGGTAGTTGGGCCCCACAGTAAGCCCCATCCTCTGCACAGCCTGGAGCAGCACATGGTCATCCACACGGAGGAGCGTGAGTACAAATGCGACCAGTGCCCCAAGGCCTTCAACTGGAAGTCCAACCTCATCCGCCACCAGATGTCCCACGACAGCGGCAAACGCTTCGAATGTGAAAACTGCGTGAAGGTAACATGCAGGGCAGCCGCATCTGAACCCCGCCACAGCGGGAGGCTGCAGACGGGCGCCCGCTCCCATGCTCCCTACACCCCCTGGTCCAAATGCAGATGGAGTGCAGCAGAGTGGGCAGGAGGCCCCTGTGGTGGCTCGGGCTCTTCCGTGTTACTAGGAAGGAAAGGAAGTCTCAGGGAAGACTGTGTCCCCCAGGTCAGAAGGATCAGGGCCGAGACCAGAACCCAGGCCCCTCCCGGGCACGGCTCCTGTCCTCCCGCCAGTGTGGAAGGAAGAGGCTGCGGGGCTGAGCCTCCACCCCCAGCCCGCCAGGGTCGCAGCGCCACAGCTGACAGCGCTTTCTGCAGCCCTGTCTCACGCAGCCTCAGTTCAGTCATTGTTCTTGAGGAGAGCAGCTGGGGAGGCTCCGTGGCTCACTTAAGGCCATCCAGCGGGTCCTGGCTGCAGCAGAGACCTGTCCCTGCTCGGTGCAAACCGCAACGTGGCAAGGGAGACAGGCAGGGCCCTGCTCTCACGGCTGGTTGGTCCGGCAGCCAGAACCAGGCCAAGGCGGGTGTCCAGGCAGGGCACGAGCCAACGGCCTCCGTCTCCCCAGGTGTTCACGGACCCCAGCAACCTTCAGCGGCACATCCGCTCGCAGCACGTGGGCGCCCGGGCCCACGCCTGTCCCGACTGTGGGAAGACCTTTGCCACGTCCTCCGGCCTCAAGCAGCACAAGCATATCCACAGCACGGTGAAACCTTTCATATGTAAGTGGTCGCCCAGCCTGGCTGCCCGCCCTCCGAGTGCTCGGATGCTGTGGGAGTCGGGCCGAGGTGTGCCGTCCCCCAAGGTCTCCCCCAATCCAAGGGACCCCAGTTTGTTCCGAAAGCATCTTGGCAGGTTCTGACATCTGTGCCATGTGCAGCCTGTTCCCCAGCAGGCACCCTCCGAGTTTGTCCCTCACTGCTCCCCTTCCCCATCCCGTCCTCCTCCACGGCTCCCTTTGCTTCGCCTCACAGGGGCTGGAGGGGGGCAGCAGGTGATGGGAGGGACCAGGGTCCTGCAGAAGGAGCTGGCCCCTCCCTCCCTGTGGCTACTCCCGTCCCGCGAACTCACTACCCACCCATGCCGAACTGCAGGACGGCGTGTTTCTGTGCTGCCCTGCACGTGGCAGTCCCAGCAGACACCCACGGGGATTGTCGGGGTGGTGTCTCTAGGGGGCCCTGTGTGTGCCCAGCGCTGTTCCAGTGCGGGGCCAGCCCTAAATAAAAGAGCAGCTGTCTTTATGGGGCTCCTCGCACACCAACGGGAGAAGACAGGCAAGCCAGATAAGCAAGGCAGCAGGCACAGCTCTGGGTGCAGCGGTGCAGGGTTATAGCCTCACAGGGGGCCAGGCTGGCAGCCTGGCATGGGAGCTGCACCTGCCTGTTCAATGAGAGGCGTTCCAGCAGAGATGCGAGGAGAGTGAGCCCTGGGCACCTGTGGAGGAGGCTCAGGAGGGAGCTGTGAGCATAGAGGCCCCGAGGCCAGGGTTTGTTTAAGGAGTGAGTGAGGGGAGTGAGAAGAAACGGCCAGGGGGTGGCTCATGCCTGTAATCCCAGCACTTTGGGCGGCCCAGGCAGGAAGATCACCTGAGGCCAGGAGTTTAAGACCAGCCTAAGCAACATAGTAAGACGCCATGTCTACCGGAAAAAAAAAAAAAAAAAAGTTGTTTAATTAGCCAACCATGTGAGTGCGTGCCTGTGGCCCCAGCTACTCAGGGTGCTAAGGGTGGGAGGATGTCTTGAGCCCAGGAATTCAAGGCTGCAGTAAGCCAAGATCGCACTACTGCAGTCCAGCCTGGGCAACAGAGCAAGACTCTGTCTGTAAAGAAATAAAAATAAATAAGAGAGAGGTAAGATGTCACCGGGGCCGGGTCCCAGGACCCTTGCAGGCCAGTGCAGGGACTTTGACCCTGATTCTCAGTGAAGTCAGAGGCCTCTGAAGCGTCCTGTCTGCTGGGCCTTGTGCCGAGTCATCAGTTCACACACACGTTGTGTCAAGTCATCGCTTCCCAAGCATTCTTACGTGGCATCCTCACAAAAGCCTGAGAGTGGGGCGCTTCTGTCTCCAGCTGTCATAGGAGGAAAGTGAGGCCACAAGATATTAAGTGACTGTGCGCTCAAGGCCAGGCTGTGCAGCCCAAATTTCAGCTCCGGGAGCCCGGCTCCTGGCCCCTGGCTGGGTGATTTGAACCTTCCAGGCTCTGTTGCATCAGCATGGAGAGGAGGGATGCTGGGAGCTTGAGAACCTGGGCTCAGGTGTTCTTGCTGATGTAGGACCACTCAGGCACTGACCACTTGCACAAGAACTGTGCCCGCCAGCCTGCCAGGCCCTGTCAGCACCTAGGCTGTGCTCGTCCCACCCACCTCCCAAGCCCCAGCATCCAGCCATCCTGCTAGGGGTGACTCAGCCCCCAGCCCAACCTGGGCCACATGCTCCCACCAACTGAGGAGCCAAAGGGAGACGGAGCTCTCCCTGCTGGCCGTTCCGCAAGTACCATTTTCCCATTTGCTGACCACCGATCTCCCAGGAGGAGCCTGCGTGCAGTGTGCCCGGCTCTGGCGCCCCGATGCACAGTACCCCTTCCCTCTGGGAGAAGCCAGCACTGGGCAAGCTGGGCAGGAGTCAGGGGCTGGGGTTGGGGGTGACTGCTCCCAGATGCAGGTCAAGTGACTCCCACTGCGAGAGCAGCACCAGTCAGTGCCTCAGATGACAGTGCGGAGTTCTATAGCAAGCTCAGAAGCACAAACATTGGACCTAGATTTAAACGTCCTTGCCCCTCTGGGCGTGCAGACGGGCATTCTAAAGTCCCATTGCATCACATTAATGATGTGTATTCCAGGAGCTGCAGCACCCTGGGCGGCTGGAGCCTACAGTTCCCACCACGCTGCAAGCTGCTCCCCATCCCGTGTGGAGGGAGTGAGGACAGGGAAGCTCGGCTGGCCCTGCCTGGCCTCAGCGGCTCTTGCACCTCTTGTCCACACTCCTGGCTCACCTTTGTGCCTTGGCTTTTGGCTAAGGGGATAAAGCTTAAAGGAAAACCCCGGAGATGGGCAGATCGGGTTTACAAAGACCTCATTTCCTTAGAAATTAGATCAGATACATGCAACCCAGCCCCGGTATCCCCCAGGCCGCGGCACAGCGTCCTTTGGCGCACCTGTGGAAGGGGGTCTTCAGGCTTGGAGAGGAGGATTTGCAAACAAGCGAGGGAGCCCAAATAGTGTGACCCTTTCCAGGAACGGTCAGTTGCTTGCAGGAGAGGTCACAGTCACGCAGGCACTCACAGCCAGACTCTGTCCACCCGTTGGGTGACACACCCATGGCACAGGCAGATGGAAGCCCTAAGCCCCCACCTCACGGGCCACACAGATGGACGGGGTGTCATTCCTGGTGATGTCTTTCCCACCAAGGAACTCACCTGTGCGCTGGGGTGTGTACACGCAAGTGTGTGTGTGCATGGGTATAAGAGAAAGGGGGGTAGGGAGAGAGGAGAGGAGAACAGGAGAGAGAGGAAGTATATCCGGGAATGAGGTGGACAGGTTCCCACTGGGCACTTTTCAGAAAGGGCCTTTGCTCTAATAAGTGTGTGCGTGTGTGAGAGTGTGGGCACGTGAGCTGGTGCATGTGTTGATGTGTGTGAGAGCGTGTGAGTGTGGGCACGTGAGCTGGTGCATGTTGGCGTGAGAGCGTGTGTGGGCACGTGAGCTGGCGCATGTGTCAGCGTGTGTGAGAGTGTGAGTGTGGGCTCCTGAGCTAGTGCGTGTGTGCATGTGTCAGCATGAGAGTGTGAGTGTGGGCACATGAGCTGGTGCGTGTGTGCGTGTGTCGGCATGTGTGAGAGTGTGAGTGTGGGTGCGTGACCTGGTGCATATGTCGGTGTGTGAGAGAGTGTGGGTGCATGAGCTGGTGTGTGTGTCGGCATGTGTGAGATTGTGTAAGTGTGGGCACGTGAGCTGGTGCAAGTGTGTGCGTGTCGGCGGAAGTGAGAGTGTGGTCACGTGAGCTGGTGTGTGTCAGCACATGTGAGTGTGAGTGTAGGTGCGTGAGCTGGTGCATGTGTCGGCACATGTGTGTGGGCGCGTGAGCTGGTCCATGTGTTGACATGTGTGAGAGCGTGAGTGTGGGCACGTGAGCTGGTGTGTGTGTCAGCACATGTGAGAGTGTGAGAGTGTGGTCGCATGAGCTGGTGTGTGTGTCGATGTGTGTGAGAGCGTGAGTGTGGGCACGTGAGCTGGTGCGTGTGTCGGTGTGTGTGAGTTGCGCAGGATTGAGTGTGAGTGTGCATTCACACAGATACCCTGCGAGGAGAAGAAACTGCTGTCCAGAGCAAGCACCAGCCTGGACCCTTCCCATCTCGGCAGGACCCGGGGGGGCTCCCTCTGCAGGCGCTGGCCCCAGGTCCGGTTCACTGGCTGCCCGGGCCGTCCTCCACCCTTTCAGGTCACTGCCTCCCTCTGCCAGCTCTGAGGCAGCTGAGGCCATCCCCAGGGTTCAGGACCTGCCCCCGCACAGACCCCAGTCTCTCCAGTCGCCTCCTCTTCCCCAGTCCTTCTGTACATCTCCCCACTTCAGGGCCCTCCATCAGTGAGAATGGGTGGGAACCAAAGGTCCCTGAGCCCAGGCACAGCCGCTGGCCTGGGAGGCCCCTCCTTGGAGCTGCCCTGGGCCAGAGGCTGCTCAAAGCCAGTCTCCAAGTCAGGATGGCAGTAGCCACTGACCAGGCACCACTAGGGCCTTGCAAAGGCCAGGATACAGCCAGGGTGTGCTGGTTTGGCCGGCAGGGCTGAGCGCCTCCCCAAGGGCCAGGAAGGTGACCGAGGGGCATTTACAGACCCTCTCTGTGGAGGGTCACCTGTCCATCAGCCGCCCTCCAGAGAGGGCAGATTTGATAAAACGAGACCAAGTTCTTCTCCCCTCAGCCTTGCACACGCCCCGCCAGGCTGGACGAGCAGGAGGGTAGAGCGGTTAATATAAATAGATGTTGTAATGAAAGAACATGATAATCTCAGGGGAAAAGCTCCCAGCTGGAATCGAAGGAGATCAGGCCGCCGACCATTTCTGGTGAGCGAGAAGCTTGCTGAAATCATTGTTTCCACTGCGCTGTGTTTAGGAAGCAAATCGTCCTACAGAGAGAGAGAGAGACACTCGCCAGGGTGTGTGTGTGCGTGTGTGGTGTGTGCGTGTGTGGTGTGTGCGTGTGTGGTGTGTGCGTGTGCGCATGTGTGTGCGTGTGTGTGGTGGGTGTGCATGTGTGTTGTGTGTGGTTGTGTGTGGTGAGGGGTGTGTGTGGTGTATGTAAATGTGGTGTGTGTTTGGTGTGTGTATGTGCACGTGTGTGTGGTATGAGTGTGTGTGTGGTGTATGTGTGTATGTGTGTGGTGTGTGGTTGTGTGTGGTGGGTATGGGTGTGGTGTGTATGTGCATCTGTGTGGTGTGTGTGGCATGTGTGTGTGCACATGTGTGCATGTGCATGCGTGTGTGTGTGTGTGTGGTGTATGTATGCTGTGTATGGTGTGTGGTTGTGTGTGTGGTGTGTGTGTGATGTGTGTGTGTGGTGTATGTGTACATGCGTGTGGTGTGTGTGGGGGTGTGTGGTGTGTGTGTATGTGAGTGTATGTGGTGTGTGTGTGCTTGTGGGGTTGTGGTTGTGTGTGTGCGTGTGTGTGGAGGGGTGTGCGTGTGTGTGTGGTGTGTGTGTTGTGTGTGCGTGTGTGTGTTGTGTGTGCGTGTGTGGTGTGTGTGTGCATGTGTATGAATGTGGTGTGTGCTTGTGTGTGTGTGCGTGTAGATGTGTGTGTGTTCCTCCCTTTCTTCTTAGAAAAACAAGAGGCAAAAGACAAGCTGGCAATTTGGTGACACCCGTTCACAGGCCTTTAGGAAAATGGTCAGAACCCCCAGGCCGCTGGGTCCTGGATTCTGGCCGGGCCGGCACTGCCCTCTCCTGTTGAGAGAAGATGCTGGCACTCGCCAGCCAGAGCTGGGCATGGCAGCTTCCATTCCAGTCTGAGGAGGTACCCAGTGGCAGGATTTTCACTTTTCTCAAGCAGGGAATAGTCCCTCTGCATGGGGCTCCTGCCCAGGGTGACCTCCTATCCATGTCCACCTCGAGCCATCTCCAAAGGGTGGCCGAGTACCACCAGGAGCCCCAAAGTCTGAGCTCCCCGAGTTGGGGCCTCCTGAGAACCTCAGGAACTGTCTGTGTCACCCCAGAGGCTACCTTCTCTGGGGTGCAGGCAGCAGGAACTGGGGCGGAGGGGGAGGCCGGAGGACACCAGGAACACTGTGAAATTCTAGAGACGAGAAGGCCCAGTCTGCATGGTCAGCATCCTGCCCCCACCCCTCCTAGAACAGCTGCAGAAGTGAAGACGAAAGCAGGGCAGTCCCTGAGCAAGCTTGCCCTGAGTCCACTGATGGGGTGGCAGACACCATCACATACCTTCGCTTTGCCCGTGCCCCACCCTGGGGAGCAGGCTCGCCTTCCCCAGGGACTTCTGAAAATCTTGGCTCCCAAATTAGCAACACCATGGGCTAGGAGGGTGGGAACAGCAGCCGCAAGCCCATTCTCCAGCAAAGAAGGTGGAGGCACAGCAGGATCTGTACCAACTGACCCCAGGATCTGTTCTGGTCACTGGAGGCCAGCCTTGGGGTGGGTGCATGCACACTCACATATATTTCCACATGCTCATGTGTGCACATGTATGCACACTCAGACACACACGCTTGCAGAATGCACACCTGCCCCCCCACACACGGACACTTACGCACACAGACACACATGCACCTGCCTGTATATTTGTGTGTATGCACACACATGCACGCACAGTACACACATATCCGCCCATGCCCATGCATGTGCACCCAGACTGCTTCCAGCCCCAGCCCCGCCCCTCCAGCGGCTGGGTTTCCCAGCAATTTCATGCGGCATTTTCAGCAGGGTTTCCCGGTCATTTCATGCGGGTTTGTCTTGGCTCCTGCTGATGTTTTAGGTGAGGTCTGCCACAAGTCCTACACGCAGTTCTCCAACCTGTGCCGGCACAAGCGGATGCACGCCGACTGCCGCACGCAGATCAAGTGCAAGGACTGCGGCCAGATGTTCAGCACTACCTCCTCCCTCAACAAGCACCGGCGCTTCTGCGAGGGCAAGAACCATTACACGCCGGGCAGCATCTTCGCCCCGGGCCTGCCCTTGACCCCCAGTCCCATGATGGACAAAGCAAAACCCTCCCCCAGCCTCAATCATGCCAGCCTGGGCTTCAACGAGTACTTCCCCTCCAGGCCACACCCAGGGAGCCTGCCCTTCTCCACGGCGCCTCCCGCGTTCCCCGCACTCACCCCCGGCTTCCCGGGCATCTTCCCTCCGTCCTTGTACCCCCGGCCGCCTCTGCTACCTCCCACGCCACTGCTCAAGAGCCCCCTGAACCACACCCAGGACGCCAAGCTCCCCAGCCCCCTGGGGAACCCAGCCCTGCCTCTGGTCTCCGCCGTCAGCAACAGCAGCCAGGGCACGACGGCAGCTGCGGGGCCCGAGGAGAAGTTCGAGAGCCGCCTGGAGGATTCCTGTGTGGAGAAGCTGAAGACCAGGAGCAGCGACATGTCAGACGGCAGTGACTTTGAGGACGTCAACACCACCACGGGGACCGACCTGGACACGACCACGGGGACGGGCTCGGACCTGGACAGCGACGTAGACAGCGACCCCGACAAGGACAAGGGCAAGGGCAAGTCGGCCGAGGGCCAGCCCGAGTTTGGGGGCGGCTTGGCGCCCCCGGGAGCCCCGAACAGCGTGGCCGAGGTGCCTGTCTTCTATTCCCAGCACTCATTCTTCCCGCCGCCTGACGAGCAGCTACTGACGGCAACGGGCGCTGCCGGGGACTCCATCAAGGCCATCGCGTCCATTGCCGAGAAGTACTTTGGCCCCGGCTTCATGGGGATGCAGGAGAAGAAGCTGGGTTCGCTCCCCTACCACTCAGCGTTCCCCTTCCAGTTCCTGCCCAACTTTCCCCACTCCCTCTACCCCTTCACGGACCGAGCCCTCGCCCACAACTTGCTGGTCAAGGCCGAGCCAAAGTCACCCCGGGACGCCCTCAAGGTGGGCGGCCCCAGTGCCGAGTGCCCCTTCGATCTCACCACCAAGCCCAAAGACGTGAAGCCCGTCCTTCCCATGCCCAAGGGCCCCTCGGCACCCGCATCCAGCGAGGAGCAGCCGCTGGACCTGAGCATCGGCAGCCGGGCCCGTGCCAGCCAGAACGGCGGCGGGCGGGAGCCCCGGAAGAACCACGTCTACGGGGAACGCAAGCTGGGTGTCGGTGAGGGGCTGCCTCAGGTGTGCCCGGCGCGGATGCCCCAGCAGCCCCCACTCCACTACGCCAAGCCCTCGCCCTTCTTCATGGACCCCATCTACAGGTATTCAGCACCCCAGCCTCACTGGTTCTCCCTGGGGCGGGGCCACGGCAGTGCTGGGCGGGCTCAGTGCATGCTGGTGTCTCTTTCAAGCTCCTCCAAGGTCGTCCCCTGGCCTTTGCTGACTTCAGGAAGATGCCCCTGTTCTTGGGGGGGGTCTGCACCCCTCAGGAGGATGCCTGGCTTGTCTGTTCCTAAGCTAGGTGCCTGGCCCGGGCCGTGTTTGGGAGGCCAGGATGGGTGCTCCCAGACATGTGCGGTTTTCTTGCACTGATGACCACTCAGACATCACACAGCTGGTCTCGAGCCCCTCCTGTCCAGGAACCCCCACCCCCGTCCCAACCCCACCCTTCCCCACCCCTCTCTCCAGCTGTCGTCTCTGGTCCAGATGTCCCCAGCCCCCACCTGCAGAAGTCAGAGGGGCCTGGGCTGAGTGCTTCCTGCCCCTCCTGGTGCGCTCTTGCCCCTCCTGGTGCGCTCCTCCCCCTCCTGGTGTGCTCCTGCCCCTCCTGGTGCGCTCCTGCCCCTGGAGCCACAGAAGCAGGGGGAGTGGGGAGGGGTTGTCTCTCTGGAGGCCCAGGGGAATCAGAGAAGGAGCCAATGGTCCCTGGAGGGGAGAAGGAGGCCGGGAGGAAGCAAGCACTGGAGGGTTTTCTAGTTTTCTAGACCCGAGTGCCCCATGTCTCTGATGCCCCTTCTGGGGAGAGGCGAGTTTAATGCCACTCCCTAATTTCTGGGCAGGTTTGCCCCTCCCTAGAATGCAGGTGGGTTGGGAGAGTAGGGCCAGGCTTGGGGAGGGGGTCCTAACCCCACCAGCACCTCTCCCTGTGCTCTCCACTTCACCATGTAAGGAGACAGGCAGGCAACGCTGAGCAAGTCCCATCCGAATAAAGCAAAAGCGGCCAGTCCTAGACATGCTGGGGGTGCTGGGTCTCGGAGCGGGGCGGCAGATTTACCAAAGCGTTCTCAGTGACGGGAAAGAGTTTCCCAAATCTAACCCTCAGACCAGGCAGACAGAGAAGAGCAGGCCGCCTTCAAGAGCCGCCAGGCCAAAGGAGGGCCAGCAGATGGCTCTGCCCGCCGCCTCTGTTTACCACAGGAGATTTGTATTGTGATTCAATGAGCAGGCTTGTCACCGGCATCTGGGGAAGGTTCTGGAGCTGTAACCTCCAGCAGCCCTGGAGGGTGTTTAGACAGGCCCCTGTCCGGGCGCCACAGGAAGCCCCTGGTGACCTCCCCAGGACAGAAACCTGCTGGTCACTCACGTTCATCAGCACACACGGGCAGCACGCCCATGTGTGCCAAGGGCTGAGTCAGGGAAGGAGGGGAGGAGGCCTTGAGCCTCCAGTGTGAGCCACGCTGTGCTGTGAGCAGGTCCAGGGACCCCCGTCAGAGTGGTCCCCACTCATGCAGGGCTGACCGGCCAGTTAGCGGGAGGGAGGCTGGGGTGCACAGGGCCTTCAGAGAAGACTCCAGCTGTGTGCACTTAGTACCCAGGACATGCAGGAGTGCTGGCAATGAGGGCTTAGTACCCATGACATACAGGGGTGCTGGCAGTGGGGGCTTAATACCCAGAACATGCAGGGGTGCTGGCAGCAGGGGCTTAGTACCCATGACATACAGGGGTGCTGGCAGTGGGGGCTTAGTACCCATGACATGCAGGGGTGCTGGCAGCCAGGGGTCTTTGAAGGCCCTCAAGGGGAACTTGGAGGTGTGGGAGGTGTCTGGGAACCACCAAGGAAGATGTTCAGGGGCAAGTGGTAACAGGGAGGGTCCGTCTAGGGGTGCAGGTGGGCTGGGCCCCTGACATCCCCAAGGCCCACAGAGGAGTCTGGTCAAAGTTAGGGCAGCCCCAGCGAGGCCCACACCATGACCTTGTGACTGGCCGGGCATATGGACAGGTGGGGTGGGCAGCTCTGTGGGGCGGGTGGCTCGGCAGGGCCGGCGGCTCGGTGGGGTACGTAACCCTCTGTGCTGTTGTCCAGCAGGGTAGAAAAGCGGAAGGTCACGGACCCCGTGGGAGCCCTGAAGGAGAAGTACCTGCGGCCGTCCCCGCTGCTCTTCCACCCCCAGGTACGTCCTCAGTGCAGACCAGGACGCCCTGTAACCCACATGCCAGGGGCCCCACCGCCCGGCTGCTGAGGCTCAGCGGCCAGGCTGGAGCCTGAGTTCCCATCCAGGCCACACCATGCACAGACGCCCTCAAAGGCAGAGAAGGATTCTCCCCCTGTGGCCCCTCAGGTCACTGTAGGCTGCAGAGGTTGAGGACTGAGAGCGATTCTCACGGGGCCGCCCCAGGGACATCTCTGACCCCTGACTCTGGGCTCCAGGAGGGAGAAGGAGCTTCACTGGAGTCATGGGCAGAGCCTGGAGGATCGAGGGCAGGGACTGTGAGTGAGGGGAGCAGCCTCAGGTGGCAGCCCCAGGACACAGCGTGGGCGCGCTCTCCGGGGTGCACAGGACCCGAGTGTGTTCAAATGGACCAGAAGAGAGGAAGGGCCTGAGCATGCAGAGAGGGGCATGGAGCCAGGCCCCAGGGAGGTGGTGGGCAGGGGGTCTGGAAAGAGACCCAGAGGGCCCCCCAGTCCGGACAGGCGGGTGCAGACCCTGCCAGGCCTGGAGTCGCTCCTGCCTGCCCCTGAGGCCACATCCTGGGAGCAAAATAGTGGGTGGGCAGCATGGCCAGGGCAGAGTCTCCTCAGTCTCCTGTCCCCTACTGACTTGGTCTCATTGCTGGGAGCCTGGCCCCTTCCGCAGGGCTGTGGGCTGCACCTGGAGGGCTGCACTCTGGGGGTCGCTCAATGGCCCTGGCCCTGACAGACCGCAGACCAGGCCGGGGCATTGTTCTGTTTCTCAGCCTTCCCCGCCGTGGACGGGGCCCCCCACCCCCAGTTTGTGAAACCTGCGCCCAGGCTGAGCCTGCTGTGGACGGGGCCCCCCACCCCCGGTTTGTGAAACCTGCGCCCAAGCTGAGTTCACAGCTAAACTTAGTGCCTCCCATTGTTTCCCCGGGGCCGTGGAGTTTGGTTAATAACTTCCCCTGATTTTCTTCGGGATGGGCTGGAAAGAGCCACGAGCCAGCCAGGCGCATCCTGTGTTTGTGTTTGTGCGGGGATCGAGGCCGGGAATATCTGATTGGGCGGAACAAGCCGGGCAGAAGAGGCCCACCCAGGCCCGAGGAAGGGAGCCTGGCGGGGGGCGGCTGCCATTGTCCCTCCTGCCTGCTGTCCCCACAGGCCTGCCACCCCCGTTGCCTGTCCCTGCAGCCCGGAGCCAGGAGGTGGGGGTGGGAAGAGAGAGATGACTAATAAGTCACCAAATGGTCTAAGGTTGGGCCATCACTCGAGCAGAAGGCACCAGTTACTAACGGCCTCGACAAAGCCCAAGAGGCTGACTGTGCGGAGACCTCAGTCCCGCTGCTCCGGGCTGCAGACGGGCTGGTGAGGTCCACTTGATGGCTCAGAGAGTGGGGCAGCTTCGATCTGCCCATCACCGGTTCTCATCAAGATGAGAACATGCCTGCCTCCCAGAGGCGGGAGACGCCTGACCTCCACGGCCTGGGTGGGGCTGGAAGGGGCCAGAGGGGAGGCCTCGGCCACTGTGGACGGACACGAGTGTCTACTTGTTCATTTCTTTCTGGGTATTTTTATTGTTACCAGTCAGTTGTTCCCCAAATAGCAAAACGTCCCCACTATGGAGTCGTGTGGTCTCCGGGAGCATTTGTAGAAAGCCCTCTGCTCCCTACCAGCAGTGGTTGGATAAGTCCCTGGCAAGCAGGTCTCCGAAAAGCTGAGTGCCAGGCACTCGGACTCTGAGAGGCCCCAGCTGTGTGACGGGATAGTTTTGTTTGCCAGTGGGCAGCCAGGGCCAGGGTCTTGCTGTAAATGGGCAGGTCACCCCCATGGAGCTGGCTCTGAGCATTGCCCAGAGGCAGCGAGCCCCACACGAGGGCCCTGGATGAGGCAGGTCCCCACCTGCCCTTCTCCTCACCCCCACACCCATTCCGTGGAGACTGGGTGCCAAGAACCCACACCCTGGCCAGTTCCTCCCAGTGACACCAGCACCTGGGGAACCCCAAGCTCTCCCTTCCCTCTGCATCTCTATCAGTTCCTGCCTCACCCTTGCCCTCCCTCACCATCCCCTTCTCTGGGAGCTCCCAGGGGAGGCGGGCTATGAAAATACCTGTTTAGCAAAGGTGTCTGGAGGCTGGAGGTGTGGTGCGGAGGCCCCGGGTTTGTTCCCTGTGTTGCCTTTTGCTACCCCTCAGGTGATGATGAACACTCTTCCTTTTCAGCCCCTACGCAGCCCCCTACAGGGCCTGGCACACAGCAGGTATCACAGCCCGTCTCCTTCTCCATTGGGAGCTACTCCTTATCTTCAAAGAGAAAAGGAGCTGGGAGAGGCGGGGCTGACACTGAGCAGCTCCATCAGCCCAGCCCCTCCCCTCTCCTGTCACTATTGTCGGAGACCTCAGTGGGGCCAGGACAGTCTGGTATTCTGATCAGAGCTCTGCCCACTGGGTGAAAATGACCAATCCCATGCTTCCACTCTCCTAATCGAGCAAGCCCTGGGCATCTTCAGGGAGCAGAGAGGCAGCTCCTATTGCCCATATCAAATTGCCCTGTGTCATGTGACATTTGGCGTTATTATTTTGAATATTTCCTTTGTGGGATTAAGTCTTAAAGAGGCTGTTGAATTCCTTAGAACTTTGCCTGCAATTATGGCATGCCACCACATGGTGGCAGTGGTTCGGCAGGCCCACAATCTATGTTTTAAACTGAGATTCAGGTTGCTATTTTAATTTTTCAAGACTAAAAAATGAAATGTTTGATGTTAAACTAAATGTAATTCTACATTTAACCCAAACTAGCCAACCAGAAGTGCTGGCCAGGAGTCAAGTCAGCTGGGCATTTTGCCGGCCTGGGTCAGATAAGGGGTAATCATAAACATCAGCTATCCATTTCACTCAGGTCCCACCCAAACCAGGCAGTGAGGCTGGTGGCTAAAGGTCAGTTTCAGCTCCTGCAGGCAAGACCTTAAACTATAAACGAGGGACTCAGGGAAGAACAAGAGCAGGGCTGGCTACAGAAAGGTGTAAGAATCCAACCCAGGGTCCAAGAAGATACTAGGAGACCATTGCTTCCAGTGCCCACCTGAGCACCCTAAGATATGCTGTTGTACAGAACCCCCAGCAGTGCATGCCCTTGAAAACAGGTGAGAGTCAGCTGAGTCCATAACCTCCCACTCTTATGCCTACAGATGTCAGCCATAGAGACCATGACGGAGAAGCTAGAGAGTTTTGCAGCCATGAAGGCCGACTCGGGCAGCTCCCTGCAGCCCCTCTCCCACCACCCCTTCAACTTCCGGTCCCCACCCCCAACGCTTTCTGATCCCATCCTCAGGAAGGGCAAGGAGCGATACACGTGCAGGTGAGGGGTCCTAGGGTGCTGCTGGGACAGCCCTGTTGGGGCTCAAATGCTACACCTGTGGCTGTGAACTTATGCTTCCAGGAAAAACTCAGAGTCCTGGCCACAGGAAAGCACAGCACCGTAATCAGTTGATTATCTGCTTGAGGTCATGCTTTGCAAATAACTGACATGGGTGGCCTCCCCTGCCTCACACCATGCTGTGCTCATGTGAGCTCAAGAAAATGCAACCTCACCCCAGCTTAAACTGGGAAGGCTGGGGCTGGGGTGTGCTGGTCAGTGACTAACCTCAGCGCTTGGAGGGATGGGCAGTCCAGTGCTACAGCCTCAGCTGATTTCTGCAGTGTCAGGATAACACCCTCCCAGCCACCCTGTGCTGGTGCAGGCCCGTCCAAGTCTCTGTTGGAGCCTGCACTGTCCAATGCCAGACTGAGGGGCCAGGTTGCTTCAGAGGACAGGGGCTGGTCTGTCTACTCCTGTGGCCCATGGCAGGCTGCTCTGTAACCGAGGCTGGGCTTCAGGGCTGTAGAAGAGACTGAAACTGGGATGCTGGGATGGGCCCACCTGTGCATCAGGTGTGAGACCCTGAGCATTAGCATGAAACCATTTCTGGGAAATGGCCTTGTGAACCTGCCCTAATCCTCCCTCACCCTTCCCACCTCCCTCCACCCCAGGTACTGTGGGAAGATCTTCCCCAGATCAGCCAATCTCACCAGACACCTGAGGACGCACACTGGGGAGCAGCCGTACAGGTAGGTGCCGCCCGGGCCGGGTGTGGGGCGGGGCCACCTGCCTCCGTGCACTGCTGACCCACTTCTAGGAGTCAGTGTGCCCCTCCTAGGGCTCTCTGCTGGAGTGAGCAGGCAGTGGGCGGGGCCGGGTGCTCAATTCTGGTCACTTTGGCCCTCCCCTCCTGGTCTCACCAGGATGTTGTGAGGATGAGGCAGGAGGTGCCCAGGAACCTTCTGGAAGGCATCTGCCTGGCTCTCGAAGATGTGAGGGAGCAGCTCTCCAGCCACCCTAGGGTGTCCATTGGGCAGGGGATCCCCATCAGAGCAGGGCTGAGCAGAGCCATGGCCCAGAGGGTCCACATGGGAGAAAACCTCAGCTTCCCCACCCCAGCCCAACTCCGTTCATCTCAGCTACAGCCATAGCTGCCCCCACACCCTCACCCCTGGTGGGCTAGGGAGTGGGCTAAAGGCAGGGTGGGACTCTGCACTTGGAGCCCACCAGGGATTCTAAGGGGTTCTAGGGACAGCCTGGATGGGAAGCGGTGCGTCTGATTCCAGGATCCCCCTGTGCTCCTCTCACCTGAGGAGCCGGCTGCCACCTGCAGAGAAGCAGTCACACAGCTCATCAGGATGGGGAAGGCATTGAATTTGGAGCTCACAACAACCTCCCAAGAGGCTTGTCATCCCGTTTCAAAGATGAGGGGCCCGAGGCTCAGAGATGTCCCATGAATCACCAGGGTCAGTGCCTGGGAGTGGGCATTTTAAGCGAGAGCCCCAGACAATGGTAACTGGGAGGCAAAGGAGGAAACACTGGTTTTCTGCCAAGGTTGGTTTAGTGACACATGCAGGGTGTGTCTGTTCACAGAGGCCATTGGGGATAAAGAGTGTTTCACACGACTTAAGTTGACAGCGTAAGATTTCTGTCCTCTGGCCACACAGAGCTAGAGGGACCACATGATAATGCAAGCACTGGGGACTCCGTTTGTGTCTCCATCCCTGGGGAAGGAGACCAGCTGAGGCACCTGTGCATGTTTTGGTCACTGACCCCCACTCTGAGACAGAGCAAGCATCCCCGGCTGCTCCAGGGCTGTGTCCCAACTCGCAGGGTAAATGACAGCTCATACTACTTATAGGTCATCTGTTCAATGCTCACAGCCCTCCCCAACTCACAGGCCCCCCCTTGCCCACCCTTCAAAAAATAGTGACTTACAACTTAACAAAGGCTAGCAACAGAAAGATTTATTTGGTCTGGTCCCCTCCCAGAAAATGAGCTGTGTGTTTTTTCTGTAATGAGAGCCGACTTCTGGACAGCGTTGTGTGCTAAGAGCCCCTAGAGGGTTGGGGTGGTGTTTATAGAAGAATTTAATTATCATTGATTTCTTTTGCTCTCTCCAATCTGAGTTTCGACTTTGGTAACAATAATTGCTTTGCAAGTTTGTGTTGCAAATCCTGACTTTATCTGGCTCAAGGCAGGTCTGTGCCGAGGGGTTTGGAGCGTGTAGCTTTCCTTTTGATACCACTGGCTTTGATAATCTGGTTTCTGGACTGGCTTTGATAATCAGAAGGATTTTAAGTTGGAGGAGGGAAAGTGCTGGCCATCCCCAGAAGCCCGCCAAGAGGAGCCCAAGCCCCCCATGCCCACCCCAGTGTGAGCCCCTTCCCGGTGCCAGCACCCACGCGTGTGCCCGCTGCATGTGCGTATGTGTGTGCCCTGGAGAGGTCGGGCTGACGCAGCCCCACGCAAGCAGGAGGAAGCGGGCTTCTCATGGGTTGCCTAGAGCGATCGGGTAATCAAACCAGATGACATTGGAAGCCTCTTCCGTTTAGGTCCTTGCCTCAAATGACCTGAAATCATTCAGAGTGTGTTTCAAAGCCCTGAGGTAGGGAACGTAGAGCCTTTGGTGCACCAAATACATTTCCTGGAGGTAACTTGGCCCCTAGCTTCTCCTGGCCTCGAGGTCTTTGAGTGAAGTGGGAAGGTGAGATTCAGTTAATGTCACTCTTATTTCTTAAAAATAAAAATAAAGCATGTAGGTTTTGTGGGATTTGGGTTGGAGAAGCATAAACATTGAAATGGGAATGGGGAAGGGGGCTGCTCCTTGGTCTTCATCCTGACGGCTGGCCTGGAGGTCTCTCTGGGACGATGCCCAGTGGAGCCTGGAGTCACACCCTGGATGCGAGCCTGCTCGGGCTGCCCAGGACTCCTGCCGGGACCTGAGATTCCCGCCTCAGGGCTGCTGGCTCCCTGGTCTGCCGTGTGCTTCCGTCATCCCCCCAGGCTCAGTCCTGCCTTCTGTGTGAAGCTGGAGCGTGCAAGGGAGCCATAGTTGTGCTTCCATCGGGGGCTGCCGGTGGCCCATGCCTGTCCTTTCCTTTTTAGTTTTATTTTTACTGCTGGGTTTGAAAATACCTTCTTTCTTCCTCTTCCCTCCCTTTTACAGTCACCAAAAGCAGTTCCCCCTGTAGTGGTTGCAGGAGACCCCACTGGATCCCAGGAAGGATGCTGCTGCCCAGGGCTCAGGGGCTCGGGGGCCCTGGCCACCTCCCCTTGACCTGCCCATGCTCTGTTGTCCCCCTGCCGATGGCTTCCCTGGGAGTGCAGCAGGCACTGTCACAGCAAGGTCCTCTCCCTTCCGCAGTGTGCTGGGGCCAGGCTACCCTGCACGTTCTCCTTCCTTTTGGAGCTCACAGGCGTGTTATTTTACACAGTGAGGCCATCAATTTCACCGGCCGCTTGTCAGCTTATTTACAACGCAGACCCCAGCTGCTCGGAGAACTCTGCTCCCTTGCAGCCCTGGGCTCACGGCTCCCCTAAATTTCAAATGGACTTCTCTCTCTGGGCCATTTATTTAGATTAGAAGCAAGAGAGGGCCACGTTCAGGGCTCTCTGCAACCAAATGGAACGCACAGCCCCGTCCGTGGCTCTCCCCAGCCCCAGAACTTCACACAAGGGACTTGCTCTCCACCAGTTTCATGAACAAGCTTCTTTTCCAATCCCGTTTCTCACCTCGGATCCCCAGCTGCGGGGTTTACACAGGAGCCATTAGGTGGAGTTTCTGCAAAGGTCGCTGCATTTCCAAAGAAACCAGGAACTGAATGAGCTGTGTGTGAGCACACATTCAGACAGACAAGCAGACACACTGGCAGGCAGACAGGCAGGCGGACAGACAGACGGACAGACAGGCAGACAGGCAAACAGGCAAAAAGCAGACAGACAGACTGGTAGGTGGACAGATAGCCAGGGCGGACAGGCAGGAAGACAGACAGGCAGATAGACAGGCAGACAGACAGGCAGACAGACAGGCAGGTGGACAGACAGGCAGGCGGACAGACAGACAGGCAAACAGGCAGGAAGGCAGACAGACAGGCAGGCGGACAGACAGGAAGACAGACAGGCAGGCAAACAGGCAAAAAGCAGACAGACAGACCGGTAGGTGGACAGATAGGTAGGGCGGACAGGCAGGAAGACAGGCAGGTGGACAGACAGGCAAACTGGCAGGAAGGCAGACAGACAGGTAGGCAGATAGACAGGCAGGGCAGACAGGCAGGAAAACAGACAGACAGGCAGGCGGACAGACAGGCAGGCAGACAGACAGGCAGGCAAACAGGCAGGAAGGCAGACAGGTAGGCAGACAGACAGATGGACAGACAGGCAGGCAGACAGGAAGGCAGACAGGCAGAGTGGACAGGCAGGAAGGCAGACAGACAGGCAGATGGACAGACAGATGAACAGACAGGCAGGCAGACAGACAGGCAGGCAGACAGACAGGCAGACTGGCAGGCAGACAGACAATCAGGCAGGCAGACAGACTGGGCTGCGTCCACATGCCAGAGGGGCACATGGCCCCAGCTGGGTGGGAAGCCTCTGGCTGGGCAGGGCCTGAATTTGCATCTGGGCTGGAGACGCAGGGTCCAGTGTGTCCTTTCTCGGCAGTCTGTCAGCCTCAAAAGCAGGGCGGTCCCAGGGCCGGGCACCACCGTTCCAGTCTAAGGATGTATCAGGGTGGGGGATGTGAGAAAATGCATTCGGGGGTGTAAAATCCCTCCTTTCCCGGAGATTGTGTGGGACATGTCGGGTAGGGGGGCACCCAAGCATCTCCACCCCAGCTGCCGAAAGGGCTCCATCCTCAACCTTACTCTTGTGTGAGTTCACAGGCCGAGTAAAACAAAACTGCAGCGCCGCCCAGGGCAGGCTTTGTGGATGGCCAGTACAAGCCAGGGCGCTGCCTGTCACTGGGCTGCGGGAGGAGAGGCTGGGACCTGGGTACCCGGAGGCAGCTCAGCTGACCTGGGGAGGAGCAGGGGCTCCCAGAGAAGCCCACAGGCCGGGCCCCTGGGTTCAGGAGCAGAGAAGGTTGAGGGTCACTTCGGGGGAGCTTGGGGACTTCCATCACAAATGGTTCTTTGCTTGTCTCCCGTGGAACAGGCCAGAGTGAGCCTGACCTCTGGCAACAGTTGGAAGATTCGGGAACTGAGTGGATGAAGCCTCAGGGCAGCGCCAGGGGCGAAGTGGGTGGGACGTGGAAATGCCATGGCCAGGTGTGGGAGAGGAGGGCCCTTCTCCCGGGACTGCCTCCGTTCTCTAGGGGACCCATTATCAGACTTCCTAGGTTCTACCAGGCAGCTTGGGGAGCGGGGGAGACTCGCAGGCTCTGAGATTCCAAGGACAGTTTCTCACGGCCACAGCCCCTCCGTGTGGGGAATGCTGAGCTCCTGGGCCCGGAAGGTGCGGGACTGCAGCTTCCTGCCTCGGGGAGGCCCCTGCGGGTGTGTTGATGGCGGTCAGACTCCCTCGCCAGGCTTTTGTGATAGCAAACACCAGTCCAGGCCCCTCCTGTACAGGGCAGCACCGCGCCGAGAAGGCTGAACCACACCCCCTCCCGGTCTGGTAGGCCAGGACTCCCGAGTGTCGCCAGGCACGTCCCCATCCATGTGACAAGGGCACGTGACCCGTATGCTGCACTGGAGCGGGCTACCAGCACCGGTCGGGGCGGGGTGGGGCCTCTCGGAGTCCTGTCCTCTGTGGGAATGAAGGCCACTGTGCTTAAAACAGCCACGCCCCCTTCGGGTGAACAAACCCTGCCCAGTCCTGGTGCCTCCACAGAGGCTCCCACAGAGGCCCTGGCCTGGTCTCTGGCTGCTGCCAAGCCCCCCCTGCCAGAATCCTGCCACATCGGATGGACTTTCTGTATGCTGTGCCGTGGACATCATGGAGCTTGTTTTGTTTTCAAAATATGAAAATGCACGATCATATAAACAGAATGTTCAAGTGTGTGTGTGTGCCTCTGGGATCAGATAAGCACCCCTGCGGGCGTTCTGATAGCCAAGAGCACACACAAATGTGCACACACAGGCGGGGCACACATGCACACGCCAAGCACACACGTGCAACTGAAAACCAAGCAGTCAGGGTTCCCTTCACCGTCGCCCAGCCCAGCCGGGTGTCAGTAAGCCAGCCCTGCCCGCCCCGGGTACCCCCCAGGGAGGAGGCTGTGTCTTCACAGAGGCAGCGCATGTGCATCTGCAGAGCTCGTGGGGTTCCTCCTTAGCTCATGCCCAGCTCCCCCTCTCCGTTTCAGGCGTGATTTTCTTGCTGCTCAATGCACGTGTTGCTCAGGCCCCCTAACTCTCAGCCCCGCTCTCCAAAATGAGAGCGAACAACCCTCCCTTTTCCTGCCTGCAGGGTCACCACGTGTGGCTGTGGAGGTCACTCCCAGTGCAAGGGCCCCACGCTGAGGGGGAACCTCCACACACAGCCCTCCTCGATCGCTCGTTGTGATGACTTTCCAGCAGCAAAAGGCCTTGCTCTGCTAAGCTCAGGGTGTTAGAGTCCTGCTCTGCCTGATGCCGTGGAGGCCAGATGGAGGAAGGGGGTCTCATCCCAACTTTCCCGTGTGCGTGGTGCAGGCTGGCCGCAGCCCTGCCCACCCTGGGGGAGTAAAGATAAGCCGAGCCCGGAGCTGGTAGTGCTCAAAGAGGCCAGTGTGATCTTTGTGTCCTTAATAGAGGAGGCAGCCAACAGGTAGCAGCCTCCAGGGCAGCCCCCAAGCCCTCCATGAATGGATCGGCAAACTGAGGCTCCAAGTGAGGTGGGGCGTGCCCAGGGGCCCCCAGCCACCTCGAGGGCTGGAGGCGGAAGGTCACAGGGAGCTGGTCTGGGTGCTGGTCTGTGGAAGCCTCCACCTGGGAGACTGGCCCTGCCGTGCGTCTTTCCATGGAGCAAGGCCGCCCTCCGGAGGCTGCAAGGAGCACGTCGTCCCCGGCGGCCCACCTGCCGGCCGCGGGGCCTGGGGACCAGGGAGAACCAGACAACAGAGGGCGGGAGACGCTGGAAGGTCGGGGGCACCGCCTGCCCAGGGGACGTGGGACACTCTCCGGGGGGATCCACCACCCACAGAACAGTAGAAGAATGAACCCCTGCTTTTTTTTTTTTTTTTTTTTTTTGAGACAGAGTCTCTTTCTGTCACCCAGGCTGGAGTGCAGTGGCGCGATCTCTGCTCACTGCAAGCTCCGCCTCCCGGGGTCACACCATTCTCCTGCCTCAGCCTCCCGAGTAGCCGGGACTACAGGCACCCGCCACCACGCCCGGCTAATTTTTTGTATTTTTAGTAGAGACAGGGTTTCACCGTGTTAGCCAGGATGGTCTTGATCTCCTGACCTTGTGATCCGCCCACCTCGGCCTCCCAAAGTGCTGGGATTACAGGTGTGAGCCACTGTGCCCGGCCCTTGAACCCCTACTTCTTGAAGTCAGGGCTGTTTCTAGGGACAGCTTCCCCAGGACGCCTTTGGCTCTCCAGCTGGGATATCCAGCAGCCTCCGGGACACGGCGGGGCAAAGCTGTGCACGGAGCGCAGGGCAGGGACACAAGCTCCCTTCCCCCCACCCTCTGTGGCCCGGCCTGCCAGGCAGAGCCAGAGCCTGCGCTGAGGAGCGCGTGTGCCTCTTCCAGGTGTAAGTACTGCGACCGCTCCTTCAGCATCTCTTCGAACCTCCAGCGGCACGTCCGGAACATCCACAACAAGGAGAAGCCCTTCAAATGCCACCTGTGCAACCGCTGCTTCGGGCAGCAGACCAACCTGGACCGGCACCTCAAGAAGCACGAGCACGAGAACGCACCAGGTGGGCCACCCACAAGGTCAGGCCCCACAGAGGGGGAGGGGAAGAGGAGGGGAGGGGGCACCGGGCAGGGAAGAGGGCCATAGATGATACCTCAGGAAGCCAACAGGTACCCCTCAAACCATAGTCATTCAAGAGAACCCAGAGCTCTCCAGTGTCCCTAAGAAACCTGCCTCCCTAAGAGCACCCCAAGTGTGCACTGTTCGCGGCTGGTTTGCCCCATGGAGGGAGGGGATCACCGAGAGGCCACTGCCTGACACTCTCTCCCCTCCGCAGTGAGCCAGCACCCTGGGGTCCTCACGAACCACCTGGGGACCAGCGCCTCCTCTCCCACCTCAGAGTCGGACAACCACGCACTTTTAGATGAGAAAGAAGACTCTTATTTCTCAGAAATCAGAAACTTTATTGCCAATAGTGAGATGAACCAAGCATCAACGCGAACAGAGAAACGGTAAGAAAACTATCTCGGGCTGGGTAAGGTGTGGACCCGGCCAACAGCCCTGCATGGCCACCCTCAGAGGACCCCAGCACCAGCCCCTGGCACATCCAGAAAGGCACAGTGGGGGCCTCACCACAGAGGGTGAGGCCCCCGGGCTCTGGGAACCTGGGGAAGCTGTGCTGTCTGCCTCAGTTCCTCCACCTGGAGAGTCATGAGAGTAAGCACCCCTGGGCTTACTGACCTCACTATTAACAGATATGTGCGCAAAACACTAGCCAGGTGACCAAGCCGGCCACAAGTTCAGCTGTGCCTCTGAAACTCGAGGACATTTTGATTTAATCTGAGGCACTAAAAGTTTCCAAACCAAAATGCTTCACCTTGAAATACACACATGCACACACATACACATGTGAACACGTGTGTAATACACATGCACGCACACACGTGCACATACGTATATGCCCCGTGTACACGTACACATTCACATGCACATATGCACACAGAGATGCATTGTGTATACATATGTATACATATGCAGGTGCATGCAGGTGCCCAAATACAGGCATGCACGTACACACATGCATACACATGTGTGCATAACATGTGCATGCGTAAACATATCTGCATAGATCTACACACATGCATGTGCACACATGCAAGTACATGCACATGGACAGTGTGTGCACATACACGTGTGACAGTCATGTGCATACACATAGAGACACATGTACATGCATGTGCACATGTGTATATAAACACACAGAGCAGCAGAACAAGGGGGGAATTCAGATCCAAGAATATTGGCACGTGCTCTGTGCAGCCTGGGTTATCAGGGCTCCATGTGCCCCACTTACTCTGGGGGAGCCTTCAGACACCCTAGCAGAGCTGCTTCCTGTGTAAAAGCTAAAGCCAGGCCAGCTGGCAGAGAACCGAAGATGTTCCAAACTCTAAGAGGCCTGAGGGGGTGATCCCCTGATTCTACAGAAGGGAAAACGAGGTCCACGGAAGTGAGGTGCATTGCTCAGGCCCAGAACCTGGAGCCAGAGCCCACGCTCTTATCGCACTGGCCATGGGTGGTCTAAGGCTGTGTACCCGCAGGGCCCAGCTCACTCCCTACCACCTCCAGCAGGTGAGGAATAATCCCCCTGAAACCCGGGCTCCCTAAGAGTCCATCTGCTCCTCCAGGGCAGGGCTGCGTCTTCCTGTCATTGCTTCTAGGAGAGTGGGGGTACCTGGAAAGAGGCGTCCAAGCAATAAACACAGGAGGCAGTTGGACACTGGCTCTGGCAAAGCCACGTTCCAAGTCTGCCCCTCCTAGGTAGGTGAGCTCGCCTGTAGGGCCCTCAGCATCTTCTTCCATCAGAGCCCAGGTCAGGGGGAGAAGCTGGCCATGGGCCATGGTCCCAAAAGCCTCACCTCCACCCTGCTGCAACCCCACCTGCTCTGCAGCCCCAAGGTTGTCCCTGCATTCCCCGCTGGGCTCCAGGAACAATGGCCTGAAGGGAACTCAGCTCTGGCCATGCTGAGACAGCCGCACGGGAGCTGTTCGTGTTCCCTGCAGCTGCGTGTCAGACCCATAAGTGCCATGGGCCAGGCCTTACCTACGCTCCACAGCCCTGTCCTCAGGCACGATCCCCTAAACTGCAGCTCCCAGAGCAAGACCAGGTGAGGAACGGGCGAGGATTCTTCGATGGCATCCTTGCCAGGGTGAGCCCAGGAGCAGGAGTGTGTGCAGAGGCTGAACCAGCTGGAAGACAGCAAGGCCCCCGTGCCCCAAGCTAGGGTGGCGGCCTGGCCATACTGCAGAAGCCCCACCAGGACAGAGGGCTGTCTCCAGGAGAAAGACGTGTGGCTGGGCCTCCCCATCGCCTTTGCCAAGGCCCACCATGCCCTGCTCCTCACAGCCCTGGGGATGGGGACAAGGGAGGCTCTCAACACCTCAGAACATATGGGCACAGCTGGCCACAGACCCAGGCCTTCGGAAGGCCCGTCCTGCAGAGGCAAAGTCCCCAGGTCCAACTGGCCTCATCCTGAGAGCCCCCACGTCACTGTCGAAAATGAGAATAGGGCAAGATGGACATAGGCAGCCAGTCCCTGGGGTGGCGGGGCGTTCCCTGGGCCTCCTGCGGAACCAGCTCCTGTCCTTTGCCGTCAGAAAGGATCCATGCCTGTCGGGCATCCTGGTCCTGCAGCCCAGCGAACCCCTGAGTTGAATTATGTCCCTCAACATTCCCAGGTGGAAGTCCCAGCCCCCAGCATTTCAGAATGGGACTCTTCAGAGATAAGGTCTTTAAGGAGGGATTAAGCAGAGGCCACACTGGAGTAGAGTGGGCCCCAATCCAGCGGCACTGACAGTCTTGAAAAAAGGGAGAACTTGGAGAAAAACACATGGAGGAGAAGGCCAAGGGAAAACGGAGACGGAGGTCGGGGTGATGCGCCTCCCAGCCAAGAGTCACCTAAGAGGGCCGAGAGTCACCAAGGATGGCCAAGGAGGGCCGAGAGTCACCAAGGATGGCCAAGGAGGGCCGAGAGTCGCCAAGGATGGCCAAGGAGGGCCAAGGGTCGCCAAGGATGGCCAAGGATGGCCGAGAGTCACCAAGGATGGCCAAGGAGGGCCGAGAGTCGCCAAGGATGGCCAAGGAGGGCCAAGGGTCGCCAAGGATGGCCAAGGAGGGCCAAGGGTCGCCAAGGATGGCCGAGAGTCACCAAGGATGGCCAAGGAGGGCCAAGGGTCACCTAGGAGAGGCAAAGAAGGCCAAGGGTTGCCAAGGATGGCCAAGGAGGGCCAGCAGCAGCAGGAGCTGGAGAGAGGCCAGGGACAGATTCTCCCCCAGAGTCTCAGAAGGAACCCGGCCTGCCCTCGCCTGGATCTTGGACTTCTGGCCTCAGAGCTATAAAGGTATCCACGGCTGCTGCTTCAGGCCCCCATACTGTGGGGTTTGGTTTGGGCAGCTCTGGGAAACTGACTGTCCTCCCTATTGGAGCCGAACCAGCCACCAGGCCCTGTTCTGTGTCCGAGCCGGACGCTCCACTCCCCAACACTGGAAAGCAAATACTCTGTGCACAGGGGGTGTGCAGCAGACATAAAGAGGGCAAAGCCCCTGCCCCCAGCTGGCGGGGATTCCATGCAAACCCACGTGGGGCCACCAGATGGATCTCACGGCACATGCCCATGTGATAAGCTTGGGCTCTCACCCTGCGCCATCTCGTCCTGTCCTCGGAGTGGACAGGAAGGCACCCATGTGATGAGCCTGGGCTCTCATCCTGCGCCATCTCATCCCGTCCTCAGAGTGGACAGGGAGGGGCATGTCCTCGGGTCATCGAGAGGGCACAGGCCCCAAAGACAACCCCACCCAAGGGCACCACACCAACAACCAGGGTGAGAACCAGGACCCAGATCCCAGCAGCTCCATGGCTGAGGAGATGGGTGTGTATACAAGACGCTCCCAGCACCCAACATAGGCGACCAGGACCGAGGAACTGTCCTCAAGCCCTGAAGCCTGCTGAGTTCTGTCCATCCTGGAAGGCAGAAAGACAAGAGATAGAGACGTGGCATCTGTGGAGAGCCAGGGGATTACGGCCTCCCCAAGCCCAGTTCCTGTGCACACAGGCGAGTCTGAGACATGGAAGTCAGTCACTGGGAGACGCTGTCACTTTCTTGCTTGGATGCCAAGAGCAGGACTCCTGCATCTCCCCTGCACTGTGGGTACCTCCCAGGGCGGCGGGGGGCAGTGCCCCCAGGCAGAGTGAGGACAAGAAAGAGTGGCCCTGGGGCTCTGGGCGTGGGCAGTCCAAGAACTGCGTGCCCTGCCCTTTGCTTGGGCCCGTCTACCAGCATGTCCAGCACCTGCCTGGGGGCCCTCGGCTCCCCTAGGGCCCAGCCCACCCAAGACACAGCTCTTGGCCATGAACATGAAGACGAGCCAAACTCTAGTGGCTCTTCCTGAAAGAAATGAGAACGCTCAGCCACGCCCATGCACACTTTGTTCTTTTTTTAATACTGAGGAACCAGAGTGGAGGGGTCCTGCCAGGCTGCAGTGACCCTGGGGGAAGTCAGGAGAGCCCTGGGCTGCAGGAGAGTCCCCTCAGGCTCTGAAGCAAGCTTGTCCTGGTGCTGTCAGACTGCTGACAACAGGCTTTGGGCCCTCACTCTCCAGATCCCAGAGAGCCCTCCGGGGCTCCCGGCTCTCGGGCCAGTGCTCACGTCCTCAAGTTGTCAGCCTGAAATCCTTCCCCCCGAAGTCTGCCCTGAGGGTGCCTCTCGTGCAGTGCGCAGTCCCCGCACCAGTGCAGGACCAGCTTCCCCACAGGACTGCCCACCTCTTCCTCCCCAACACCGCCTGGCCCTGGTGCCCTCACGGCCACAACAGCCGCCTGCCGCTGGGCCTTGCCCCGCCCCCACCACCCTGAGCACTCGTCCTCCTCTCCTGGGACCGCCCCAAGGCCTCCGTGCCTCTCACTCTGCAGACTCAGTGGCTGGGCCCGGGGACCGGTGGGAGCTCCCTCAGGAAGGGGGCTGAGGGTCGTTGGGGGAGGCAGTGGGGGCAGAGCCGAGTCACCAGCCTTTGGGGGTCCATGGCAAGGAGAGAGACGCCTGAACTTGGCCAATCTCCTCCTGTGTCATTTCAGGCCGGAGATGCAGGACGTGGACGGCAGCTCCCAGTGTCCAGGCCTAGCCAGCGAGAAGCAGGAGGACGTGGAGGAGGAGGATGACGATGACCTGGAGGAGGACGATGAGGACAGCCTGGCCGGGAAGTCGCAGGACGACACGGTGTCCCCCGCACCCGAACCCCAGGCCACCTATGAGGACGAGGAGGACGAGGAAGCACCCACCTCCCTGGCCGTGGGCTTCGACCACACCCGAAGGTGGGGGCAGCCGTGTGCTCCTGGACGGGGCAAGGGGGGAACGTGGGCGTCCATCGGGAGGGGGACCTCCCTCTTCAACCACTTGTGAGCCTATCCCAGGCTCAGCCCCTACTCCAGCACAGCCACCTCGGGGCTCCTACACACAGGCCAGGGCAAGGCTGAGCCACGGGCAACAGGGTCAGGGGCTCTCAGCCCCCCACCCACCCCCAGGGGCCCTGGAGGCTGGAAGCAGAGTGTGGAGGGCAAGGCATTTCCCTGCACTGAGCAGACATGGAGGCCCCCAGCCCTGCAGCAGAGCTGCCCGTCAGCCTGGGACAGCGTGTGCAGCCCCTAGAGGGCCGTGGGCACAGGGGCCAAGCACCCACTATTCTGTGCCAGCCGGAGCCACTTCCCCATGTCCTCAGTGTTCGCCGCCAGTATCAGGCTTGGGCGACACTGCCAGCATTCCCAGATCCCCCAGGAGGCCCTTCGGAGGCGGTGCTTCCTCCCCAGCCTGGATGCTGCCCCTGAGTCCCGGGAGAGGGAGCCCCGGGCCTCTCGGAGCTGCCTGGGGTCTTAGAGCATTGAAGCCTCCTTCTCCACCCTCCACTCGAAAGATCTGAGCCCCCTGCCTGCTGCCTGATGTGTGTGCACGCACTCACCCCCGCCCTGACCTCTGTCCGTCACTCTCCTGCATCCGTGTGGCTTCCCGTCCAGGCGTCTGTGTGTCCGTGTGTCTGTCTCCCTGTGCATGTGGCTGGCAGAGATGCAGTGGCGTGCATGCAGGCCCAGAGCAGGCCTTGCGGCATCAGAGAGGCGGCCAAGGCCAGGCTGCTAACAGCAGGCCCTCCCTCTCCCCGGTCATTGGTGCAGGTGTGCTGAGGACCATGAAGGCGGTCTGTTAGCTTTGGAGCCGATGCCGACTTTTGGGAAGGGGCTGGACCTCCGCAGAGCAGCTGAGGAAGCATTTGAAGTTAAAGATGTGCTTAATTCCACCTTAGATTCTGAGGCTTTAAAACATACACTGTGCAGGCAGGCTAAGAACCAGGTAGGTACCCACCAGAGCCCCACCCCCACCCCACCTGGCCTCCTCAGCCAGGGGACAGCCAGCACTCACCTCCCGCCGTGGCCCTCCCAGGCCTGGGGAAGCTCTGATCACTACTAACGCCCCCGTGCTGCATCCTCCAGATAGGCCCCAGTGACCACCGCCCTCCCGCAAGCTGGGGTGCAGCAGGGAGGGGCTGAGAGCCGATGACCCTGGCGGGACCCTCACGAGGGAGCTCACTCGTGGACACGGGCAGCTCACCTTCCTGTGGTCCTCAGTGGGAAAGGTCTGTGAGCAGGTTTCTGGCCCGCCCAGCCGCCTTCGTCTCACTCCCTCTCTGAGCTGGGCCCCAGTGGCCTGCAGTCCGGATTTTTCCCACGGGAAGAGCTGTCCAGCCGGGCGGTCTCTGCTTCCCGGCTGGAGCTATGAGGTCAGCAAGGGCACCAGGGTTGGCCCCAGGTGCTTCTCAGCTTCTCTCCTTAGGGCAGGTGGCCCCAGGGCCCTGCCCACGTATCTCTCCAGTCTATAGGGACTGGGGGTCTCATTCAGCTCTCTACAGCCCTCCCAGAGGAAACAGGTCCGCCCCAGGTCTCAGCAAAAGCCGTCTGCGTGTCTGTCTTTGTCTTTTTACTAATTCTGTCTGGAGTGTTAACTCGGGTGGGACAGCGTTGGGCTTCCCCACCTTCCTTGCCCTTAACCCGCACACGACGCTCCCCGAGTCCCATCCCCACCTGCCCTGTGCTGGGGGCAGAAGGATGTCCCATGAGCTAATGCCTGGAAACATACCGGCACTTCCTAAGAATCCCATCGGCCCAGAAATGCTGCACGTCCCTGTCCCAGAGGCAGCTCTTTAGTGTCCCCATGGTCACCAAAACAGGCATCCCCTGGCAGGGGTGGCTCTTGTTGACCCCCAGGGCCCTCCTAGACCAGACACGTGTCTGTAGTTTCTGCTGATCACCAAGTGGAGAAAACTTGGGGGGAAGGGGTGGGAAGGAGAGGAGGCTTTGAGGGGGAGGACCCCAAAGCAGCCAAGGGAACTGGTGTGCACAGGAGGCCCCGCACTGGCACCCCAGTGTCCTGGCATCACTCTGAGCAGCGGGTGGCCTTCCTCCCTCCCACTGTCACGGCTGCTCATGTCTTCCTCTTCCAGGCTGCAGAGAGAATCTGGGTCTCTTAGTCCCTTTTGCTCCCTCTTCCCACTGTGGACCAGGGCGAGGTTGAGCCAGGCCAGGGCTGCGGGAGGCTGGGAACAGACGAGGCTTGGCCCTGCCGTCCCGGGACGGTCTGTCCTGCCCGCACGCTCACCTGCCTGTGTGAAACAGCCCGCCCTGCCCATGCGCTGCCTGTCGGGGATGGCCCGCCCTGCGCACGCACTCACCTGCCTGTCTGGGATGGCCCGCCCTGCCCATGCGCTGCCTGTCGGGGATGGCCCGCCCTGCGCACGCACTCACCTGCCTGTCTGGGATGGCCCGCCCTGCCCACGTGCTCACCTGCCTGTCTGGGATGGCCCGCCCTGCCCATGCGCTGCCTGTCTGGGATGGCCCGCCCTGCCCACATGCTCACCTGCCTGTCCTGTGTGTGTGTCATCCCCTCCCCGCCAGGCATATGCAATGATGCTGTCCCTTTCCGAAGACACTCCTCTCCACACCCCCTCCCAGGGCTCTTTGGACGCTTGGTTGAACATCACTGGAGCCACGTCGGAGTCTGGAGCATTTCACCCCATCAACCACCTCTGACGGGCTGGGCGGCCGGGGGCCGGCGGCCAGAGTGAGGGCACCAGCCGCGGAGGACGGAGGCTGACGGGGCCGCGGAGGACCCCGTCCCTGCGTGTGGCCACTCCTCAGCATCCTCCCCACCCACCATGTTTCATTCCGACTTTTCCAGTGGAAACTCAGACCCCGAAAGTCCCTAAAGCAGCCGTAGAATCTCACAATCTCCAACGATTGGTCTTGAGAACACTGTTCAGTGATGGTCCTGCAGGCGGCCGTCCAGAGACAGCCAACGGAGCTGCCTCGCAGAATCAGCCAGTGGGCAGGTGGACGCTCCGCTGAGACACAGAATCAACCCGTGGACACCGTGGACAGGTGGACGCTCCGCTGAGACACAGAATCCACCTGTGGACAGGTGGACGCTCCGCTGAGACAGAAGCTGGTGGCCACTGCTGGGTGCCTGCGTGGGGTCGCAGAAGGGAGTGGATAGACGGGTGTGCTCAAAAGAGAGAGATCAGTCAAATGATTTTTATAATGAAATGACAAGAATAACCCTTTTGGTAATCGTATTGACTACAGAGTCTATTTAAGCATGTGGTTTTAAAAATAGACAGTATTTTTTAAAAATCAAAAAATGACTTGCAAATTGTTTTTTAAAAGTAATTTTGCATTGCTTTGAAATTTGAGCTCGTTTGCAAACCCGAGTCTGCCTGGGAACCCGCACTGTGCCTGGGCGTGTTCTTTATACTGTAGATAATGGAGAAATTTTCTATCTCTGTCCCTATTTGTATACACCAAGGTGACGCTGGGTGCCCCGAGGCAGAACAAGAGGCATGGGACCACACCCGCGAGCCGTGCAGACTGCTGAGGAAGTCTTAGACAGGGTGCCCTGGGCTGCAGGCCTGCCCGAGGCTGGGATGGGGAGCATGCCTGCCATCATGTGACATGGAATTGGTGCCAGGGCCGCCACGTGGCCTTCAGAGGAATCCACAGGCCCCCACCTAAGACCCCTCAATTGTACGGGGAAGTCGAGGGCCCATGGCTTGAGTCCACCATGCAGAGATGTGGCCGGGCACCCACCTTCCTTCCCTCCTCTGTCCCTGCCTTGCCCACCCCACGCCGGAACCCACCGCCGTCTTCGGAAGGCAGGGCCTTGGCCATGTCCTGGGTCTCCCAACTCCCACCTGACCCCAGCCTCTCCGGTGTCCTCCACGTGGCTGCCCTGGGGAGCGATCCCAGCGCATGGCTCCGGGCCACCAAGCCGTACCTGTGCCTGAGACTCCGGATGGACGACACAGTCACCACGTCGCTCTTCCTGTGCGCTCTTGGTGAGACACAGCTTGAGAACAGAAGGACGTCGGGGGAACCTGCCGCAAGCAGCAGAGACAGCACAACCCCCGGGGCCCGGCCGCCTCCCTCTCTCGGGATGCAACTTCTTCCCCACTCGGATGGGCTTTAAATTATTCCCATAGGGGCCAATTTCAAATAATTTTTTCCCTGATGGAATTTACCTTAATCTGTATATAACTTGTAATTTTTTCTAATTCATTTCTTTTCTTATTTTATTTCCTCCTTAACAGTATTTTTGGCATTAGACATTCTTATTGTGAAGAAATAATGTTAATATAAGTATCTGGTGAAGGACCAAAACCGTGTAATAAGGTTGTGTGTCGTGTGGGAGTGGGGCGATTTTTTATGTGCCAAATACCCCCGTCCCCCCCATGAATCCTGCTGTCCCTGCTGCCGTTTACCAGACAATCATATGTTTTTGTTAAATTTGCGTTTCAGTTGCATTTGCATTTAAGACAAGTGTTCTATTTATTTCTTGTATTGTTTGGAAGAAAAAATCATGATAGTGTCCCAACAAGAAGAGAAAAAAAACGCCCACGTTGCCCTTAAAAAAAAAAAAGAGCGTAAATACAAACAGGAGTGGTGCAAGCCACCTTGGTGTGGGTTTGTGTCACGCGTGGACATCTCAAGCTGTCCCCAGCGGTGACAGGAGATGTCCTGGCTGCTCCAGGCCAAAAGACAATCGTCTCTGTGGGTGCCAGGCGGTCCAGGCTTGCACTGAAGACTTGCCATGGGGAGGTTCCTGCAGGAGGCTCCACCTGATGTATCACAGTGAAAGGGACCCCTCCCACGCCAGATCTGCACGGCGTGACAAGACGAGACCCACCTGTGCGTGCGCTGGGGCCACGTGCGGCCTGGGTGGCCCCCCGGGGCAGCGGGGGAGCTGCCTGCAGAAGAGCCAGCTGGTGTGTCGGGAAGGATTCAGGATCTGCAAACACAACCGTTCAGGCCTCCTTATGCGTTTCCACAACATCCCCTGGGTCAGACCCACCAGGTACCGCATAGGAATTTCCAGTTTTCCTTGATCTAGATGGGATTCTTGTAAAAATTCAACCTCGGACATAAACACCCCATTTCTGTAAACCCAAATTATATGATTTCTTCTGTGAAAGAGTAAGGTGTGTGCTTTTTTTTTTTTTTTTTTTTTTTTTTTTTTTTTTTTTTTTTGCAATACGGCCCCATCTCTCTGAAGTGGGACGTTCGGACGGATGGAGCCCTCAGCGCATCTTTTCGGCAGAAGCAGAACCGATGAGGGCCACCCTTACCGTTGCTCTCCGGATCTCCCTGTCCCATCCCGCCGTTTTCAGCTGTCTTCCCAAGCATCCTGTCTTCTCTCGGCGCTCTTTCCTTCCACCCTTCCCAAGAGTCCTGGTTGCACGTTTTAAGTCACATATTTTTGTCCCCCTGAAAATGATAGCAAGCCCAGTTTCTCCTGAGCATCCAGCCCCCAGGTCCCAGCACTTGGCATTTTCAGGAGGCCCTGTTCTTACTGCCCCTGACAAAGACAGCACTTATTTCCTGGGCTGGTGCACCCCAAAACATGGCGCCGACACTTAGCGTGGCCCCAGGCCCCAGCGAGCCTTGCCCTCCCAGCTTTGCTCCGCCCAGCAGTGTTGGTGCCCAGAGATGACATGGGCCAGGGAGCCCGGCCCAGGTGTGAGAATTCAGAGATTCTGGCCTTCAACTGTCACCACACTATAAGGGGCCCATGTCGCTGTGTGGCATGGACAGGGACGCGACAAGGCAACTGGCTGTGTCTGTGGCCAGGTGGCCAGGGTCAGGGCTGCAAGCCAGGGGTCCAGGGCCCCTCCGTTCAGCCTAAATGCTGCCCCAATGCTAACTCCTTGGATTGTCAACCCCCATCCCCCAAACGGAAATTCCGAAGGAGGCCTCCTCGCACCTGCCCTCTGCTGCTCCTCAGAACCCAACCCCCAGCGAGCCGACGTCCCCACCAGTTCCTGCTCTCATCCCCAGGTTGGGCCCATGGGGTTGCTCCTCTGTGGGCCCGGCAGACCCTTCATGAGGGGGACCCAAGATGTCACTGACTCCAACCCAGAGGAGCGAGCCCCTGCACCCTGCATGGGGCCCTGGGGTGTGGAGCAGTGGCTGGGATGGGCATGGCGTGGCCTGAGAGACTACCCAGCTGGAGAGGCCTTCCTTTACAAGGCCATGCTTGCAGCTGTCCCATCCAGACCCCGACTGGCCAAGACCTCCACATCCCCAGAGTCCAGCCCTGGAAATTCCAAGGGCCCTGGTGTCCTCTGCCTTCCCCGCTTCCCCGTGAGCGTCTGCAAAGCACTTGCCTGAATACATATCACGTATTTTAGACTCGAAGCCTCGAAGCACTGGATTGTGGTCCCCTGCTCCTCTGTCCCGTCCCCCTGCCCAAGTGACTGAAACCTACTGAGCTATATTCACTGTGCTGTCCTAGGGGAGGGAGAGGAGAGCTCGCCCCTGCACTGCAGCCTTGTGGGGGAGGGCAAGGCTCCCCTCCCAGCCAGGGATGCCAGGACGTAGCTGCTCCTGGTCAGTGGAGGTCAGCCGGGTATCAAAAGCCATGAAACTGTGTCTCTGTAGCAATGAGTGATACTGTGACGAAAACATTCTTGCGTTCTTCTGAGAAGAGCTCCTCAGCTCCTTCCATTCCATACTTGTGTTTGTTTTGTTCTTCTCTGTCACTGGTTCGTATCACCACTTTTGGAAAAAAACTACAAAAATAAATAAAAGGCAGCTTGAGTTTCCAAACGTGCGATTCACTCGTGAACAAAAGTCATTCTAACAATTGCCTTTGGCGTCACGTGCATTGCCACTTCTCTTTCAGCACAAGGGATGCTGAGCCCTGGTGTCAGAATCGTAATTTAAAGCGTGTGTGTATACGGACTTTGTCCCTTAAGGTCTATATAAAGAATCCTCGCAGAATCACAGACCTGTGCCGCCCGCCACCTTTTGCCATTGTTACATGATAGATTTGGTTTCGTTTTGTTTTGTTTTGTTTTTTCTTTTAGAACTGTACAGTGTTGAAAAAGAAATCAAATGTAAATGTCCGGTTTTCATATAATGTTTAAAAAGACCATTGAGGAGGAGGCTGGCGCTCGCCCCACGTCCCCCTTGATTGTAAATTGCTTCTGTTTATAAGTAAACTGTGCATGACTCCTGCGTAGCGGTCATTATCGTGTCTGTTGGTGAAATTTTTATTAAAAGGAAAATTCTGTAGATGCACTTATTGAATATGTGATTAGGATCTACGTCCGAGACTAGGAGTCCTGAACTGCCGACGCAAAAGAGGCACAGTTCCCAATTAATACGGAAATCGCTGTGGGAGAAGAATGAAATGAGACATGAAGTGTAGGAAATCATGAAAAGAACAACTTTGCAAATTTCATTCTGATGCTTGTGATAAAGACAAATGTACTTGTGTAGAGACATTTCCTTAAGAGAAGGCCTAGGAGAAGCTGATTTTGAGGTTAATGCTGTAGAATAGGACTGTATACCAAATGTAATCTTTCCAATGCTCCAATGAATTTATACATGAGATTGATATGCAATAAATCTGTGTGCTTTTCTAAGCCTCGGTGCCCGCGAGCTTCATTGAGGGAGAGGCCCCAGGCTTGTGGAAGGGAGAGGAGGCGCAAGCCAGGACTTGGCCGAGGTCCAGGCTCCCTGGCCTTGACTGAGGAGTCCCGGGGCCAGGCCTTGATGCCCTTGGAGCGTTGTTCCCTCCATCTTCCAGGGCAGACTCCTGGCTATTCCCATTTTCCAGAAAAGAATAAGCTCAGGAAGGCATCAACTCCCTGGACAGCCCTGCAGTGAGCATGGTGACCTCCAGGTGTGTCCCTCCGCCAAGCATGATGGCCTATAGATGCAGCAGCCTCCAGGCATGTCCCCCAGCTGTGCCTGCCTCCAGGTGCACAGGACCCAGGGCCTACCCCACAGGCCTTGCCCCGAGGCCTCCGGGGGACGCAGCATTCCTTGCTGGAGGTGCTGGGGGAACCGATCTTCCACGGCAACATTCCCCAGGCTTTTTAGCACCTGGTTTCATGGCAGACAGGTTTTCCACAGACCAGGGGATGGATGGCTTGGGGCTGATTCAAGTGCATTACATATATCGTCCACTGTATTCCCATTATTATTACATTAGAGTATATAATGAAATAATTCTACAACTCACCATAGTGTAGAATCCGTGGGAGTCCTGAGCTTGTTTTCCTGCAGCTAGATGGTCCTATCTAAGGGTGATGGGAGACAGTGACCGATCATCAGGCATTAGATTCTCATGAGGAGCGAGCAGCCTAGATCCCTCACGCACAGTTCACAATAGGGCTCACGCTCCCATGAGAATCTCACGCTGCCGCTGATCTGACAGGATGTGGAGCGCAGACGATGATGCGGACGATGGGGAGCGGCTGTAAACACAGAGGAAGCTGGGTTCGCTCAACCACTTCTCCCCCCATGCTGTGCGGCCCGGGTCCTAACAGGCCAAGAACTGGTCCTGGCCCATGGCCTGGGGTCTGGGGACCTCTGTTCTAGGCCGGTCCTCAACCCACCCCTTCCTAAGGGTGGCCCTCCCCATGTCAGCCCTCCCTGAAAGCTGTGTCCACCAGCACCTCACACAGCCTGACACTGTCCTGACAAGGGACAGCCACATGGGGTGGGGGGTGGGAAGCAGAGGCCCTGGGGCTGGAGAAGACCCAGTTTCCTCAGGGGCTTCTCTGGCATTCCTTCCTGGGGCCCTCCTGCCTCCGGGAGAGGCTCCATCCCCCACCCCGATTCTGCTCTGACCCCGACCCAGAAGCCTAGGGTGGGTAAACCTCAAAGGGGAATGTCCAGCCAGGCCCAGTCCAGCCTCCCCAGCCAGGATTGCCCCAAACAGTCTCACCCACATAGGTCCCCACTGGCTCCCTGCAGACACAGAGGTGAACTGATGTGCCCCAGGCAACCTGGCTTCCCACCCAGGGCCTCTGAATGCCTCCTGGGCTCCGTTCTGCCAGGCTCTGGAGCTGTGCCCTACACCTCTCCCCTCCCTCACCCCCGAGTGTCTGGAACACAGGCCTGGCTGGGGTTCCGGGAAGGTGGGCAGTCATTACCCACACGCGGTCAACAGCCTTGCTTCGGAGTCAACACCGCGGGCCTTCGACCATCTCCCAGCAGCATCTTCTTCCAAGGGCCCCTGTTTGAGAGTGGCCCAGGCTGATTATAAAACTGACATTTATGATGCCAGACACCTGCTCACATCAGCCACCACCACAGCTACCGCCTTGGCCGTGCCTATGGGAACCTCTCACCTGCCTGAGACCTCACAGACCCTCCTGCCTACAGCCTCCCCTCCCCACTCCCTGAAGCTCCCTACCCCCACCCCTCCATGCCACCCTCCTCAGCCACTCCAGTCCCCAGGGAGCAGCCCCGAACTCCCAGGACCCATAATACCACCAGCAAGAGATCCTCCCCACCCGCCAGACCACACGGGAGGGGGCTCGGCAGCGCCTCTTCCACACGCCAAGAGCCCTGGGCTGCCCGTCTGACACCCCCGTATCTATCCCTTCGCATTTGTGGAAGGAGAGGCAGCTGTAGGCAGGGAACTAGCTCAGCTTCCTCCAGCACAGCTGAAGTGCTCAGGGATTCTAAGCCTCCCCGTAGACTGGCACCTTGAGACCCCAGGTCATGCAGGGCACCCCTTAGCCTCTGTCCACTGAGTCCAAAAATACCACATGCACTGGATTTGGGGCTGTGAGGACTCCTGGGGGCTCCCTGATTCATCTCTCGGCCCCCAAAGCCTGGCTTGGGGCCCATGCCTGGGAGAAGGCTGCTTGCTTGAATGAATGACGGGATGAGTGAATCAGTGGCTTGCTGTGAGGGCCATTACTCAGCACGGATTCTGGGATCACCAGGGCCTCCCAAGTCCACCGAGCGGCCAGAGAAGGCTCTAATGTAGGTAAAGGGAAGCGGGGTGGGGGGCGGGCCGGGGTCCTCAACGGCAGCTGCTGGTGGCAGCCAAACGGGCACACGCAGAGGCTGATCTCAGAACAAGATCCCAGACCCGAGTCTGGGGTGTTGAGCATTTTTATGTTCTTAACAACACCACGTGAAGTGTTTACACAGTGCTGGACTAGCTGGGGCAATGCCTTTCAATATTTCAAGGTTCCTTCCCTTCCCGATGTGATTCACGAAGCGGCGGTGAGATCTTAAGCCCCCTCAGTCAGATGTGGGCTTGGCCCCGGGAGCCTGAGGCCCAGAGACAGCCTGGAAGGCTTCTCTCTGGGAAACACGTTTCCGCTCTCAGAGGACAAATTATGTGAATCACAGAACTGATGGATGGCCCTGATCCCAAAAGTCACTCACAGCAATCGAATGACAGTACACAACCTCCGCATAATGGCCCTTCCCTGGAGCTGGCCACGCTGGGCCTCCACGAGTGAAAACCCTTCCCATCTTTGTTCAGCCTGGCAAACTTTCTCCTCATTAGCCCTGGAGGGGAGAGGAAAAATCTATGGAATAAGGGAGCTATCTGATAATGGCCCTATTGTCAGGGCGACCCCAGAGGGAGAGAGAACAGAGACTCACAGAATATTGCTGACAAGTGGACTTTGTCTTCCTGCGGCCGGTTCCTCGCATAAAAGACGGAGGAAAAAGGCTCCATTTTGGAAACAGGGAAAAATCAACAGGAGAAAAAAAAATGTGTCAATGAGGAATCTGTTTTCTGGGAAAAGAGATGCTTTTTAATTCCCCTTCAGATTCATTTTGGGCCAAGTGAGCTTGTCAGTTATTTGCAGAGAAGCTATTTTGAGAAGCATTAACCTTAATTCTCATGGCAGCAAAAGCCTCCCAAAAATCAAAATGTGTCCTCATTCAGGGTAAAATGGCCAGAACGAGGGTGGCTTTTGTACAGACAGAGGTGCCCAGAGAAAGGTGTCCCGCAGCATAAGTTGCTCAAGGGGGACTCTGGGATAGAGGCAGCCACCAGCCCTGAGCCTGGCTGCCACCCCTGCTGGTGGAAGGGGTCCGGGCTCTCCACGGCGGGACAATGTCTCCCACAAGCCTTGGTCCTCATTCAGGACAGGGAAACCGGATGGAATTCACGCCCCCAGTTCCAGGGAATAAGAGAAAGAAATTCTGAGATGACAAGCAGAGCCCAGGCATGACCCGAACCCCAAAGAGGCGCTGAGGCCCACCCAAGAGCCCGAGGGAGGGAGCTGGCTCTTCCTCTGTCCCGCGTTGGGGTATGTGGTCCTGGATTCCTGAGCCCATCAGGCTACCCGGAGGCTCCAGGAAGCCAGAGAGGCAAGGACAGAGCAGGGTCCAGCTTTAAGACGCAGTGAATAGCAGGCACTCATCCATGTAAGATCTGTGCACCAGCGCCCACAGCAGCCTTGTCATCACAGCTCCAACCCGGAAAGGACCCAAACGTCCACCCACTGGTGCCTGCAGGGACTATGCAAAGGAACAAAGACCTCCCAAATGAGAACAGGCAGAGGCCACTTACTCAGAGCTTGCTGTAGCAAGAGAGCCGGCCGCCATGGCCTGCCTGGCAGAGCCTCCAAGGCAGGCAAGGGGCTGGGAAGCCTCAGAGTGGAGATGGGAAGGCTCCAGGTGAGCCCCGATGGAGGCTGTTGGCCTGGGGAGCTGGAGGCGGCTGACCAGAAGCAGGTGTCCTTCGGGATTAGGGAGGGGGCCTGTGAAGAGTTGGAATATGAACTGAAGTGGGGACAAAACTTAGGGAGGCCGTCAGTTGCCAATCAAGTGTTGGCCATTTGGGGGCCAGCTGTGGCAGACGTTAGTGCTTTTCATTGCTGCAGCCTGTGAGTGCTGTTTTTTTAAATAAAATTTCATTATTAAAGCAGTTTTAGTTCACAATAAAACCAATCAGAAAGTGCAGAGATGGCCATGTGCTCCCAGCCCCCACACATACACAGCCTCCCCCATTATCACCGTCCCCCATCTCAGCAGATGAGCCTGCATCCACACGTCCTCACCCACAGTCCCCGTCAGGGTTCATTCTTGGAGTACATTCTATGGGTTTTGACCAACGTGGACTGGCGTGGATTCCCCACATCAGTGTCATACAGCTGGGTTTCACCGCCCCAAAAATCCTCTGGGCTCTGCCTCTTCATCCCTCCCTCCCTGCAACCCAGGCAACCCGACCTTTTTATTCTCCACAGCGTTGCCCTGGCCAGAATGTCATGTCGTTGGAATCACACAGTGTGTATGCAGCCTTTTCAGACTGGCCTCTTTCACGTAGAAATATCCATTTAAGATGTTTTCAGGTATTTTCTTTTCCTTTTCTTTTTCTGAGACAGAGTCTCTCTCTGTGGCCCAGGCTGGAGTGCAGTGGCGTAATCTCGGCTCACTGCAGCCTCTGCTTCCCGGGTTCCAGTAATTCTCCTGCCTCAGCCTCCTGGGTAGCTGGGATTACAGGCACGCTCCACCCCGCCTGGCTAATTTTTGTATTTTTAGTAGAGATGGGGTTTCACCATGTTGATCAGGCTGGTCTCGAACTCCCGACCTCAGGTGATCCTCCCACCTCGGCCTCCCAAAGTGCTGGGATTACAGGTGTGAGCCACTGCACCCGGCCTCCTTCATGTCTTTTCATGGGTTGATCACTCATGTCTTTTAGCGCTGAATGATATTGCACTGTCTGGATGGACCACAGTTTATTTAACCACTCACCTACTGAAGGACATGGTGCCAGCTTCCAAGTTTCGGAAGCCACTATAAAGGTTTTTGTTTGGATACGTTTCCAACCCCTTTGGGTGAAAAGGACTATGGTTTCTGTGTCCTACGATGAAAGTGTGTTTACATTTGTAAGAAAACACCAAAGTCTTCCAGAATGGCTGTACCGTTTTGCATTCCCATCAGTCACGAAGGAGGGCTCCTGTTGCTCCACATCCTCACCAGCACGTGGCATCCCCTGTGTTCTGGATTCGGGCCGTTCTAACAGGCGTGTACTAGCAACGCACTGGGGCTTCAATTTGCAGCCGCCTAACGATGCCATGTGGAGTGTCTCCCCACTGCTTCAGATCTTCTGCAGATCTTCTCTGTGAGGGGTCTGTTCAGGTGGGCACTTTCTTATTGCTGAGTGTGCTCTAGTCCTGCACATGGTCTGGCCTTTGGTCCACTTCGCCTCTGAAAACAGTGATGCCTCCATTGGAAGGAAGACTGCTCGGCAATGATGGGACAGCCGCTGGTGCGGGCCTCAAAGCCACACGGCTGAATCTTTAAGCCAGTGTGCCAGTGAAGGGAGCCATGGGCTGGAGAGTTCTGTGCAACCGATGTCTGGAAAAGGCAAAGCTACGGGATGGGGCACAGATCCATGCCGGGGGCGCAGGGCCAGGGGACTTACTGCGATGGGCACAGCAAGACTTCTAGAGCGACGGACACATCCTATATCATGATGGTGGTTACACAGGTATACATTCATTAAAACTCATCTCACTGTACATTTTAAAAGGGTGATTTTACTGCACGTAAATTGTGCCTCGATTAACATCATTTGTCAAAAACTGTATGTCCCGCCCATCCCCACTTTAAGGCTGGGGTCTATCATGGAGCTGCCATTCCTGGAGGCCCTGGTGCAGCTTAAAGCAGCACTTCTCACCCAGGCTCCCCACTCCCCCAGGCCTACACTCCTAGGCTCACCCAGGCTTCCCCTACCCTGAGACCTACACTCCTAGGCCAGCCAGTCATCCTACCCTTGGAGAGGCTCTTCCCCCACTAAAGCACAAGCTGACCAGCAGCAAGCCCAGGGGGTCCTCGAGACTAGGGGCGTGGGGCGGGGTGGAAGGGTGGGTAGCAAGGAGCAGAAAGGGTCTTGGCTTTGCCGAGGGCCAGTGCTGTGGGCTCCCAGCCTTGCCTGGCCCCAGGCCTTTGGGGTATGCCTACTTCCAGCCCCTCCGAGCCAGCACAGAGCTTCTGAACAGATTTTCTGCTTGATATCATTCAAAGAGTTTAAAAACACACAGAGCAGCGCTGTAGGCTTTGATGGTTACATATGCCCATAGCAAGGGAACAAAAATGTGGTATGAGATGGATAAATACCAAATTCCGAGTTGTGGTTTCTTCTAGAAAGAAAGGGAGGTGGTGGGCTGGGGGCCGGGGGAGTGAACAGGCTTGGAGGGTGGGCTTCAATTTTATGTGCAGTTGTAGACACTTCAGGGTTCTCTAAATCCCATTCAGGTCACCTGCAGAGTGACAGAGACAGAGAGAGGAGAGAGAGAACAAGACAGTTACTGTTACATCCTGTTTTACGTTTTGTTGCCTCACTGCACAAGCCAGGCCAGTGTTGAGTGGCAGTGCTGAGTGGACTTCCTTGCCAGGCTCAAGATCCCAAAGAGAAAGTTATCCATTCTCCAGCATCAGGTCTGCTGTGAGCTATCAGGTACCCTTTATGACACTGAGCAAGTGACCTTCCGTTTCTACATCACTGAGATTTTTATTTTATTTATTTTATTTATTTATTTGAGACAGTCTCACTCTGTCACCCAGGCTGGAGTACAGTGGTGCGATCTCGGCTCACTGCAAGCTCCGCCTCCTGGGTTCACACCATTCTCCTGCCTCAGCCTCCCGAGTAGCTGGGGCTACAGGTGCCGGCCACCACGCCCAGCTAATTTATTTTTTGTATTTTTAATAGAGATGGGGTTTCACCGTGTTAGCCAGGATGGTCTCGATCTCCTGACTTTGTGATCCACCCACCTCAGCCTCCTAAAGTGCTAGGATTACAGGTGTGAGCCACTACACCCGGC
This sequence comes from Macaca mulatta, assembly GCF_049350105.2. Classification (NCBI taxonomy): domain Eukaryota; kingdom Metazoa; phylum Chordata; class Mammalia; order Primates; family Cercopithecidae; genus Macaca; species Macaca mulatta. The sequence continues at coordinate 237,340,068 of NC_133406.1, read as the reverse complement.
CTAGATTTTTTTTTTTTAATAAGCATTTGGTTGAGTCAAATTCTTTCTCTTGACCTATTGAAAAGTTATATGATTTTTCTCCTTCAGTCTGTTAATGTGGCAAATTACACTGACTGAATTTCTTTTTTTTTTTTTTTTTTTTTTTTTTGAGATGGAGTTTTTATCACCCAGGCTGGAGCGCAGTGATGCGATCTTGGTTCACTGCAACCTCCACCTCCCAGGTTCCAGTAATTTTCCTGCCTCAGCCTCCTGAGCAGCTGGGATTACAGGTGCCCACCACCATGCCTGGCTCATTTTTTGTATTTTTAGTAGAAATGGGTTTTCATCATGTTGGGTAGGCTGGTCTTGAACCCCTGACCTTAGGTGATCCACCCACCTCGGCCTCCCAAAGTGCTGGCCACTGACTGATTTTCAAATATTAAGCCAACCTTGCATTCCTAAGATAAGCCTCACTCGATCATGAGATGTTACTGATTAGATAATAGCTGGATTTAATATTTTATAAAATAATTCCATACCTATATCCATGAGGAATATTAGTCTATACTTTTATTTTCTTGTGACTTTTTAGTATCAGTGTCAGGACAATACTGGCCTCATGAAATGAGTTGAGAAATGTTTTTTTCTTCCTCATGTTTCTGAAAGAGGTTATGTGAGATTGGTATTATTTCTTCCTTTTCACTGAATGTTTAACTGAACTCACCAGTGTTGTCATTAGGGCCTGGAGTATTCTTTGTGTAAAGGTTTTTTTGGTTTTTTGTTTGTTTTTTAATTAAGGATTCTTACCATAAGTTTAGGGATAAAAAAATAAAAAACAGGCCCTGTGCAGTGGCTCTCGTCTGTAATCCCAGCACTGTGGGAGGCTGAGGCTGGCAGATCACTTGAGCTCAAGAGATCAGCCTGGGCAATAAGGCAAAACCCCATCTCTACAACAAATTTAAAAATCAGCTGGGTCTGGTGCATGCCTGTGGTCCCAGCTATTCAGGAGGCTGAGGTAGGAGGACTGCTTGAGTCTGGGAGGTCGAGGCTGCACTGAGCCATGATTGCACCACTGCACTCTGGCCTGGGTGACACAGTGAGACCCTGTCTCAAAAAATAATAATGGTAATAATAAACAAAATATAAAATTGCATGTTTTCAATAGACACAGTGCTATTTTGATTTTCTATTTGTTCTTATGCCAGTTTTGATGATTTGTGTCTTTTAAAGAACATGGCCTCATGCCTGTGGTCCCAGCACTTTGGGAGGCCGAGGTGGGTGGATCATGAGGTCAGGAGATGGAAACCATCCTGGCTAACATGGTGAAATCCCGTCTCTACTAAAAATACAAAAAATTAGCTAGGCGTGGTGGTGGGCGCCTGTGGTCCCAGCTACTCAGGAGGCTGAGGCAGGAGAATGGCGTGAACCCGGGAGGTGGAGCTTGCAGTGAGCCAGGATCGTGCCACTGCACTCCAGCCTGGGACAGAGCGAGACTCTGTCTCAAAAAAAAAAAAAAAAATGGCCATTTCATCTAAGTGATTGAATCTATTGGCAAAAGCTTACTCAGAATATTTTCTTATCATTTTAATGTCTGCAAGATCAGTAGCATGGCCCTCTTTCTCTCCTGATATTGGTAATTTGAGCCTTATCTCTTTCTTTTGTAATCTAGTATTATCAATTTTATTGATCTTTTCAAAGATAGCCTTTTATTTTATTGATTTTCTCTATTATTGTCTATGGTACTGATTTCCATTGATTTATTATTTTTTAATTTACTTTGGCTTTAGTTTGCACTAATTTTTTTCACTTAAAGATGGAAGCTTAGATCAATTTTCAACATGTCTTCTTTTCTAATAAGCATTCAAAGTCATCGTTAAGGGCAGTCCACACATTTTCATATTATGTATTTTCATTATAATTCAGTTCAAATATTTTCTAATTTCTTCTGCAATTCCTTCTTTGACCTTCAGGTTTCTTAAAAGTGCATTAATTTCCAAATATTTAAGAATTTTTCAGATATCATTTTGTGATTGGTTTCTAATTTAATTGTATTGTCAGAAAACATACTCTGTGGGATTTCAGTCATTTTAAATGTATGCAGGCATGTTTTATGGCCTAATATGTGGTCTGTCTTGGTGTATATTTCATGTGTACTTGAAAAGAATATGAATTCTGGAGTTCATATAGTCCATACAGTGCTCTATAAATGTCAATTAGGTCAAGTTGGTTGATAGGGTTGGTCAAGTGTTTTATACCCTTGGCGATTTTTCTATCTAGTGTCCTATCAGTTGTTGAGAGCAAGTGTTGAAACCTTCAACTATAACTGTGGGTCTGGTTTCCTTTCAGACTGGTCAGTGGTCATCTGCTCTTGTGTGTATTTTGAAACTATTATTATGTGCATAGGCACTTAGGACTATCTTCTTGACCAACTGAATCCTTTATTATTACATATTTCCCCATGGTAATATTCTTATTCTGAAATATGCTATTGTCTACTATTAGCAGAGCCATGCCTGCTTTCTTGTGACTAGTATTTGCATGCATATCTTTTACTTTCCTTTTACTTTCATCCTATCTGTATCTTTATATTTGAATCACCCTATCTAATAAGCATCATGTCATTGGGTCTTGCTTTTGATCCAGTCTGACAATCTCTACCTTTTAATTGGTGTGTTTAATCCATTCACCTTTAATATAATTATTGATATGGTTAGATATAGGCTACCATCTTGCCATTTGTTTTCTGTTTGTCAGATCTGGTTTTCGTCTTTGTTTCTGTTCCCCTGCCTTCTTTTGGATGAGTATTTTCTAGGATTCAATTCTCTCTTCTCCCTGGGCTTATTAGCTATCGCTCCTCACCTTAATTTTTAGTGTCTGATTTAGAGTTTTCAGTATTTACCTTTATCATTATCTATCTTTAAGTGATATTATACTCACTGTAAAATATACAAACTTTACTCTGGTATATTTCTATTCTCTCCTCCTGCCTTTTGTGCTTTTACTGTAATATATTTCACTTTTACATATAAATGTGATAATACACTGTTGTTATTTTCACATTAGTCTCTGATCTTTTAAAGAAATGTTTTGGGCCGGGTGTGGTGGCTCACACCTGTAATCCCAGCACTTTAGGAGGCCAAGGCAGGCAGATCACAAGGTCAAGAGTTCAAGACCAGCCTGGCCAACACGGTGAAACCCCCATCTCTACTAAAAATATACAAAAATTAGCCAGGCATGATGGTGCATGCTTGTAGTCCCAGCTACTTGGGAGGCTGAGGCAGGAGGACCACTTGAACCCAGGAGGTGGAGGTTGCAGTGAGCTGAGATCATGCCACTACATTCTAGTCTGCGTGACAGAGTGAGACTCCATCTCAAAGAAAAAAAAAAAAAAAAAAAGGAATGTTTTGAAGCACAGAAAAAAACGCCTCTCAAATTTATCGACATATTTGCCATTTCCAGTGGGTTTCTACGCCTTGTGCAGACTTTAATTTATATCTGATATCATTTGCTTTTAGCCTGAAAAAATTCCTTTGACATTTCTTATAGTGTAGGTCTACTGGTGATGCATTTTCTCAGCATTTGCCTTAAAATGTCTTTATTCTCCTTTCATTTTTGAAGGATATTTTCACGAGAAATGGACATCTTGGTTGACAGTTTTGTTTTCTTTCAGCACTTTAAAGATGTTGTTCTAGTTCTCTCAGCTTTCAGTGTTTCCGATGACAAGCCAGCAGTTATTTTTGTCTTTATTCCCTTGTGATTTTTCCCTCTGTCACTGGTTTTCAGCCATTTCATTATGAGATACCTTGGTGTGGTCTGCTTTGTACGTATGCTGCTTTGACATCTTTGTACTTATTCTATTTCATTCTAAGGTCCTTGGATCTGTGGACCTACGAGTTTTTATATATGAAAAATTTTCAGCCATTCTTTTTTTTTTTTTTTTTTTAATAAGACAGAGCTTTGATCTGTCACCCAGGCTGGAGTACAGTGGCCCAACCACGGCTCACTGGAGCCTTGACCTCCCTGGACTCAAGCAATCCTCCCACCTCAGTCTCCCAAGTAGCTGGGACTACAGGCATGCACCACCACGCCCAACTAATTTTTGTATTTTTAGTAGAGACAGGGTTTCACCATGTTGCCCAGGCTTGTCTCGAACTTCTGGCCTCAAGTGATCCATCCACCTCAGTCTCCCAAAGTGCTGGGATTACAGGTGTGAGCCACTGAGCCCAGCCATTTCTTTAAACATAGTTTCTCCCTTCCCCCTCCCCCATTTCTGGTCCTCCAGTTACACATATTGTTAGACTGCTTGATGCCTGATGCTGTCTCACAGGTCAACAAGGCTCTGTTTCTTCCTTTTCACCGGGTTTTTCCTCTGCATGCTTCAGTTCAAGTAACTTGTATTATCCTGGCTTCAAGTTTACTGAGTAGTTTAATCTGCTGTTAATCTCATCCAGTAGATTTTTTGTTTCATACATTGTGTATTTTCATCTTTAGAATTTCCATTTGATTCATTATTATACTTTCCATCTCTCCTTTGACTATGATCATGGTTTCCTATAAATCCTTGAAGAGGTAGGTAGGTAGGTAGGTAGATAGATTTTTTTTTTTTTTTTTTTGAGACAGGGTCTGGCTCTGTTGCCCAGGCTCGAGTGCAGTGGTGCGAGTTCAGCTCACTGCAGCCTCCAAATCCCAGGCTCAATTGATCCTCCCACCCCAGTCTCCCGAGTATCTCGCCTGGCTAATTCTTTGTATTTTTTGTAGAGATGGGGTTTCACCACGTTGCACAGGCTGGTCTTGAACTCCTGGACTCAAGCAACTCACCATCTCAGCCTTCCAAAGTGCTGGGATTACAGGCATGCAGCACCGTGTCCAGCTGATCCTTGGGCGTATTTTTGATGGTTGTTTTAAATGCCTTCTCTGTGAATCCTGTCATCCATATCATTTCTGGGTCTGTTTCTATTGACTGATTTTTTTCCCAATTATCTGTCACAGGTTCCTGTTCCTGCTTCTTCACATGTCTAGTAATTTTGCATTGGGTGCTGGAGGTTGTAAATGTCAAAGTGTTCGAGTTTCTGGATTTTATTGGCCTTCTTTTCAAGAATGTTGAGGGTTGGCCAGGCGCGGTGGCTCAAGCCTGTAATCCCAGCACTTTGGGAGGCCGAGACGGGCGGATCACGAGGTCAGGAGATCGAGACCATCCTGGCGAACACGGTGAAACCCCGTCTCTACTAAAAAAATACAAAAGACTAGCCAGGCGAGGTGGCGGTCACCTGTAGTCCCAGCTACTTGGGAGGCTGAGGCAGGAGAATGGCGTAAATCTGGGAGGTGGAGCTTGCAGTGAGCAGAGATCCGGCCACTGCACTCCAGCCTGGGCAACAGAGCGAGACTCCGTCTCAAAAAAAAAAAAAAAAATGTTGAGGGTTATGCTGATGCAGTTAACATATTTGTGGATCAGCCTGGTCCTTTCGGGACTTGTTTTGAACCTTCATTAGGTCATGTCTAGAGGAGCTGTCACCCTAGGATTACCTCAGCCCTTCACCTAGGACATGGCCTTCTTTGGTATCTACTGCATATTCTGGGTGGTCAAGGGTTTTTCCCTCTGTCCCTGGTTTTCAGCCATTTCATTATGAGGTACTGTGGCGTGGTCTGCTTTGTACGTATGCTGCTCTGACTTCTTTGTACTTACTCTCCATTGCTTTGAGGTTCTTGGATCTGCAGATCTACGGGTTTTTATCACACTTGGAAATTTTTCAGCCATTCTTTTTTTGAGACAGAGTCTTGGTCTGTCACCCAGGCTGGAGTAGAGTGGCTTGATCATAGCTCACTGGAGCCTTGTCCTCCCCAGGCTCAAGCGATCCTCCCTCCTCAGACTCCCAAGCAGCTGAGGTCAACGACGGATAGTCAGGGAGGGTTCTTCCTTCCTGGTGGCTGATGTTCCAGCGTCCCCTGGCCTCGTGCAAACTCTGGCTCCCGGTGGCCAGCGTTCCAGCATCCCCTGCCTCGTGTGAACTCTGGCTCCCGGTGGCCGGCGTTCCAGCATCCCCTGCCTCGTGTGAACTCTGGCTCCCCGTGGCCGGCATTCCAGCATTCCCTGGCCTGGTGTGAACTCTGACTCCCAGTGGCTGGCGTTCCAGCATTCTCTGCCTGGTATGAACTCTGGTTCCCTGTGGCCAGCGTTCCAGCGTCCCCTGCCTGGTTTGAACTCTTGCTCCTGGTGGCCGGTGTTCCAGCATCCCCTGCCTGGTGTGAATTCTGGCTCCCGGTGGTCGTCATTCCAGCATCCCCTGGCCTGGTGTGAACTCTAGCTCCCGGTGGCTGGTGTTCCAGCGTCGCCTGGCCTGGTGTGAACTCTGGTGTCATTCTGCTTACAGAGCTCCCTGGTCACTGTTGGTCCCTGGCTTCGTGGGATCTTACTCTGCTTATGCACAGTTCAGTATTCAGCCAAAGGCTCAAGTGGACCCTTGTGGGGATTTTGGGGGTTCCACTGCATTGCTGCCTTCTCTCCAGGACTCTTTCGGGGCTCCCCTGCACTGCTGCCTTCTCTCCAGGACTCTGTCCATAGTCCTTGGCCTCCTTGGTTTCCCAACTCTGTCCCCTGCAGCCCAGTGAAGCCACCAGGTTCTCTCGGCCAAAGGCTTATTTGCCTCTTCCTCCAAGAATTTCTGTCTCTGCACCTGTTGTCCAGTGTTAGAAACAGCTGTTTCTCATATTTTTTGTTCCGTGTTCGAGTTGTTTGTGGTGACAGATAAGTCTGGTACCGACGACTTCGTCATGGCCAAAACACGTGACATGTTTTAAATTCTCAACTTGGGCAAGATACATGGGGTTGCTTTTATATATTTTTATATAAAAATATAAAGACTATAGTTATGTCTTTGTAAACCAGAAATGGTCCCTAATGATGACCAGGGATCCTGGGCTTTGGCATCAGACAGACCTGGACTCTTACTTCGGCTGGGTCACTTACCAGCCAGGTAACAAGGGGCAAAACATTTCTCCTCTCAGTTAAGTGGGGACAACAACGACATCTGAGGGGGTTCCCGTAAGAATTCACTAAGATGACGCATGCAAGGCCCTCAGCATGAGGCTGGCACATAGTAGGTGCTTAATGGGAAGTAATGACCACCTGCTATTTTAGGGTACAAGGAGGAGGGGCATTTGCTCCTCAAACCCAACCTTCTTCCCTACCAGCCCGGCCCCCCAGCCATGGGCCTCCACCCACCCAGCACAGACGCATCTCTGTCCTCCGTCCCACTCACAGCCACACCCTTGGGGCGCCTTCCCAGCTGCCTATGGGCTGCACAGGACACCCATGGAACTGCAGTGGGTAACAGGGCAGCCCAGCATTGAGAGCCTGAGGACTAAGGGCTGTCATGACCTTCCCTCCACCCCGTGTGCTCCTCAGGGCCCCAGAGAGGGAGAGGAGCAGGTAGGAGCACTGCCCACTCGGCCCAGCAGGGAGGACAAACCTGCCCAGCAGCCTCAGCTCACCCTCAGCCCTGGGCACCTACCCTGGAAGGTCAAGCCAAAAGGCCTCCCATGGGGCTGCTGGCCTCAGGCACCACCTAAGGCCACGGGCTGTCTGTGCTGTGGCCCCAGTGGCTGAGCAAAAGCTTGGAAAACTCAAAGCAAGGCCTGTAGGAGCTTATGCCACCTCAAGCCGCAGAGAAGGAGCTCTGCTCCTGCAGACAGAGGTGTGCTCTCTGGCTGGCACACCGGTGCCCGGCCAGAGCGCTGCCCACCCTGTAGCAATGCCCAGTGGCTGTTAAGCTTGGGGGATCCACATCTTCTCCCCTGCTGGTTATGTGAGAGGGGAAGGCCCCCAGGCAGGCAACACACATGGCTGAGCCACAGGCTCTGGATCCCACCACAGAGGTGCAGAGAGTGCCACAGCCTACCCCGCTGGCAGGCCTCCCCGAAGTCTCTTTCTCCTTGCCAGCCCCTTAAGTCTCCAGGCTGGTTCCTTCCAACCTCTCCCTTGGGCCTCGTGCCAGGGCGATCTCCTGGGTCATCATCAGGCCCTCATTTACAGCGGAGGTGACAGAGGCACAGAGAGGTCCTGCCACCAGCTCAGGTGACATCCCCAGCAAAGGGACTGTCCTAAGCACATGCTGAGTGGCCTTCAGGAGCCAGCAGGACATGGAGAGACAGAGCCAGACCCAAGGTGGCTGGACGGGCCGAGCAGGGCCTGGACAGAAGGTGTGGGGTTGGGGGTAACTCGGAGGCAGCTTCTGAAAGAGGGTTTTACAGGAAAGCACTCAGTGGGAATCGGTAACCTGGGTCCCACTGAGTGGCCTGATGCAAGGCTTCCGTCCCCCCACGGGGCCTCAGTGACCCCACCGCACCTCAGTCCCCTCAAGGGTCAAGGCTCCGGGTCACCCCAGCTCCCTCCGGCAAGCTGGGCCTTGTAGGTGCAGTACCCATCATGGACTCTGGAGGGCAGCAGCCACCTGCCTTTTCCAGGAGCTGCCTGGAAGTGGAACCTCCCCGCAGACGACTCCAGGTGGAGGCTGCCGCCCACAGGGGTCAGCTCTTAGCTCCTCCCTCATCCCGCCCCCTGGAGGACGGATGGCCCATGGGACCCATCCCTGAGGCCAGTTTGTGCCCTGCCCAGGTGGCACCTGACACCCAGGCAGCCCCTGCCGCAGGGCAGACACTGGGGGACTAGTGGCTGGGGCGACCAGTGCAGAAGGAGAAGGGCAGGCAGTCCCTCTAACCATGACACCTGAGAAGATGCCAAGTTACAGCCCCAGAGCCTGCGGTGTCTCCTCACCCCGCAACGGGATCTCAGGGCTGCCCGGCCCAGGGAGGCAGGTCCTGGGAGGGAGGACGGTCAGTGCCTCTGGCTGGCACACAGGTGCCCGGCCCACGCCCCGAGGCCTGGGGTCAGTGAGGGGACGCCAGTGGAAGCTGATCCAAAGCCCAGTGTGGATGTTCACACGGAAGCCTTTGGCAACAGGCCTTTCCTGAAAAGGGGATGAGGAAGGCAGGTCAGAAGTGGGTCTGAGCCCTGGGACCTCAGGTCACATTCCTGAATGGCCAGGCCCAAGCTTGGGAGGCTTGGCTCAGCCCCCAGCCCCTCCCACAGCACCAGGGAGCCTGATTCCTGAACCCCCAGCTGGGGGGCCCTCCCTCACCTTCACACTCGTTCCCAGCAGGCGGAGCAAGGAAAGGCCAGCCTCGGAGTCCAGGCTCAGCCGTGTGCACGCTGGCGAGAGCCTTCCTTTCCAGGACTCGGTCCTTCTCTGTGAAATGGGGATGACCGCCACTCAACCACACCAAGAAGGTGGCCAGAGTGCTTTGCGCCCTCTTGGCTGTCTTTGGCCGCTTGGCTTCCAAGAATCCAGAAGGCCAGGGCCGGGCCTTTCTACAGCCAACATCGGTCCCCGCAAGGCTGGTCTCCTTCCCCGAAGGCTTCCTGGAGGAGGCGGTGGAGCGGGGCCTGGAAGGACAGTGACGCAGGAGCGAGCCGAGCCGCTCCGGCCCCACGTCTGGCAGGCGACGCCCGGGCCGGCCTCGAGGGGGCGTGGGCGCGGGGAGGGAAGGCGCAGGCACCGGGCGGCGGCGGCTCGGAGGGAATCGAGAAGCGCGATCCAGTCCGGGCGATCACGTGGGCTCCAGCCGGCCCAGGTGGGGCTGTGATCTGTGACGCAGGCGGCGCCGCCACAGGTGCCCGGGACGCGCCCCGCCCCCTCCCCGACCCTCCCCGGCCGAGCCCTCGGACCCGGAGCCGCCCCGCCCGCCCAGCGCCCACCTGCGGGGCCGCAGCCGCCGCCCTCCCGCCAGACAGCGCAGGAAGTGCAGGAGGCGCCCCGGGCCGGACCGCGCGGCCGCAGGAGCGAGGCGGCTGCAGGATAGGAGGGGATCCGGCGCTGGAAGCTGCACCGTCCGCGCGCCGCCCCTCCGTCCCTCCGCCCTGCGGCGCAGGTGAGAGCCTGGGGGACAGGTGAGCCGGGAGACAGGTGAGCCGGGGCTCGGGGGAGCCGGGGGAGGGGGGTAAGCCCGGGGGAGGCGCCGGGAACCCGGGGGCGCCTCTCCTCCCCTCGCTTTTCCCGCAAGCCCCGCCCCGGGAGCCGCAACAACTTCGCGACC